>NW_027464588.1:9112500-9712500 GCF_043290135.1 Rhipicephalus microplus
CTGTAACAGTGCACGTGCTCATTAAGTCATGACCTCGTGCTGACAGAATGCTCCGTGAAGGCCCCCTGTGTACTTTTAAAACCAGCAGGTGTTCAGTGTACAAATAGCTTCTTAGAAATAGGACTCAAACGACTATGTGCCTGCCGCTCTCTCTGCTGGCTTTCTAGAAAATGGTAAGGTGGCGAGCGGTGATGCGGCGGGGACATTCGACGGTGTACATGAAAGGGATCGCATGTGCACGAGAGAGATCCAGTGCAAGATTAGCCTTTCCTCGATGAGATTCAGCCTCGGCAATTATTGCGGTTTTGGCGAGTAGCAGAATCGGTTTGTTACTCCAAAAGCCGGCACGTTGTCGAGCATGTATCTCTTGCACGTCCCGCGCAATTCAAACTCGGCGTGGTCGTCAGCACTGGGAAATGCTTTTTTGAACGCTCGGACTGCGTGTTCTGTTCGTGTTTTGTCTCATTGCAAGGAACCATCGATGCGAGACAGATTGTTCTTGAACCGAAGTCTATCGTGTACGCGGCCATTGTGTCCAGAAGTGCACTCGATAAAATCTCGTTCGTAACTGCAGTCAGCACCGATGTTGAGGTGCTGTGGCCCATTTTGTTATTTTACAGTATGTTGACGTGCTCGGTCTGCCTGCATTCTTGGATAATGGCCTGCATCTCTTTTGTCTGAAACAAGCGTGTCACAATCTGCGCACGTTTGCACAGGTCTTCGTTATACAGACGATGAGCCCGCTGACAAAGGCTTTCTTTGTGCGATTTCAAGAAAGTGCCCTGCAGACTTGTGCTTTTTTCGCGTACAATGGCATTAGAGCACTGAAGTTCACGTAAAGAGAGTGTCTGCTGCGCATGGTGGTGGGAACCATTGAATAAGTGAGTGCACGCGCCATCTGACGCCGCGCCCGCGCAGCAGCTGTTTTGCTTGGCACGCTTGCCTGGTCTTAAGAGCTTCGCTTGGTGGTGACGTTGAAGTGCCGGGTTAAGGAGCTTCGTGCCTAAAAATGATGAAGCTCTTTCTTTGCATAAAACGCTCCTTTCTTCCCTGCAGAATGGGAGTGGTGTGTGTGGCCGAACGACCTATGTGTGGCAGACCGAGTTATCTATTAAGCGTTTAATAGAGCTTTCCAGCTCACTAGGAGGTGAGTGGGAAGCACCTGCTGTTTAATTGTAGGACATGTGCCAAGAAGTAGAAGTCAGTTTTAATGTGATAACTTTGGAGAGCTCATTTTGCAAAAATCGGGACATCGGAGTCATTTGTTGAGAGTGAAAAATCACTTTATCCGTGACCGAAAGAATAAGATGCAAATAAAATAAATATTTCAGGGTCCAAGTGGCGAGCGATGCTGTCTGCATGGCAAGCAAGTGTCACACTACCACAGAGTCGCAATATTTGTCAGAATAGCCTCGGAAAAAAAAAAAGCACTATATCAGTGTCATGTAGTGGAAAGAGCTTACGCTTCATATATTGCGTGGCAGAAGCATACAGTCTCGCCAGGCATCAAAATATGTGAATTTAGCAAAAAGTGGGTGCTCTAAAAGGCCACTCATTATAAGGTCCTCGCACATATTTAACCATAATCAGCAGCAGAACCATCAACAAAGTGAACAGCTGGGTAGGTTCGCGTGTTGCCCTACGGACACGTAGTGGGCCCTCCGCTCATTCACAAAGTAAATATGGCCTAGGGGCACTTAACAGGGGGGCTTGTAACAGGCATTCATCGATGCTTTGAAACGACCAATGTTACGCACACAGCCATTTGGGAAAGGGAAGGAGGTCTCGGATTTCTCGTTACAATTCACCGTCGCTCCACCTAAACCATTCTGACACTCTGGCCTTGACATATTCTGTGTTCAGAAGACTACTTAAAAGGAGTGGTATGTCTGCTGTGCTTGCTATTCTCTTTCTGGATCGATCTGTGTAAATACACTAGCAAATAGTTATGTTTCATCTCGTTTTACATCACAGTATCGTGGTTCGCTGGCGTAAAACCACAAGTAATAACTGAATGGTGGCAGAAATCCATCCTTATTTGTGGTGTGGTGTACATTGGTGTGCAAGAGTCTTCTTCAAGTTTCAGTTTGCAGTCCACACTTTCGTTTTTCTCGTTGCAGGAGATTAGAACAGGAGCCTGAAAGTGACAAAGGTGATGAATCGAACGACAAAGATGATGAATCAGGCGAGTCTGACTATGGCGAGGACACGGGGGGCGCCACAGAAATCCCCAGTGCTCGAGCACCGGCAGTGCCGCTTTTCCCAAGCCCGGACTTGGCAGCCTACAGGCGCATCATCCACGAGGAGATGGCCAGGTGTTACGGTGCACACATAGTGTCACCAGTCTCAACAGCCGATTCTCCGGCAAGCACGGGTGAGCATACTAGTAAATATAGACTGTGATGAACACTGGGGAACAATTTAACCTCCACTATAACGAAATTGTCTGTGTAACAAACTGCCCCGCCGCGGTGGTCTAGTGGCTAAGGTACTCGGCTGCTGACCCGCAGGGCGCGGGTTCGAATCCCGGCTGCGGCGGCTGCATTTCCGATGGAGGCGGAAATGTTGTAGGCCCGTGTGCTCAGATTTGGGCGCACGTTAAAGAACCCCAGGTGGTCTAAATTTCCGGAGCCCTCCACTACGGCGTCTCTCATAATCATATAGTGGTTTTGGGACGTTAAACCCCACATATCAATCAATTGTATAACAAACTACAGAAGGCTTTCAGTATACGGGAAATCTGATGAATGGAACTGCTGCTTATTAAATGAAACTGCCTCTGGTATCATTGGTCTCGTACTTGAATTCTACACGCTTGTTTGTCGCTTGGTAAATGGAACTCCTGTTAAACGGAATATCCTGGTACCTTTAGGTCTGTTTGATAAGCTTCCTGTAACATGCTGCCCATATGAAAGACTGTGTTTTCGAGTAGTGGAGTTTGCAGGCCTTGCTGCCAGAGGAATACATAGAACAGTGTTTTTTTTTTTTTCAGCTGCACTATAGCAAGCATACGCACAACTGAAAAGGAAAGCAACTGCGCATTTTGCTGTAGAAGTTTAACTCTGTGAGGGTCAAATTTTTTGTGACATAGCCTCCAAAGATGTTTATTTTTTTTATTCCTGAACTAAATTTTTGGGCTATTCTATCTTTTAAAATAATTCTCATTGTTTTGAGGGACCATAAAGCATCAAGCAAAATCCTAAAAAAGAAACTCGTATGATTTTTTTAGAACTACCGGAATTACTCGAATCTAACACGCACCTTTTTTTCCAATTAAGCCAGTTCATAAATCGCATGCACGTTAGAATCGAGTACGAAAAAAAAAATGAATACGCTCATTCTATTGCCATCGACATTTCCAAAATGGCCGCCCCCTTCATGCGTTGGCATGGCGCGTCGGCCATTTCTGCCTATGTGTTTCCCATGTGCAGCACTTCGTACGTGTGCTGAGAAGTTCGTCATCTTGTAGTGCATTAGCATCCACGGCATGGAAGGGCCGACTCCAAAAACTCGAGTGCACTACGATGCCGCTTTTAAAAGAAACGTCATCGCGGGTGCAGAAACGGACGGAAATCGGGCCGCATCGCGGTCGTTCGGAGTTCCCGAAACGTACGTGCGGGACTGGCGGAAACAAAAGCAGAAGATTGTCGACAGCAAAGCTTCACGCAAAGGCTCCAGTGGACTACTGCAGGGTCGGTTTCCGCAAATTGAAAAACTGCTCGGCGAGTATGTGCTTGAGCAGCGAGCGGCACAGTGACCCGTGACGACAGAACTGCTCAAGTGCGGGCTATGCAATTAGCCTTAGAAAAAGGTCCAACGCGGAGCTAGTTTAAAGCGAGCGGCTGCTGGCTAACTAACTTTATGAAGAGGAAAGGCTTTTCCCTCCGAATGTGAACGGGCATATGCGAAAAGTTTTGCAGAGGAGTACGATGAAAAGCTTCACAGTTTTCAGAGGTTCGTCCTAAACTTGCAGCACAACAACGGCTACCTGCTTGGGCAAATCGGGAATGTCGATCAGACGCCTCTTTACTTCGACATGCCTGGCACCACAACCGTCGAGAAGAAGAGACGAAGGAAGTTCGCGTGCTGACATCGGTCCACGGTAAAACTACAGTGACGGCAATGCTCTGTTACACGTCAGATGGGCACAAGCTTGCCCCGTACCTCATATTTAAATGGAAGACGCTCCCGAAAGGAGTTGTTTTTTCTAGTGGTGTGATCGTTCGGGCCAGCGAAAAAAATGGGTGCGCTTTGCATTGATGTCCTACTTTTTTTTTTTTCGTTGTGGAAATCGGGTGCGCGTTACAATCGAGGGCGCGGTAGAATCGAGTAAGTACGGTAAGTTACTTTCGATAAACATAGCTTGCAAACATACAAAAATAGGCACACCAGAGTACTATTTTGCTGGACTCGCAAGCAGCAAATAAACTGGCGCACACTTTAATAGCGTAAGTGAAGTGAGTAAAAGTGCGGAAAAAAGTCCTTATGGTCGTGCACCTATAAAAAAAAAAACGAGAACAAGTGAAAAAGGTGAATTAATTATTTGTCTTAATGGCAAAAAGAGAGAGTTAGCATTTCAGAGTCACCAAAACAGGAAACACAACCAGGGCGGCATTGTTTGTGTAATGTAGCGCCTCATAAAAACAGATGTAATTGTGCTCTGGGGAGCAATAAAGGAGAAAGTAACAAGCGGTCACTCTTTAAGAGATTATAAACCACACAGCCATCAGTTTTGCGGGCGCAAGAAGCGAAAAGCACCCGAACGATGAAACCAAACCAGCTGCACTGTTAGAGGCACGCTCGGATGCGCAAGCAAAAGCCGATGCAATGCCATACACTTACGGCGTAAACCCTGAAAGAATAAATGTATTGCAGAACTTGCTACTCTCCTCATTAGCCGTCAAGACAGCTCTTAGTCATGAAACGTTAGTTCGGAGGCTCTAGTGGGAAAAAAATAGAAGCCAGTGTGCTGTGTGATGTCGGTGCGTGTTAAGAAACATCATATGGTCAAAATTTTTGAAGCCCTTTACAACGACATGTCTCGTAACCATGTCGTGGTTTTCGGACGTAAAACCACAGGTATACTTTATTGCTGGCCCCAGTGACATTGAAACATCTTTGGTGTTCCTGCTCCCAAGCTCGTGTGATCTGCTCACAAGTTCTTGTGATATTTTGTATATTACTGTCACTGATCCTGTTTATAAGGAGGCAATCGCCAGACAGGTACCAAGGGCCAACAAACCGGCCCCTTCTACATGCACTACAAAAGCACAGATAATTTAGGGTAGGCTCTTTTTGGGCAGCAACGAATGATAATTGTTGTCCAAAGACATTCAGAGCAGTTAGTTCCTAACGCAAAGTATAATCTGGGTTAAGGCTGCAAGCATCACACAAACCTACACACTCGGTTATCAAAAATAGTTACTCATAACTCGCAGTGTAACTCGGATGGTGTTTAAAATAACGGAAACAAACTGATCGCTCTACATAGGGTATGCAATCTCCTGCATTGAAGAACACTTTTGACCATTTGCAAATGTATCCAGCCCACAATTCTTGAGACGTATCTCGAATGTTTCTCTTTCACGAAACATTCTCACAAACTCCAGCGCTGATAGTCGTTGTTCTCTTCCGCTATCGGCCTGTTGGCAACGCTTCTCACTTTTTCACTGTTTTCTCAGAGTCATCATTCTATTATTTCAGATCAATTGACCACCCCACCAGGATCGCTTGATCAACATAACTTCTTCATTGGTGTCGCTATCCTACTCACCTACTCCCTCCGCCACCGCTCGCTTTTATCCTCTCGCTTCTGGATTTGCAAATACACTCAAACCTGGATACAATGAAATATCGGTTATAGCGAAGTAAATGAAGGATATTCTTGCAATAGAAATAGTGCTAAGAATGTACCTTTATAACAAATTTTTGGTTATAACTAACCTGTTTTCATGTAAGATGCCTCTTTGTTATAATGAGGTTGGAGTGTATTTTCCGTGATTTGTCTGTACGTAGCACAGCCAAAGCGAAGGAAAGGGCAAGATTTTACAACGAAAGGTGTTACAAGATCACAACAAGGGTAGCGTGCGCCGCCACCGCTTGGGTCCATAACCACTAATGTGCTGAAGAAGGAAAAACACTCTTTAAATTAAAAGACAAGGACATAATAGAATTCGAACCAGGGTACCCTGCGTGCCAGCCCAGTATTCTACCACAGAGCCACGCTGCTGCTTGGAACTTTGTTGCAAACTAGCTTTAGGCAGGCTTGATGTCGGGAAAGGAATGGCGTTAATATGAATAATAAAGTGCTTCAGAACCAGGTGTTGCACAATGTGAATTGCGTAACAAGTGAGATGTCGGTTGCTCCAACCCATTACTCAAGCTTCAGGCATAATTCTTTATCATAGTCAGTCACAGCATCAGAAAATTGAACAAAATTTTTCGCAAGTGCGTAGAGGGTACCACTCTTCTTCGATGAAGCATAAGAATCTTTGTTTTCTTTTTTTTGAATATACTGTCTTCATTTTACAACTTTTTTTCCCCTTTTTTTGTTGTAAGCATTAGTGCAGTTATAGCCCATATAAGACTATATGTTCTCTTGGCCGATCCCCCAGAGTAGGTATGAGCCATGGATTCTAGGCTACAAACAAATTCCTGACCACTTTTCCACAGTCGGTATGAGCTGCAAGAGAAAGTGAACAAGAATGCCGGCCTACTACACACTTTATAGGGTGGTGGGTATTCTGTAAGTGGTTTTGCAGCAGCTACTCAAGGATTGTTTATAAAAGGCTCTAAATGGCCACTCCTCCAGCTTTCGGTGTGACTGTGCTGCGCATTTCGCACAGGCCTGGTGTTTTTTTTTTTCTCGCTGGTTTCATTTATTATCGCATAGCTCGGCTTTGTATCGGGCTTCCTTTCACAGTGCTTCGAGACTTTGCCCGCGGTTTGATCAGAGACTGCTTTTGGTCACCTGCCGTTACGAGGGGCAGAGAAGGCGTACTCATGGCATCCTTTGATGGTTATTTTTTTAATGTGTCACGATGAACCGATGAACCGTCAGCGCCTGGAATTCACTCGGCCGTCTGAAGTCGGCAATGCGTGCCTAATTGAGCACCCGTTAGTAAGTTTTCAGTTGACAGATCGCATAGTTTGGTCATGTATGGTGGAAGGTCTCGGCTGCGAAAAGCATCCAGACTCCTGGACATGAAAGCCTCATCCTTTGGCATGACTTGCGATGATTTGCCGCTCCAGCCATTACTGAACAGTGCTGCACCAGCCATTACAAAACTCCAAACTTGCGTCGTGCTGTGCAGTACTTGCTTCTTCGGCGCAGAGAATGGCAGCCTTCTTGAGCACTGTTGTGAACAAGTGCAGTTTTTTGAGGCGAGGATGGCACTCATGATGGTCAAGCTCGACTGTTCAGAACATCGGTAGCACACAACAGCTGCATGAAAACATGCGAGAGCCAGTGGCGCTTCCGACAATTATTACCAGTACCCCTCAAACAAATGGCCACTGCCTGTTAGTACAGTGGCTCTTCAATCAACGGTTGCATTAATTACGACATCTGTGATTGTCATTTATCAATCTCATGGTGTCTGTATGAACTCAGTGGCATGTACCGTAAAAACCCACGTATAGCCCGGGTTTTTTTTTTCTAAAATTTAGGGTGCGAAATTTCAGCCTCTTACTATATGCGGATCCCAAAAAAAGTTTCGGCCCGAATTCAGTTTTGGTTTCGGCATGGGTTGGTGCTATCATCATTATCAGGTGTCTGCGCACTTCTACGTTAGGTGGCGTGGTAGCGTGAGCGGCGTTAGTCCTAGAGACCTACAGGTACAGGCGTGCATCAGGCGAGCAACAGTGGCCATTGCAATCACTTCGCGCACATCACGACGGCCAGCCACGGTTTTACGTGATTTTAAGCCATGTCGGGACCGCGCAGGCAGTACTCGGCTGCCTTTAAGAGGAAAGTTATTTCTGCTGCCGAAACCATCGGCAACTGTGCCACGGAGCGGCAGTTCGGAGTGAATGAGCGGAGCATTCGCGGTTGGCGGAAGCAGAAGGAAGCCCTTTTTGCATGCTGCGGCAAGAGAAAAAGTTTCCGGGGACCGAAAAATGGAGCATATCCAGACGTGGAACGAGAACTGACGGACTTTGTTCGGGAGCAACGAGCTGCACAACTCGCTGTGCACATGAGCCTTCAAGAAGTGCTCCATCTCAAACGCGCTTGATGGCACGGAGGATGAGGTGCTGTGGGAGGACATTTCGAACAAGGGAGATTCGGAAGACAGTGTGTCAGACAAAAACAACGACTAATCGTGCGCGCGCGTGCGTGCGCATGCAAGTGTGTAAATAAATGCATTTTTTCTGTTTTCCTCGAACAATATTCGCGTGAAAATGTTTTTTCTCGCGTTTGCTATCCCCGAGTTACACCTCGAACTCTACGCGGGTCCGAATTATACGCGGGTTTTTACGGTAATAAAACTTATTGAGACATTTTAAAAGAGCTGCAGAACAGAATCCAATGAGTAACCAGAAAGCAAATTTTATGTTAAAAGCACACTGCAGTATCCAATGGCGCGTTTTACTGGTAGATCCAGAGCAGGTTTTCTTGCTTCGTTGCGACTCTGGATTTTGCAGGTAGATTTGGAGTGGGTTCGCTCTTTTTAATGGCAGTTTCAGAGCAACTCGCCCGGAGGCGGTCTTGCTCTCGCTGCTCCCCCGCCAAGTTAGATTTGGGCGGAAGTTCGAGGAGCAGCGTACGTCACTTCCGCCATTGTGCATGGGCTGAGCATTGCAAAATGGCTGCGTTCACTGCTGTGAAGCAACTGCGGTCTAGCGATAAGCACGCCCAGCAGCAGCAAGCGCACAGCCACAGAAATCTCCGTGTGCTCTTTTACATTTTTCAGTGCAGCACAAGAAAACGATACCCCTGCTTTCCGTGAACAGTGTGGTCGAAATGCATGCTCTGCAGAGGCAATAAGTTTGCCATGGAAACATAGAAAGCTGAAAAGGGAATCATTACCAGAACTGGTTTGGTGACCTGTACGTAAACAACTTGTGAAACGACCTACGCAGTGCATTCACATGTTTCACTGGCAGATTCGGCTTGGTGCAATCCAAGGGCTCGCTCCAGGACTTCTGTGGCTATTCCAGGTCTCCTAGTGAAAAACGCTTTTAGGTTTGTGATTAGTCTTGCTGGCGTTCGATGTTTCGAGTTCCAAAAATTGACTCTGCCTCTTCTTATGTAAAGTTTAAATCTCGTAAGTCAACAACATGCAGTCGCATAAACATGGTAAATACAGTTTATTTGAGACTTCACTTCAAGTTTCAACTGTATGGGCCCACTTTCATATTTTAATGCTTGCCAGCTGGATTGGGCTCAAATGGCCAAATGTCGTAAAGTTACAGTTCAACATAATGGCTATGCAGACGCTGCATGTGCAGTGAGAAGATTTTTTGTTTTTTTTTTGTCTGCCATTTTTTCTAAATACATTTTCACAGTGCCTCTGGCAAATAACAGCTGCACTGTTGTCCCCTTTTTTACTACTCTTTTCAGTGTCAGGAGTGTCGACTGGAGGCCACATTGCCTCATCTCCAGCTGTGGAGACTAGCCCTGCGTCCTCGCCGTCGACACTGGCCACTGCCTTCGCGGGATTGTCGGCACAGCCAAGGCTGAGCCCGATTCTGAAGTTGTCGTCGCAACAAAAGGGCTGCCTGAGTACTGTCTTGGAGTGCACGGAGACAAGCGACAAAGGGAGTGGGACAACTGCACTCGTGAGTCGTGTTTTTTGTGTGCCACAGTTGTATCCTTTTTGATGATCTCTTTTGAAATAGTCTGCATGCATCAAGTGCTTATCAAAAGTAGTTGCTCAGAGGAGCCAGACAGCCTGCCAAACACGCAGTACCAGTGCGTCTTTACAGCTTTTATACACATCCTAGCATGATGGCAAACCCGAGCACTTTCTTTGCAGCCTGTTCATTGGTAGGCGTCTAGCAATGTCCACAATACACTAGTATTGCAATGTCCACAATAGTCGTAGTATTGGACTTGCGGTAGAATGCAAGTGATGACCTGATATATATGTTATGTTTTATTAAAACTTCCTGTACTTTGAGTGCATCAGTTGGTATAAGAAGCTCTTACGCTTGGAAAATGATGAATCGACGCCAAAGCAATATGTTCATTTATCGTTAAAGTGGGGCTTTGCGGCAGTGTGGATTTTTTCTGGATAGGTGTTTCACGGCTTAGCCTTCTTTTTTTATTGCAGAAGAACCATCTTTTCAGGGAGTTACATGCAGTTAATACTAAGGCTGGGCAGAGATGCCCGAAAAAGTGTTCCGGAATACAGATATTGAAATACACAGTGTGGAAGCCTAAAATACAGATACTGAGATACATTTGTAATTGACGTAATGGGATATTTCAGAGATAGTTTTGCAAAAACTGAAATACTTTTCTCTATGTTGGGGATAGTCATTCTTCGTACAGAGATTAGTCATGTGCAGCAGAGTATTTTAAATGCGCAGTGCATTGAAACTTGCTATTATTTTTACTCATTATTTTATCACCGTAGTCAGAGTTCCGTTAACGCATTACGAAGAGGCCTACACTGCACATAATTGTTAGACATGTTTACAGATATCAGTTGCAATAAAGAACTACGTATGCTGTATGAAAGCAAGTCAAATGCATTGTACACCAAAATCCAGATACTTGGCGGCAACACTATTAGCTATGCTAAAAGTAGCATAGTTCAAGCGAAGGGCTGGAACCATTAACAAACGAATCGAGGAAAGCTATGCTTTTATTTAACACAAGTCTGTTTAGTTTACACATTTGGCGCGTCAATTTCACTTCAGCAGCAGTAGCTTCTCAGATAGGCCGTGATCTAGGCATCGTCAATTCGGCCTCAACACAAGACTCACAAACGAGAAGTCACTCTACTGCTGCAGAGGAGCACAAACTTGTGTTATAGTGGATACAATTCACATCGATACTCTGACCACAGTAAGCGTGGTGCGTCAGCAAACAGTGCCCAAAATGCAGAGCCAGTGTCGTCAGAGTAGGATCGCCACCTTAACGTATTTTGCCCGTTAGAGTTTTGAAATTGTAACGCGTACATTACTGAGT
Source organism: Rhipicephalus microplus (assembly GCF_043290135.1). Taxonomy (NCBI): domain Eukaryota; kingdom Metazoa; phylum Arthropoda; class Arachnida; order Ixodida; family Ixodidae; genus Rhipicephalus; species Rhipicephalus microplus. The sequence continues at coordinate 9,123,638 of NW_027464588.1, forward strand.
TACCTAAAAAAGCAATGTACTACCATTAATGCCGTTACTTGTCTACGGCTAATCCTGCACGAACACAGCGGTCAACATGTGTCTCTAACTAAAAAAAGAAATTAAGGCTCGTGAATTCCTTGCTGCCACTGTAACGTCGGGGCTTACTACTCAGTAGACTAACAGTTCAGGCTAGTTGGTTCTCAGTTTTGCTAAAGTGGGCCAGCGCAAAGCAAGAGAGGAACACATAAACAATGAAGACGAGCACTTACTTCCAGTTGAAGGTTTAGTATTTTCTAGAAACACAGAAAAAGCAGAAAGAAGAACGAACAAAACAAGGAATGTAAAAGGAAATGCAAAAAGACCTTCCTCCGATCGCCGTGTGGCTACCTCGGCGTCTTCCGGGAATGCTTTGAGAAAGAAGTATTGTTGATGGCACCTGGCACCACACACCAAATTCTTTGGGTGGTTTTGTGGCTTCCCCGATAAGCTCTTTCAATTGGCATGAGGGAACACATTTTAAAAATGACGCTGGTGGTTGGCGCTCATTGTGCAGTATACAATGCTGCTCATAATGAAAATACCACTGCTGGAATTCGAAATCACAGTATAACAGTGTTGGGAAGCTCAAGCAGGCATTCAAACACATTCCAGTTCTGCCTGAAGGTGCACAATGAGATGCAGGTAGCAAAGCGACTAGCTCACTTTTAGGAATGTAGGAGTCTGTCTCACACTCAGCAGAAATCTAGATATGGTGAGTGCATATCTCGCCGCGGACTGCCAAGGTCACAGCAGAAAAAAGATATTTTCCCATTGTAAACATGTCCTGGACAGTATCGAGATAAGGACAATACATCCTAAAGTATTTTGCTACTGAGATACAAATACATTTTTTAAAAGTATCTCGATACAGTAACACAGATACTCAAAAGTATCTCTGAAACACTATCCCTATACTGCCCAGCTCTGGTTAATACATACACTTGGGTAGGTGCTTTCAAGGCTTAGAACCTTTATCTTGCAGTAAAACAACTTTTACAGGAGGTTACATGTGGACCAATATTATATAGATGTAGTCATTAACTTCTAATACTTCGCAATTTCCAATTGAGGCAAATTGGAATTAGGAATATTTGCACAAGCCTTCACATGGAAGGTTAGAGATTTATATCTGAAAATGGACAGTTTTTTCTTCCTCTTTTCTTTTTTGCTCTTTCAGTGGGCTTATCCAGAAGAGTCTCTGATAACGAATGCCAGGCAGCCGTCATTGATTGATGGGAATTTCAGCTGTATATCACCATCGGTGGCATTTGGCCATGAAGAGCTGGTAAGTGGCATTGTTTTGTGAGTACTACTTGAAACTGTGCGCTCTTACCAGGTGGAAATTACACTTGCGCTAACTTTGTTGAACTTACCCATAAATGTCCTCGGGCTGCAGTTGAAACGCAGTGCACACTGCTTCTGCTTTTTTTTTTTTTGCCCTCGTCTTTTTGCACAGAGTGCAGTGCTAGGTCAGTGAATGGTGAGGTGCAGACGCAAGTGTTTCGCGGTGTTCAGGAGTGCAACACCTGCGCCAATTTGATTCAATTGCCTTTTTTTGCGCTGAGCTGAATCAAAACCATGAAATTCTCCGGAATTGTGCCACACTGCACCAAAATGCCCGACCAGCCTTGAAACTTTCTCAGTTGTGCTACTTTCAGCGAGATGTGGAGGCCACGTTGGCCATCTATAGTTTGCGTCGTCAATCAACCCAGGGATCCAGGTGCACACACTCCAACCTTAAATTAGTTTACTAGGATAGGGGAGTGCCCGGAATGACTATAGCACTAATGCACAGAAAGTGCAGGCCAAACAGAGTCAATCTGCATGCGGAACTTCGGTTGGTAGTCTGTGATTTGTCATTGCTTTAAGAGATGCGTGCGGCTTTGCTGAGGTAGTAGAGGGGCAGAATTCCCGTTTCCCACTCAAAAGACCCAGGAGCTGTAGGTAGTAGATTTGTATTCTTAGTGTCACTTGTACTGATATGTTGGTTTTCTTTTTTGAGCTTCAGTTGCTACATATTTCTACCGAAAATTCCATGAAATATCAATTTAAAAAAATGTTTGATAGCAAGTGTATTCATTTGCAGTGCCACTGCATGGAATTCGGTAAACACTTTATATTTCACGTAACTTTTCGTAGCAATGCATAGCAACTGAAGCTAGATTTAGAAAGAAAAAAAGCAAGCCAATACAGCTGTACAAGTTACACAAACAAAAAATTTCGACCGTCTACTGCTGCGATTCGAACTTGCATCTTTCGAGTGGGAAGTGTGGGCAACTACCCCTGGACCATTTTTGCTGAAAACCACAATAGATAATTTTCAAAAGCGAAACCTCAAAGTATGTCGCTTTATCGCACTACTCATGTAAAGTATGTACTACGTAGATAGACTCTCCCGGTACAGCGGTCTAGCAGTGAGCACCTCATCCAAACGTTATTGTTAGCAGCAATTTCGTAATGCTTTTCTAACTTTTGCTCACAAATCTTGTGTAAAAATTGAATATTTAATATAAAGACAATATCCGAGCTTCAGAGAGTCAAGCGGGCTTCACTGTAATCATCGTGAAACCTGCTTGTATTCTAGGGAACTTGGCCACACACTAAAACGCTGGATAACTGGCAGGCATTAAAGCAACTATTTCGCAATGAGCTGTGCTGATTTTACTGCTTGAGCAGGATATAAACGCATGCATTCATCGTTTAATACCCCTGTCACACGGGCACTTAAAAGTCTTTTAAGTAAGCGGTCTTTTTCTGGAAAGGAGTTCCTGACAGCTGACACACGGCACAGAGCGAACTCCTTTTCAAAAGCAGTCTTTTTCGTAAACGGCGTTCGTCGATCTCTTTTACGGCTCTGAATGAGTAGCCTCGAAATCAGTGGGCGCCAGCAATTTTCGAGTGGTGGGAAAAAAAGAGCGAATGCTTATTTTTCTGTCACCAAAACTCTTTGTAAAAACAAATTTCATATCCTGCAGAAGGTGTAATGAACTCCTTTAATGGTTATTTGCTTTTCTACTCTCGTAAGCAGCTACAACGCGTCGGCAATATCACGTGGTGACGCTCGGTCTTGCGCTGCTTTATCCTCTCCTTGGCGGCTTTTGCAGCGTCTGCCTCGCTTTCCAGAGCGAGAAGCAGGCCGTGAGGCTTGCGATCCTCGCTTTTTCTCCCGTACGGTCGCCCGTAACATGTCGAGAGCAGTCGAGAGCAGCGAAAAACAAATACGGTAAATAAAAGCACAGTGGTGCCAGACGGACATGTGCACGTCGCTAGTTATGGGAATGCTTCCTTATCTAGTGCAAAAAACTTTCACATTGGTGTTTCTTCATCTCTTATTCTTAAATTTATTTGAAGAAACGAGCAGTGCAACAAGTCTTTAATTTGTACATCGTGATACATCATTTAATTTTCATTGCTTCTCTTTTAACTGCTAGCGCCACGCTTTCGCTAGCGTCTTCGAACGAAAACACTAAAAGGAGATCGTTGCTGCCGTGTGTCTGCGCCGCAAACACCTCTTTGTTAAAAGTCTTTCAACTTCGTAAAAGACCGCTTACTTAAAAGACTTTTTGCGCGCCCGTGTGACACAGGTATAAGAGTGTGCAACTTTTCAGAACAGTCTGAAAAATCGCACGTAGGCTGTTGATTTACAATGCAGAAATTCTTATAGTAAAATTCCTGTGCAAATCAAAATGTTTGGAAGTTTGAATGTTCACATATTTCTAGTTTCACGTTAGTGACAACATTCAAATGTTCTAACTGGTTTTGTGCGACAAGTCCTAACTCTTTCCTTACTGCACGAAAATGGTTGCTTTTCATAAGTCTCGGGGAATTGTTTTTACCAGTTATAAAAGTGCTCCAGCATGCATTGCAGCATACCAAATTTCGCACAGTGGAATGCTGTTTTCGAAAAATATATGTTGTAGAACAACAAAATACTTTAGAATGAATAAAAATGTGAGAAGTGTGTAATTTTTGGTCATTACATGGTAAACAGTGCAAAAAAAAACACTATGTATGCAAAAATATTCAAAACAAAGGAAATTCTGAATATAGGTTTTGTAGATAAAATGGCCCAGGAAAAATAGTCAATGTTGTACAATGTTTCTCTTCACATAAACAAAGAAAACCAGAACCAAGGGTTTGCTCCATCGCTCACTCGTGCAATGCAGTGAAATATTGCATGGTTTTTTTTTGAGACACAAGTGCACTCGTACACTTTTCTCTGTAAATTTTTGTTCTCTTGTGATAAGAGTCTCCAGGTGTTCCAATATATAGATGGATACCCGTGATGTGAATAATCCCTCTGTAAATGAGGTGTCCAATGAACTTCATCATTTCATCTAGCGTCACCTCTCTTCATGAGCCACCTTACTCCGCATAGGTTGGCGTTTCAATATATGCTTCCAAGCATATTTATTTACATTTTCGCGCATATTGTGCTAAAAAAAAGACAATATCGCACGCAGTTTTAAAACTTTTCACACTGCTTCATAGTCGGGGCCAAGATGTGCTCCGGGGGCCTTCTTGTCATTAGGAAAAGCTCTGCAGCCAGCGCCAGCACGCTGCCCTCCAGCAAAAGGTGGACCACACACGTAACCAGAGTAGCTATAAGATTGCGCACAAAGCTCAGAAGCTCTACGCAGTTGCCGCAGAGGAGACAACTTGAGGATGTAAACAAAAAATCGATGAACGGCTGCGGATGTCTCGGGCTGATGCAATATATCGTGATCATAAAACTTGAAGCTGAGGTGCTGTTATCCTTGAACTCTAAGGTCGTCCTGACTCAATTCAGGTGGGGTTGCTAGACAGTTTCAAACAGCGCATGTGTTTTGTAGCGCTGGTGCGCACCCATGCGCGTGTCGTCATGACAACATTATAGGAACTTCTAGTGACACTAGATGCAACCCTGTGTCTAATATAACGATCCAAGCAAAGCTGAAGCTGCTGGAAACTGTCAGAGAAGGCCACCAGGACACTTTAAACATGCGGCAGACCTTCGTAACAATTTTTTGGAGAACAAATTTTCTCTGACTTTCAAGAGCAGCTCTCTATTGAATATCTGACATATATTTCTGGCAATAATACTGCTTAACATAGTCAAGTTGAGAAGCTGACACTTTAATTCAAAATTTGGCTCGCAAAGGTTCTTTTCATTACAGAACTTCTATGTTACTGAAGCCAACATTTTTAGAACTAGGTAAGTTGCAAAACTAAGCCATGTTGCATGGCGCCGCCACTGCCAGAGACAAACATGACGCTGCTATCGCATCCGGATTCACTCGCAGCATGCTCGCTCGTGTCACTCCCATACTAACCTCCGTCCGCTGTGCATGTTGCAGTGCGTCGCTACCGTGGAGGCTTTTTTCTGTGTGAACAGTCTTGTGCTTCAGCGTGCCCTGTTGCGTTCCCGGTTGTACAAGTGGCTACAGGAAATGAGACATGTACCATGACATTTTTTTTGTGCCCCGTGTGTTCCTGAGCAGCGAAAGGCATGGAACCACGCTGTTTCTCGTGTGGATAAGAAGCTGCGCAGCACATCAGGTGTGTGTGATATGCACCTTCATTAGGAGGACATCCTGGAGACTTTCACTCACGTCATCAATGGTAAAAAGGTACAAATCGTCAGAGGAAAGTGGGACCTTGTCAAAGGATGCGTTCCACAGATATTCCCGAATTCGCCCGCTTACCTTTCAAATACCCCCAACAAAGAAGCAAAAGCGGCCTGATAGAAGTGGGGTACTTTCCAGAATATCATCGGCGAAAAAGAACGGACTATCTTCGATCACTGAACTCGAAGACAGTGAAATCCAAGTCCCGACATGCCTTCAACGACTGGCGTCAGTTCGCTTCAAGTCATAGAAAACGTCTGTTTGTCCGCTTTGTGCTGGTGGAACGTTGTTGAAAATGGTAAGACAAGACGTTTCGTGGTGTTTATAGTGTTCAAAGAAGAAAAACGAGCGCCATTTGAGGAGAAATGCGTAGTCCTCGCAGAAGACATGACAGCCACCATTATCAGCCGTCGCCATCGCTTAGCCAAGTCGGCCGGCTATGCAGATACCATCGTTTGGCCGAAATTCTGGAGGACATAAAAAATCTGAAAGTGTGTTTATGCTGTCCTAGTGCGTCAGCAAGCAGCCTCGTGAGTAATGACTATGAAGTGCTCACGAGGCTGCCAATGTGCGTTCCCTGCTTGAAGCTTTGACTTCAACTGTGTTAACAAGTTTCATTAGAAGAAATAAAGAAGTTGCAGCGGGAGACATGCTCAAGAAAAGGGTCGTACGCGCACATTTTCGACAGTCTAAGTTGCTAAAGAATGTGACTGACATAAAGAAAGAAAAAAATTAGCAGATCCCACTTACAGTGGGAATCGATGATAAGCGAAGCATGAATGAGAAATGTTGATGTGTCACTTTAAAATCAGCACAACGGTATGAGGTGGGGGTAAATGATGCCGTACATGACTTCGGTGTCATGATTATCATGTTTGGATTTGTCGTTTACCTTTGTCATATATTCAAGTCACGTGATACTACATTTAATAAATGTGGAGCGCATCATGAAGGGCTCAATATACTCCAATGTAGCGTTGATGCACGCGCACGCTGCACACAGCGACGGTACCTTAGCAAAACGCGAGCACTCTATAGTCTAACGCCTAGCGCGACCAGCGTCTGTCAGCGTGGCCCGATGGCAACCTGCGCGAAATGCGATATGCTGCATTTCGCACCAAATGCATAGAGTAACATTACTCTATGCCGATGTGTTACCCAGACAACACTGCATCTCCCTGCGGCACGCACCTGCGAGTATATGGCAAGACCAGGGCCTGGCGTAGGAATGCTGGGGTGACGTAACGTAATGAACGCCAGCGAAATAATTGTGGCCTTGACTGTGGCATATAGTCATGTTCTCACATGGCAGGCATCTTATGATTAGTATGTTTGCACCAGTCACATTTTCCTCATTCATTGGCGTCACGTAATACCAAATTTGGCATATGTGAAGCTAGCGAAACGGCCGTGAGCGCATCATGAGTGTGGCATGTAGTATGCGACCCGCATGTCGTGATCATCATGTTTGGATTTCTCATTTACCTATGTCGTCCACTCGCGTCGTGTATTACCGAGTTTGGTACATGTGAAGCTAGCGAAACGGCCGCCAGCGTATCATGAGCAAGGATTGTAGTAATGTTGTTACATAACACGCATCTCATTACTGTCATGTTTGCACTAGTCAGATACCTTCGTCATTCATTCACGTATTGTAATACCCCGCAGGGGCGCCTGCGCAAGTAGGCGTTTGGTGTGTAGCGACACCACGGACCCGAGCTAACGGGGGAGTTTCTACTCCCTCCCACGCCTAGCCGTGCGTGGCTTTGCCGTGTCCGGGGAAAAGGGGATCCTGGGGGTTGAGCCGACGCTGGGTGATTGGACCTTTAAGGCCCCCCGGAAGAGGCAACACACCCCTTTGGCCCCGGCTTCACGTAGACGGCACCCCTGGGCTGACCCACCCAGGGGAAATCGGCAGTCGCCTTTTCCTATCTCTCTCCCTCTACATCTTCGTCTTTTGTTCTCACTTTACATCTTTCCTGTCTTTTCCTCACTTCATTTTACTTCCAATTTTTCCTGGCGGCAAGGGTTAACCTAGTGTAAATATCCAACCTTGGGTAGATATATTAGGTTATAGCGGCCATGTACAGCTGGCGCCTGCGCCTCCTTCGCGTCTCGCAGCGTCCCCTTGTTGGGCTTGGTGGTGGGTGGCAGGCATGGCCGCCGAATAAGCTATCAAATTTATGGGAACCCCTAGCCCTCTTACAACTAATCGCCCCTCCGAAAGGTGGCGCACCGATGCAATTTTTGAGTTAGTTCCAAACAAAAAAGATAACTTCCCCAAATACCACATAATTCACTGTGAAAGTACAGAAAAGAAAGCTAGAAGTATTTCACCTTTCCTTGTGTCCAAATGTCTCATAGAAACGCTGGGCGCAGGCTACAAGGCCACAAAGACTGCCAGTGGTGACCTGTTACTTGAATTAAAAGACAACGCACAGTACCAGAGACTACATAAACTCACAGCATTTGGTGATCAGCCTATCACAATCACACCGCATCGAACCTTGAATACAGTGAAGGGTGTTGTATCAGATGGAGACCTGATGGACCTCTCTGATGATGAACTTCTAACAGGCTGGAAAGAGGAAAACGTCATTCAGGTGCAGGGTATCAAAATAAGAAGAGAAAATAAGGAAATCCCAACGAAGCACATCATACTAACTTTCGCATCTAGCACCCTCCCAACTGAAATAGCAACAGGATATCTTAAACTGCCAGTTAGACCATACATACCCAACCCGAGGCGCTGCTTTAAGTGTCAGAGGTTCGGACACTGCTCCCAGAGCTGCCGAGGACAGATTACCTGCGCGAAATGCGGCACCAAAGGTCATACCGCTGACGATGACTGTCAGCTACAAGTGCACTGCGCAAACTGTGAGGGTGACCATCCTGCATATTCCAGGTCATGCGTGGCCTGGAAAATGGAAAAAGAAATTATCAGTACAAAGTTTAAATTGAACATAAGCTTCCGTGAAGCGCGGCAGCGCGTTTCCCCGCATTTTGCTGGGAACACATCGTATGCCGAAATGGTGCGAGGGGGGTCAGCACCACTTCGGTTTTCGGCAATGCCTTGGACCACGCCCAGCGTGCCGAGGCAAACGCCACAAGCCCCCATGGGGGGAGCAGCCTCGGCTGCCCCACCCTCCTTGAATACAGCCCCACCGAAGGCTCCTGTGAACCTTGGTAGCAGCCAGGGCACCAGACAAACTAAAGAGGTCCCCTCGACCTCCAGCCCGGTGGGGTTTAAGGCTCCGTCTGTCACGACGAAGCCTACAACGAAAACATTATCTGTCGCCTCTCCTGAGGCGATGGACACTTCAACTGCACCGGCGCAGACTGCGCCAAAGGAGCGGCGGGGTTCCCTCGACCGCTCTAAAAAAGACAAAACGGTAATTACAGGGCCTTCTAAAGGCTCTGTAAGATAAGTCACTTCTCTCTTTAGACACCAGCCACACTCATTTCGTACACACAGCACTTCTTTACTCCCATAATGGAGACAAATTATACAATGGAACGTCAGAGGACTACTTCGAAACCTCGACGATGTCCAAGAACTTCTACACAAACATTCTCCAAAAGTGCTGTGTGTACAGGAAACACACTTAAAATCCAAGAATACAAGTTTCTTGCGTCAATATGTTGTTTTCCGAAAGGACAGAGATGATGCTGTGGCGTCATCTGGTGGTGTAGCCATTATAGTTAATCGAGGAGTAGCATGCAGTCATCTACCACTACTAACACCCCTAGGGGCAGTGGCTGTTCGAGCAGTTCTATTGAATAAGCTCGTCACTATCTGCTCTCTATACATACCGCCGCAACACCGCCTTGAAAAACATGATTTCCAGTCTTTAATAGATGAGTTACCAGAACCTTATTTGGTTCTAGGGGACCTGAATGCGCACAGCGGTTTATGGGGTGACTGTCGATGTGATGCACGAGGTCGTCTCATTGAACAGTTCCTTTTTTCATCAGGTGCTTGTCTGTTGAATAGAAAAGAGGCAACATATTATAACCTTGCAAACAATACTTACTCCTCCATAGATCTCAGTATCGTATCTCCTTCACTTGTACCATTACTTCACTGGAAAGTCATAAATAATCCATATGGAAGTGACCATTTTCCTTTAGTTTTGAGTACACCAATAACATATGAATATCCTCCACATGTTCCCAAATGGCTGGTGAACAAAGCCGATTGGGAACAATTTCAAAAGATTACACACCTAAGTTGGACCGACATATGCGGATTAGGCATAGATGAAGCTGTGCAGTACTTCACGGCTTTTCTTACTGACGAAGCAGCCAAGTGCATTCCACAAACATCTGGACTGCCCGGCAAACGACACGTCCCGTGGTGGAACACTGAGTGTCAGAATGCGCGAAAGGAACAAAACAGGGCATGGAGGTTGCTGCGCAACTCGCCGACAGCGGAAAACCTTGAGAGCTTTAAAAAAATAAAATCTCGTGGCAGGAGAACGCGTCGGCAGGCCAGAAGAGAAAGCTGGCAGAAGTTTTTATCAGGGGTCAATTCATACACACAGGAGGCTAAAGTCTGGAACATGGTCGGTAGGATAGCAGGGAAACAAGTACACACACTTCCACTCGTAAACATTCAAGGTGATACCTTGGAAGATCAGGCAAACTTCCTCGTTGCTCATTTTGAACAGATATCCAGCTCGTCCCACTATACTGACACTTTCCAAAAATACAGAACAAGAATAGAAAAGCAGAAACTCGAACACAAATCCACTAGATACGAGGCATATAACCAAGCTTTCAGTCTAGCGGAGCTCCGAACATCTCTAAACTCCTGCAGCACTTCTGCCCCAGGTTCTGACCGTGTGGTGTATGAAATGCTAAAAAATCTACCAGCCGAAACACGAAAAACCCTACTTTGTTTGTACAATGCTATCTGGTTTTCTGGCACTATCCCTACCTCCTGGAAAGAGGCTATTATCATTCGCATCTTGAAAGAGGGCAAGGACCCTTCTTTAGCTTCAAGTTATAGGCCTATTGCACTTACAAGCTGCTTGTGCAAAGTATTCGAAAAAATTATAAACTGCCGACTTGTACATATCCTTGAAACAAACAATTTGCTCGACCCATTTCGGTGCGGGTTTCGAGAAAGTAGATCCACCACAGACCACCTTGTTCGTATCGAGGCACAGATCAGAGACGCCTTTGTCCATAAACAATATTTTCTCTCTGTGTTCCTCGATATTGAAAAGGCGTATGATACAACATGGCGTTTTGGAATCCTAAGAGACCTGTCCCATCTTGGTGTGCGTGGAAGAATGTTTCATATAATCGAAAGTTACCTGTCAAACCGGACATTCCGTGTCCGTCTGGGCAGTGTGCTCTCTCAAACATTTGTCCAGGAAACAGGCATGCCACAAGGTGGCGTGCTTAGTTGCACACTTTTTATTATCAAAATGAATTCTTTGCACTTGTCCATTCCCCGTAATATGTTTTATTGTACATATGTCGACGACGTTCAGCTTGGCTTCAAGTCATGCAACTTGGTCATGTGTGAGCGGCAGGTTCAGCTGGGTTTAAATAAGGTCTCCAAATGGGCAGATGAAAACGGATTTCGACTTAACCCACAAAAAAGCACGTGTGTCTTGTTCTCTCGAAAGAGAGGCATGCACTCGGAACCTGACATTCGACTGAACGGGCAACGTCTGTCTGTCAAAGCCGAGTATAAATTCTTAGGCTTAATCCTGGACAACAAGTTAACCTTCGTACCGTACATCAAGTATTTAAAAACAAAATGTTTAAAAGCCATGAATGTTATAAAAGTGTTGTCACGTACTACGTGGGGTAGTGATAGGCAATGCCTCATGAACCTCTATAAAAGCCTCATTCGCACCCGCTTAGATTATGGGGCCGTTGTCTATCAGTCTGCTACTCAAAGTGCCTTGAAGATGCTGGACCCCGTGCACCATTTGGGCATCCGCCTTTCTACGGGTGCTTTTCGCACCAGCCCCGTAGAAAGCCTTTATGTTGAGTCAAATGAGTGGTCGCTTCATCTGCAAAGAACCTACATGTCCTTTGTATACTTCCTTAAGGTGAAAGCAGACAAGAGGCACCCCTCATACTCTACTATTAATGACTTGTCGAGCTCCATTCTTTTTCAAAACAGGCCTTCAATGAGGCAGCCCTTCTCAGTTCGCCTGGATGGTCTAGCTGAGGACACTGGAGTGTCACTCGAACACAGTTTAATGGCTCCTGTAGCATACCCGCCACCGTGGCAGTGGCAGACTATAGACTGCGATGTGTCTTTTCTTGAGGTTACAAAACATGCGCCCATTGCCCATATCCGAACATATTTCCTGGAACTTCAACACAAATACACACGTCCTGAGTTTTTTACAGATGCCTCTAAGTCTAACTCCTCTGTGTCCTACGCTGCTGTTGGCCCTTCATTTTCGGATGCTGGCCCTCTACATCCAGGCACAAGTATCTTCACAGCGGAAGCCTACGCGATACTTGTGGCAGCTAAACACATTAAACAATTACAAATACAAAAAGCAGTAATTTATACAGACTCCCTGAGTGTGGTAACGGCTCTGCACAGTCTTAAAAAACAAAAAAACCCTGTCCTTGTCTCACTTTACTCCATATTTTGCACACTCTACACACTCAACCAACATGTTGTGGTGTGCTGGGTGCCAGGGCACCGTGAGATCTAAGGCAACGTGAGGGCGGATCAGCTCGCTGCATCCGTCCACAAAAACACTGCCCCTACACCCATATCAATCCCCGTCCTTGATCTGAAGCACTCTCTCAAACGAAACCTCAGGGACTACTGACAGAGCAAGTGGAATACACACACACAAAACAAACTACACGTTATCAAGCCACACCTTGGCCACTGGCCACCAGTATCAAAATCGCGTCTAACAGAGGTAACACTAACAAGACTCAGGATAGGACACATATACACGACACACACACATCTTTTGTCCGGTGGTGATCCACCATTGTGTGATAAATGTGGTGAGGCATTAACAGTTCTTCACGTTTTAATTCAATGTAAACATTTAGACACTCTAAGAAGACAGCACTTCCCACTATCCTACCGACAGCATATACCTTTACACGCTGCAATGTTCGTCGGTAGGGAACCGCTTTTTAGTCACAAATCATTATTAGCCTTTTTAAAGGAAATTCATAATTTTCATATCATATACCCGGACATACCGTAGCACGACCTCTCTAGAGAGGTTTTTGCTGCGGTGGCTACACAGGAAAGCACTTGCCTCACGGCCCTTGCACGCAAGGGTACTAACGTGTGAGGTTACTTGTGCTAATGCCATACATGTCCACCATCGTTTTTCATTATCACCAACTTTTGTCACCTATTCACACCATGCACACCTTTCACGGCATAGTCATGATTTTATTACTTGTATGTTTTTACCCGCTTTACTGCGAGGAATTTTATGGCCCTTATACAGCCGCTAATCACAACCATTGTCCACATTCCTGTCTCATGAACTGGCGCTCTTTGGCCATCAAATGGCCCTTGCGCCAAAAAACACCATATATCATCATCACGTATTGTAATACCAAATTTAGTATATGTGATGCTAGCGAAATGGCCGTAAGCGCATCATGAGCCTGGCATGTAGTCATGTCGTTACATGACATAAATCATCATCATCATCAGCCCGACTACGTCCACTGCAGGACAAAGGTCCATGTTCTGCTAGTAAACTGGTTCTGTGCTTGCTGCTGCCAATTTATACCCGCAAACTTCTTAATCTCATCTGCCTACCTAACCTTCTGTCTCCCCCTAACCCGCTTGCCTTCTCTGGGAATCCAGTTGGTTATCCTTAATGACCAGCGGTTATCCTGTCTACGCGCTACATGCCCGGCCCATGTCCATTTCTTCTTCTTGATTTCAGCTATGATATCCTTAACCCCCGTTTGTTCCCTAATTCACTCTGCTCTCTTCTTGTCTCTTAAGGTTACATCTACCATTTTCGTTTCCATTGCTAGCTGCGTTGTCCTCAATTTAAGCTTAACCCTCTTTGTAAGTCTCCAGGTTTCTGCTCCGTGGCTAAGTACAGGCAAGATACAGCTGTTATATACCTTCCTCTTGAGGGATAGTGGCAATCTACCTGTCATAATTCGAGAGTGTTTGCCAAATGTGCTCAACCCAATTCTTATTCTTCTAGTTACTTCAGTCTCGTGGTTAGGCTCCGCGGTTATTACCTGCCCTAAGTAGACATAGTCTTTTACAACTTGAAGTTCACTATTACCTATCTCGAAGCGCTGCTCTTTTCCGAGGTTGTGGTACATTACTTTCGTTTTCTGCAGATTAATTTTAAGACCCACCTTTCTGCTCTCCTTGTCTAATTCTTTAATCATGAGTTGGAATTAGTCCCCTGAGTTACTCAGCAATGCAATGTCATCGGCAAAGCGCAGGTTACTAAAGTACTTTCCATTAACTCTTATCCCTAACTGTTCCCATTCTAGGCTTCTAAAAACCTCCTGTAAGCATGCAGTGAATAGCATTGGAGAGATTGTGTCCCCCTGCCTTACACCCTTCTTGATTGGTATTCTGTTGCTTTCTTTATGAAGCACTATGGTAGCAGTTGATCCCCTGTAGATTTCTTCCAGGATATTTATATATGCTTCATCGACACCGTGATTTTGCAGTGTCTGCATGACGGCTGATATTTTTACTGAATCAAACGCCTTCTCGTAATCTATGAAGGCTATGTATAGTGGTTGGTTATATTCTGACCATTTCTCTATTACCTGATTGATAGTATGAATGTGGTCGATTGGTGAGTAGCCTGTTCGAAATCCTGTTTGTTCCTTTGGTTGATTGAATTCTAATGTTTTCTTTACTCTGTTAGCAATTACCTTTGTAAATAGCTTGTATACTACAGAGAGCAAGCTGATCGGCCTGTAATTCTTCAAGTCCTTGTCATCGCCTTTATTATGTATTAAGATGATGTTAGCGTTCTTCCAAAACTCTGGCACTCTTCCTCTCAGGAGACATCTCGTAAACAGGGTGGCTAGTTTTTCTAACACAATCTGTCCTCCATCTTTCAGCAGATCTGATGTTACCTGATCCACACCAGCAGCTTTTCCTCTTTGCATGCTTTCCAAAGCTTTTCTAACTTCTATCATTACTGGTGGGGTGTTATCTGGGTTACTGCTAGTTCTTATAGTATTAAAGTCGTGGGTGTCCCGGCTACTGAACAGGTCTCTGTAGAACTCCTCCGCTAATTTAACTATCCTATCCATATTGGTAGTTAATTTGCCTTCTTTGTCCCTTAGTGCATACATCCGCCTTTTGCCTATCCCAAGTTTCCTCTTCACTGCTTTGACGCTTCCTCCGTTTTTCAGAGCGTGCTCAATTCTCTCCATGTTATACCTTCTTACATCGCATACTTTACGTCTATTAATCAACTTCGAAAGCTCTGCCAGTTCTATTTTGTCTGTTGTATTTGAGAATTTCATCATTTGATGCTTCTTAATGAGATTCTTCGTTTCCTGGGAAAGCTTGCCAGTGTCCTGTCTAACTACCCTGCCTCCAACTTCCACTGCACACTCTGTAATGATACTCGTAAGATTATCATTCATTGTAACTACGCTAAGGTTGGTTTCCTTACTAGGAGCCGAGTGGCTGTTCTAAAGCGAGACTCTGAATTCCTGTACTTTCCCTCTCGGTGCTAGCTCATTGATTTGTTCATGCGTAACATTTTCTGCCGTTCCTTTCTCAAGTCTAGGTGAATTCGAGACCGTAGCATTTTATGGTCACTGCATCGTACCTTGCCAACCACTTCCACATCCTGCATGATGCCCGGGTGTGCACTCATTATAAAGTCTATTTCGTTCTTATTTTCGCCATTAGGGCTCCTCCATGACCACTTTCGGTTTCCTCTTTTTCGGTAGAAGGTATTCAAAATCCGTAAATTATTGCGTTCTGTGAATTCTACTAGTAGCTCTCCTCTGGCGTTTCTAGTACCGATACCATAATCTTCTACTGCCTGGTCTCCAGCCTGCTTCTTCCTTACCTTTGCATTAAAGTCTCCCATCAGTATAGTATACTGTGTTTTTACCTTACGCATTGCCGATTCCACGTCTTCATAGAAGCTTTCAACTGAAGCGTCATCATGACTGGATGTAGGCGCGTAAGCCTGTACCACCTTCATCTTGTATCTTTTATTCAGTTTAATTACGATACCTACCACCCTTTCATTAGTGCTATAGTATTCCTCTATGTTGCCAGCTATGTTTCTGTGAATTAGGAACCCCTCTCCCAGTTCTCTTCTGTCAGCCAAGCCCCTATAGCAAAGGACGTGCCCATTGCGTAGCACAGTATAGGCTCATCTGTCCTCCTAACCTCACTAAGCCCTATTATGTCCCATTTAATGCCCTCTAGCTCCTCGAATAGTACAGCTAGACTTCCCTCACTAGATAAGGTTGTAGCGTTAAGCGTTGCCAAGTTCAGGTTCCAATGGCGGCCTGTCCGGATCCAGAGATTCTTAGCACCCTCTGCCGCGTTGCAGATCTGACCGCTGCCGTGGTCAGTAGCTTCACAGCTGCTGGGGACTGAGGCCGTGGTTTATTTCACGTGTGCATGTCGGAGGTAGTAGCCTGATACTGCACCAGGGTGGCCAATGCTTCTCTGGTGAGGGGGTGCGTTCCCGGTGGTGTTTTGCCGGTGAGGCCGCACCCCAGGCCTCTTAATGCAGTTCCATCACCACGCGGATTTTTTTTATTCGGCTGGGAACTGCGCGGCACCGGGATTTGAACCACGGACCATTTGCATGCGAGGCGGATGCTCTAACCACTACGCCATCGCCATCATATACATGTCATGATTTTCATGGTAGGGTCTGTCGCTTGTATTCGCCATGCAATCATGTCATACCATACCAGTTTTGCAACATGCCATGTCAACAAAACCACCGCAAGAGCTGCAGGACCATGAAATGTAAATCATGACATCGATAACGTACATGTCATGATTTTCATGTTATGACTAGTCAATTATGTCCTTCATACAGTCATGTTATGCCATACCAA
Source organism: Rhipicephalus microplus (assembly GCF_043290135.1). Lineage (NCBI taxonomy): Eukaryota > Metazoa > Arthropoda > Arachnida > Ixodida > Ixodidae > Rhipicephalus > Rhipicephalus microplus. The sequence continues at coordinate 9,140,320 of NW_027464588.1, forward strand.
GTTTGGTATCGATACTATTATTGAAAAGGCCAAGAGAGCTAAAAAGTCATAGGCGGCTAAATAGATGGGTGGGTGGGTGGATGGGTGCGTGGCTGGGTGGGTGGCACACAGAGACGATGCACACAGAAGTATAAGAAGTATCACGCTATAAGAAGTATCGCGCTATAAGATGTATCACGCTGGCTCTGATAGTGTAAAAAAAAACGTAATTCATACAACGAACGTTTCAGCACACATTAGACGAACGTTTTGGTCGTTGGACCGGCCATCCCTAGACGAAGGCCGGTCCCACGGCCGAAACGTTCGTCTAATGTGTGCTGAAACGTTCTTTGTGTGGATTACGCTTCTTTTTATATATATTTATATATACACACACACATATATCGTTACTGGTATTGAAAGAGCGAGAGAGAAAAAAAGGTAGGGCGCTCTCGAGCGATGGTGATTTGGCAGTGACGGTTGAGCGCTGGCATTTTCAGTCTAAATAAACCCACCACATCCGTAACAGCTTTGGTGGAGGTGCTGGGTCCTGCACCCCGCAGCAGAAGTTCTTCGAAGGAGCAGACAGTTAGCTGTCCTACTCCCGGACAACATCAGCATGAATTACGACACAGCAATCCCGTTGACGTACTACGCTGCTGCATCCACCAGTGCCACCAACATGGCTCAAGGTGGCCGTAGACCTTGACGACCAGACTACTGAGCACTTGAACCACGGATATTCTCAGGTAAAACTGACGAAGACTTGGATGCTTGGCAAAAACTCTACGACAGAGTGAGCTGCTACTACGGATAGGGCGCGCCGGCGAAGCTTGTGAACGTAGCATTCTTCCTTGCTGGGACTGCTTTGCTTTTGTTTGAGAACCATGAACATGTCCTCACCACTTGGAATATATTTGTTGAGGAACTGAAGGCCTGCTTTGGGGACACGAGTTCTATGAAAAATAAAGCTGAGCAAACGCTGTAACGTAGGGCTCAGTCACCCGGTGAAACGTGCACAACCTACATTGCAGAGATATGGAAGCTTTGCGGGATGGTCAAGGCAAATATGTCTGTCGAAAACAGTCGGTCATTTGTTAAAAGGCATCCCCGAGGACATGTACAATTTTCTCATAACGAAAGAACACTCCTATTTTCATAACGAAAGAACACTCCTATTTTCAGGCAGCAGTGTCGCGCTTTTGAGGCGTTGAAGAGCCGGAGAATTTTACCCAAGTTCAGGCACTTGGACAATGTTCTTACTGTTGCAAGTATGGACGTTGCTGCCTTCGAAGACATTCTCTTCCTCGTACGTCGTGTAGTTCGCGAAGAGCTCGTACGGCTTCGAACAGGTGACGCTCATTACCAATGCTCGTTCGCCACGTGCCCCGAGCCACCTCCCTACTAGATGCGAGAGCGCCACGTCGAAAACCAACCGCACTCAGAAACTGCAGATTTCGCCCTGCGGCTTCCATTTTCCCCGACGGGTCACGGCCACCACCGGATGTCATCGCCTCGACGTGCCGTTGCAGACCTTCGACCGTCGTCAACCAGGCCTCTACCAGAAGACTACTATGCGTCATCACGAAATGTTCTTACAGAACATGTTGAAATATATATGAAGCATCGTTTATCGTGGGCAGTTCAGAAAGCCATAATTATAATGTATTTGCCTTATGCTACTAAATATAGTGCAGTATTAAGTTTCTGCGGCAGCACAACAGCAAATCCCAATATTATACTGTTAGCAAAGCTCTTTAAGAATGGCCGCCACATGTTTTCGTATGCTAGCGGGAGCTTGTTGCGCCGCCAGCGCCACCAAATTGGAAGCTGTCCTTGCGCCGTGTGACGGGTAGTCTGACTCGGGTAGTTTGACTCTTAGGACTTGCCTGGTTGTAGAAACGTTGACTGTAGCATAATCACGAGGGGCACGCACTTCCATCACGTTCCCCAGCCTAGTGCACTTTTTTAACAATACACGCGCATTGGTTTGCGCAAAGGTCTGTCAAAAATCACTACGTTGCCAAAACAGGAGTTCTAAATGATTCTGAAAGTTAAGTGGCTGGACTAACTACTAGAAAGCGCTGGATGCATGAGAAACAAATTTTACTTGCCAAAATCGATGACCCAAAAGTGTCGATCACTAGTGATAGATTTGAATAGGCCTGGTAACGAAACAGTTGAGTAACATTCATGCAAACCTAGCTAGGCCACACTTTTTGTGTGTTAAAATTTTAAAAAGCATTCTTTATATTACCTCAGAATACAGAAGACTTCTGATTGTTAAATACAGTCGAACCCCTTTATAGGAGACACTGATACAAGAGACAAATGGGTATAAGAGACACCAGTGTGCCTACAGTTGAAACCTGCCTTCGACGTCAATGGGCACGTTTTTCTCTTGTCGTCTGCAAGGGTTTTGAATTTTTAAGGTGAATAACTTCTGTCACCTTGCTCCAACTTCTGTATTTCTTGTTGTGTTCATCTCTGTATTCAGCACAACACACAGCCCAGTGCTTCAGAATGCAGGCAGAACAAGGAACATTGCAGGGCCCCTTTAAATCCAGAGTGATGTTGATAATAGGGGTGTTCAAGTTATTTACTGATGACTCTTTGTACTATATCTAGATGTTCAGCAGTACTCTTATCTCTTTGGCTTTTCTCTCGCAGGATCGACAGTCCGAACAGCCGCTTTCAGACTCTCTGCTTTCGTTCATGAAACACGAGCGAAGCATTCTGCAGGCTTCCTTGGACGAGGGTGCCGTCCTTTCCAATAGCTGAGCAAGACAACTGTCGAGTCTGACGGCAGTCTCTGTGCCTTCACTTTTGACAAGCGACACTGTTTTTGACAACTGTTTTAAATAGTGCGAATCATTTTACTTTGATCAGCCAACAAAAGACAGCAGGAGAGGGCCTGCACCAACTCTGGCAATGTGAAAACCTATTAACCTGCTCTTTCAGTTGGCAGAAGTTGTCAGTTTTAGTGCTCCGCTTTTTTTTTCCTTTTTACAAGAGCTGCTGCATGCATGTAGGCTCGTACTTATGACTGTGCAGTAAATTATTGCACCAAAATTTTTTATTGTGGACAAATGGGCTGGCACACTGTATATACTACTCCTTGTCAACTCTGTTTGTATTGTATAGAGTTTCACGCTGTATAGATCTAGTTTTGTCATCCTGGTACTCCGGGAGGCTGCAAACATGACCAGCTTGATGGGTTTTTAAAATTTTGGTACATTAACGAGGTTGTCAGACCTCTTATCAATCCTTCAGATGTTGCATGTAAAAACAACCTGTATATAGTCAAATGTGTGCATAATTTCGAGGCTTTCAACATTTCATATCTACGAAAACATTATTTATATGTCTTGTAACAATAAATATTAAATTTACAATATTTATTGTCCGGTCCTGCTGTTTTAGATAAATATAAGAAATTGTAAGCTAGGAATACAGTGCCTATTCATTTTCAGCTTCTTTGTTCATTTTAAGAACGAGAAATTTTACTTCAGACGCTGCTTGACAGAAATGGTAGGGCCTTCAGCAAAGCCTTTACATTGTAACTGGAACACTGCAAAATGGTGTTTAATGATGCATATATGTGTTCTCTTAGCCATTTGTCAACATACCTAGCAAGAACAAGTGTACATAATTTTGTATGAAGTGTCTCAAAGGGCTAAGCCACCACAACTGAACTGTTTAACTATAAATGAATAAATGATAAAGTTGTCTACATTATTGCTATAAAAAAAGGGGGAAAGGACCGAAGGCCACAAGCTACAAAACTAGCTTGATTGTGCCTGAGGCCCAACTGAATACACTGATATGGTATACATGGCTAAAAAACTGCACCTAACAAGCAAAATTAATTTCTTCATGCTTCACAATAAAAAAAATTCATTACTTCAAAATAAAAAAAAGCTAAATTTTTAAGTTGGAACTCGAATGAAATACTCAACCGGTACAATATACATTTAAAAAGCATACGCACTGCACATTACACAATATGTGTTTAGTTGTTGGTGTGTATGTAACAGTCATGTTCAGTGTGTCACCGTCCATAAAGTAATGGCATCCAGAGGGATGCACACAGACGCACTTCACTTTAACTATTTACTTTCAATAAAACATGAAAATGAAATACACATGAAAAGGTACTGACAATAATGTTATAACTGTAGTGGCTGCTTCGAATTCGGCATTGCTAATTAGGATTCCAACTAGTAACCTAACTTCGCTGCACGTTAAACAACATAATCCGAATATAGTACTTTTCTTGGTGGAAGTTTGGGTCCGCAGTAGCAATTGACACCAGGCCCTAGAGCGTAGCCTATGTGGGTTCTGTACAGACCAGGAGTCCATGCACATCTTGCCTTTGCCCGAACCAAGTCTCGACTGCCTCAAGCTCTAGGTCAGCTTCGTCGAAATATCGCGGCTTCTCCAGAGTTTTCTTCGGGGTCAATTGGAAGAGAGGAGCCTTTGTTCCTGCTGCGGCGGGGTGCGTGGTGTTTACACTGAACTTTGCCTGGCGCCGGGACTGCAGGGCCCACGTAGGGGGTGACTTTATGTTTCCTGGTGTGCGATATGGGACGCCCACCCTAAGTATGCACTGTCTGGTGATGTATTTACTGGGCATAGATACACTTGAGTTCGATTATTCAACGAAATCCTTTTGTATACGCACGCCAGTGACAATGTGTAGATTGAAACCTGGATATAACAAAGCCAGATATAAAGAAATATCGGTTATAACGAAGTAAACGAAAGTCTTGCAATAGCCGGGAATATACCTTTATAACGAATTTTTCGATATAACGAACCTATTTTCGTGTAAGATCCAACTTTGGTGTTATGAGGTTTGAGTTCAGTTCTCAGTACAATGATGCTCATTATATGTTGTTAAACGAGCTGATAATTGACTTCTCCGCATGCCATGATGCCAGGTATGCTGTGGGAGCGCAGGTTGATATGTGAGGTTTAGCATCCCGAAACCAGCATATGTATATTGCCACCTACTTCTAGTAGTGGCTCGTATGCCAAGGCAAAGGCTCACGCCATAAAAGAGAAAGAAGTGCGCGTGAGGGGGCCGCTCTGGCAAACAAGCCCAACAAACAACTCCACCTCACAAATGAGACACCATCCGTTTCATGGCCGATCCCCATGGTGGCCTGTGCCAGGACTTTGAGGAACAACCAACCAAGCCCAACCAACGCGTTTGGTTAGAGCCCTGTTGCTCAGACGTCGGTAAACCTTGTCGATACCCCTGGAGCGACGTGACATTTGGTGCGGGTTAGCCCCTCACGGATGTTTCAGACCCCTCTTGAAAGCGGCACCACAAGCCCAGTGCGGGTCAACACTCCCGTTCATCGGACAAGCCGCAGGATCAGGGGATTACCACCTGAAGCTGACCCGACAGTTCACACCAGTATAATGAGCACGTCCGTTCAAACCACTTTAACAGGTACGGAAAACCCCAGGGTGACTTGGTACACCCTCGAAAGTCCACAGGTTCCGACACCGTTTCATGGCACCGAGCTCGAAGACGTCGAGGACTGGTTGGTCGACTTCGAGCGCGTGACTGCTTTGAACGAATGGAACGACGCGGCCAAACTACGTCGTGTGTACTTCTATTCGGAAGATGGAGCACGTACGTGGTACATGAATCATGAGGAACAGATGACATCGTGGCCCGAATTTCGCCGCCAGCTGTTGGATACTTACAGAAGTGCTGATCGCCACGAACGAGCGGAGCGAGCGCTCCAGGCCCGCATCCAGATGCCCAATGAAACTGTCATGACCTATGTGGAAGATACGACGCGCCTGCTCCAACGGGCTGATCCGAGTATGACAGAAGAAAAGAAGTTGCGTCACCTGATGCGGGGAGTTAAGGAGCAGCTTTTCGCTGGCCTTGTACGGAGCCCTCCGAACACGGTCGCCGAGTTTTCGTCCGAAGCCGTCACGATGGAAAAGATGCTTCAGCATCGATCCACCCTGTATGAGCGGCAAGTGAACACGTCCACTGCTCAAGTGCTCACGACTATTGGGAGCAACACCGAGTGTCTGCGCGACCTCCGCTCTATAGTACGCGAGGAGCTGCAAAAGGCTGCCGCACCACCACTACCTACGGTGAGTTCCATTGCACGCATCGTCAAGAACGAGCTGCATCATGCCCTTCATGGCCCTGTGAGTCTGGATAACGCCACACCCGCCCCGGCTGACTACCATCGTGCGACCTATGCGGAAGCCTTGAAGCGCACAGCTTCCTCTTCCCCGCTGTTTGTTCAGGCACCTCCTACGGTTTCACTTCAGTCGGCGCAGCCTCTACGGTACTACGAGAACACACGCACGCCCCCACTCGAGTTTTTGATAGAGCTTGAATCCCGTAATGTTCCTAATCGGCAGTGTTGCCGGTAACACGAACAATAGTATCAAACTGCACTCTAATATGAAAATGGAGGTTAGATTGTGCTCACGTAGGCACCCATTTAAAAAAGACACATTTATAGGCACCTATAAGCGTTTTGGCACGAACGCCATAAGTAGGTATATATAGGCACCTAATAACACTATAAAAGCTTTCCTTGACCTCTCATTTCTGCTCATAAAAGCTTAGAATTCTGCTCATTCGCTTACAATTTGATCGCTTGTCGTGACAAGTGGTCTAATTTTTATATGTGGTATCTCCTCTTCAATTTGAATTTAAAATCATTGGAATCGAAACGCTATTCATTTTGAACCTAAAATTCATTATTCGCAGAAGCCTAGATAAAGAAGGTGGTTAAAAATCTAAAGGAATACAATAGCGTATGTCCAAAAGAGTGGTAACGCAAGTAGTATACTTAACAATGAGCTATCTGCTGTGTATGTTCTGTCACTTGACAAATCAAAAACTAGTGACCGTAAGGAAGTCTCATATGTCTAAGTCTTTATTATACGCTGTTTTAAAAATTGCCACCATATGCACTAAGTGAAGGATGTTAGAGGAGCTTGCTCGGCGATGATCGGGTAATCCTCAAATATTTTGTACACACTCCTCTACAATCATAAAAACACCAACAAATAAAGACGTGACAAGTTTGCTAGTGTCCTGTCCCTTTCACTGCGTCCTGTCCCTTGCGCAGTGCAAGGGACAGGACGCAGGGTATAGAGTAAATTAGTGCTTGGTGGCACTCTGTCCCCTGTATTTACAGCGAAAGCTGTTATAAGATCACAACTCGGACTTGTTGGCAAACTTGCCTTAGGCAGGCTTGATGTCAGGAAATCAATCGCGGTAATACGACTTGTAAAACGTTTTAAAACGGCGAAAGAACAAGCCTGCAGTCGTTGCACAATGCGAACAGCGTAACGAGTGGGTCGTTTAATGCTCCAACCCATTACAAAAGCTTGTTTTTGTTCATCTATTAGCTGTTGCACATACCCACTTCAGACATAATTCATCATTGTTGTCAGCCACTGCATAAGCTAATGGCACGAAATTCTTCGCAATAGTTTAGTGGACACCACGCTTCTCAGAAGAATGACAAAAAATAGTATAGCGAATGTCGGCCAACTACCCTAAAATATCTATTATTAAGGCTGTAGTGGGCATCAAGCAAGTTTGCTTTCAGCACTCACCCAATGAGTGTTTAGAAAAGGCTCTGAAATGAAAGGCCGCTCTGCTTTCACTGTGACTGTGCGGCTTCTTCCGCGCAGGCCCAGCAGCTTTTCTTGTGAATGTGTTGTTTAGCATGCTAAAAAGTTATGAACGAACACCAATTAGCACAACAACAACAATAACAAAAAAGGCCATCTCGCCGAAGGTAACCCTGATGGGATGCGAAGCAGCAGCGTTGCGCACGGGTTGTAAGGCGCTAACGCGGTTGCTGTGATGAGTGCTGCGAGTTTTGTTTAAAGCAATGGCTGGCATAGGTCTTGTAGGTGACACGTACAGATATATTTCAACGCGTAAGTTAGGTGCGTGTCAGGTTTATTGCTCATGAACCGACAATTTGGGGGTGTAGTGAGCATTGGTCGCTGCATGTGTTATGGGCAACTGGACGTGGCAAGCAAGAGAGTGACGTCAGCGAGGGGAGCGCAACGCCAACGCGTAGCAGTGGTCTGACCTACTTGGCACCGCACCAACACCTGCGGTGCGTTGTACGGAGGGACAGCGTTACACAAGTTAGTCAGAGTTGCTTCACAGTGAATGCTGTCGCAACAGCGAAGTTCTCACCTCGAAACTACCACTGGTACTCGCGACGAGTGACCTAACCTAGACAACACAAACACAACCTCAGGACGTCCTCAGTATGCTTTCGTGAGGACAATATGACACCCTCAGAATGTCCTCTTATGGTACTAGAATGGCACTAATCCCGTCCCTTTGTCCGTACACATAACTTCAGCACATCCTCAATACAACACTTCAGGACTTTTTCAGTATCTTTTCAGAACGACTGTGTGGCCGGTTCGGTACTGTAGGCAGTGATACTACTTAGGATTTACTTCTTTTCATGATATTTCAATACATCAAAAGAAAAACACCTGCGAGGTCTCGTGTATATATACTGTATTAATCAACAGACAGGTGACAAAACAAAGCTTGTTGACTGAAATTTATTTAACAGTAATTAATCACAACTGACAGTTTTGTCAAGCATTCGAGTCCGCGTATAGTCTGAAAAAAGAAAAGCAGTATTAAGGCAGTCAACACAGGTCAATTAAATACGTTTGTAATCTTCCTCGAAAGTTTGACACAGTGTCTTCATCACCACGTGTATCGCGCCCAATGCACTCAGTGTTAGAGGCTCCGCTCTGGCAGCCTATCGGTACACTCTACACGGGCGTTGACTTGACTTGCCCGAGGTCAGGCCATGTGTCAAATGCAGAAGTAGATCCTTCCACGTTCGGACCATGCTGCTTCGAAGCACAATTGATATCTGGTGTTCCACGCTGCTTCGAACCACACCTCGCCGCAGTCGGCTGGTAACAATGCATCCATGATCAGTCTTAACGTTGTGCAGCCCAGTGCACCCATCAACACGGCAATTTACCTGGCGTCATCACCTACGACTCACACATATCTCACTTTTAACCATGCACACAAACAATAAAGGCCACGAACTTCCACTAATACACTCCACCTTCCCTGACAGGGCCGCCGCAGCCACCCTACCGCCGCTGCCATTTTGACAGTCAGTTGGCTTGAAATGGCTTGGCTACTTGACTATCTAAAATGGTGCCGCATAGTCAATGGTTGCCAGCTGCTACTTTGTTATTACGCGCTTCAGTGGCGTATAATGACTAATTTAAGGCGGTGACATTTGGGAACACACTGTTTCAAATTGACAATTCGCAATAGTAGGTTCGATACCTAAGCCAATTATTTACGCGTCTCTCATTAAGCGAAACGCGTAAATTGAAAATTTTGTGCCAAAAAAGAAACAGACGAGGCGAAAATATACAATAACTTTATGACTGTATAAAACGAACATGTGAAGAAAGTTTTCACATATGAAATGCATCTATTTGGTGCGCAAAGGTCTTGAAGAATTATATTTAAGTGCTCAGTGCAATGTTCCGTCATCCCCAAAGGGTCCTCAACAGGACCTTTTCAAGACCAATTGTTGTCCTCAGAAAGCACTCGAAAAAACGTTTGAATTGGCGCTCGCGCGTTGCTTTTGTCCTCTCCAAAACGTCCTTAGAAGTACTTTTTCAGGACAAATTGTTGTCCTCAGAAAGCACTCGAAAAGACGTTTCTGGGTCAAACCAGCTTGTGTCGTCCTCAGTAAGTACTAAGGTCAATGAGAACTGTGCGAGGACGATTGTACCATATGAGGATGACCTCAGGACATCGAGTGTTGTCTGGGAATTCTTCCTTGGACGAACGAGACGTCTCGCCCATCCTTGGAAAAGGAGTGGTGGACATCAACCCCCGCGGCTGCCTAGGGTTTCCACCGCGCCTCTCGCGCCAAGTGTGGCCTCGCATTAGTTCGGGCCGTTCCGGCCGATGCCACTTAGAAATACCGCTTCGTCCGTCACTGAGACAGTTGCGCCATCTACATGTGTGTCTAGAAAAGTTTGTCCTTCGTGCTTATGGACAATGCGGTGCCTCGTTCTTACCATTTAAGCCGATGAATATCCACTACCCCCAACGCTATGCAACAGGTTTGCACATGCACCCCTCCACCCCCACCTCGGAAACACTTAATCCTGCCGACGCCCTGTTATCATTACACGTAACTGTAATTCGTCCTTCGTCGAAAGCCTACTCATGTTTGTGATTTTCAGTTCCAGTTCATTTTGTTTATTTTTTTAGTCTTGTTTGGCCGCATATTTCAATAATAATAAAATGAGCCATCTATCAATAAACACATTGTGCTTACATTAAAGTTACCTATGTCTAATTATCATTATCAGTTGATACCTTGGTACGTTCCAAGCGTTTGCCGACTTGAGGCCACTTGAACGGCTACAGAGGTTCCCATTCTTTGCTTGTCAAAAACTATGCAGAAATCGCTGTCACAGAACGAGCGCTAAAAAAGGGCACGCCGCCAAATTCTCGCGACGAAACGCCGGAGTAACGCCGCGAGGTCAACGAAAAAGAAAGAAAAAGAAAACAAACATCTAAAGGCTCCCCTGGCGCACTAGCCTCTCCTCTTGGAAGCGTGGCTTCGCCGACGAACCTCCTCACCCCACATCGGTGGCCGAGCAAGCACTCGAATGTTCTAGATGCAAAAGGGCGGGGTCATGCCGGGTTGAGTCATCCGTTGTGGCCGGCATTCGAACTGTCTCGCCCTCCCCCCCTCCAGCCTTCGCTGCACATAGCGCCGACGAAATGATGAGAACTTTCTGGAATCGCGCGCGGAAGGTATTTAACCGAGCAGCGGAGATGAGAGAGCAGGAGAAGACGGAAGTTAACGGCAGAGCGCGTAGGGATTCCGCCGTGTAGTCGGCGAAGGTTTTGTCCGTAGAGACAAAGCAGGAGAAGAAGATGATTTCCACCTGAGGGGTGACGACTCGAGCTACAGGCAAGAGTGTGTGTGTTTACCACTATCGAGCGAAGACGCGTGGCAACAGCTGCGTGTGTGAAGCCGACGTCTTTCCGGCGAAGAGGTTTGAAGCTTGGAGAGTGGCCAATTGAAGACGCGAGGTTTCCTGGAAGAGAAACTTCGGCGAGGTTCCCTGGAAGAGAAACTTCGAGGGCAGCGGAACGACAACAACGCTGGACTTTGAGTGAGTGGTTCTCGGAAGAGTATCATTCAGACTTTTGTTCCAAGGACTTTGGACTGAATACGTTTTCTAACTTTTTAGTCTTTAAGTGTCTTGGCTGTTCAATGCATGTGACTGCATTGTAGTGTGTATTGTTGTCTGTGTCCGTTGTATCGAGTGTGGCTGATTGTACTGTGCAGTACGTTGTTTGATTGGTTTGATTGGTGACATATTGTACTCAACTATTGTGGAGGGTGCAGACTTGTGTATTGTTTTAGATCTGCAATTATTGAGAATATAATTTTGTTTGTTTATCAACTCTCGGCTCTGACTTGTTCTTTGGGCCACAGCCGGCGTCCGCTGGCGCGCCAAAAAGGACCACTTCTAAATTGTCCACGCTTTCGTGGTGCGGTTCGGGGGGCCAATACTTCGGCCCTTGGAATTAGCCCGACGATCGCCTCCCTAATTAACGGGACCTGTGACAATCTGGCGTCCGCGACAGGACCTTTTGGTGCACAGTGTGTCCAAAGTAGTGAGAAAGAGCCTCGAATTGTTGATAGTGCCATTGGAACGATTTTGTGTGTTGTTCAGTGTTCTCGTTACCGAGTGCAGGAGAGTGTTCCGATATACCAATTTAGGCAGATATTTTTTGCACATGGCAAGGTTTTATTTGCGAAACACAATGGATCTCGAAAAGTTAGTAGCTCTTGGTGAGAAGATGGGTCTTTCTGGCGTCGAACTACGGAAGTGGGTCACCCAGAAGGAAAAAGAAGAAAAAGAGAGAGCCAAGGAAGAAAAGGCAGCTGAGTTGGAGAGAGAGAGGTTGACAGCTGAAAGAGCGAAGGAAGAAAGAGAGCAACAATTGAAGTTGGAGTTGGAGAGAGAGAAGTTGGCAGCCGAAAGGGCAAGAGAAGAAAGAGAAGCGAGGGAGCGACATTTGAAGGGAGAAAGAGAAGCGAGGGAGCGACAGCTGATGGAAGAAAGAGAAGCGAGGGAGCGACTGCTGAAAGAAGAAAGAGAAGCGGAGATGGCTGAAAGGGAACGGCAGCGGCAGCACGAGATGGAACTCGAGCGGCTCCGTTTGCAAGAGCGAAGTGAAACTCCCGTCCAGGCTAGAGTTGAAAGCAGCGAACGGGAAGATCATGGCTTCCGCTTGAACCCAAGCAAGCTGCTCGTAGCGTTTGATAAAAGGAAGGACAACCTTGACGCGTACCTTCACCGATATGAGACGATTGCAAGGAGCCAGAATTGGCCGGAACATCAATGGGCAACTGCTTTGAGTACCTGCTTGAGTGGTGAAGCGCTCAGTGTGTACGGCATGCTGACGCCGACCGATGCAGCCAACTACGCAAAGGTGAAAGCGGCTTTGCTGAAGCGATTTAGATTTACTGTGGAAGGATTCCGGGACAGATTTCGGACAGGAAAGCCAGCTGATGGTGAGACGGCTACGCAGTATGCCGCCCGACTTTGCCATTATTTCGACAGATGGATTGAACTTTCAGGGACAGCGCAGGAGTACGATGAGCTTAGAGAGCTCCTAATTAAAGAACAATTTCTTACTAGTTGCCACCCAAGCCTGTCGCTGTACTTGAAAAAGAGGAAGGCTGATTCACTTGAAGGAATGCTTGAATTGGCTGATCAATTCTTGGAAGCACAAGGTGGAACTAATTTGGCCAAGGTCAAGAAGGAGTGTCCCGAAGATTCGAAAAATTCGGCACCCGAACAAAAGAAGCGTGCACCAGAGAGCATTCCGCGATGTTTTCTGTGTAACCGAGTGGGTCATCGCGCGAAAAACTGTCAAACGAGCTTTACGAGCCCTACGGTATTAAAATGTTTCAAGTGTGGTCAGACTGGGCACAAAGCAGACGCATGTCGTAACAGAGCGAGTCAAGCTCACCAGGTATCCTGTGTGCTAGCAGCACCGAAATCCGATGATAAGGTCGTCACCGACGGATTCATAGAATTGAAAAATGGGGAGAAAATTCCTATTGTGGCTGCTGTAATGACAAAACAGCCAACCAGTGGCACGAAGGGAATGCTAACGCTGCCTGGAAAAGTTGCGGGCAAGAAGGTTACGGTGTTAAGAGACACCGGTTGCTCCACGGTTATCGTGCGGAGAAATTTGGTACGGGAAAGTGAGTTGACAGGCAGAACAAAACCGGTTTGCCTAATTGACAGTACGGTTCGAATGCTTCCCGAAGCAGAGATTGAGGTTGAAACCCCGTACTTCAGCGGGAAGGTTACTGCGTTATGTATGACGACCCCCCTTTACGACCTTGTCATCGGAAACATCGATGGGGCGTGAGGACCGAATGATCCGGAATGTTTGGGAGAAGACCCTAAGATAGAGCCCTCGCCAACCCAGCGACCGCGAGATACAGTGGAGGAGCATCCCGTGACGGATCTCACTAGAGCCCAAGGTGAAGCCGCGGCGTAAGAGACAGCGAATAAGAAGATTATCGTGTTGAATGAGTTCACGAGCTGGGCAGCTGGACGTACGTCGGCACGACCCGAACCGACCGACAGTGTAAAGGTGACGGAGTCAGCCAGCCAGGCCCAATGCCGTGACATGAACAAGCTGGTAAATAAACAGACCGCACCCGTTGATCGTTATGACCCGTTAGCAGTGTCGGAAGTGACAATGATGGCTGAGACGCCGCCTCAGATACCGTCGTTGGAAGGGGCTCGCCGGAACAAAACGAGCAAAAACAATAAGAAGAGATCGAGCGAGCACCGCAAGAAAGGGCGCAAGCGCCGTTCAAAGTACACAGGATAAGTGCTGAGGTCGAATCATAATGTGTTGGGCAGTGCTGAGTGCCATATGTTGTGTTAATGTTGTGCTATCCTGTGTCACAAGTGTCGAACTGTTTGTGCTGTGATGCAATGTATAGTATTGTACGATTGTTGTAATGAGAGAACTTTGTACATTTGTATTGTTGGGAATGTGTGGTGGAGTGCTGTACTCATGTGCCTATGGTTATATTTCATGTGTTGTGTAACTTAATTACAATGTACAATTGTATTAAGTGATCTATTGTGAATGTGAAGTGTCATGAGCGACGGTCTATGTTACAGTCTCTGAGAGTGTGGGGACTGTTCGCGCTCGTTTGTGTGGTTTTGAGTATTATGAGATGATATTCTCAAAGTGGGGGGCAGTGTCACAGAACGAGCGCTCAGAAAGGGCACGCCGCCAAATTCTCGCGACGAAACGCCGGAGTGACGCCTCGAGGTCAACGAAAAAGAGAGAAAAAAAAACATCTAAAGGCTCCCCGGGTGCGCGAGCCTCTCCTCTCGGAAGCGTGGCTTCGCCGACGAACCTCCTCACCCCACATCGGCGGCCGAGCAAGCACTCGAATGTTCTAGATGCAAAGGGGCGGGGTCATGCCGGGTTGAGTCATCCGTCGCGGCCGGCAATCGAACCGTCTCGCCCTCCCCCCCCAGCCTTCGCTGCACACCGCGCCGACGAAATGATGAGAACTTTCTGGAATCGCGCGCGGAAGGTATTTAACCGAGCAGCGGAGATGAGAGAGCAGGAGAAGACGGAAGTTAGCGCCAGAGCGCGTAGGAATTCTGCTGTGTAGTCGGCGAAGGTTTTGTCCGTAGAGACAAAGCAAGAGAAGAAGATGATTTCCACCTGAGGGGTGACGACTCGAGCTACAGGCAAGAGTGTGTGTGTTTACCACTATCGAGCGAAGACGCGTGGCAACAGCTGCGTGTGTGAAGCCGACGTCTTTCCGGCGAAGAGGTTTGAAGCTTGGAGAGTGGCCAATTGAAGACGCGAGGTTTCCTGGAAGAGAAACTTCGGCGAGGTTCCCTGGAAGAGAAACTTCGAGGGCAGCGGAACGACAACAACGCTGGACTTTGAGTGAGTGGTTCTCGGAAGAGTATCATTCAGACTTTTGTTCCAAGGACTTTGGACTGAATAAGTTTTCTAACTTTTTAGTCTTTAAGTGTCTTGGCTGTTCAATGCATGCGACTGCATTGTAGTGTGTATTGTTGTCTGTGTCCGTTGTATCGAGTGTGGCTGATTGTACTGTGCAGTACGTTGTTTGATTGGTTTGATTGGTGACATATTGTACTCAACTATTGTGGAGGGTGCAGACTTGTGTATTGTTTTAGATCTGCAATTATTGAGAATATAATTTCGTTTGTTTATCAACTCTCGGCTCTGACTTGTTCTTTGGTCCACAGCCGGCGTCCGCTGGCGCGCCAAAAAGGACCACTTCTAAATTGTCCACGCTTTCGTGGTGCGGTTCGGGGGGCCAATACTTCGGCCCTTGGAATTAGCCCGGCGATCGCCTCCCCAATTAAAGGGACCTGTGACAATCGCACAACAGCGAAAACCACTCGAATTTTCTTTCCTTGCGATTAACGGAAACTTGGCACGTTGTGAAGATATATTTGTTACAAATTTATTGTAATATCAAAGGAACTGTTGAATTCATTGTGTGCTAACATAACATTTCTTGCTGCGTATTTTAATTCACAACACAATAAATACGGGTGGGACGGTTACGGGGATATACACCATAGGGGGGTGTAAAAGCGCGTAATCATGAGCTGTGCATGCACATTTTGGCGCACTCGTCCTTCGTTCGGAATCGGTTATCGCCAGTAGGGCAGCGGTGGTGTGCGAGGACGGCTCCCGATGCCTTGACGCAGCGGAAGGTGCCGCTTCCTGCAGTGGGAACTCCTATTGTGAAGTACGGAAACCTAGCATTTGGAACAAGGAAAAAAGTGACATCATATGCGCCACGGAACTTTCGTCGTGATTCACGACACTAATGCGTTAGTTTTAATAGTTATTATAATTGGTACATTACATTGCCATCGAACGTAAGCCAAGACTTGGTCATTGTTATCTATTTCAGGGCTAGTGTTGAATTTACTGTGGGCTTTGCGCTAACTGCAAACGTCTTGACTCAGGGTAACTCTTCAATGCGAACGCGTAAGCAACACTATAGCCTCACGTTGGCTAGCACCAGATATGCGAAAATTTGATTTCACGAGTTCTAGTTCACCACAGCTGAGGAAAAATACGCCGGCATTATAACAGTGCTGGAGTGATTTATCTCTTAGGAAAAGCAGAAGAATTGTACTTCGTGTGGGGCGGCGAGGAACTTTAACACGGGGTCTCTTATGCATTCTTTTGACTCTCGGTCCAAAGCCATCGTTTGTTTTCCCAGTGGATGTATTGATACTGTGATATGCTGCCTTAAGAAAGCCTTCTGAAGCTCGCTCGGTTTTGCGCAGCCTCCGTATTTGGCTCACCTTTGGCTAAGCGATGACGTCATGCCGAACGTCATAGTGACGTCATCACGTTATTACTTATGCATCACTGGTGTTGCAGCCGATGGTAAATTATTGTATTTGACGAGGTATACCTAAGGCTTTCACCTTCAAGGACTTCACGTTATTTCCAAATATTGCAACTTGTCTCAGGAGCACTTCGCCTTTGTACGGGCTTTCAAACGCGAAAACATGAAGTTGGCCTCGTAGTAAATAGCTTCCTCTTCGTTTTGAGCAGGTCCCCTTTAAGTCGCTGGCCTCTGAGGACAACCACAGGTTAGAAGTTAGAATGGTAACAACGTGCGTTGAAATTAAAATGTAATTATACCCTTGTTGCATATATGCGGTAACTTAATTTAATACACTTTGAGCGAGTGCACTTCGCCACGAGTGTCATTAGCACGCTGTCACACGAAAAACTTTAGTGTAACTCACTGCAAAGTACACAATGCCGGCAAGGGTGTTCGCCAACGTCCCTTCGCTGTGACGGACTGTTTAGCTTCGGTAGCAGTGGCTTGAGCATAAATACGCTATGGTATAAAGAGGCACTCATGGTATTTAAACATCTGTTGCCGTTATTAGGAATACTGCTGTGTGATGAAAGAAGTCATATTAAAACTAAAACCTCGCTACCCTTATGATCGAGCAGCTTCCTGTCACGTCTGCTTGGGGAATATGCCCATACTATGTATGCAATGTCTGCGTCCGCAGCGTTTGCTTTCGTGCACATGTCAGTCGTTCTCTAGTAATTTGCGATGGCCTGTGCCACCGGTGTCACTTCCACGAAAACAACATGGTCCGGCGCTGAGGGACGAGAGCAAAAATAAATTTTTGTTGCGCAAGTAATCCGCCGATTGCTACTGCTATTGTTTCGAAAGTACACTTCACTTTCTCGTGTAGCTGCGCACCTCCAAAGCGGTGCTCTGAGCGTAAGGGGACTTGCACAAAGCGCACTTGAGTTGCCACGTGTGACAGTGGTATTACATTTAGAGTAATCATCCACTCAACGTTAACGGCTTATGTCTACATTTAAACAAATAAGCAGTGTATAGGTTACTTGAAGAACCGTGACAAGATGATAACTCTTTTTGCGTGCTCACAAAGCAGCCCGCTGCCAGCGTTGAAGGTACTGTCGGCTGCGTAACAGTGCGCCGTCTGATATGGCTCGATAATTGACTGGAGGTCCTGTTGTCGAGCTCGGCGGCGTGAAGTAGCTTTTGCAGACCTTGGGGCTCTGAAGGTGTGAGACGCCCGATGAGCAGATGCTTCACTGTTATGTACGTATTCTCAAGTGGACCGAGGAGTGAATTGCGTACTTCGTTGACTATTTTCGGTAATAGGCTAGCAACCGCTTGGTCATATTTTGTTAAGACAGCATTAATTTGACAAGCCCCGAATCGCGACTTCACCTTCAGGAACCAAATATGTGGCTCTACTGTCCAAAACGGCGAGAGCTTGGTGTCGATGGCGGAAATGGCTGGTGCGTCAGTTGATCTCAGCGTGACGTCGATATGTTGAAATGGCGGTAAGCCTCGTCTGGTACCCTATGGGTGGGACACGAGTACGCGCGGCAAAGAAATACAACTGCACGGTGAGGATCCCCACTTTCCACTGACTTCTTTATTTTTTTTCTGTTCACTCTCGCTGTTATTCTCTTGCCCTCGTGGTAAGGGAGCCGAGTAGGAGAAGGGCGAATCGGTTATGAGAGGAGAACTGCCGCTTTTATATTTGCCTCGGACTGTTGGCAGCCACCACAATCCCTTTAACAATCATCCTTTAAAACGCTGAGCATAAAATCAACGTTCAACTTCAGAAAAGGAAGATATAAAAACAAATGCAAAACTCGATACCGTCTGTGAACTGCTTACGATTGCGGCAATTAAAGCAAGCACCGCCGCTGGTGACACCTACCGAAGTTGGTGAGCAGTGCATGGCTCCCTGACCGGTGGCATGCAGCGGCGGTTCAGGTGGCGTTCTTGCTGGTCGCCAGCTCCCTCGCAGTGTTCGGTGCACTCATGTCTACTGGTGAACGCCTCTCCACCATCAGCGTCCGTCAGCGAAGGGCAAGCACCCAGCGGGAAATTCCATGACTGGCATCGGGAGCCGTCGTAGTACCACCACTTGTGGCGCACGTCACGCCTGCGACGAGAGGAAACGTACATATAATCCGCGGTTCGCGGGCGTCAATGCAAGAAATTAACTGAACTCTAGGAAGATATAGGCTTTGTTAATAGAGAGGTGTGCTTGCACGCGTATACAATACCACCCCGCTACAGTGGTCTAGTGACGAAGGCACTCAGCTGCTGACCCTAAGGTCGTGGGATAGAATCCCGGCCGCGGTGGCCGCACTTTCGATGAAGGCAAAATTGCTTAGATTTTTCTGCACGTTAAGAACCCCAGGTGGTTGAAATTTTCGAAGCCCTTCACTACGGCGTTTACTGTAACCGTATGGTTGTTTTGGGACGTTAAAGCTCAACAATTATTATTACTATTTGTTTTTGTTTATTGGAAATACGTCAAGGACGAGTGCGATGAGGGCACGCTATTACGCTCTTCTTATTGAAGCGACTAGTCTGAGGCTCCTCTTGAAAAATTAAAAGACGACCTTACTTTCCTGCGGCTGCGAATGTCCTTCAATTTATTAATAACCATAGGTTAGAGTAAGAATATTAATCATAGGTTGGAAATTGTTAAATGTGGTTTCGCTGTGGGATGAAAGGGATCGCGCTGAGCGCAGCTTGGTATGCTGATGATTTGCAAGATGACGATATGATAATGAAGCGTGGTGGTTAGGGCTAGTTGGTAAGTTATCACGACTGTTACAGCACGAGCTCAGAACGATCACGAAGGGACAGGAAGCTGAGCGCTGAAAAATCATTGAATATCCACGGAGTGAATGATGATGAGTGGGGCGAAGCGTCCGTCCATCCGTTCGTCCATGCATGCGTCCGATCGCGTTTGAGAATGCAGACGGCGCGCGGGTAACACCGACGAGACGCGCGCCAAGGGAGCCGAGCGCAAGCTTCTTCAACGCGCCCGCCACTTTGTTTCGTCCATGCCCCACCAACGATCCGCTACGTACGGCAACAATTCAGAGACTGAGAGAGGCACTCGTTCCCCGCGCACTCAGGCAAAGCGCGTGCAGCAGACATTCAAAAACGAGCGGTACAGTGACATCTAGAATATCCTCACTTAGCTGCAGTATGTACTTCTGTGGGACATCGCTGTCTATTATACTGTTCCGCAGATACTGCCTTCTTTTTTTTCTCGTCTCTTCTTCTCGTGGTTAAGCGCGACGCATGACGAGGTTAGACTAAGAGAACCTTCGCCACCCCCCACCCCCAAAGTCACGGTGCTCCATACAGTTTTCCTCCGACTGTACTGGAAGGAAACTGTATTGACTTCTTGTCCTTTTGTCGCCGTTCTGAGCTCGGGCTATGACAAACGTTATGACCTATCAACTAACCTAAACCGTCACGCTTCTATGCAATAATAATTCTGCATTGATCTCGATAATTCATGAAAATTTCGAACTTTTCCGCTTGCGAAATAACACTAAATCATGCAAAGCCTATCAAAGTATGGGTTCACCTCCTGGTTTTATTGCGGTACTCCAATGTATAGTGTATCCCAGGAAAAGTGTGCTCTAATAGATTTCTGTGCCATTTTACGGAAAGCATGAAGACACTTAAGAACAACCACCAAAGGGCAGACAAGTGCGATATACCGTTTGTGGAGAAGTATCAACTTGAAAAAGGCTTTTTCGCGCAGTTATAGACAGGGACGATAGAAGACGAAAATACAGGACGTCTGTCGTCTCACAACTGAGGCATCAACACCATCGTGTTGAATATTATGTGGTCCGATCAGCGTTTTTGTTTGTTTTAACCCACTTTACTTTTTGAAACTTTTGTTGTTTGTGCTTACAAATACATAAACAACGCCAGATCAATTGCATGACGTCTGTGTTGAAGTCGCTTTTTTTTCTCCTTTTCTCGCTGATCTATATTTTCTTCATTTTCACCGTACTTACTAATCTCCGTTTAATTACAAAACTCACTTACGTATTTCTCTTAAGTCCCTTTGTACTCAGTGTACTACAACGACCGAAGCAAAAACGTAGAATTCTGGGAGGCCTTATTGTGCAGTCATGATGTCGAAGAATAACTTCAAGTTATCGGTCTCGCCCTGACCGCTACCGAATTCCAAGGCGCTCCGGCCGACGGCTAGGGGAATGAACGGGGTAAGGGGCCAATGCTTCCACCTCCATCATTGTCGATGTGTGCAAATAATTAATATTTCTCTCTTTCTCTCACTCAGTGTACGCGAAAGGGTTGACTTCTGTCAGTTACTGCTACATTATTTATCACTTTTATTTTATTCCCGGCTTAACGAATCTCGTAATTATCTGAGGCGTACAGACGTGTCATGCATCCTTGAACTGCATACCTGGTGCACATTGAGAAAGTGGCTGTATGAAAGCACTTTTCAGCCGGCACTGCGCTCTCGACGCAGTTCTTCCGGCAGCTGGCGTGCGAGACGAACTTGTTGTGGCTGTGGTTGCAGACGACGGTGCTGTCGGTGGGTGTCATGACACACGCGTTCACTGCCGGCTGGTAGTAGTACTCGTCGCGCACTTTGACGCAGTACTTGTGCAAAGCGACGTAACAGCCGTGCTTTTGGGGCTGCTGCAGGAGAAAAGGAAAGAATGATGGGAGTCCAAACCACACGCGCTACAATGCGTCAGCGCGTGGCAGGCCGCCTTGCTATCCGCGCGCTTTTCCTATAGGCAGAGGGCGCGCTAGTAAACGTAGTTGCGCGCCCTTTCCATTCAGGTGAACGCGACGCAACGCCGAGTGTGCACGCCACGCGATGGCGCGTTGTAAGGCGTATGCATGGCTTGAAGTTTCGCCTGTAAGGGGCTCTGAACCATACGTCTAGATTTTAGGAGCTTTGCCCCTAAAATATAGATGTATGGTTTGTTGTGACTTCGCGTTGTGACTTCGCATTTACGAACACGCGAAAAAGTCTCGCCTTTTTTGTGCACCTCAAACACTAAGCGGCGTCTGCATCTACATGAAACACTGATGGTGCGCCCCGGTAATGTCCATAGCGTGACGAGACGCGCGCCAAACCGGACTACTTCGCGTAGAAGTAGTCAGAAGCTCCGTCTCCGTAGCTTTCCCTTCAGTGCCAAGAAAAGTTGTCGCCGAGTATAGTAGTAGTAGTAATAGTAGTAGTAGTAGTAGTCACGTCTCGTTTAGTCCTAGGAATTTCCGCTGGATGGTGGTACTTCTATATGATAAAAAATGGCAGCATATTCACAGAGTGAATGATGGAGAGTGAGGCGAAGCATCCGTCCGTTCATTCGTTCTTGCTTCCATCCGTCCATGCGTCTGTCTGTGTGACCGTCCGTGCGTCCGCACGTCCATCTGTGCTTCCGTCCCTGCGTTCGTCCATGCATCCGCCCCTGCGTCCGTCCATGCGTCCATCTGTTGGTGCAAACATCCGTGAGTCCGTCCATGCATCTGTCTGTGTGTCCGTTCATCCATCTATTCAACACTCCAAGTACCACAATCTCACATCTTTTCATCATATATTCCGCATATGTACCGCCATCCAGCGGACATTCCAAGGACTAAACGAGAGGTGGCACACGCACACTTTCTTACGGCTTGCGCTTCGTGTCTACTTCCCAACTTTAACCACCTCAAGTTCATGGTATACTAGTTCACTGTATTCGAGGTACTGCGGCCCAACGCTCGCTAAACCTTTCTGAAACCAAGGAGGTTATCCCCAGCGAGTATAACGTAGCAACACTTTCTTGTCAGATAGTTCTCAATGTACATGCCAATGGCGGCTAAGGGGGAATGAGAGACAGGAGAATTTGGCTTTTAGGTAACGCGCACGCTGCAAATGTTTTATTGTTCAACAACGCACAGAAGAAATCTCTCACCGGCACCACCTTGGAGGTCAAAATGTTAGACTGGTTACACACTACGACTACACTCTAAAAAATATCGAGTAAAAAGGGTGTCTTTTTGTCCCACAACAATAATCGTCGTCAGGCTTGCATGCGCTTCCTTTCTTGAAAACTCGGCGCTGGCCACTTTCCTATCGAGAGTGCAATGTAACCCTGATAATGGGCATGCCGATCGTGACCGGAATGTACCAGGCGCGGGGCGATAGCGCAAGGATGAAAAGCAATATAAATGACGATTATTGTTTTGGGACAAAAAGACACCCTTTTTACTCGCTCTTTTTTTAGAGTGTAGTACTACAATATGAGGGACGAAGGAGTGCCGCTATAAGGAGCTTCGCCCCTAAAAGATGCGAGATGGTGGTACTTGGAATGTTCACTAGACAGACAGACAGACAGACAGACAGACAGACAGACAGACAGGTGAATGTACGAACGGACGGACAGACATACAGATGTACAGACGCACAGACAAGCGGTCGGACGCACGCGTGGACGGATGGATGGACGCACAGACGGACAGAGTCAAGAACGAAGGGACTGTTGAACGCTTCGCCCCACTCATCGTCATTCAGTTTCTGGATATGCTGTCAACAGGGAGAACTATATCGCACGTGTCTGTGGCAGCTGCAACACAATACGGTTCATCCAGCGTGGAAATGATGGGCAGTACATGGAAATGCCTACGCTTCCTTCTTTATAGGTGCCATACACTGATCAAACGGAGATGCGTTGCCCGCACTAGTCCATTCCAAGTTCGCTGACCTTGGCCGTAACGGGCGCGCGAAAACAAACGCGCGCATGCGTCCCCCTTGTATCCGTGCTACAATCTGTTCGATCATACAGGGAGAGAGACGCCCGAATCGCTTCCCAATTTGACTGACCCTGTAACATTATTGCGTGTTTTCTCCGCTAAGAATTGCATTCTGGTGCTGCAGTGATACTGAGAACTCTACTGCACAGTGCCTACGCTCCTCGTGCATTGAGCGGCCTGCAGCCGATTTGTTGCAAGACAAAGTTCCGTGAAAGTTCAGCAGTCTTCGCTCATTCAGCTGGACCACTTCAAATCAGTTCACGTGAAGGATATGATTTAGTTGTTTTTTATTTGATCTATAAATCAGAAGACAACGATAAATTAAGTCACGAGTGCGTTCAAAGCCTCAAGCACGAAGCCTAGGCAAATCTATTGATATGTGGGGTTTAACGTCCCAAAACCACTATATGATTATGAGAGACGCCGTAGTGGAGGGCTCCGGAAATTTAGACCACCTGAGGTTCTTTAACGTGCACCCAAATCTGAGCACACGGGCCTACAACATTTCCGCCTCCATCGGAAATGCAGCCGCCGCAGCCGGGATTCGAACCCGCGCCCTGCGGGTCAGCAGCCGAGTACCTTAGCCACTAGACCACCGCGGCGGGGCAAGGCAAATCTATAGGTGCTACTGATCGTTTACATGTTGATTTTCAAGTCAACAGACATGAAGACGCTCGCGAATAGCAGAAATTAATGTTAGCCCTAGTATGATGCGTGAAAACTTGCTCAGTCCAGGAACAATATACCAGGTGGGACAGACATGTCTTCAAGACATCTCTGTCCCACCTGTTATATTGTTCCTGCTGTTTTGTACGCCAAGAAAATTAATAATGCGCATGTGCAATGAGGAAAGCTTATCAATCTCTTTGTTTTGCATATTTCTCTCATAATTATGTCACATTGGTGCTGGTCAAAAAGCGAAAAATTGAGTTTGCTGTTAGCACAATGTTGCGTTATCCTTTTTTGTGTGAGGTTAATTTTACTCGCAAGAGGTTTATTCGCACTTACCTCAGTATCCGTTTTCTCAGCAGCCTCCTCCGTTCTTTCAGCAAATCCAAGAGTCGTTGCTGCCGGCGCTTCTGCCGCCCCGTCGGTGGTTTCAGACGCCCCGTCATCAGCGTACCTGGGTGCGTGGTGGTGCTGGTCTGATTTCGGCGTCGATGACCCGAGTGTGGATTTCGATGCGGTCACCGTACCGCGACGTGTCGAAGCCGTTTCACGGCGGCCGGCATTGGTTTTTTCGTGTACTCTTACATCCGGGAGAAGACTCCGCGATGAGGCAGGATCGAAGCCATCACACTCACTTACCCTGTAGTCGTTGTAAGCCAGAATATTCGCGCTAATGTCCTTGCTCATTATGAAGAGGCCGATGGTGCCAATCTAGAACATCGCCGCGAGCGCCGTGACCACGAGGGCAACCTGGAGTAGTTATGAATTTACACGTTGCCTGTTAAGTATGCGCTAACAGCGTTAAAAAAAGAAATAGAAACGCCTGTGAGGTCTATACCAATAACTAAATTTTAATTGTGAAGTACAATGAAAACTGTTTTTTAGCACATTAATTATCAGAAGGGTAAGGAAAAGGTCGTAGAAACGGGGTAACAAGCCCCAGTTCGCCTCTCCCTCTCAAGAAAAGGTAATAGCTAATGGTCCTCTATTGCATTGTGAATTTGTGCTGTTTGTTATGAACTTCTCATTATAAACAAAAATTTGTAACTCTAACGCCAGAGCCATCACCTCACCATCATCTTGCCTATCATATATTCTGCAGTGTAACGTGAAGCACAGCACAGTACTAAGTACTAAAATTAAGGTTAACCAACTAAGGAGACGTGTATTTTCTATATGTCTTGCACATAATTTCCTCCAAACTAAACCTTACAGCTTTGCCAGTATCGGAATGTGGTATTTTCGTCCTTTGTTTCATCAATTACTCAAAAAAAAACACGCCACTTGTGTATAAGAATTTACTCCGAGGGCACCTCAAGTACGTATACTTCTTAAAAGCTTACTTATGCACCTTATAGTCAAACTAGCCTATTTTGAACACTGGTAAGCCGAATTATATTTTCTATTGAAATATTTGCAATCACCACATTGATTTCACGTCCTTACACTAATATGGCTGCATAAAAAAAATGGCTGAGACGCTTCATACATCGAATATTGGCTAGAATGAAACGCCACGAGAAGTATATAGGTTGTCCCTCAAGAAAGCTTTATGCCAGTGGTCGATGTGTTCAATGAATAAACAGTAGTTTTTTTCTTTAACAGTGCCATTTGTATGAAGACCATAGTTTCTCGCTTATAACGCACCCCTGGCTTAAAGTCGTACCCTTAAAAACTAACACCGCAGGAAAGAAAAAATAAATAACCCAAGCGCTGCCGTGAAGCCGCCTTTTTTGTATTATTATGAGTCGGTGCCGTGTAGTAAACATGCTTGCCCATATTTGCATGCGATAAGATTTTAAATAGGTTTATACTGAATTATACAATACATCACACTGCTTCCCTGTTCCTATTCTTTGCGATTTCTGTATTGGCAGGTTCAAGTGTAAAATTCATTTTGTACGCCGAGTTTATAGGATGGTGGAGCTTAGTGACTCTATACGTTATACCAAGCTCGCATCAGTGAATCCTTGCGTGTATTGTGCCGTAATATAGGTGACACGGCACATTGTATGCTTCAGCTGACCACGTATTTATCCGGCGCAAGCTTTGCATCATGCTTCACGGCAAAACGTGGCGACACTTTTTTTCCTGTGTAGAAAAGCCAATTCAACTGAAAACGTGTCATATCGCAATGTCTGCTCACCTTTGGTGCCCACGACACCCCATCGTGCTGGATGGCTACATCGAAGTCTGCGGTGTAGTAAGCTCGAGCCAGTAAGTGCGCGTCAGTTCCTTGAAGAGCCGACGCACTGTACCCGCCAGCAGCAGCTGCGTCGCCGCGCATGACGCCGATCCTCTGCAGGAGCCGGCCGGGGATGATCCGAGAGTTGCCGCTGCTTGGGCTGAATCGATGGCGCCACAAGGATGCGAACTGGGACTGTGAGCTACGCGATGAAAAGGCTCGCGCTTGGTGCTTGTCTACCGCTCCCTTGGCAAGACTCATGTTGTGAAGCTGTAGCCTTCCTGACGTGGCCATGTCATGGAACGGAAGCCCGTGTGCGAACCCTTTGGAGAGGCAGTTGCGTTCTTCTTGTTTTGTTTGTTTTGTCTCCTAAGAGAAATGGGCTGATACCCAGTAGGGGGATTGACCACACTGTCTATCATACAGAGAAATGAAACGCTGTAGAACAGCAACAAAATATAAGAGAACGAAATCACTGTAAATAAAAAGGTCAGAAAGGTGAAGGACAGAAACAATAGGAAACTATGGTGGAAAGATTCCACAATACATAAATGCAAAATAACCTTTCTGACACGGCC
Organism: Rhipicephalus microplus; assembly: GCF_043290135.1. Classification (NCBI taxonomy): domain Eukaryota; kingdom Metazoa; phylum Arthropoda; class Arachnida; order Ixodida; family Ixodidae; genus Rhipicephalus; species Rhipicephalus microplus. Next base: position 9,167,004 of record NW_027464588.1, read on the forward strand.
TTTACGACATGTGGCTAAGTGCTATTTTGATGCTGATACTTGTAGCTCTAAAGGCAATTACACATTGTATCGAGTCTCGTATATATTACATAAATGTGTTCTAAGTTTTATAGACTCTCTTTTTCAAAACGATTGCACAGGCAGCTATTATATGGACAGAGTAATGAAAATTCAAGAAATAAAACTAATTCCTGAAGCATTCATAGATCACAGATAACTAAATTTTGGTTTGCCAATCTTTTAAGAAAGTGCATCCGCAGTGGTCTAGTGGCTAAGGCACCCGGCTGCTGAGCCGCAGGTCGCGGGATTGATACCCGGCTGCGGTGGCTGCATTTTTGATGGATACGAAAATGCTGTAGGCTCGTGTGCTCAGATTTGGTTGCACGTTAAAATACCGCAGGTGGTCGAAATTTCCGGAGCCCTCCACTATGGCGTCTCTCATAATCAGTCATATGGCAGTTTTGAGACGTTAAATCCCACACATTATTAATAATCTTTTAAGGATGGCTGCATAAATGACACTCATATGCTTCATACGATATTCCATTTATGTTTGAAGAGTGGCTCGTACGTCACTATTGTGGTCTCTTTTCTTGATGACCTTGCGTAAACTGGTTTGCTAAATCATACATAGCTCATATTGGCCACTATGGTTCTTTTTCATGAGTGCCTTTTGTTCCAATTCTTATCGGGAAATTCTCAGTGATTCAAAAAGATAATCAAAAGGTCTAGGTCAGAGTGAGCAAAAAATGCATATATATTTTGGCGGACGATTTTTTTTCCTCTTCTGAAGTAAGATGATGTCAGAAATGTGCTGGTGGTTTTACTTAATTGAGAATATTCTCTCAACACTATGGTGGATCTAATTAACGAGCTCATAGCGCAAAAAAGAACACGAAAGAAGGAGAAGTGGAACATGCGCTTGTCCTTCTTTCGTGTTTCTTTTTTCGCACCATAAGCTAGTTAAAAATGAACCAACTCGCCCAACAAGTCACTCTGGTGGATTTAATATTCTCTTGTGCTTTCTCGTAGTTCTATATCACATATCGTAATTGGAGATTTTGTGTGAAACGTCTCCTCTTAATTTTCCTTCTAACTGCGCATTCCACCGTAGCTTATAAACTTCACTGTTTCAGTGCGAGGCCGTCCGGAGGCCCCAAAGAAGTGGAAGTTAGCAGCACGCGCCCACGCGAGCGCATCACCCGCTTTGCGTTCACAGTTCGGGGACTCTTCTCAGAAATGGCGTCAGGCCCTCGTCGAAGCCCGAAGACCACTGAGGAGTGCTCCGCAGGAGGGACTCCACAGCGAGAACCAGAAAGCGCTGCGCCATGCAGATCGCACCAGCGGTTTTCTGGGGGCCCTTTTCAGCAGGGAGTTTGCTTTTCCGCCGGTGGAAATAGTGAGACGGTCTCGCAGGTGGCCTCATCGTCTTCAACGCAAGGCCTTCCAAAGCACGATACAGCGGTGGCGCATGTAGAATTCGGAAGAGTATCGCACCCAAGCAGCCGGCAATGAAGCGTCATCAGCAGCTTCCGCGACGTGCGCAGATTGTCGCCGGTGTATTCGAGCGAAGGAGACCGCTGCAGCCCGCACAGCATGAGCCGCCTCTTCTCGCAGTCCACGTTTGGTTACGAGTTCGACCAGGCGTCGCTGTCACACCGCGTCAGCTCCATAGCCGAAGACCGGCAGAGGTGCGCTGATGTGGGTCCCTGCGAACGGTACGCGCTGATGATGTTCTTGGTTGCGGTGCTGGTGGCCTGCGTTACTGTGGTCGTGGTGGACATGCGATGGACCGCGCTCTCCCGCAACCATTGGGCGCAGCTCTTGGTAGACCCGAACCTTCCCATGGTTGTATCGCCAGTCGAGGGCAACGCGTCAGTGCAGAGAACCACGTACCTCTTGCGGACTACAGTGGCCACAGGTGAGTCGTCATCCAGTGCTAAGGAAAGAGTGGTCCTCTACGAATGGATGACCTTGGGCGGCCTCTACGATAATGTAACGGTTGCATCTGACGTGCAAGAAGAAACCACCGCACTGATCATGAAAGTCACGCAACCACCATCAAGCGAGGAATATATAACAGGAGGAATGAATAGTACCGTAGCACTGACTCAATCTTCTGCGTCTCTGCCACGGCAGCCCTCGACCACGAAGCGTCGGAACACGCAACGTCCTGCGGCATTATCACGGGAAGGTTTCCATTCGAGGCGGAACGTCTTTTCGGCACCAATACGCAGACCGGTAAGTTTACTGCAACGCTGCCCAAATTCACAGCCACGTCCTTTAATATTGATGTTCAATTAACTAAAACGACCAATCGCCTGAAAAAAAAGCCACAGAAACGTCCAGACAGCCAAAGTAAGAGGGTCTATGGCCAGTCGTCTATGGTCCGTCAGTGTCTATGGACAGGGCTGGTTGCTGAGTGGCATCCTTTGTCTTGTAGCAGGCGTAGAATAATAATGCATGCGAATACTTACAGGAGATATTATATAATTGGTTATAGTTTACCGAAATACAAAACGACGTGCAACCAAGGTGGATGAAGTCAATGGAACAGGAAAGCTTGTAACACGTTTTTTTCATAGGGGTTACGCCATGATTTTTTCAATAATTCTTGTATTTCAGTGACCATGTACTAACAGTACACCAAGACGCATTACAGGAATTCTAGGCGAGACGTCGGTACTTGTAGAAAGTGACGGTTAGGGGACATCTGTGTGCTTTCGTGCACCGCAAGCGGTTACAGTGCTCGGCCACTGACTCGAATGTCGCAGGTTTGATGCAGGCTAAGACGGTGGCATTTTGATGGAGACAAAGTGATAGAAGTTGGTGTACCGTGTGATGGGTCGAACCCCAGATATTATGATTCTTATGTTGCATTAGGTGTTCCCAATAAACTTCGCTTGTGGATGCTTCGTAAACATTGGTCTCTTTCTAGCAGGAGCGAAAAAATACTCGAACACAATAAAAAAACCCTTGTCTTGTACCTTTCGCAGACAAAGCACAAGTGCGGCCTGGCCTTCTACACGTATTGTTTGACGTTCCTGCACGAGGCCTACTACCGCCACACGACGCGCTCGTGTGTGCGCACTCTGGTGGACGACGTGCACGTCTGCAATCACTCGCCGAACAGGTTCACCTCGCGCAGTGAGTGCGAGAAGAAATGTGTCCACACCCACGTGACATCGGATGCCTGCTTCGAGAAGACCCTGTTCTCCTGGTGTAACAGGTGCGTGCCTTAGTACAAAATTACCAAAGAGAGCCGATAACCCGCCACTGCCAGTTAACGAACAACTTGGTGGATTCTTTTTGGCCTCATCTAGCATAACATGAACAATGTGCAATGAAGGAAATTAGCCGCGAAAGCGGAAACAAAAAAATGATATGGTTCTTATGAATTCTATAGCATTCAAGCTGCACACAGCGAAGTGGTGTATAACACCGTTCGATGTCAGGATCATTCGTACTTACCTATACATTGTTGCAGAAGACGTGTTTTAGACATGTATTATTCAAAATTACTTTTTTGATTGATTGATTGGTAACGTCCCAAAACCACCATATGATTATGAGAGACACTGTAGTAGAGGGCTCCGGAAACTTTGACCACCTGGGGTTCTTTAACGTGCACCCAAACCTGAGCACACGCGCCTACATCATCTCCGCCTCCATCGGAAATGCAGCCGCCGCAGCCGGGATTCGATCCCGTGACCTGTGGGTCAGCAGCCGAGTACCTTTGCCACTAGACCACTGCTGTGGGGCTAAAATTACTTCTTTGGGAAGGTGTACTGCATAATTGGGTGTTTAAAAGAGGCACTTCACTGTACAGGTGCTAAAATGTTACTGAATTTGATATTAAGACTGCCAACACAAAATAAAGAAATCACAAGGATGGGCTCTGATTGTCTACTGACTATTTAATGCAAGTAATCAAGCAGAACTTTCTTCCTACGAGTCGGTAAGGTTAAATTGCTCTGTCCTCTTCTGTTTTCGATACAAATGACTTAGAACACGAAATATAAACGTCTGTTCTATGATATCAATTATCGCACTCAGTCTTGCATTCTTTGCCTTTGTTTTTCTCATGGGCCTGATTGTCATTTTTCTGTTATAGCTTCGTGCGCTGTTTATATGGCCCCTCCTGCAAAGGGTTCATGATGGTCTTTGGAATTGGTGAATAAATAAAAGAAATTAGGATGGAACATGGTACAGCTCTAGACTCGTATGGAACCTGAATGACTGCTTGTCCTATAAGTAGATGGCGGCTGCGCATTCGAACGCTTTTGTGCATTAGACGGTTGGATGACAGCCGGCCCGAGGAAAACAATGGACAGCCTTTTCGCGCATGCATATATTTTGTGCTAATTATGATGTGCTGTGTTCACCTGTCTTCACAAGTTCACCTGTTGGCACCTTCTTTGCTTCTGTGCATATTTTTCTTTCGAATAGACAAGATGTCAAGTCCAGTTGGTGGGTTTTCGATGGTCAGCGATGTCGGCCGTGGGACTTTCCCAAGGGCCGATGCCCAAGCTCCGAAAACAGCGACATCTTCGGAAGCCTGAACGAATGTGTGGATCGCTGCTCATCGCCCCAGCTTCTGGGTGATAGCGATCGCCAGGGAAAGTGTAGGGGACCCGGAGAGGGAGTCACGTGTGACTCCAATGTCCTGCGGTTCCCGTTCTTTGCCGACGTGTCGCCCGGCGCTGACGGTCACGTGCGATGCGTCCGCGCGTCGGCGTATACTCCGTGCTCTTTTAAATCCCACGCAGACAAAATCACACACTGCTAACGCAATCCGCACCATTCTCCACAAATCAGGGCTCGACGATAACACTCTGCTGCACACCTTAAAGCAACACTACGTATCCACGGGCCCCCGTCCCGCCTACAGTGATTATCCACACGTACACGATACGCCTCTAGATGAGGACATTACAGAAGCAGAGGTTAGGGCAGCTTTGCAAAGCATTAAGCGCAACACAGCACCTGGTACAGACGGGATTACGTACACACTTCTGCGTAATTTAGATGACCAGTCCATCGAATATTTAACCGCTTTTTACAACGAACATTGGAAAAACGGCACGCTACCACAGGAGTGGCGACACGCAGAAATCATATTTATTCCAAAGCCTGGCAAGCCGCTATCCCTCCAGAACCTTCGCCCTATATCCTTAACTTCATGTGTAGCTAAACTCTTTGAACGCGTTGTTCTCTCTCGACTACAACCATTTCTCGAAGACAATCACTTTTTTCCTGATACACTATTCGGCTACCGTCCTGGTATCTCTACACAGGACGTATTATTACAGCTTAAGGAGGACGTGTTGGATAGCCCCACTTCATACCAGGTCCGAGCTATTCTGGCCCTGGATCTGAAGGGTGCTTTTGACAACGTCTCCCACGACCTTATTCTTGACAATCTCGCTTCATCTCGGTGTGGCTCACGTATCTACAATTACGTCAGGTCCTTTCTTTCTGACCGCACGGCCACTATTGGGATTGGAGACCTCCGTTCGGACGTCATTCGTCTCGCAGGCAGAGGAACACCACAGGGCTCGGTTCTCTCGCCCACTTTGTTCAACGTGGCTATGGCTAAACTCCCTTCCCTATTACAACAGGTTCCCAACATCCAGCATGCCATCTATGCAGATGACATTACAATTTGGGCGACCAAAGGATCAGACGGAACCATTCAGGACGCCCTACAGGAAGCTGTGTCTGTGGTACAAGACTATGCTGCTGCCGGCAGCCTTACGTGCTCAGTGGATAAGTCGGAGTTGTTATTAGTATACAAGCGGCGCCGCAAAACCGCTGATTCTCCTGACATTTCGCTGTTTCTTGATGGCCATCCTATCCCTCTGGTACCACGAATTCGCATTTTAGGCCTCTACCTTCAGTCCGACGGCAAGGCCTCGTACACTACACACCTTCTGGCTCAGCAGATAACTCAAATTACACACATGATCCAACGCATCACCAATCGCAGGAGAGGCCTCTGTGAGAAAGATGTCCTCCGCTTAGTACAAGCACTCATAGTTAGTCGGCTCACCTATCATCTTCCCTTTCACAATCTCACTCTAGCTCAAATAAAAAAGATGGACATCCTTCTACGGACAGCTGTGAAGGCGGCTATCGGCTTGCCTCCACACGCATCTACACAACGCCTCCTTCAATTAGGAGTCCACAACACCATAACCGAAGTCATCGAGGCCCAGCACAATAGTCAGCTCCAACGGCTCAGGCAGACCCGTCAGGGCTGCGCCATCCTGTCTCGTCTTGGCTACCCGATTCCTCAAAAACCCGCACAAGTACCGCGATATAAACTTGCTTCTACTGTCCGCGCACTCATCAAAGTGCCTCCGATTCCACGCAATATGAATCCCTCCCGCCACGCCGGTCGTCGACGTGCCCGAGTTCAGGCTATGACACGCGTCTTTGGTGATGGTACATCAGATTTACAAGTACTTTACACTGATGCAGCACGCTACCCAGAGAAGTCAGCCATGTGTTTAGCCGTGACAGATGACACAGACGCCCTTGTGGCGTCTGCCACACTTCGCACTACAGACAGTGGTCTGGCAGAGGAGGGAGTTCTCGCTCTGGCAATTGTTTACGCTACGACACTGTCACATGACTCCCCTGTCACTATTGTAACAGATTCACAAGCTGCTTGCCGTGCTTTCGCTCAAGGACTTGTGGCTGCACATACACACAATATCCTCTCTTCTGTCTCACCGTCCGCATTACGTCCTGTGCGTATCGTCTGGACTCCTGGACACGCCTCTCTCCATGGTAATGAACGCGTTCATGCGGTTGCCCGAGAGCTGACCGGCCGGGCTCCATTGGAAGAGCTGTCCAATCCAGACGACGCATCGACAGAACCACTGAACTACAACGCTACGCTGCAGTACTATCGACAGAGCCGTTATACGTATCCTCCCCCTCATCCTTCACTTAACAGAGCAGATGCTGTCGCTTGGCGGCAACTACAGACCAATTCATTTCCTTGCCTTTATATGCTAAATCGCTTTCATCCGACTCTCTACCCCTCCTACTGCCCCTTCTGTGGATCCGTACCGACGGTGTACCACTCCACGTGGGAATGCTCTGCCCCACAGGGCGTGCCTCCCATTCCCAATCCCACCCCTTCCTCTTGGGAGTCTGCACTGCTCAGCTTACGCCGGCAGGAACAGCAGCAGCTGGTCCAGCGGGCTCGCAGGGTCGCGCAAGGCAATGGAGCCCTGGACTGAGGGCCCCACCCAAAGAAGGCTCAGTTTCCATTTGTTATTAATAAATGTTTATTCTCTCTCTCTCTCTCTCTCGGCGGCGACTCTGCTGACGCACCGCTGCCTCATCGGCTCCAACCGGTTCTCCTCTGACGAAGCCTGCAAGCGAGCGTGTGTGGACGGCGCTACGCTGCGGCGAAGACTGAAAGAAGGGGATGTGTAAAGAAGTGACTTTTTGTCTTAATTGAACCCGTTGTTTTGCCTACACATCTGAGTTACACTTCTTGTAACAACTATTCCCTTTGTTACTATTCCCTTTATATGAAGTGCTAATTTGTTGCGAGCAGAAGAAACACTGTTTATAAACAAAAGGGACAGGTGCTAGAAAGATAGCGCCTGTCTCTTTAACAGGTGTCTATGTTTGTGCCACCAGTGATAATTACACAACGACTAGCTAGCCGAAGTAATCACTGTTAGGTCGTGGTATCGCATTCGTGGATAGCTTTCTTAACCCCTTAATAGTTTTGAATGAGCCCAGCTCGTCCTTGCTAGACTGTGCCCAAAACGTTTGGGACGAGGGGCTCGTCCACTTGAAATATCTCTCTACAAACATTTTGAATGAGGCTCGGTTGTTGCTTAGTTCATGGTTGCAATGCTAGAGTAAAGTAGCAAATTGATGAGGATGGTATGTGGGGTTTAACGTCTCAAAACCACCATATGATTATGAGAGACGTGTAGTGGACCCGGGAATTCAGACCACCTTGGGTTCTTCAACGTGCACCAAAATCTGAGCACACGAGCCTACAACATTTCCGCCTCCATCGGAAATGCAGCCGCCACCACCGGGATTTTATCCCGCGACCTGTGGTTCAGCAGCCGAGTACCTTAGTCACTAGACCACCGTGACGGGGCGAGTAGCAAATTGGGCTACTTGGTACAAACTCATCAAGATCAGCACCCCCCCCCCCCCCCAAAAAAAAGACACGAAAACACTAATAAGTAGGTGGTACAAGTGCTGTCCAACAAGTGAATGAATAAACTTTATTTTATATCTGGTAATTTAGTTCGTGCGAGGTGGGCGAAGAGAGGATTAACCTCTGTAATTTCCCCCTTCGTCGATTATGACGGTGGTGCCTCAGGGGACCGCTTGAAGTCCTTGGACCCGGGCGGCCTCTTAGGCTTGCCGGATGGCCCTAAAGTCCCTGGATATTTTTAGGAAAGTAACGCCAATCATTTAACCAAGCCGCCAAGCCACGCACCCTCCTCACCCGCATCTCGGGTCACCACGAACATCGTACGTGTTACCAGAGTTACATAGCATTCTTGATAGGAAAGTGACGCGAAGCGTGGTATAGAACCAGTGGCCGCACCGTGGACGTTGTGGAGAGGGTTTAAAAAAGCCTTATGAACACTTGGGAGAGGATGGCGGGACACTTTGGAGAGGATATGAAGGAGAGTGATTGTCTCAGAGTTTGTGCCTGTCTGACATGCGTCGCGCGCGAAGGGAGCGGCGGCAGCGGTATTAGCTTCTCCGGCACACCCCCAAAGAATGTGCCGCGATGTGGCACTTTCCCCGCTCACTTTACAAGCGTCCGTCGGGCATAGGCCTGAATAACACAGGCGTAGGATCGCAGGGCTGGGGTACGTATTTGTTTGCAATTATCTCGGAGTTGCGGCCTGCCTTTTCTTCAATTTTTTGTGTGGTGGTGGATATTTGCATCTGTTTCGTCTGTACTGTTGTGTAATGTCGTTGAATGGTGTCAGGCGATCACGCCACGACCACTCCAGTTGTTTCTCTTGTGTTGATAATGTCAACGCCGCGCTCTCGGAGGTGGAGACGGCCACCGAATCGGCCACGGTTCGGTGGCCGATTCGGTGGCCGACCGCATACGAGAGACTGGTCCCCTTAAGCGATTCGCACTTAACACGTGTCACTTTAGCAAGGTGCGAATTCTGGTCTTCTCCTGAGGACTTCGGCACGTGAATAGGTGGCGGGTGCAGCAATGCATCGTGACCCCTGATCATGAAATCATGCCACTCCATTTGTTCTTCAACAGCAAGGACCACTAAAGCAACTGCTATACTCTGAGATGTAAAAGTATGTCATGAGATTTGCTTTAGCTGACGTGGTGAACGTATCAACTGTATTGCGCAGTAACGGGGTGCAGTCGCATGGTCTGGCTTATTCAGTCTAAACATGTATCAAATGCTTTGGGCACTCACTTTTGTTCAAATAGGTGTACAATGTGAAATAAAAAAAAACATTCGTTATATACACAGCGTTGCCTGGTGTGAAAAGGAAGATATTCATGGGTGTTTAGGAAAGCATAATATTAAACTCCAAAATAAATTCGCCATAAAAATTGTTGCTCGTTCCTTAGTAAATGTTAGTTTTATGTTTCTTTGTTTTCTTTCACGGTGCACAAATTTCTCAGTACTGTTCATCAAAGTTCTGTTGTGTCTGGGGCAGCAAGTGCCCAATGAGTGGCGTCACTCTAGATAAGACAACTTCCTAGTAAGAAAAATTATGTGCTTCTTTTCTAGGTTACATTGAGAACTTGTGAAGGATCAGGAAAGTGCATGGCACAGGATGAGAAGCTCCTCACAAGAAATCATGAAGCTGAAGTTTAGTCAACTCCTTGGTTGAATTTGTCGTGGAAACATGATGACGTTAAAAAGCACCCATCTATACGTCTTGCACTTCTGCGTACGACTTCAGGACGACACCGGCATTGTGAAATAAAACATTATCTGCTCATTTGTAAAGGTTTCGGCCGATTGTCAAGGCTAGAAGTATTCGCGACAAAGGTCCCCTTTACCTTGGCAAAGCGGACGGCGCATTTTGAGACTCCGCGTCCTCGCTATCCAGAGTATAGAAATTTGTTCGGAGAGATTCTACTAAAGAAAAGTCAGTTTTGCATTATGGAGATCGAATTCGGTCATCTTAAGTGTCGTAATAAAATATGTTAGACTGGTTGGTTAATGCTAAGGTTAGCGTAATGACGCAAGTCTTGGTGAAGAAAAAAAAACACAATAAGAACAGTTGTTTGAGTTTATCATCCCTAAACCACTATATGAATGTGAGAGATGCCGTAGTGGAGGGCCCCGGAATATTCGACTTTCTGAAATTCTTCAACGCGGAACTAAATCAAAGCGCGCGGGCCTTAATTAAGCATTTTAGCTTTAATCGAAAATGCGACCACCGTGGCTGGGATTTGATCCTACGACCTGCTGGTAAAACATAAGGCAGGAGAGCAAGCATTCTGCGTCGACAAAAAAACGCAATTTATTCAAAGCTTGATTTACGTAAATTCATGTGCATTATTAAAACACTACAATTTTTAAGGAAGTGCTGCAGGCTATCAAGAAAGCACGCAGTGTGACGGCTACTCTTGAAGTTTTTGAAGAGTAGAGAGCTTGCTTGCGACTGGTGACACGTGATGCTGGTATTTGCGTGTGCGTGGTGTGGAGTTCAGCGCCGTACACGGCGTCGCCGTGACGCGTACGGAGCTGAGCTGAGCAATGGGATAGCGTCACAGCGTCACTGTGACGCGTCCCTATTGGTTGCCCGCGTAGCGCAATGAACCATGACTCACTACGTGAAAACATCTCATCCCTTACAGAGCCAGCGCTATCGCCAACATTGTGGTCACGAGGAATGCAAGACACCATCCCACAAATCTGTACACAACTGAACGAAAAACCGCGCTATATCATTCCCGTCGGGAGGCACTGCATGACGTGCTCTCTTCCCCATGATCACAAAGCACATTCGAAGGCTAGATGATGAGTGAGAGCAGAAAAGGGTTGAGAGGGCGGTGAATGGCTGAATCGGGCGCATCTGGCTGACATTGATAAAATTGAGGAGGCGCAACACTTGGAAGCGCATGGCCACAGATACATTCCCTTCGCTTGCGGTCTACGGACTTCTACAGAGGGGTTTCAGTGCCTCCATGTTGATGCATACGAAAACGGCAGAATTAGAGCATCCGTTGTTTCATTGCATAATAATTCACATAACACTCGGTAACGAGGAAGCGGATAAATTGGCCAGAGGGTTAGTGAACGGGGTCGCGCTTTGATTGGAATCGGGCTCCCCGATAGGAGAGCCAGTGACCTTCTATAACAAACTTACGAATATGTATAAAGATGACAGGAGATAATATCCCATACCGCACAGCAACTTCGCAAGAGCGCAGACCACTATCCTCCGCCGAATTCAAACGAACAGCCTAACCACTCCTCACCGCTTAGCGATATTAACGGGTGGAGAGGTTGACTCAACATGCAAAAATTGCGACAAAAATGTCATAGCAAACCAAAGTCACATCCTCTGGGAATTCGAGGGCCTTCCCCCACCCAGAGAGTTTCTGCCAGCTCCCTCCGAAACGACATGGGAGGCCTTAATACGGTTCCCCGACAAAAAACTGCTGAAAGCAATGATTGCGTGGGCACAAGAGGTCGCCGCAGACAATCGGCCAGCTCGAAATTCATGAAATTTCTTTTATTAAAGTTGTATCCTCTCACTCCTCTACAGCTCAAGGTGATGGTGCCCACATATCTATGATAAGATAGTCTATAAGAAAGTCTAGAAATATAGAACAAATTTATTTAAAAATAAAAAAAAACTCCGGTCCGGGCCAACTAAAAAAAGCCTATCCATCAGACATACCTAGAAGTTGCAAATGCTGGAGCAGTGTCATCATGATGTCCGGTGAGGAGTGCGCCAGCCACTCCTCCAGGGTCGCAGGTCTTAGGTTTATAGGCATGTGCTTGAGGCTCTCGGCCGAGGCTGCGCGACCACCCGGACAACCCCACAGAACTTGAGCATTATCCGGGAAGCCAGCACATGTCATGCAAGCATATGATCCGTCTTTTACTTGTATGTAGTGTTGAATGTGTGGTGTCATTAAAGAGTGAGTTGGGCACGCCTTATCAGGGATGCCTCGCGCCTAGTCATGAAATGAGGAGGATCGGGATAAACCCTGCGATTGTTGCACATCTCATCTAATCGTTCGCGCCTCTCTAAACGTGCCATAGCAACTAATTCGGTGCGTTTCAGTGAATCCGGCCCCCACAGAGGAGGGCCTGGGAGATTTACGCAGGACATGGCGTGTGCCACTTCATTCCCTCTGATCCCCGAGTGACCAGGTATCCACTGTATACAAACACGTAACGAAGGGTGGTCAGCTAAGTGCTTTGTAAGTTTGTTGTGATGCGCGTCTGGAATGTCACCTGTCGCGAGGGCTCGACAGGCAGCTTGGCTATCTGTGCGTATCAGTAAATTACGGGCATTTGGATTGGGCATGGTAACTGCTTCTACTATGGCCGAGATTTCTGCAATGCATTACGTACTAATGTTGTAATGGAAGCCCCATGACAGTGGTAGTCCATCGGAAGCTATTCCCGTTCGAAAGCCCTCGCCGGTATGAGACGGAGATGCATCTGTGTACAAGATCCACTCTCCTGTGGTTTCTCGGAGAAGTTATACTCGTGATTTACGTCGTCCTGTTTGGTTATCTCGATCTATGTGCCGCGGAACTGGTTCGGCGGTGATCTGGCCGAGCGTCGCCCAAGGGGGCCGGGTTGCTGCAAGTGCGACAGGTGCAGATATGTCGTAGCCTAATTCACGAAACAGGGCGTATCCTTGTGCGGAATGTTTGAGGCGCGTGAATTGTGCTTCACGGTAAATTTGGGCCTACTCGTCGAGTTTCGGTAGGATCGCAGTTCCTTGAACTCTATCAGACTTTGCATAATGAGGGGTACCCAGTATCGTGCAAGAAACCTGACGAAGCAGAATCTCGAGCTTCGATTTTTGGGTCTTGGTGATGTCAATATATGGATATTGATACATGACGCAGGGAATGGCTAAAGCTAGAGTCATGCGCCTGAGTTGGTGTTCTTTGATGCCTCTCAACTTTCGCGTTGTGCGTTTCAAAAGACGGTGTACTTGCTGCAACTGTTATACTGTATGTCGGAGCCACTCCTTTGATTTGCCGTCATCTTACAACCAGAAGCCTAGCACTTTGATGCAGGGCTTCCGGGGAACAGGGTCATTCTGCATGGAGAGTGTAACGAGTTGCCGGTCTTCCTGAGCGTTTGGAAGCTTCCCATTTGTTACGATGATAAACTCAGATTTGGCACTGGAAAGAGTGAGTCCTCTTTCTTCAAGGTACGTATCGAGAAGTCGTGTCAATGGCCGATTGCAGCGTGTGTTATATTTCTGATGAGGAACCCCTTCCAGCCCAAAGGGTGATGTCATCCACATATATTGCTATTTTTCAATCCTGGCGCCACCCACTGTTTGCGTGTAGTGATCATATGTCTGGTGTTGGCTTACTTCAGTATACGAGTGCGTTCCAGTTGCGAGCATAATCATGCCTGCAACACGCATAGAGTTTCCTAATATACACTAGAAGGAACTCTGGCGCTTGTGTCTATTGGAGCTGCAACGCACGGCGCCTCAGCGAGCATGGGAACGATGGGTAGTACGCACATTTGTCTAATCTTCGTACTTCGAGACTGCTTTTGGCTCCGTGTGTGTTCGAGTGCCTTGAAGCTGTTCTCTTACGAAACAGAAATGAGCAAATGTTCGGCGCTGGCACTTAACCACCTTATTTTTTAGACTTACCTTTCCAAATCCGGCCACAGAGTTCAAAAGGGTTGAATATTTCTTTCAAAACAAAACTGAAACACAGCAATAAACGAAGCCGCAAGTATGAGTCACCGCCCACAAGTACGAAGACTAGGCAAATGTGTGTACTACCCATCATTCTCATGGTCACTGAACAATCACAGCGCCAGAGTTCCCTCTAGTTAATTTTGGGAAACTCTATGGCAACACACACCCCGGATCTGCCTCCATCGCGTGTAGTGGCACCTGTAGGGGTAAATTACCGAGTATAGGACAAGATCTTATGTCAATGCAAGAGTCAGTCTGTCCCAAACACCGAGAGACCATCGTTTATCACCAAGGGGTCGAGAATACAAATGTTTTTGGGGTAGAGAGGAGGGGAAGGGCACGCGCCGGCCCGGTGCGACACCCCGTAACTACGCCACTGTTTACCACCTCTAAATAAAAACGAGGGAAAACAAGTTCCAGCGATTATGAAGGCCTGAAGAGTCATCGAGCAAGGAATGGTGCTGCAGCCACAGCTTGACCCAAGCAGTCTTTAATATAGGCAGCAAATCTTTATTTTTAGCAGAAATGTTGAGATAGATGCCCATAAATAAATAAAGAAAACGATTGTGGTACTGACAAAGACGTGTTGTCTAAACGCGGGCTCTAGCAACAAACCTTGTTTGGCGACTACGAATCATGTTTTTCTAGAGGAAACTTGAAGGCCGTGCTGCAGGAACCATGGGTATTCTCTCGGCTTCATTCTCAGCACTTCACTACACGCATGAACATCCGGCAGATGGAGCTGTAAACAAAAATTTGGAACTGGGATCACCCACACTAAAACACATCGCTGAAAACTTCCGCATCTGTGCGATAGATGCCTGGATGCAAGGCAGTATTTTTATTTTTGTACATCTCCATATCATGCAGCTACAATGCACGTTAAAACTGCTGCATGCTTTCAGGAGCGGCCGAGATTGTTGTCATGGATGAGTGCGGGTGCTGCAGTTGAGCTATGGATTGGTGAATCATATCCAGGGCAAGGCCGATTTGCGAACCTGAGGACCCTCCCCACGATGGCTGCTGCTGCTGTCCAACTGTGTGCTGCTGTCGCTGTACGGGTTGCTGTTGCTGCTGCTGCACCATGAGTCGAGGGTGGTGCCTGCGAGTTATCATGTAGGTGGGCAGTTATTCTAGGTCTGTTTTTTTTTACGTCGACAGCGTCAGAGAGCTCGTTTCGCAGATATGTTGTCGTTGGCGCCATTGGTGGTGAGCAAAAAAATATCTTGTGCGCGACTGAAAAATAAATAAAATGCAAATAAAATAGAATAATTTAAACATTCCGAGTCTGAGGAACATGTAGATCGAACTCTAGCTACCACGAAGCCACGATATATGTTGAAACTGTTTAAAAAATAAACATGAATTTCGTGCAGATGAAAGGAGTTGACGCATCATATATATTTTGTTGAAGAAGCGTAAGATCACGCCAGCCATCAAAAGTTGTGGATTGAGCAAATAGTGGGTTTTCTAAAAGCCAGCACATTACAAAGCGCTTAGGCACAGTTAATTATCAACAGCAGAACAATAAACAAAGTGAAGGGTTCACGTGTTGCCCTACGGACCCGTAGGCATTCAATGATACTTTTAAACGGCTAATTTTCAGCACACAGTCATTAGTTTTCTTACAGCACGGTCAAGGCTTGCACCGAGACCGATGAAGGTTGGCAGTTAAGAAGACGATGTAAACGAGGCCCTATGAACCGTTCGCGACTTACTTTTCAAGGCGGAGGTCAACAGCAGAATGATAAACAAAGTGAAAGGTTCACGTGTTGCCCTACGGACGCGTAGGCATTCAACGATACTTTGAAACGGCTGATTTTCCGCTCACAGTCATTCGTTTTCTTATGACATGTTTAAGGCTTGCACCGAGAACCGAAGAAGGTTGGCAGTTAAGAAAACAATGTACACGTGGCCTGTTAACCTATCACGCCTACTTTTCAAGGTGGAGGTCAACTGTCCTGTGTGTTTTTTTACAGCCATTGCATAGTGAGGTGTGTCTGTGCATATCTTTGGGAAGTATGACGGTTAAGGTTAAACCTCGTATCACTTCGGGATGATTTATTCAGCACATAACACGCACGCTGAATGCGTAAGCGACACTATTACCACTGGTGTTCTTCTGCTAATGGTTGAATCTTTTTTTGTATAAAAGTGAACGAATGTTCTAATTTTATTAGGTGAATTGTTTCCAGATACTTAGAAGCAGCTTTATAACACCCCTAGCATCAACATATATTTATCTCACCTAACTCGATACAATCAAGGGTCGTCTACCACCCAAATTCCGTGGTTGATTGCTAATAATACCACATTTCTGTAGCTAGTTTTTATGATTTGCTGAGCAGCTGTCTGCCTAGACGATAACAGAAGCGAAATTTTCTTCTTTTTTCTTCTTTTATGTGGAGGTAATGAAAAGCACGAGAGTTGACTAGCAATTTGAATGCATCATCATATGTATATTCATTTACTCTGTCTTGTGCCAGCGAATTCCGGGGCATGCCTTCAGTGTTCTAAATTTTATGACACCGCCTATTCATCTGCTACACTTGCAGGCATAGCAATTTTTTTCAGCTTCATTCTGCATACGATATCCAGCCTTATCTTCTCAAGCTCCTTTGCTTCTCCCCACGAATTTTTCCAAGTTCAATTTCAAGGTCAGGAAAGCAGGAAATGCGTAGAAACCGCACTCCAGGTGATAATATAGACAGTATGATGTAAAGAAAACTGACCGGTCAACAGCACGCCCGCTACGGGGTGGTTGGTATGAGCCGCTGGTTTCGGGCTCCTGAAATGACGTTGGCGTTTCCGTCAAGATGAGACCACCTCCACGGCCCGAGTACGGGCCGCGCAACGCATTGCAGGGCTGCGCACTAGTACCCGTGCAGCAAACTTGCGTCGAGTAGGCATAGGGGAGGGAGGTAATCGTATGGGAGACCGCGAGTTCGCATGGCTGGAAGGGTCCGCCCATATCCTGGTGCTGCGCGGCCTGGGCCGTCGCCGGTGAGCAGAGCGTTGCTTCCACAGCGCTGGAAGTGGCAGCTTCAGTGAACCTCCGACGGGACCCTGAAAGAGGTCAGCATGCGTCACTCGTTGCTTGGTGCATCCAAATCCAGTACCCCAAGCCACATGCTCATTTAGCCCTGCAGTGGAGTTCGGCACGGTGGTTCACTGGTCGCGGTACTCATCTGATCACACGAAGGATTCGGATTAGATCTTAGCCGTGGCATTCGTGTTTGGGTGGAGGCGAAATGGTGTGTGCCACGTTAGGGCAGGAGTACACTAGATGGTCGATATTTCTGGAGCTATGCGCCACGGTGTCCCGTACAATGGCACCGTGTTTTTGGTACATAAACCCCCACATATTACTACGCTAGTGCTTCCCTGTGGTGAAGAACGCCTTTGTTCAGAATCCGTATGGGCGGCCAAGTGGTCTCGTGACATGCCAGCTTGTTCGGTCGTTTTAAATGAGCATAACCTGAACAATACAGAGACCTGCCGCGGTGGTCTAGTGGCTAAGATACTCGCCTGCTGACCCGCAGGTCGCGGTATCGAATGCTGGCTGCGGCGGCTGGATTTTCGGTGGAAGTGAAAATGCTGCAGGCTCGTGTGCTCAATTTGGGTGCACGAACACCAGTTGGTCGAAATTTCCGAAGCCCTTCACTGTGAAATCTTTTTTTATACATTTTGTGATTTTGGGGCGTGAAACCCCACGTATCAATCGTGAACTATACAGATGCATTGACGTCATCTTGTTATAAAGCTCGATCGGCTTATCTCCAGTAGCGCAGTGGAAGCTGCGATTTGTACGGGGAATATCATGCGCTGAAGTCAAGCACATAAGCGCTGTTGTAGTCGGATGTCTGCCTGCTTCTTGCAGCAGTTAAGATTTCCGGACCTGCGAAGAAAGATGACCAATAAGATTTAGTGTGGTCAAGTCGTCCATGCGCTGGCACCGCGAACGTGCGCTACAGTGTAGCAGTGCGAGAAGCTCGATGTCTACATTCATTTGCCGCAATCACTGTTCAAAAAAGCAGCAATTTGATTTGAAACATGGTGTGAACGTATTATTCTGGGTTGATGCTCTTCTTAAGCATAATTCTAACTTTAGGCGCTAAATTGGGAAAAGTACGAGAAAACAAGCGACACCAGAACTTGTGTCATTTCCTCGTTTGTCATTATATGATTTTGTGCTTTAGATTGTACTGATGCATATGTATCAACGTGCTAGTCTTTCAGTCTTCCTTCTTAACGCTATAGAAGTTTTATGATCGTCTTGGTGATATAGTGACTTCACAAATGCAGGTGATCGAAAACGCTTCTGCGAGTGCTCAGTACGAGTTTCAGGCTGCTATTCGCGAGTCCAACTGAGTGCTGGCCACCTAGCGGCCATGTCTGTAAACGGCGCTACCTGAGAAAACCGTTAAAGGAGATGTGACCACGTTGCGCATGTTGAGACGCGGCCGCATAGTTTCTGTCTTTCTGCCATGCCGAACGTGCGAGCCTGAAAAAGTAGAAAGCGCTGTTGAGAGACCATTGTAGTTTTTCGCAATGCGTGGCATCGTGAGGAAAAGATGGCAACGTATCGTTCTGTCTCTTCCTTACGCCTGCAGACACGCACGACGGGCCCCGCCACGGTGGTCTAGTGGCTAAGGTACTCGGCTAGTGACCCGCACGTCGCGGGCTCAAATCCCGGCTGCGGCGGCTGCATTTCCGATGGAGGCGGAAATGTTGTAGGCCCGTGCACTCAGATTTGGGTGCACGTTAAAGAACCCCAGGTGGTCAAAATTTCCGGAGCCCTCCACTACGGCATCTCTCATAATCATATGGTGGTTTTGGGACGTTAAACCCCACAAATCTAATCACGCACGACGGAGAACAGTGCAAACCGGAAACTTGAGCATTGGGAAAAAGGTGATGGCCACTACAGTAGTTTGTTCTAATTACTGCGCTTGCGATGAGTTACTGCAATGATTACTGCGCCTGCTCGGTGAGTGAACCATTATTTAGCTTGTGTGAATTTTTATCAATATCCGGCCTTCTCTAAGCGCGGAGTCGTTTATATAAGCAAACGCTTTAGGAAGTTTGTTGCGTTACACATGTGACTGTATTTTTCTCATATGCTTATTTTCTGTGCAAGCTGTAGTGCTACCCATTCTCAAATCAAGGTGCTGTAGTCGTTCCTCCTGATTTTTTTTATTTGGCATATGCGCACACACAAACGCGTGCACAAAGGTCACGCGTGCGTGTAGCATGCATGTATGTTCGTGCGTATATACGGTATGTCCGTCACGGTGCATTCGTAGCGTGCGTAGTGGGCAAGCATATACCTGTTTTCAATATCATCTACTGCCAACACGAACAACGGAGTGTTCGAAAGCACACGAACTTAATCATTAGAAACCTAATAACATGGATCGGCGAAGGTACAATCGAAGGTACGATTTGCCTTGCCTCAAGACACACCAGCATAGGCATAGCTCCTTTATGTAAGAGTACGAACGGGCGCTGCACTCAGCCACGCGCCGCTCAGCGCTCACGAGACGCTGCTTTTCTCTAATCAGGTGAACTGAATGCGTACTCAGCTTTTGATGGCAAAACAAAACTCATTGGGATACATGAAATCGGCAGCAAAGGTCGCAGCGTAGTTAGCTAAAAAACTGATAAGGCCTTGCCTATAGCAGTGCAACAACGCAGCGCAAAAAGATTGTGGTGGCTTTCGGAGAGAACCTCGGGCTCGCTAAACAGGTTGTTCAATTTGAAGTAAATATGTTTGCGTTCACCAAAAAGACTGGGTGTTCCCACTCATAACACAATTATTTCCGCTCTTTCACCAATGAAATTCTTTATGCCGATGAGAATGAGGCGGTTTGCTTTCGCCTTCCATGAAGCAACGCGATCTGACTCCACAATAAAGAAACTTCAGCACAGCGCCAAGCGAAACCATAGCGAAAGTGCCACGTTGACCCTGTTAGGCGCATCCATCTTTGCTTATTCGACCAGCATTGCCTGCACGCAGAGTGTTTTCTGGAGTTGTGAAAAGGCAGCAATTGGGTTTACATGATGTTGATGCCATCGATATGTAACAGTCCCGCCAACATATATGGCAGGAGGCGTGTCGTGGAGACGTTCTGTCAGGTTAAGCAGTCCTCAGCAGGACAATTCTTGGAACGTGACATTCCAGCCACGTTCTTTTTTCAAATACCTCATGGTAATTATTTGTTGATTTTGTTTCCGCCCGAAAACCACGATATGATTATGAGCGACAGAGTAATGGAGGGCTCCAGAAATTTTAGACATCTGGAGATCTTCGACGCGCACCTAAACATAAGCACACGAGCCATTTCGCGTTTCAACTCAGTCGAAATTCGGCCGTTGCGATTGCGACTCAACCCCCGCTCTGTTGTCGTGTCAGCAGTCGAACACAATAACCACCAAAGTACCATGGTGAGTTCTGACAACTTCGCAAGGATGATTAACACGTGGAATACAAATTAATTAGAAATAGATAAGCCACACAACAGCTTGCGCAGCCATTGTCTCACCTGCAATTCGCTGTTGGCGACTGGCTATATTCGGCATCGCGGTTCCGGTTGGTGCCCTCCTGGTGGCAGTGGCGTTGTTTCTCTGCTGCTCGGGCTGCTCAGCGAAGGGCGCCACATGTAAACCTTTGGACGCAAATCGCTTGAAGTATGTTAAGAAAGGCAATATGCTGTATGATGGCACCATAAATGATACGAATGTAAGAATTTGCGACTTGTAGCGTTCATGTTATCACCATCGTGGTTGCAATCGTCGTTGTAATTTTGTGTCCATCTATGGACGGACATCACACTCGGTGACTTGGATCGATTGTGATGTCAGTTTAGACGTGCAGCTGCAAATTCCCTAACCATATCAATGCGCCTCTAGTTTCCTCTCAGTTCTGCGGTCTCCCAATGCAAATTTCTTACCTTAAAACCATTTATGAAACACTAATGAGTAAACAGTTACACAGGGTGTGTCATGAAATGAGCGCAACGTACTCCGAAAATCAGAAAAATGCGACAATTCATTGCTGGCTTCAAAATTGCTTTTCTTTTCTTACAGCGGTATGCATCTCTATAGATTGGAGACATTATTTGCATTAGCAAAAGTGATTGCGCCTTGAAATATTACAGCATATATACAAAACCTAGTTTTCGTTCCTACTCTAACGTGAAGTTACGACGCAGAGTGAGCTTCTAGTGACGCAAGCGGTCAAAAAATAGTCACTTATCCATGGTCGCATCGCTCGGTGACGCACAAGATGACGTCATCGCACCTCGCTGTACGAGCGCTTCTGATCACCAGAATTGGTACTGTAGTTTCACGTAACGCTAGTGTCGATGTGATAGTGGAGAAGGTTGGGGACCTTGTCGTCCCTCTCATATTTTGTCGATGTCAGTAAGTGCGCCAAGCAAAATTTGAGTTCAATGTCAAAATAAAATGTTATCAGCAATCTATGAGCTTCACGCCTGGTTGGAGTTGTCTTGATATGCTGGAGATTTGTATGACGACGTAAACTAGGCTTATAAAACTGGTGCCGTACCCATTTAAAATCCAAGGTACATTTACTGCCGGGAGTGATCGCCAGACGGAGCTTTATAATAATGTGATGTATCGAATAATGGGATTTAATTGTAACGAGGATCAGGCCAGCATGAACAACAGCGAAACGGAGTAAGATAGCTCGCCTGCATCATGTAGAAGAACTGCACCGGACCAGGTCTGGCTGCTACTTCCGGCCTGGGGAGTTGCATCTGTGGACCTGACAAGGCAAAGTGGGGTCCGACCATTGCAGGAGCCACGGCCGCGGGCAGTAGAAAGGGCAGTGGTGGAGCCAGGGCTGGAGGTGCGGCAGCCGTAATAACTGGCCAGCACAGCACCGCTGCATCGTGGGAGACCTAGTTCCATTCGCTTGCTCCTACCACGACGCAGCATAAATGACTGCTACTGGAGTGCAGTGGACGCCTCCTGTGTTCGAATGAACACATGAGGCGCACTTTTTGCCATGTTTATCAACAACATCACCCGACAAGTCGCATATTCTGTGTGCGAGTGAAAGCTCACAAAGGCTGAAAACAGGCGCAGCTCAAGCACACATGAAACACGCCGACAATATTAGTTGGTAGGTACACCGTGAATGCATGCCGTAGGGGGGGGGCGCTGCATTGAGGCACCGCGCTTCTACCAGGTGACTATTTCGGTGATTTCCTATAACACTGGGCTTAAGTGAATAGCAACCGGTAATTCAAAAAAGGGCACCTGGAAGATTTCGCAGTGAACTCTGCATGCTCAAGGCTGCTTTAAATGAAAGTAAAAAAGACTGGGTTTAAGCGTACTTGAGGCAGGGTATGTATATGTCAGAAAATGTGTTTACAATTTTGAAAAAATTGTGATTCGTTAGTTTGCCCCACCCATTTGTGTGTGCTTCTTGAAAGACGTCATTCGCAACGCTGTATGCTTGATATGTGGAACGGTTTTTCATTTTGAACGCCATATTATTCCTTTCCTATTTTTCGACAGTAATTGGCGCATCTTTTGTAATGCGACTTCGACACGAAAAACTTAGTGGAATCTGGCTAATTGCAATTGTTAATATTTTACTACACTTTCTTCACGAAAAAAAGAAACAAAGAAAGAAAGAGAGAAAGCAAGCAAGCAAAAAAACAAAATAAAAAACAAAAAATAAAGAAAAAAAAGACAAATTAGGGCTTAGCCAGAGATGGCCCCAAAATGACAAACCTTGTATTTGGCAAGGGAAAAGAGGGTATGTATGAATTAAAATGAGCGAAGGGCAATAAAGCTAGACGTTACAGTCATCATGGTAGTCTCATAATATCAAGGTGTACTCACGCGCTGCGGCTACTCCGACTGTCATGTGAGCTGCAGTGGCTTGGGCTATTTGGTCGAAGAACCATCCCATCGTTCGGGCGCTTGCATAAAAAAAACTGAGGCAGTCCAGGGCCGTTCACTTGTGGATGAGATGAAAAGACGTGGGAAAATTATATTACAGCTCGTGTTTTAAACGTAAAAAGAAATATATTGCCAACAGAAGTAGACACGGCTGGGTTTTCAATGTTACGCATAGTTTGTAGGCCTAATTGACAGGAAAGAATACAATCAACTCGTATGTGTGTTTTGTCACATTTCATTCGGTCATACACGTTCCATTTTCAAACCTATACATGTCGCACCAACAAGGTCCAAAATCAACCCCTACTAGCTGAACTTTATTGCCAAATACCCCAAGATATGTCGAATATGGTCATGTTTAAACTACGTTTTACGTCGAGAAAGTAAGATCGAAATTCTTACCTTCACCTACATCACCAACAAGATTTTGACAAAAGCAATACAATGGTAAGGTATTCTACGCTGTGCTACCACACCCAATTGGGAACCTACAGCAAATGGTAATACTTACGCACAGCAGCGCCGTCTCTGCTGAGGGCTGCCAGCGAGCTCAGCTGGTTTAGTGGGTAAGTGGTTGGCGGCTCACAGGTGGTGACAATACCAACCCTACGCAGTGGCGGGGGCGGAGCTCTGCGTAATCGCTGAATATGACCATGGTGTAAATAACCGTTAAATCAATCAATCAATCAATCAATCAATCAATCAATCAATCAATAAATCAATCAATCAATCAATCAACTAATCAATCAATCAATCACTCAATTGGTTAAGCGATCAATGTATCTATAAATCAGTATTTAATCAATCAATCAACCAATCAATCAATCAATCAATCAAATGATATGTACTAAGGCAGTTTGTCAAATTAAGGACAGATGTGTGCACAAACGGGCGCAGGGTTCCTCCTTGAGAGAGGGGGGGACATTTTACCGCCGTTCCTTCACATCATCGTCCCCTTCCCCCCACTTTTCGCTTCCTTGTTTCTTTGTCAAATTCGACGAAAAGAAGCTTCGCAATACATGCAAAAATCTAAATGAAGCGAGCCCACCATGGTGGAGCAGTTGGTAAGGAGCTCGGCTGCCGACCCGAAGGTCGCGGGTTCTGTCCCAGTCGTGGCGGTCGCATTTCCATGCAGGTAAAATGCTAGAGGCCCGTGTACTGTGGCATTTCAGTGCACGCGGCAAATAACACCGGATGGCCGAATCATTCACAGCCCTTCCTCACGGCGTCTCTCGTAATTATGTGTCGTGCTCTTGGGGCCTTAAACGCCATATTTTATTATTCTTCAGACGTTTATTAGCCGGTAGTCAGCGATAACGCGTAATGGAGAGAGTCAGAACAGGGCACGGATTCTCACACGAGCAGCGCCCTTCTTAGAGATCACCCACTAAAAGGTCCTCGAGAGTGAAACACGTTACTAAGTTTCTAAAGATCGCTACGTTATTTCAATGAAAGGGAGACATGATTCCCGCAATGGCCAGTTTTCGATCACCAGTTCACGGAGGATGAAAATTGGAACAGCTCTGAGTAAGCAACATCAGTGGTTCCCGACCATCTATAACATAAAAAGAACCTTCATTGTTTAAACCTGCATTTTCATACCTTGCACAAGAGCGGCGACAGGGACGATAGAGTAAAGGGGCCGATTTGGCGCTCTCTTCTGTGGTAAGCTCCTCCCCTCTCTCCCAAACCATTTTCGTCAGCTGTTTTATACGCAAGCTTGTGGTCAGGAACAAGCTGATAGAGAAACGAAAACAATAGATGCTGGCTGTTGACGCATGCACCACATACGTGTTTTCGGTGTATTTAGGCTCACATAGATACGAAGTGTGCACGAAAGCGGAGGCCTGTGCAAGCGCTGCTAAGCAATCCAGCAATCTGACGTCTCCGAAATGTGAAGTTTACTAAGGAGAATCCATCTTGACGTGCTGTCTTCAGTCGTCTCAACGCTAAAATTGTTCGCAATACTAGTTTCCAGCCAATCTGGACGCTGGGCATATCACCATCAAAACTGTTTCACGAATTGCGGAGAACATTTAGGAACGGAAAACTTTGCTGATTTGACTAAACACGTTCGGATTTACACGCTGTGTTACCTCACCCGATTGCAAGAGAAATGATTGAAAACGGTTCATTCAGTTTTTTTCTGGTTAGGTAGATTTCTCGCATCTTGGAACCAAAGGTGCAACTTTAATTATTAACTCTAGTGACGCGCTGCAAGGCCTATGCTGAGTGGCATGCTGATTGACCTGTCTCATTCTTCCTCTACTGCTCCTGCTTCTGCAACAACAACAACAACAACAACAACAACAACAACAACAACAACAACAACAACAACAACAACAACAACAACAACAACAACAACAACAACAACAACAACAACAACAACAACAACAACAACAACAACAACAACAACAACAACAACAACAACAACAACAACAATAATAATAATAACATTTATCCCCTACTGTTTCTAAAAAAATGTGACAATTTTGACCTAATTAGGCTACCGTGTTTCAACTCGTATTACTGTCATAAGCCAATGTTGCTTATTGTTAGCTAGGGTAGATTTACAGTAGTTATCCGCTGCTGCGACAGCAATGTTGATTTTACGGTATGCATCTAGTTCCGGTCAATGGTGCTGTCATTAGCGATCATACATCGCGCGAAGGCCGCGCTGTTCCGACTGCACGTCCTCTTGCTTCTTCCTTCGCTTTTAAAACACCACCTTTTAATTCGAGGTTCATGCGGCAGCATAAAATTTTAGTGGTGTTCACACGTCTGTATTTGTCTAATGCCCTAATACACGCACTTACGCAGTATGGCCGTGCAACTGGTCCAGCCGATGCGGTGGATGGTGCGGCAGCAGTCGACCTGCCACTTGGCGTTGTCCGACCGTCGGCCTGAGTGCTGGCCAGGGCAGCAGTGGTTGCCCACCGCCTGAGCTGGAGTGGCAGCGGGGGAGGTGACTGTGGAGGCCACGGTGGGTTCTGCAATGCAGGAGTACTTGGACCTAGGGATGCATAGGTGCTCTGTGCTTCCAGCTCCTGGTCTTCCGAAGGCTCCTGCTTCACTTTGCTGGTAATCGCCTTGGCTATGCGCGCCTGCTCCTTGCGTCGGTGTGCCTCGCGTAGGTTGTAGACGTAGCCTGCGCATTGACGAACTCACTGTAGCGTGGTATACGCCGTTAGAGCGATTCACATCACCTAAGTAGTATTATTTTGAAACTAGACTGCATGCGCAAGCCTTGAAAGAGTGCCTAAGGATTAGCACAACGCCGAAGCTCTTCAGATCAGCGTTACGAAACGCTCGTAACGGTCAGTGATGCGACACGGCCTTAAAGGCTCGTTCACACCTGCTACCATTTGCGAGTGGCAACGAAAAGCGGCTCAAGGCCATAATTGTTCACGCCCAAGTGCGACCTGTACGCATCGTCGTCACACAGAATTCATGACTTCTCGCATATAGCTTTCCTACCTCCATGTAGCTCGCTTTGCCAGTGTCCCGCAAAGTAAGCTCACGTAATGTTCCTGCTCATGTGACTGGCTCAGAGTTTTGCTACTGATGCCGTCCGACTGAAAAATCAAGGAGCGAGCGGAGGAGCTAAAGCTGTCACCTTGTGGCCGAAGCGGTCGTTTGCGACGATTTGCAACCAGTCGCTTTTCGACTAACTTTATCGCACGACCGATGCTAGACATAGGTGTGAACGAGCTTTAACGCTTGACGCAATTGCTGCTCTCCAATGGAAACGGCATTTGGCTGGGATTCTATACAACAACGCTCGCTTGGCGAGAGGGATACCTTTGATGTATAACGATAGCTCTCATTTTCACCAACTGTCCCAGTCAAATCCTTTAGATGAGTCATTTAGTAGGGTCAGTTTACCGTTCAAGTGTACCATGGGTTCGTGGTCGGCATGTCACTATTTTAATTGGCCATACATGTATTTTTCGCCATAACCATTCGACCACGTTATCGTATGTGCACCGAGCCACTAGCACAAAATTTTATTAACTTTTCAGGTTTGTGGTATGTTTTGAAACGGAACGGTAATATCCTACAGCGTGAATGGTACAGTAGTACCATCATTGCTGAAAGGTCCAGATGGTGGTGGGCAGGATTATACCGGCGAGAAGTACAAAGTGGGGATTTCAAAATATGCCTTTGACAGAGCGACACGATTTTGGTTCTACTCCTTGTGATCACTTTCACTTTTATGTTTAGTT
Organism: Rhipicephalus microplus; assembly: GCF_043290135.1. Taxonomy (NCBI): domain Eukaryota; kingdom Metazoa; phylum Arthropoda; class Arachnida; order Ixodida; family Ixodidae; genus Rhipicephalus; species Rhipicephalus microplus. The sequence continues at coordinate 9,194,078 of NW_027464588.1, forward strand.
GATAGATAGATAGATAGATAGAGACAGACAGATAGATAGATAGATAGATAGATAGATAGGTAGATAGGTAGATAGATAGATAGATAGATAGATAGAATTGGGACGCTGTACTGGAATATCATTGATTGATCTTGCATTACTCAACGGATTTTGCGTTAAATTCCATGCAACTTGGGAATAGACGTTATGCGAAGCATGCGAAGGGAAGGTGGCCGTCTTGTTATATTTGTTATTGAGTGACACGTTACGAAATGACGCTAAATATACGCGAAGTCTTGTACACACAGACACATGTTGAAAAGTAGCACATGTTTTATATAAGCAGCTGTTTGCATTTGCAACACGATGCCAGCAGCAACATGAGTATTAGCGACACAAAAAGCGGTAAGCTGATATGTAACACTTGTACATGAGGATGGTAGCCCTGGACACTGCTACAAAAAAAAAACCACAGCGTATCCACAGAGTGAATAGTAATTGGGGCGAAGAGTCCGTCAGCCCTTCCGTGCTTCCGTCCGTCTGCGCGACCATCCACGCGTCCCTCTACGCGTCCGCCCATCTGTTCGTGCGTCCATCCGTCCGTCCGTTCACACATCCATCCATCTGTCCATCCGTCTTCTAGTCTGTCTGTCGGTCCATCTGTGCATCCGTCTAGTGAACACTGCAAATACCCCCCTCTCGCATCTCCTGTGGCACATACCCGCTCCTCGTGTCAGTCCAACCGTCCGCTCGTCTGCTAGTCTATCTGTTCGTCCGTCCATGTGTCCATCCATGCGTCTGTCTAGTGAACACTCCAAGCACCTCCATCTCCCATCTCACATCCCGGTGGCTACGTACGACAACGGAGGATGGACAGACCACACCTCAAGGAGCTTCGCCCTTAAAAACTACAGTACATGGTGCCTAAACACAACTGTCGCTAATGCTACGAGATGGCTCTATCGTAGCAGTACATATATAATGTTTACACAATTGCAGATTCACAAGAACAACTGACGTTTCTCCCACATTACGTCCGAATAGCACATTTTTACAAATCATTATGGAGACCTGACGTTGCTATGTGGTAGCAGGACTCAATATGTGGAAGCAGGACTCAAAATAGCACGACTCAAATTGTGCTGGGACAACGGTATTTATTCTTTGCTTTCATCCAGCCAACGCTGCTGATATAATTTTTGTTAACACTCTCGCATTTTAATTACCAATGTCTGTTGTCACGGTTCCTGGGTACATCATCATCATCATCAGCCTGACTACGTCCACTGAAGGACAAAGGCCTCTCCCAAGTTCCGCCAGTTAACCCGGTCCTGTACTTGCTGCTGCCAATTTATACCCGCAAACTTCTTTATCTCATCTGCCCACCTAACCTTCTGTCTCCCCCTAACCCGCTTCCTTTCTCTGGGAATCCAGTTAGTTACCCTTAATGACCAGCGGTTATCCTGCCTACGCGCTACATGCCCGGCCCATGTCCATTTCCTATTCTTTATTTCAACTATGATATCCTTAACCCCTGTTTGTCCCCTAATCCACTCTGCTCTCGTCTTGTCTCTTAAGGTTACACCTACCATTTTTCTTTCCATTGCTCACTTCGTCGTCCTCAATTTAAGCTGAACCCTCTTTGTAAGTCTCCAAGTTTCTGCTCCGTAGCTAAGTACCGGCAAGATACAGCTGTTATATACCTTCCTCTTGAGGGATAGTGGCAATCTACCTGTCATAATTTGAGAGTGCTTGCCGAATGTGCTCCACCCCATTCTTATTCTTCTAGTTACTTCAATCTCGTGGTTAGGCTCTGCGGTTATTACCTGCCCTAAGTAGACATAGTCTTTTACAACCTCAAGTGCACTATTACCTATCTCGAAGCGCTGCTCCTTTCCGATGTTGTTGTACATTACTTTCGTTTTCTGCATATTAAATTTAAGACCTACTTTTCTGCTCTCCTTGTCTAACTCTGTAATCATGAGTTGCAATTCGTCCCCTGAGTTACTCAGCAATGCAATGTCATCCGCGAAGCGCAGGTTACTAAGGTATTCTCCATTAACTCGTATCCCTAACTGTTCCCATTCTAGGCTTCTGAAAACCTCCTGTAAGCACGCGGTAAATAGCATTGGGGAGATTGTGTTCCCTTGCCTTACACCCTTCTTTATTGGTACATAGAAAGTGTCAATCACTTGTGGTGCATAACCGCCTCCAGTGGCACATACCCGCCCACGAGTATGGCCACCGTGTCAGAAGGTGTTTGGCGAGGTACGCGTTGGAATTGTAACATAGGACAGTGTTAGATTACCGTTAGTGTGATAGCAGGATTGAAGAAATAGCGTTACCGCGCAGAAAACATACGTTACGGACAGCGTCTTATAGTTTAGCGGGATAGCATTTACATGGTTTACATGCCCTAGCCAGGATGGTGGCGCCATCTATCGAACAGTCGATAAGTTGAAGAACATGAAAAGGAGAAAAAATCGAGTATGTTCGCCTGTGTCACCGTGCGAAGTATTCTTACAAGAAAATTGTAGGAATATTGAAAGTAAATAAATATAAACCTCGCACCAAACGCTAAAACGATTAGGTTTCCCATTTGTTTACACCGATTTTGTATTTAGGCGTAGGGACGTCCACATTGAGAAGCTATCTCAAAAATTACAGTAGCATATCCCCAATACTCGGTCATCGAAGCCAACTGAAGGCAAGCGGAGTCATTTCAAGCAGTCGTTTGCTGTGAATGAAGTCTACCTTTCAACAACTACGCATAATCACGTAAGCGCCGCCATGTTTACGTACACTACGTACAACACGGTAACGTTAAATATGAAAAATAACGCGCGTACGGTAAGCGGTACGAGCAACGTACGCATCTGTGCATGCGCAGTTTGATCCCGCTATCGGGGTAAGCCCGCTATCTGCTAAGCTTGGTATACAATAACTGATCACTATTCATGCTACGACCAGCGGGCCATATTCGTCAAACCACCTTACTTCTTCATACAAATTCTGGGCCACACGAAGTTGAGCACCCAGACGTAGGCGGCTGATAGATAGATGCGTAGATAGACGCCAAAAGTGCCCGCAGTACGGAAACAAATGATTTGCATTTAAATTATACCAGGATATTTGATTCGGTGGATTGCTGCTGCTACGGCCGCCTTGCGCTGATAAGATTCTTTAGCGGCCGCGCTGAGAGAACGCCACAATTTACCCAGTCGGGTGCTCACACGCTGGTTGTCCTCCTGCGTCGAAAACAAGCACAGTATTTTTATCGGGTTTCACGTGCCAAAAGGACATGATAATGAGACAAAAACACACCTAAAGAAGCCATCAGGGTGTAAAGATATGCTGAGCCAGTGTATGTACGGGAGCTTCATATGAGCTCAAGAACTGCCGCGAGTTTCTTCACTAAAGTTCAACTTAATATTCGAGTATTTCACTCTTCCTGTATACCTACAAGTATAATAGACGAAGTTTCCTCACCATTCTCCGTGAGGTCATATATAATGACGACGCTTACAAGAGCCTACCCAAATCCTCTTCAGTGAAATCGAAGTAGATTGTCCTCTTAGGGTTTAACACCCCAAGTTTGAGAAAATTTTGTGGAACCAATGATGCCAAAATAGTACTTTGGAGTTCGTGACGTCATGCGTGGAAGCTTTGGGGCTAAATTTAAAAACGAAACGTTGATCTTGATTTTCTCCTCTATTAGTGAAGTTATGATGATAAAATAAAGGATGTTAGTGTTCTCACAGTACAACTTATCAATTTAAATCAATTTAGTGTTTCTCTTTAGTGTACCTTTAAGTTCTATCATTGTCCTATAAAAAAAAACCCAAGAAAGTATGAAAGCGAGTACAGTGCCCAAGCCCTGAAACGTTATATCAATGGTTTTAGAACAGCGACTACATTCCACGGCAATGCCGGCACCCGCTGCCTGTCACATTTTTGCCTCACTAAAAACGTGGCATGCGTTTCCACAACCCGTTGCAGCACTACAAACGTGGCTTCCAAAGGTAACATTACTGTGATTTAAGCGTTTGCGGCGAAATCACGGCAACATGACACGAATCGAATATGGTGGCAACGGAAAGTAAGTGCATTGCTTAGTGCCAAGTTCGGTGTTCCGATCCACGAGTACTGCATTAAAGTATATACGAGGCGTTACGCCACAAAGCAAGTGCTAAAAGAATAAAAAAGTTGCCGCTGTCATGTATGCGATAGCGCGACGTGTTGTTGATAAGAGCGGCCTACTAAGCTGCCCTGTTATGATGTGACTTGACTGTGATCAGTATAAAGCTGGCTACCTCCCCACTCAACCTTTTCACTTTTTTCACTTCTTTTCTACTGTTGTACTTACGGCACGATATATCAGCAAAGTGTTTTTTACTGTTTTACCTTCATCTCCGGGCTTTGGACGTAAGAGCCACGGATGTTGGAGCTCTGTGCAGCTATTACCCTTGTAGTTGGCAACTAGACCAATCAGCGTTGCTAAGAAGTGAAGTATAACAGCAATAAAATTGAGCGAACAGCTGGAGAAACTCAATGTTTACGAGGAATGGCTCGATTGCTGTAGAAATAATTTTAACTCCCAAATGAACCTCGCAAGTGCTCTAGCTAAACGCTCGTACTATTGGTTGCTTTTTGTTATGTAAACAAAACTTTTTGTGGAAACCTTTTGTTGCAGAAAGGAAACGCTTAGACAAGCAGAGAGGGAAACTGCGCGTACGTTAGGGTTCTCAGCAGTCACCGATCGCCTGTTCTCCATTGCGAACAGCATGAACGCGTTCGGGGGCCGCGGGAGGCGCCTTCGCAGCTGATAGCCATGATGCTCTCCGCTGCTCATTGATGGACCTGCCACGCTGAGGTCGGGCGGCTGCGTGAAAGATATACGTAAGAAAAGTACGCAAGTTTATCCGCAAACATAAGCTACACAGGGACAGGAATAAAGAAGGAACAAGACAAGCGAGCATGGATTCATACGAAGCCCAATTTACATGTTTATCAAGTCTCTCTTCTGTGTTCTGCTCAATATCTTCTGTTTATGAATCAAAGGGGTCTTGAAAAGGTCGCTCCTAAAATTACACCGCGAAAACTGCCACAACCACACCTATTAGGTAGGTGACGTTTTGAGTGGAGTCAGCGTAAGAAGATTAGACATGTATGAATAATTTTTGTGGCAAAGCGTTCATGCTCGATATGCTTATCGAGACTTTGTCTTGGTAAGCGTCCATGCAGGTCGACTCTTCTCAGGCGTACATCACCTAAAGCCGAAATCGTACGCTTTGCGAGGGCTCAATCTAACCGGAACAAGACGTGGCCGGCTACAAAGGCCATTGCCACCGCACGCGCGTCTAATTACAACCTTCGTGGCGTAACGAAATTTCCACAAGGTTCCTTCAAAATTTTCTGTACCTCATCAGGTGCAGTTGTCGCTTCCGTTGTTGCAGTTGCTGCTGCTGGTGCTCTCGGGGAAAACGGGGGACCCTCCACAACAGCTGAGACAGCGGCTGACGATGATTTCTGACCATCGCCGTCAGCACCGCCCACAGACTCCAAACTGTCCAGAAAGCCTCCATCGTCGAATGGCAAGCTGGCCACCGACGAGTCGTCGTCCTCTTCGTTCACCAACGTGGCTGCAGAGACATGGTAAGAGCTTCGCACACCCGCCGTTCCACGAACTTCTAAGGCATAACTTTCTTTTCAGCTTGCATAACTTTACGGTTGAAATGAGTGTGGATGAATTTAATAATGAATAATGGTAGGAATTCCAAGTCTATTTTCAACTGGTTTAAAGGGGAGCTTAGCGCCCACGAGGATGACAGAAATCAGGTGCCCTTTTCTCTTCTTCAAAAACCACGCATTCATTTTCTTCCTTCTTTCCTCCTCACCTTCTATATCTCTCCCACACTTTTGCTATGGTATACATTTTTATACCATGCATTGTCATGGTGTACTAAGAGCTGCTTGGCTCATATCCACCGAGTTTTCAGTTTACGCTACGCGAAGAAACATTCAGCTGTTAGGATGGCTCCGCTGGTTGCGCCCCTGCTCCAAGTTATCCCATGTCGTAATGGCAGCATTTTAAGCCCCCCACAGAGGCCTGCGCAGTGCTCTTGACCAATCATAGTTGACAAGATGGTGAATTTGACAATATGGCGTAATCAAGTGGTAGTTATAATAGAACCTCCTGCTGATCGCACACTAGCTACATCACAAGAACTTTGAAGAAAAAATCAAAGAAGCTTTGTGAATTACAAAGTGTTTTCAGCAAAAGCCTGCGCCTGTTCAGACGGGGTTGGTCAGAATGGGACGTGATGCGCGCATTTTCTTCAATGAGTGGGCACACTGGGCGCGATACTACGTTATAGGGTGTGTTCCAATGTTCACCATAGACGGCTCAATAGACAGCTAACTTGTCAGGGGCCATCTTATGTTTCATTTCAATTCTAAAGTAGCGGGCAATAAAAATGCATCGTCGACAAAAACGATGCAGGGTACTTTGCTGTCCAAACAAGATGGAGGCTAAGCAGAGCGCTTAGACAGCTCGGATCTCGTTGGTATGGTCGTTTGAACACAAGTAGACGCATCTCAAGATGTTTGATGGGAGTAGAATTCAATTTTTCGTAGATATAAAAACGAAATAAGGCAAAAGAAATAACAGTTACATTTCTTTATCTTAGCTTTCTCTCCTCAACGTTAAGTTGCGTCGCGTCACGTAGACGGCACATAAAAGTGCTCAATTTCTCGGAAAACATGGGCTCTTCTATGCTGTCAACGTAGGCTGTATATTTAATGCTGTGTAGAATCGGAGCACGACCATGATGAATGGCTCTATTTCCGCATGTTTCACTGCAAATTTCATCGAAGGCCAATAGCCTTTGGATCTGGAGAGAGTGAATGAAACATTTATTTGATGTTCTGCGCGAGGAAATCGGTGAATTGGATTTTTGAGGCGCTACGTTAAAGCGCCTCGATGCGCGCAGTGGGCAAGTGCCACCACCGTATCGTCTTAGCAAAGCTAGAGTGTACTAGAATGCTAGCACACACTAGAGAGGCGCAGGAAGCACCCTTCTTTTCGTGCAAAGCGTTGAATTGTCAGCTTATCGTAATAAACGCAAGGATCTTTAGAATTACTGATTTACGACTGTTAAAGTATAAAGAAACACGTCACAGTATGCTCAAATGTTCATGTTTTGCCTCAAATATGCGTAAAACTTGATTTATAATCGATACTACGTACAAGTACGGACTCGGAAACCACTGCAATATTGGTGGGGGCCGCAGATGTGGTTGGATTTCGGAATTAAAGGCAAACAATAGAAGTAGAAACGACTAGCTGTTTCGGGTGATAGACAGACCAATCAGAATTTTCGCGTTGTCGTATTCAATGAAAGGCTATCGTCTTTAAAGGGGTCCTCAAACAATTTTCGCGACCTCATACTATGACACGTTTTTAAAGATGGTTGCGTACACTGAAGGCTTGAGAGATAAGTGCCGCAAGAACGGCAGTGATAGGAGCACACTTTGATTTTTTTCTTTTATTTTTTTTTCAGACAACGGTGCCTGGAACGTCCCCGGCGCGTTTCCTTCGGAACCGTGGCGTTCGGCGCATTCCTGGACAAGCTTTGCAGTTTTCAATCTGGAAATTCGAAGAGCTTCATTCTCTTCCGCTTTGAGGGAAAAATCATGCTAAGCAAACAATTGGCCCCGTATCTGCATGTTTCTGCAAATCTCGTCGAAAGACGATAGTCTTGCGTGTGCAGAGAGTGAACAAGACATTTATTTGATGTTCTGCGCAAGCGAATCAGTGAGTGGTATTTTGGAAGCGCTCCAGTAGAGTCCCTTGAACGTGCAGCGGAGGCGAACGAGCGCATCAAGCCACGTCACACGTGAGACATGAGCGCCATCTGGCAGTTTTCTTAGAAAACAAAGTGAGTAGCTCTGAGATGGGTGTACACACCTATCTCAGAGGTGATAAGGTGTAGAACGCAAGGTGACGGGTAGGTGCCACCACCATCTCGTGTTAGCAAAGTGTTGGAAACACTCCCCGTTCCGCGCCCCGCCGCGGTGGTCTAGTGGCTAAGGTACTCGGCTGCTGACCTGCAGGTTGCGGGTTCGAATCCCGGCTGCGGCGGCTGCATTTCCGATGGAGGCGGAAATGTTGTAGGCCCATGTGCTCAGATTTGGGTGCACGTTAAAGAACCCCAGGTGGTCTAAATTTCCGGAGCCCTCCACTACGGCGTCTCTCATAATCATGTGGTGGTTTTGGGACGTTAAACCCCACAAATCAATCAATCAACTCCCCGTTCCGTGGTAGCGTTGAATGGTCAGCGCAGCATGATAAGCGCTACTGTCCTTAAAAGTGCTTATGTATGCCTTTCTAGTAAAAGACGCACATACAGAATATATACAAGTTGTGAAAGTATAGCTTTTTGATTGAAAATTGCTCAAGCATGAACGCTCAACCTTGAGCAACATTGGTGGGCGCTGCGGATGGGGTCGGCCGTTTCAAATACCCGATGCAGTTACAAATAGACACACAGACAAATGTACAGACAGACCGAAATTTTTGCGTCGAAGGTCCCCAAGAAAGACTATCATCTTTAAAAAATAAATCCAATAGTGATCCCTATTTTGATGAATTGCCATGATTACATTTAACGTTACATTCATCCAATGATGTTGCGGCAACCTTCCGGCGTCATTTCCGCTCGCAATAGTTCTGGCAAGCGCCACTACGCGTTATGCAGTCGGCATCTATGTTTTCGAGCGTTAAAGGGCCCTTTTATTAGCAAAACGTGAGCTGTCGACGCAGCAGGCATTTTCAGGCGCTCCCCGGCGGCCACGGGGTGGCTAAAGGAGTATGAGTGAGAGAGACACGTGTGCATGGGAGCCATTTGGCTCCATTCGATCATTGCTTCGGCTGACTCGAACGCCCCAACGACACGCTGTGTCATAACGTGAAGGCTGAGAGTGTGAGAGGGGAAGAGACCACAGCTGGCACCTTGCCAGGGAACGTATGGCGGGACGTATAGACGCACGGAAGTGAGCACGAGCAACGCCGACTAAATTTCAAGGCCGAAAGGCTGCTGCAGTGATGTCAGAGGTTGGGGGCCCAGTTGCCCAACTGAGCATGCTCAGTAAGACTTTTTTTTCCACATCTCTTATTCGGCCTAATCAAGCCGCAGCAGCTGCGAGAGCGGGAGCGTTGGTTCTCCTAAAACGGCAACGAAACGCAGGCTTTCCGGCGTAACTGGGCCCCCACCCTCAGACGTCACTGCGGCAGCCTTTCGGCCTTGAAATTTAGTCGGTGTTGGCACGAGACACCGAAGGCATTGACACCAAAAATTTAGAAAGGAGGCTGTCACAACGCCTTACCGACAAAATTTTAGCTACCGTTTGCCCCCCCCCCCCTTTCCAAATAAAAAAGGCCTGTTCTGCTGATTCCTCAAGAATGAGCGACGTTGATCTGTTATTATATTTGGTAGGTTAGTTGTAAACTAAAAATCTTGGTGGATGGTGGAAGTAACAAATCGAGATAAGTACTGGTGACTTGATCTTCAATAGGATTTCAGAAAACTTTGACGCTTTCTAAGAAAACGGTTTACACCGTGACTCACGTTAAGCAGTGCCTGCCCGAAGAAAGTTGCCGTAATGTTAGGCACTCCGTTGAAGCCTGCAATAGGCGAGCGGACGACGCATGCGCAACGCTAACGCAAAGCTTTGCGTTGGCCTCTCTAATTAAATAGGCAGGCTTGCGAGGCAGAATGCAATTCTTTCTTCGCTGAATGGTATCGCTTTGCCATGCTCCTACTGAGATGGCGGTCACAACCGCCATCTTGTAGGAGGCATGGCTTTACCCTAAATCAATAACTCGCGCTTCATTGCCCACTGTGTCGAACGTCATTTAGCCCCGTCCAGTTGTGTTCGCCAACTTACGTTTGTTCAGTTCAGCCATAGGGCTACGGGCCTCTCGGCGGGTCGCACGGCAGGTCCCGCGACTGAAGTCCTCGCAACAAGACCTCGCTGTTGGCTTGTAGCGGAGACGATTACTAGCTGGCTTGCGCCTCGATGTTCTAAGAACCACGGTGGAACGTAGTAACTCAGGCTTCGGCACGCGGGAACATGCGCCAGCGCGAGGACCGTGCGTTCGAAACGCGACGAATTGCACGCGGATATCTTCTTCCTCGTATTCACTTTATGAACTGTTTCACATTTCAACGCACGCTGGTGGATCCGCCATGAGTTCCTCGATAAAGAATTTCAGCATATCTATGGAGGTTTCTGACTTCTGCTAGGGTATACTCAAAAACATGGCTGTGGTGGTCGACAGCCAGGGAGAGGTGCGAGACGCCCTGACTATACTCTCACTAAGGACTTCACGGTGGTGGAACAAGCCGCGATTGCTTTAGCTATCAGGAACAGAAAATGGCCATACACATGTAGCGACTCCAAAGCAGCAAATAAGAGCTCCGACAAGGGCTATGTCGCTGGGGCTGTGATTAAGCTTATGAACAAAGTCAATCCTATCAATACTGAATTCCGATGGTTTCATGCGTATATGGGACAAGTAGAACAAACTCGGGTCAACCTCAACGAGGTGACGAATGAGCTGGCACGAGGACTCGCTTGCCGTGCCGGTCAGACCCGATCCGACACCCACTACCATTCCGAGGACTATAAAGGTAATTTATTCACATACGATGACATCACAAGATACTATTACTTGGGGCTCCACTGTAGGATGTTGGCCAGCGCAATTCCCTCTTTAAAACGGGCAACATTACTCGGAAGAATATTGAAAGCATAAAAGAAGAAGAAAAACTTATTTGGTCAGCGTGAATTGAAGTCGTACACCAACAACGTACCCACTCGCCTCAAAATATCAACGTAGTTCAATTGTATATAACAACTGGCACAAACAGCGAAAATAATTTCTGCGAAAAATCCCAATTACGACTCCTTCAGAGCAGTAACATCACTCTTGACGCAATGCCTTAAAAAGCAAAAGTAAAAAATACCAAAATGTGAACTTGAACTGACAACCTGCGGCACCATCGGTTTTCCAACTGCACGTGAACCCCCTATACCAGAAGAACAGCTAGATGGTGGGCTTCTAAAACGACTACACATTTAGGGCAACGTACCCTCCCCCCTCATTTTTCCAGTACACTGACGTGACGGGCCGTAGTCAATGCTTAACAGTGATAGGGCTCGTCGATAAAGCTGCATCGCTTTTATGACGGGCCTCCTTACTCCAACGATAGTACTGCGTTGACAGGCCACGTCACAATAGTCACTGCCTCTTCTAATACGGCGTTCCGCACAATGCTAATGTTGGCTCTCGACGTAGTACCTCACCACTATCGTATTATCTAACGGTAACCGCAAAACGTTCGCTGCAACTCCCTGCTCGATACTCTTGAGGCATAGTCTGTTTCGGTAAGCCAAGAAAAGCGGTGGGCATACGTCAAACTTTCGAAGTCCTTTCAATCAGGATATAAAATCATGAGATGGCAATGATAATTTTATTTTTAGACTTTCCGTAGCAATCCGAAGGTTCGGCATAATTACAGATTCTCTTTGCGGCAATTTCTGTTCGGTGTCTTGTCTAAGTCAGCACGTGTATCTTTTTTAGTGTCCCGCTTTGGTATCGGAAGCTGGTACCAACTAGGACTAATTTTACTTCCCATTCACAATTTGTTCATGTAAGCTAAAAGAAGCCATTTTCATCTTTGCGAGGCTGACATTCTATGCTGGTTTTTGCCGTCGCCATGATGTCCCGCATATTCTCCTTGGTTTCTGGGTACCCATTTAGGTACCGTTGATTTAGAGGCCCTAGATTATCACAGTTCAATATCCGCGTGTCCTAATTTCTTTTGGCACAATAAGGATGAGTTGCTTTCACGAAGGAACTCATCGAAGGAACACGGTGCCCTGACAAGTGGCGCATTGTGTCTAGTCATATTCAGGAAACAAGCGAACAGAAATGACTGAGTACTGCACGAGCGCTCACATGCGTACTCTACAAATGCTCAGCTGTGTTCTCGTGATAAGTGAAAGTTGTTTTCTTAGTTGCAGCGCGAGCGACAGTGTCTGTATTATATTTTTTCAACTGCGGAGGCCCTATAGATCATATTGAAAGTCATTTTTGTCTGATAATTTTGTTTCACCCAATTTAGAGCCAGCAAAAGATCAGGAGCACGCAAATGAGTACAATCATATTTTGAGACAACCACTCAATTTTTAGGGGTGATGATTTTTCGGCGTTTGTTTTTTTCTTGGGTTCAGGGAGTCAAATAATAGTTTTACAAAAGCTTTTTTCCTTGGTGCATTCTTGCGACTGAAGAGAGTATGTATATGTATTTTATATTTAGAAAATCATCGTAGAAAATAATTTAGAAAAATGTTTTCCATGTGCGGAATCGAACGAGGGACCTCTCACTCCGCAGCGCACAGCGTCAACCAATGAGCAACGCAGGCACTTGTTCTTGAACGTTCCAACGACGAGCTATTTATATACACCACTTACCACTGGCAGTGAACATCTCGGGGTGAGTATCAGCGTGTTCATAACATTACCAGTGAGATTACGAGAAGCGCTAAGAGTGCGCTAGGCGCCTCGCACGGAGTAACGCGTGGTCATGCGTTCACCTCCAAAGCATACTTTGCACCACAGGGGGTATAGACACCGATGTGCACGCGCTAATCTCGCGGTGGGGGCATCGTACGCCTTTGTCTTTCACTAGAACGATCACGTTTTAGTTCCCAGGCTCACGTTCCCTTTGGTGGCTACAAAGTCCCGATTTCCGAAAGGACTGTGTTTTTTAGACACAACGAGGTAACAACCATGGCACTTGTTAGTTCGCGATCGTGTGTATATGGGAGTGCGTTTTGTGCACCGTATTTCTTTGAGCAGCGCAATAAGTGTTGAGCTGTGAACGTTGTTAGTTCGCTCTCGTCCTGCTTGTGCTATTTTCGTACGTCATTTGCGACTTTTGTGCACGAGAAACATGCTGCAAGTTTCGACTCGCTTGCCATTCTTCGCGTGATATTTCCCTTTGTTTCAAGGGCCTTCAAGTGCGTGCCACCTCCGGCGGTACGCACATGAAGGCTCTCTAATTTTGTTGCTATCCCGTTTATTGCTGCGGCCTTGTGGTGAAAGTGTGACTTTTTTCTGTTGAATGAACCACAGATATACTTATGGCGGCAAATGTTCACGTGCAAGTTGAACAGAAGAATGCTTGTTGACAACATCACCTGCATGCTTTGAAAGGAAGCCGTTCATAGCACGCACATGACTTTTATCCTTACCAGTCATCTTTGAAAGCTGTGACCACAACAAAATAAGAACGTCGCTGCATAACGAATGTGGTGCCCTTGATTCGTTAGTTTACCGTACATATGAAAGAGGTAACAAATAATCTTGAACACAGTCATGAATTGCACAAAACAGGCAGGATATGGGTTGCGACCAAAGGAGCTCTGATAGAGCTTTGATAGATAGGAGCTCTGACAGTTAATGAGTTCTGAAAAGGAGCTCTGGTGTATACTTGATGTTCTTCCTAGAATAAAAGTACAAATGAAATGAGCCGGGCAAATGATGCCGTATAACAGTGACAGGGATAATTTGCAATGAACTATGTACAGCTGTGGCCGCGTCTGTGTAGGGCGCGCGAGCAGCTGGGTTTCTTTCTGCGGAGCGACACCTTGAGGCAGTTTCAGGCTATGACATAGTGTGTCAGGAGCATGCGTGGCCTAGCAGTCGGGCTGACCACGCAGAGCCCGAAACTGCCTCAAGGTGTCGCCATGCAGAGTGAAAACTGGCTACTCACATGCACAACAAAGACACGACCACGTATCTTCAAGCACATAGTGAAACCAAGGAACCTGGTTGGCAGCCTTACGGAATACTTCAGGAGGGTTGATTTGTTGGGACCTACAACCAAGTGCAAAGAGAGCAACATAGGAGAAAGCCAATAGCTGTTTGGCAGATATTGTTCGCAGTCATGTTCGGCTGATACAGCCTTTTTTGTGATTAACTGCACACTTGAGCGCAGCGTGAATGCGTTGTAGCATAAATATACGACTTACTTACGCGAGAGACTCAACAGAAAACAACTGTGTTCGCACGTGGAGAAATCAGCTGCCAGGTAACACAGTATTGCCACCGCACTCGTAAACTATATGGGAGTACGCCACGTTACGGTTACTTTTAATTAAGTGTAAACATTACGTGCAAATTGACTGTACCATAATCTAAATGTGAGAAATTCAACACAGGCCAACAGTCTTACCAGTTATAACACTTACTAGCACGCCAATCAATATGCTTACGAAAATTACAAAGAAGCTGCTCGACAACAGTGAAATGTTAAGCACGGAAAACAGTTACAGAGATCTGAAATGCAAAATAAAGAAAATAACTGAACAGCTCTCATAAATCGTCAGACATTTCATTCACAATGCATGATTCTGAAGTTATCAATAAATACTATCGGCCGGGTGTAAGAAAGATGTCATGAAGTTTTATATAAAGTTACTAGGTAATGATGTGGAGTGGCAATGGTCCAAAAAAATTGAACCCGCTGGGCAGTAGGGTTGGTTATCTATACGGTACTGTTGGCTGCGTCATCACACGCTCTGTATACGTTATTTTTACTGCTTATCTTCTAGTGTACAAGCAGTTGAGGCTGTGGAAGTCACTCGTATCAGGCGGCTACTTCCACTAGCACACGTCCTGTGCCTCACAGATTCGCATCACACAATCGGACCATTCACAAGGAGCACCTGACGCGCCGGCCAAAAATTTGCTACGGGCTGGTGGGCATGCCTTCAGCGTGTGCTCCGCCGAGACGTAGGCAAGTGAACAATGTCGTGGCCCGTGCTTTTCATGTAATTCAATTGATTGATTGATTCGTGGGGTTTAACGTACAAAAAACACCATATGATTATGAGAGACGCTGTAGTGGAGGGCTCCGGAAATTTCAACCTCCTGGGGTTCTTTAACGTGCACCCAAATCTGAGCACACGGGCCTACAACATTTCCGCCTCCATCGGAAGTGCAGCCGCCACAGCTGGGATTCGAGCCCGCGACCTGCGGCATGTAAGTAAAGCGCGCTCTTTGAACGTTCATGCACTAATAAATTGTTGAAGTTTTCATCCATGGTTTTCACTTCTTGGGGCGGATGGTCTGAACTGTTCAAAGCTTGCAAAAGAATTCTAGCTATTGATTTTCAGAGAAAACAGGTAATCATGATTGGCCATGCAGCACATTATACTGTAAAAAAATATAGGAAAATGCTTATATTAAAGTATGTGAAAGAGAAAGTTTTGACATAGCTGACGCGTGAGTGCACCGCAATGCAGGGTGTCACCGTTTCCCGAACGTACTGCGGGGGCCGCCCATGACATCGTCTCTTCCTGCTCAGCATCACTACTGCCCTTTGGGTCAACGCCCTAGGTGCTTAGAAACAAGTGCTTTCATCATAGCTTTACTAATTTTCAATGGAAAAAAAGCCGTTTCAAGTCATAAAAACGAACTTGAGCCAAATCTCAGTACTGGCTGCGTCGTTATCAAGCTGGAAAAACACTCACAATTGCAGATTCCATCACTACTGTGCCATACCTCTCTTTATATTGCGCCAAACTATTCTTTAAGAAATTTCACATGAAGCTAAATATTTTAGGCTGGTTTTGTGAGCGAAAATGTGACACTTGTGTTAGCACATGCGCTCCACTATACCTTACGACAACGTTCTGTGGCAGCAAACCAAGGCTAAGAGACCGACGCAAGCCCCCCCCCCCCCCCCTTTTTTTTTTATTACGCTTCTTCAGGTAGTCCAAAACGTTTCTATATTACGTAGCAGAAACGAAATTGTAGAACAAAAGATATTGGTATTATAGTCAAGATTGTTCGCATTGTTATCAAGGAAACTTTATTCCGTGCGGTATTTTCGTTTTTCACTGTTTCTTGTTTTCTGGTGTCATTTCACCTTTTCCTGCCCCGGTAAATCACAATGGCGTTGCCGGGATGCAGAATGTCGATGTCGAAGCTTGTGAGTGACCATAAGTACGTGTTCCGACCCCCCTCAAAATTTACACCAGCGACCTCACAATCTTCAGTCAGACCAGCGAAATTGCGATTGGAAACTGTAAGTAAACTCAATGACTTTTTGTAAATTGTGTTTGATGCTTCGTCCATATTTTGGTAGTCCACTATTGCTGGTACAATAACATTAAATATGGCGTGTTGTAACACCGATACTGGTCGGCGTCTATGGGGGGGAGGGGTTCTGGTGCTTTGCGATGGCACAAGTATTCGAGAATAAAATATACAGGGGAAAGCTTCACCTTGGCAACGGGCGCATCTATGTCTCATAGGCGGCTGACTGTGCAAAAACACCGTTCTTGGCCGAGCAAGGAGTGCGTTTCATTCGCCTGAACTTACGAGCTTGAGTTGGCTGCTCGTGACATGGTTGTGGCGAAGTTATCTGCCAAGGTATGTTCAACTTGTAGCGAAGGCTCCATAGAAGCCCATACGTTCAGAAGATGGAGGCTGATCAGCTGCTCATAGGGCTTAGCGCCGTTTCTGTGAGGGGGAATACTTCCGGCGGAACAAAAAATAAATTGAATGTGGCGAATAGCTGCTTAACAAGTGACGTAATTTTGCGTGCACTTGTGGGAGATTTGATCTCAAATTACTTTTCTTAGGCTCTTATCGTTGAGGACTCGTGCTAAGGCGGTCGGTGGCGAGTCCCCCACGAGTGCGCTTCAAATCAACGACAACTAATCTGATACCTACTCGTGACTTGATAGCAACGTTTAAGTGTACTACCGTTCACACTGTGTCGGTTTTACGGGGAATTTTTTTTTAACTTTCATTGGGCGTTCGTGTCATTTTACGCACATGGTTTTAAGCAAGGAACAGCATATTTCTGTCATATCTGCAGCGTTGCTAATTTTCTCCACACGTACGCGTGTTCTTTAACAAGCACAATACTTGTGTTCTTCGGTTTTAACAGAAAAAAGATGACGCCTAGTCACGCCAGAATTATGAAATTTCAGTTTTATTCAATGGCCGCATTAACCCGAACTCATTACACTACACACAATGGTAATATGCACAAAAGTCTGCGACCACAACTTATATTTTTATGAAGTTTTATTCAATACTAAATTACCGCTGTGCAATTAGTGTGGTTCAAATACGCGTTTGCACCAACCAAATCAAAGCGAGAGATGCCTGTTCTCCCATTAGTTTTCTTACCCAACTTTTTGCGCAGCTTACGCAGTGCTATACCCTATGCACGAAGTGGAGTAGAGTGCATGCACTAGTAAACACCGATAAAACAGCTTCAATAAGCGGCGCAAAAAGGTAGCGATGTCAACGGTCTAATTTTGTTCAAGCGGGTGCTTTGGCCCAGCGAAACACACGCATGTGGAAAGCGGGACCCATTCGCGAGTTCACGGCTTGAGATAAGAGTTTTGCGTTGGTGGTTGTTTCCTGAAATGAAGGTGATTTGTAAGGGTGAATGTCGAGTACCAGCGTTGATGACGTGCATGTTGACGCTACCTTTGTGAGGAATTCACAATGTACTTTGTTCAGGTGTATGTCAAATACTTCAAATTGTTCAAGATATATTTGAATTTTTCTTGTTGGGATACATATGTGCCACCAGTGGTCGATGTAGGTGCGTCTACAATAATAGTGATATAGCTGTCATACGAGTGACATTGAACCATCTCTCGTATTTAAATGTGCTATATACATTCAATAACTTTAATGAAGACACGTTTCACTCTCTAACAACAATCAGATGTGAATATACCACGTTTTAATAGTATACACCGCACACCTAAATTTCATTTTCCATTCGTAATATTTGTTTATAAATTACCCTGATATAATATTGTCACGGGCTAAGTAGATGCCTGAGGATGACGACGACGAAGTGCTGAACGGGAACGTGCTCGGACTGCAGCAGCGTCAATCAGAAGCTCGTCGGACGCTCGACGTCGCTGCTGTTCTGCACCGGTCTTCTCCTCAACCAGCTTAGGCCAGGCGCCTCTGCAAACAAGTTCGGCCAACAAGAAGAAGGCCATCGTGGTGTTCAAGCGAGCAAGCAAGCTAGAAAGATTGGGCGGCCATATACTTATTGTTCTTTGAGAGTTCTTTATTTTCCAGTAACTGTATTGGTCTTTCTCAGCCGAAGCGAGTCATTCCATTTTGATGTCATTTTCTTCCCCCGGCCGCAAGAGGTGCTCTCGGAGAGAAGCCGTTGCAGAAATGCAGGAGAGATCCAAAGGATATGCCAGTGTTGCAGCACGTAATACCACCGCCATGGATGCATCTCTCGCAACATCTATCGCAGAGGCCGTAGAGAAGGCTATGGAAAAGGCAATGGAACGCCTCGCAAACAACCTTTTTGAAAGCTTGGCACAATTGGTTTCCAATCAACTATCTCAAATTCTAGGTGTAGCATCTACGAACGATTGGGCTCCTCAGACATCATTAGTATCGCAGCGTACGGAAATAGAAAGTGCGACAACACGTCAGCGAGCGGTTTCTCCTGAGGCAGGGACTTCCAAAACAACGGAAGACGGTGATCTTATGGATGATTCAGAAGCATGTGCAGATATGGATATGGACTCTCATAAGGCTCTGAAGCGAACCCGATCTCCCCAATCAAAAAACTCTTCGCATAATTCGAAATCTAAAAAGTGTCTCTTTAAAAAAGAATTCATTGAGAACATGTCTAAGAAAGACTTTTTGCGAAAGGACATTTTGGACCAAGCAGTTTCTGCGACGGTTCTGTCGTCAAAATAGGTTCACTAACCATATTACAGTGGAATTGCAGATCTATATTTTCCGCAGCCACAGACCTATCATACATTTCTTCACAGCTTTCCCCGGATATTATATCACTGCAAGAAACCTGGCTTTCAACCAGCCAGAAGTTTCACCTAAAAATTATCGGCTATTTCGATTGGACCGACCTAGCAGAGGTGGTGGGCTTGCTGTCTTGATAGCAACTAAGTTTAGTCACAAAACTACGATCTCTTATCGTTGTGTGACTCCAGATTGTGAAATTTTGATAGTAGACATAACATTACCAGACGCTTCTCTCTTGTCGTTTGTAAATGCGTATTTCCCAGCCGGGGTGCAAGACACACGAAGTCTAGACGATATGTTCTCTGCCTGCAGAAAGGATATATTATTCACTGGAGACTTCAATTCACATCATGTGGCCTGGGGTTTTAAAACAGATTTAAGCGGAAAACGATTGCGGGAATGGACCATCGACAAGAATTTATCTTGTTTAAATTTGCAATCTGCTACTTTTGTCCGAGGTCTCTCTAAATCTGTAATTGACTTGACATTTTCAAGCTCATCTCTAAATATATGTTCGTGGCAAACTTGAGACTGTGCTACTAACAGTGACCACTTGCCTATTACTTTTGTACTGAACTTTCCAAGAATACATGTCGCCGAAAAGGCCCACTCATTCCTCAACTATAGAAAATTAGAAAAAGACTTGAGGGCTACTTTTGATCACCGCAAGGACATACAAGGTGACATTAGGGCTATGAGTCTGTGTGCAGTGTTAAAAAGATCAGTAAAAGACGCAACGTTTAAATTAGACTCGGCCACAAGAGGTTCTTTTAGTCCATGGTGGACTGAAGAGTGCACGAGGAGCTATAGAAAACGGAAAGCTGCATGGAAACAACTGCTGGTCAACCAATGTCCAAAAAATTGGTGTGATTATAAATTCGCAGCAGCAGACTTCAAACGCACGGTAAGTACAGCAAAAGAAGGTTATAATATGAAACGACATGAGTATATTTCTAGGGCTAAAAACAAAAAAGCGCTCATCAGATTTTTAAGATCTCAAAAGATGTTACCACCCGCTGAAAATATTGACTCTTCTGTTCTTTCCCCCCGTGAGCTCTCTGATTTAGTAGAAAATATTGCGAAAGGGCTTCAAGATAGATTTCTGTCAACTCTAACACTGCACATTGTGAACCTAATGGCTGGCGAGGATTTCGAGGAGGTTACTTTAGATGAGCTGGCAGAGATAATAAGGCACTTATCTCCTTCGGCACCTGGACCAGACGGGGTAACAAATTCAATGATAAAAGTAATATTCGAGATTTGTCCAACTGAAGTACTTATTCTGGTGAATTTTTTTTTGACAAAAGCTTGGATACCTGCGGAATGGAAGCTGTCTAAAGTGATTCCACTTCTTAAAAAGCATGAAAAAGGATTCGCCTTGGACAATGTAAG
This sequence comes from Rhipicephalus microplus, assembly GCF_043290135.1. Lineage (NCBI taxonomy): Eukaryota > Metazoa > Arthropoda > Arachnida > Ixodida > Ixodidae > Rhipicephalus > Rhipicephalus microplus. The sequence goes on from NW_027464588.1 coordinate 9,214,353, forward strand.
GCCGATATCAATCACGTCCAATTTGGTTAAGCTAATTGAAAGAGTTTTGAATGCCCGGGTAATAAAATATAATAATAATAACGCAATATTAAACTTCAGTCAAATTGGTTTTAGATCCGGTTGCTCAATATGGTGTGCGCATGTGGATTTAGAGAGCCGAATACAACTGGCTCGGCGTCGGCGCCAATACTGTGCTTTAGTTACTTTAGATTTGGCTAAAGCGTACGATAGGATTGAGCATTCAATTTTATTAAAACAGATGGAATATCACCACTTTCCCAACTACATCACTGCGTGGGTGTCAGAGTTTTTAAGAGGGAGAGAATATTACTGCTTCAAAGATGGGTACTCATCGAATAGATATAAGCAGACATGTGGCGTACCACAGGGGGCTGTCCTGTCGCCAGTTTTATTTAACATTTTCTTGAGCTCCATTCCATCAACTAAGGATATTCAGTTATATGTGTATGTGGATGATATTGCTTTCTTCGCAAGTAATACCGACCTTCAATCATTATACCAGAGTCTACAAAATTATCTCAATATGATAGAAAGATGGCTTAAAAATATTCATATGACCCTGAACGTAAAGAAAAGTGTGCTCCTTGCATTCTCTTTTCTGCAGCCTATCAACATCTCGTTAATGTACAGTAATGAGCTCATTACGCAGGCGAATTCCCTTAAATATTTGGGCATCATATATAATGACACATTAAATTGGAGAAGTCAAATTGATGATGTGTACTCCAAGGCAACATGGGCCATGGGGTGGCTACGGAAGCTTGCAAACCGTAAAGCGGGTTTAAGAAGAGATGTGCTAATAATGATATATAAACTTTATGTGCGGCCCATCATGAAATTCGGTTGTGTATTATTTTCTGGCAGCGCAGCCTATAAAATGAGACCTCTAATACTGCTGGAAAGAGAAGCGTTGCGTTTGTGTCTGGGTCTACCAAAGTTTGTTGCAAATAACGTGTTGTATATGGAAGCTCGCCTACCTTCTCTGCTAAATAGGTTTAAAATTCTTACTGTGCGAGCATTCTTAAAGATATACAGTTTGCACCAAAGACTCTCATTTTACGCTTTCATTCAAGAACCGACTTTATTTTTCGAAACCCATTGGTCTTGACTACACACCCCGCAAATAGTATTTGCACAAGCGCTACTAAACCAACTGAATGAAGACATATTGGTCCAATACACAACCTAAAGTCAATGCTTAGCATACAATTCGATGATATATTTCCTCATAACGCGAAACAATTGGCATATAGGTATTTAAATGACCAGTTAGCAGATTATCTAGCCCACCTAGAGATAAGCAATATCATAGCGACTGATGCATCTGTGTCAAAAGAAAAGGCTGGGGTTGGCAACTTCTCTCCTTCTTTGGACTGGTCTTTTTCGATTCGACTCCCAGATTATACCCCGGTATTCATGGCAGAATTATTGGCCATTGTTCTTGCCCTACGCAAATTACCCTCAAGCGAATCATTAGCAGTTATCATTACAGATTCGTTATCAGTTTGTAATGCACTTTCTGCGGCAGTAAATTCAGAGCTCATGAATACGTTTCGGCATTTAGTACCGAAAAACGTAAAAAAACTGCATTTGCTATGGGTACCAGGCCACCGCGGATTATATTTGAACGAAATGGCGGACTATTTAGCAGCAGTATCCCTGGGTGGGCCCACCATCTCAGTTTTGCCATATACGGCTTACGTAACCGCGCTAAGGTTCAGAAATGCTTGCCTGCAATGGGGAAAAGGTAATTTGGATAAATTCAAAGATTTCGAGCATTTGAGCTATTGCTGGAATAAACAGTGGTGTGTATCTCGCCAGTTAGAGGTCACTTATACCAGATGGCGCTGTGCAGTTCCACAACTAAATTATTACCATAATAAAGCTCAGCTAAAGGCGTCACCGCTATGCATTTGGTGCAACGAAATTGAAACAATTGAACATTTCTTTTTGTTTGTCATCGTTATTCTTATCAGAGAAAAAAGATTTTTAGTAGCCCCATTACAAAAGCTAGGAATACAAGTAAATTTACCAGTAATTTTATCATTTGGCGGAACTTCATTTGGTTACTGCCACAGGGATGTATGCTCCGCTGTGTTTGATTACATCAACGCAACTAAAAGATTACCATGCTAGTGAACCACTACCTTTTCAGATCTTTAGTTTATATTTCGTAGTTATGTCTTTTAAAAACAAAAGATGGTTTGACCGCTTGCTCAGCACACATTTTTGTTTTTTGGTAGTATTATTTCAAGCTTCTTTTTCAGATTGGCTTCATTTTCAGTTTAGTTTCATTTAAGTATCCTGCCGCCCGGTTCTTGGCCCATCCCCCTTTGTGGGTAAGCGCCATCCATCAGAGGTCATCAGCATCAGCATCAACGTCGTACGCATTAGCTCGCCAGTATATTCGCCAGTACACATTTGTTCATCAGTGTATACTTTATTTCCCGTAACATCATTGGTGGAAGGTGCGGGGTACCACTCGCTATACAGCCCAACGAGCTGGATCTTCGCAGCGGACGGCGCATTGCAGCTACCACGATGACTGACCAGGCTACTCAATGTCAACAAGATCCGTCAGCCCCGCAGCCGATCGTGGTGGTGCAACCTCGTGACCCAGGTCCATTCAACGGCACAAGTGGCATAGACGTCGATGACTGGCTGGTTCAATATGAGCGCGTCAGCAGCAGCAACCATTGGGGTCCGATGCTTATGTTGGCGAACATCATCTTCTACTTGCATGGCACGGCAAAACTCTGGTACGAGACACATCAAGAAGAGTTGACTAGCTGGGACGTCTGTAAGCAGAAATTGCGCTATCTATTTGGAAAACCCATCGGACGTCAAGTGGCCGCAAAGAAAGAGCTTGCGACTCGTGCCCAGACATCCACAGAGCCGTACATCGCGTACATCCAGGACGTGTTGGCTTTGTGCCGCAAGGTCGACAAGGACATGCTCGACGAGGACAAAGTCATACACATCCTGAAAGGAATTGCGGATGACGCCTTCAATTTTCTCCTGTGCAAGGACAGCTCGTCGGTGGAGTCGGTCATCGAAGCATGTCGTCGCTTCGAACAGGCAAAAAGTAGACGCATAGTTCACCGATTTGACCGCCTTCCCAACACGGCGGCTACGTCCTCTTGCGAAGATTTGCCCACACTACACCAACCACCAGCGCCAGAAAACGTCACCAGAATAGTCCGTCGGGAACTCGAGGCTATGACTCCCGCTATGTCTAGCGTGAACGCGCCAGGACACAACCTCGGTGCTGTTTCAATGATACAGGCCGTGGTTCGCCAAGAGATCGCGAATATGGGCATTTCGCCACCTCATCAAAATGCCCCTGCTACTTCCAGCTCGGCTCCAGTCGTTGCGGCTGCCACTCCGAACCGCACGTTCGCGCCACGACGAAACCCAGCTGAATGGCGCACTCATGATGATCGGCCCATATGTTTCACGTGCCATCGGATAGGACACATCGCTCGCCATTGCCGCAGCCGGTGGACCTCATCACCTCGACCGAGCTTCTATGATTGGCGGCCTCGCTCTGAACGTGCACCTTATGCCCCGTCCTACCGTGCTGAGACAGGTGCAGAGTATAATCCAGAACGTCGGACCAGCCGCTCGCCATCGCCCGTGCGTCGTCAGTCCCACTCGCCCCAACCCCGCCGTTCTCGGTCTCCCTTCGACCGTCGCTCGGAAAACTAGCCGGTGCAGCCCCCGGAGGTGACGCTGCATACACGACTTGGACTACAAATCCTCTACTCCCGACCAGCGGTGCAACCTCCTTACAATTCTCGTTGATGGTTTACCTATTACGGCTCTTATTGATACCGGTGCACAAATATCTGTGATGAGCTCAGACCTCCGCTGCCGCCTCCAAAAAGTTCTGACGCCTGCGATTGCACCTACCGTTCGTACTGCGGATGGGAGTACTCCTGCTGTGCTTGGAATGTGCACTGCGCGATTAACAATTTCTAAGCATCAAACTTCAGTTCTGTTCGCTGTACTGGAAAATTGCCCTCATGACCTAATCCTTGGACTCGACTTTCTGACTTCACACGCTGCACTCATTGACTGTTCCAAAGGTCTTCTTCAGCTCGAACTACCATCCTTTTCGGAGACCGTCTCTACCAGCCCACCTCGTCTACGCTCTGTCGATTTCCTTAGACTTCCGCCGCAAGCCGCAGTCCAAGTCCAACTCTCGCCATATCCTGCAGTACCCGATGGTGATTATGTTGCTGCCCCGATTTCTGACGTCGCCATGACACGCAATGTTGCACTCCCCAACACGGTGGTTACCGTTAAGGACAACCGAACTTCGTTTCCCGTCCTCAATTTCGGCCTCTCAGCGCAAGTTATTCCTCGCGGCATGTCACTTGCGCATCTTACACCACTGGTCGACCACACAGTTTCCGCTCGAACCACTAATTCGCCACCCGATTTTTCATCAACGTCGTTCTCGTCACGTTCCTGTTCCGACCTTTTCAAGCCAATGCTATCTGACAAGCTCACCTCTGAACAAGTCTCTGCTTTCTGCCGTGTGCTTGCTTCTTATCAGGACATCTTTGACTTCGGCGACCGTAATTTGGGCCAGACATCGGTAGTAACCCATCGCATCGACACCGGTGACGATCGACCCATTCGCCGACGACCCTACCGTGTGTCAGCCCCGGAGCGTGCTATTATACAGCGAGAAGTCGATAAAATGCTTGATAAGGGCATAATCGAACCCTCATCTAGTCCCTGGTCCTCACCCGTTGTACTTGTTAAAAAGAAGGACAATAGCTGGAGATTCTGTGTTGATTACCGCCATCTCAACCATATTACCAAGAAAGATGTCTATCCCCTACCGCGCATAGATGATGCACTCGATTGCTTGCACGGTGCCAAATATTTCTCTTCAATAGACCTTCGCTCAGGCTACTGGCAGATCGCTGTGGACGACAAAGACAGAGAGAAGACGGCCTTCGTGACTCCTGATAGTTTTTATCAGTTCAAGATGATGCCTTTTGGATTATGCAATGCCCCCGCGACATTTGAGCGCATGATGAACTCTCTCCTTCGAGGCATGAAGTGGACCATCTGCCTCTGCTATCTTGACGACGTTATTGTTTTTTCGACTACTTTCGACGACCATCTTACCCGTCTGTCTGCAGTGCTTTATGTTTTTCGACGTGCCAACTTGCAACTTAACTCGTCCAAATGCCGCTTTGGGCAACGCCAAATTTGCGTACTCGGCCATCTTGTTAACGCTGCGGGCGTTCAACCAGACCCTGCGAAAGTCCGAGCAGTTCGCGACTTCCCCACACCCCGCTCAGCCAAAGACGTCCGAAGTTTTCTGGGACTGTGCTCCTATTTCCGTCGTTTTGTCGAGAAGTTCGCTGAAGTAGCCCGTCCTCTAACCTGCCTCCTCAAAACGGATGTCGCATTCACCTGGGGCCAACAGCAAGCAAACGCCTTCTCGTCGCTCGTCGACATTCTCACCAATCCACCAGTCCTAGCACACTTCGACCCATCTGCTGCCACGGAGCTTCGTACTGACGCCGTGGCCACGGCATAGGCGCAGTGCTCGCGCAGCGGCAACAAGGAATGCACCACGTCGTCGCGTATGCAAGCCGACTGTTGTCGCGCTCGGAACAAAATTATTCCATCACAGAACGCGAGTGCTTAGCTCTCGTCTGGGCCATTGCGAAATTCCGACCGTACCTGTATGGCCGACCATTCTCAGTTATTACGGACCACCATGCGCTTTGCTGGCTCTCCTCACTCAAGGACCCTACGGGACGCCTTGGTCGCTGGGCGCTGCGCTTACAAGAGTACACTTTTTCCGTATCCTATAAATCCGGACAACTTCACAAGGATGCCGACTGCTTGTCCCGTTACCCAGTCGATCCCCCTGACACAAGGGAAGATGAGCAAGAGGCGCTCGTTCTTTCAATTACCGACTTCACCGACATAGCTGCTGAACAACGCCGCGACCCCTCTTTGCGTGCTATTATCAATGGTCTGCACTCTCCCCACCCTGACCACTCCTTACAACTGTTCGTTCTTCACAACGACATCTTGCACCGCTACAACACCCGCCCTGATGGTGCTGAGCTTTTACTCGTTGTTCCTGTGCATCTTCGCTCAGACGTTTTGGCCCAGCTGCATGATGCCCCCTCCGCTGGACACCTAGGGGTGTCACGCACGTATGACCGCATTCGCCGCCGATTCTTTTGGCCTGGCCTCTACCGTTCTGTGCGACAGTACGTTGCGGCATGCGACCGCTGCCAGCGCCGCAAGACACCTGCTCTGAGACCTGCTGGTACCCTCCAGCCCATTGAAGTACCAGATGAGCCATTTTTCCGAATCGGCCTCGATCTTCTAGGACCCTTTCCCGTATCGGCCACCGGTAATAAGTGGATTGCTATTGCTACCGACTACGCAACGCGGTATGCCGTTACACGCGCCCTCCCCACCAGCTGCGCTACTGATGTAGCCGATTTCCTTCTTCATGACATCATTCTGCGTCATGGTGCTCCTCGTCAGTTGATCACCGACCGCGGCAGCTGTTTTCTATCTAAAGTAGTCGACGAGCTCCTGCGATCCTGCTCTACCCACCACAAGTTCACTACAGCGTACCATCCGCAAACCAACGGCTTCACGGAACGCCTCAACCGTACCTTGACGAATATGTTAGCGATGTACGTCTCCAAGGATCACAAAGATTGGGACATCCACTTACCTTTCGTTACCTTCGCAAACAACAGTTCACGTCATGATACAGCTGGATTTTCCCCTTTTTACCTACGGTTCGGTTATGACCCGCCTTTGCCCATGGACACCATGCTCCCATCTGACGCCGCCTCATCGACTACTTATGCTCGTGATGCCCTGGCCCGAGCTGACATCGCTCGCCAAGTCGCCCGGGATCGTTTATGTGCCTCGCAGCTTAACCAAAAGAGTGCTTACGATCGCCGGCACCGCGACGTACAGTACTCTCCGGGGTCACTCGTCTTGCTGTGGTTCCCATCACGTCGTGTTGGTCTCAGCGAAAAACTGATGTCCCGTTACGTTGGCCCCTATCGCGTCCTACGCAAGGTCACCAGCGTGACCTATGAGATAGCTCCACTCCATACCACGTCAGTACCAGCTTCAGTCCCGACCGATATAGTGCACGTCTAGCGGCTTAAGCCATACTTCTCACGCCCCGAGAATTGATCGCACCGGGACGGTGCTTCTGCCGCCGGCGGGTAATGTCACGGGCTAAGTAGATGCCTGAGGATGACGACGACGAAGTGCTGAACGGGAACGTGCTCGGACTGCAGCAGCGTCGTACGCATTAGCTCGCCAGTATATTCGCCAGTACACATTTGTTCATCAGTGTATACTTTATTCCCCGTAACAATATTGATTATGTTATTAAAACTAGCGAATTTTCATGCATCTTTTACGCTGGTTGTTAGCTACAGTGCTCAGGCGGACAACGGCACATTCCTGGGCCATGATGCTGGTTTGGCAGGCGTTCGAACGCACTTCAGTGGTAACTGCATATGCTGTCTGTTCGTTCGCAAGTTGTCGATATGTTGAGTCTCGATTGAGTTAACGTCTAGCACCATTCCAAACGTTCTCTTATCAGATGGCCGAGAGAGAGAGAGAGATAAATAGAGAGGAAAGGCAGGGAGGTTAACCAAGCTTTGCTAGGTTGGCTATTCTACACTTGGGGGGGGCAGAGTATAATAGAAAGGAAAGAGATAGAAAAAAGAGAAGTAAGAATCGGAAGGATGAATGTTCAGATCGAGACTACACAGCGCGGTCTCGCACTGTTCTTTCACAAGCGTTCTTGATGTCTGGTGGTCCTTAAGAAGTACAAGAGGGCTTTCGTGGCTTTGCGTGTATGGGAGACTGTCGGCCAAGATCTCAGAATCTTCTCTTCTGTAAGCGGCCGTGAATACAGCTGACAGAGCTTGGCTTCCATAATACGCCGTTCAGACTGGTATGCTGGGCAATTGCGTAGAATGTGTTCGAGCGTTTCCTCGCAGACGCGGATGTTGCATGCCGAAGTGCTCGCCATTCCAAGGAGACGAGAGTACACAATCGTAAATGCCACGCCCAACCTGATGCGACACAGTAAAGTTTCAGCGCATCGTGGGAGCCCGGATGGCAAATGAAGTTGCAAGTTTGGGTCAATCGAGTACAGGTGCGTGTTCGAGAAACCCTGCGTATTCCATTGTAGGAGAGTTATACGGCGATCAAGTGGCCGACTTACCCACAAAGACAGTGGTCCTATTTGATGTATTTTTTCAACCGCAGTTGGCGACAGATGTGACTTTTTATGGGATATTACAAGACCAAAAACTGCTCTTTCAGCTCATCCTCGTCAACACGAGATATATGTGAATAATCGACATCAAATAAAAGGAGCCATGTACCCAGTTTGAAGTTACGTTGATAAAGTTGAATATCGTTTATTAAACAATACAACATATCACGACTTAGGAAATAAAGCCTGTTTTTTATAGCTTCACAAACCATACCTTTCGACAACTCTTGCGCAGCACAATGAAAGCAGCTTGTATAGTTCAGATGCATTCGCAAACTGTGAAGAGAAACATTGAAAGTGCTGACAGTGAAACGGGTTGATGTGCACTAATGATCTTCAAGAGTTAAGAGCTGCGCAGTAATGCACAAACAAAAGCAGTGTAATTGACAAGGTCAGTGTAGCTTCTCTGAAAACATTTCCTTATTTTGGTTTCCAAATAATGAAAGATAGCAATTTTTTTCTGATAATAATACTAGTATGTAAGGAATTACCTCTTAAAAACCACGATGAAATGAAGAGAAACGCTGTAGTGAAGAACTTCAAAAATAATGTCACCTGGTGGCCTTTAGGTTGCATTGGCATCGCAGCGTACGCGAGCCTCTGTCATTTGGGCCCCATCGAATTGTGTATGTCTAGGTCGGAATCGGCTCCACTACCTTCGGATCAGCAGTCGAGCATGCTCTGTGTTGAGAAACTTGACTCCAGCGTTTGGTTGGTGTTTATAAGCATTTTCATGTGAAATTTTGTTGTAATCGGAATCTTCGTATATGTATTTGTGAGTCTAGCCAGCTGTAAGTCTAGAAATGGGTGCCACAAAGCCGTTGAGGTTTTAGTTGATTCGAAGTTTCGCGTCGGGGGATGTGGAATATCAGTGTATGATGCTAAGCTACAGTTATAATGATGGTGCAAGGGCTCGCTGTGACCGAAGTGAATATTTATGCTTAGACGTAAGAGTATAAAATTTTGTGATATACCTGCTCAATGAAGAATAATCTCGACGTAGTTAGAACTTGCATATATCACCTCCTATACTACGCCATAGGTTAACATCTCTGTGGTTTACACCTTCGTTAGGTGATATCGCCATTCCATTTTCTAACACGGAGGTGGATGCCAGCAAATCTGCAGTGCTTGTACCACAAACTATGAACTCTGATGCATTTTCTGCTCAAAGGTGGATGTGGACATTCATGCATCTATGGGCACCCACTCCAGACTGTCGCCATGATGCGGCCGGCCGGTAGCCCTGCCTTCGCAGAAAATCACCGAGTGCATGAACTACGTTGTTTCTTTTACCACCCAGACGATTATCTGCCACTCTCCGTACATCACAACGGGGCCTGCCAAGATTTCGTAAATTATAACTAGCCACACATGCACTCAGCTTCTATTTAGTATTTTGTACTTGAGGTGAAAAGCATCTTCAAAGTATAGTTGGCCTAACTATAACTCACAACATGCTGCGCAACTGCAAGTACTCAAAGTTTGAGGGAACAAATATACTATTAGATAAATTTTAAGGGTATGTATGGTTGCTAACCAATATAGCACCCGCGAACAGGCATAAAGCATGCGAAGGGTACAACTAGAACTTCGTCGTTTGTGTCAGCAGTGTTTCTCCTATAAGCTCCTTCTCGTGGTGATCGACATCAGCCAAGTAAGCATTCCTGGCCTGTAAAAAAAGTTGCTCATAAAACATGAATGCGGTTTGTAAAATCAGTGGCACGGAACCCGAAAATGATACTAACCGGTAGCTTTCTCTCATGACGAGCAGGAATGATGCTTTTCCAGAAATTAAATGCCGGGCCGTGACAGAGATTGCGCTGCCATTTTTCCTTTTTCATTTCACCTAAAACACATATTGCAGTGTAAGGTTCAGAAACATTTCACACAAGATATTGAGTTTACTCACGTACTGGATTGCGAGCTCTTGGGCCACAAAAACATCACAGCCGTATGCAGGTTTTCAAAAAGTACAACCCTAAACTTGTTAGCAAATGTAGTATTTTTTATTTTTAGGGGCGAAGCTCCTTAGGGCGTGGGCTGTGCGTCCCCTGTATGTAGCCACCTCTAGTTTAGTTCTTGCAGTGTTCACTAGATGGCGGTACCGTCCCCTGTATGTAGCCACCTCTAGTTTAGTTCTTGCAGTGTTCACTAGATGGCGGTACCGTCCCCTGTATGTAGCCACCTCTAGTTTATTTCTTGCAGTGTTCACTAGATGGCGGTACCGTCTCCTGTATGTAGCCACCTCTCGTTTAGTTCTTGTAGTGTTTACTAGATGGTGGTACTTGTAGCTGATGATGAAAAGATGCAAGATGTTATAAACTAGAAAGCGGTACTTGTAGTTGATGAAAGACGCGAGATCTTATAAAATAGGAATGATGTCACATATGGCGCGTGTCATTGGTTGAAGGCAATCGTTCGATTTAGTGCGGCGACGTACGCTAGGGGGAGCGATGTAATAAAATCGAGTGGGCAAAATGTACAGAGGATTCATGGTTTACCAGGTTTACCTCCGGAGCTTCGCCCACTCATCATCATTCACTTCGTGGATATGGCGGCACTTTTTTTCTTACAAAAAACTTCATTATAGCCTTCGATTTTTATCAAACCTCATAAAGCAATATTTTCATGGTCTTTTACGTATTGCTACTTTGGCAGATACGTAAAAGAACATCGTGTAACGCCACTGCATTGTCTCCTTGGTACGGTTTCCCAGTCGCAAAGAAACGCGCAGAATTTACTGAGCATAAGCCTGCCGAATGTCATGCTTTTCTGCCTGAAGTACATGTAGGTCTACGTTCTAGGAAGTGACAAGAATCGGCCCTTAAGTACAACCAGTTGCTTACAAGAAAAGGTAATAGTTACATGTGAATATTTTTATTACCTGTGGCAGCACTCACGGCAACGCCAATTATTAGTGTGGCAAATATAGTGAAAAAACTGGCCCACAGGTAAGACAGACGGAATGGAATGAACGGTTCTTCACGGCTGCATAAAGAAAAAAAAAAGAGAGACCGAGCTCTAACTCTTAGGTGCTCGTGCACACAGGACCACAAGTGCACGTGCAGATATGATCGCATAATTATAGTGGCAATAAGCTCTATCTCGAAGAATCGTGTACAAGCGAAACTCACATCTAAAAGAAACTGTGTAGTTCTAAAATTTGCTTTTTTTGGTGTTTACAAATATATACCACATCCGTATTTGAAGGAGCATAAAATGTAGTATTATTATGTCAAGGGCACTTACTGCGCAATGAGAATCCAATCAGCCACCTTCTGGGCTCATAATAATTTCCAGCATATTAGCTGAAAACGCACTACATCATTCAGTTTTCAGAGAGAAAGAATTTTCAATTGACCTATTTGGTGTCTCGACAATACTGGTCGGCAAGATATATGCATCTTGCTTTAATTATAAAAAATATTGGTATTATTGAGCCATTATTTCATGTGGTAACAAAGACTGCATTTGCTCAATGATCCGATTAAGCTATTCTAGCGTGAATGCATTGGGAAGATTTGGTCTAACTTACGGAGTCGGTGTGACGAGGAACGTTGTATTTACTGAAGAAGCAATGCTACTTTGATTCCCAGGGCAGCTGTCAAGAGACACTTCCATTCGGGGAGGTCTTCTTCCACTTTGAATAATTGTAGTGATGTGGCAGAGTTGGTAGAGAACCATCGAAAGTGTTGCCACACCAGCTCCCTGTGCCATATATATTTTGGTGCTTAAACAGAATGCTTAAAAGCAGATATCCAAAATGAGTCAACTACTTGGTATAAAACATGTAGCTATGGTATCTAGCAAAACGGGTAGCATTGTTTTATATATGTTACTATTACGTAACATTGAAGAATTGCATTCTCCAAGTAATTCGTAGTGATATCAATTATATGAATAGTTTCAGCAAGCTGTTTCCGTCACTCTCAACAATCTTCAATAACAAAATTCTGACGCATGCTACCTTTGATTTGATCATGGAATCTTCGCTCGGCGTTAGACAGCATATTTTACCTTTAAAATATTTATATAGTGTACCTCATTCACCGCTGGCAGTGCGAAGGACTCGGATGAGTTTCAGCGTGTTCACCCATCAGATGGCGCGAAGGGCGTGGTTCAAAGGATGCCACGATGTTCGGTTTTCGCAGGACAATGAGAAACGTGCTTTACGCGTACGACGTGTACTTTGCCCTACTGGTCACTCATGCTCATTGGCTCATGAGGAGGGCGGAGGAAGAAGGCTTGTACTTCAAATGGTTTCACCTCAAAGTTTGCGTTGAAGGTATGGGCCGCGCAAGCGCTACTTCAACTTCACTCGCATCAGTGCTTGCGTATGCGAAACGAGTGAGCTCCAAGCTTGAAAATCCATAGCATGAGTAAGTTGCTCGTGCTGAGTACACACTTCCAGCATGCAGCTGAAACACACGTTAAAAAGAAATGGCAGTTTTCACGTACAGTGGGAATCGATGGTATGCGAAGCATCAATCAGGAAGATTGATATGCCGCTTTCAAATTAGCGCAACGTTACGAGGCGAAAGTAAATTATGCCGTACATGACTTCCGTGTTATGATTATCGTGGTCAGATGTTTCATTTGCTTTCGTCATGTATTACGTTACTTGATACCAAAATTGGTATATATCGAGCTAGCGAGACGGCCACGAGCGTGCTATAAGCGTAGCATGTAGTCAAGTTTAACATGTCACAGATTCCATAATTATAATGTTTTTACGTGTCATTTAACTTGGTAGTCTATTCTTGTCACGTAATACCAAATTTAGTATATGTTGAGGTAGCAAAAGCAGCCAACACGCTATGAGTGTAGCATGGAGAGTCACGATTTACATGACATTCATATGATCATTATCATGCTTGGACGTGTCATTTACATTCGTCGTCCATTCACGTCATGTAATACCAAATTTGATATGTGTGGAACTAGTCAGACAGCCGCGAGCGCGCCATCGGCGCAGCATGTAGTCATGTTTTACGTCAAGCACATACCAAGATTATCACGTTTGGACGTTTCATTTACCTTCACCGCCTGTTCACTTCCCGCTATACCAAATTTGGTATATCTGAAGCTAGCGAAACGGCTGTGAGCCCATCATAAAGGGCCCAATACACTCCAACGTAACGTTGCTGCGTGCGCAGGCTGGGTGCAGCGACGCCACGCTAGCAAAACCCGAGCACTCTATAGTATGACGCCAGGCGCGATCGGCATGATCAGCGTCCATCAGCGCGTCCCGGTGGCAACTGGCACGAAGCGCAACATACTGCATTTCGCGCCGACGGCGTTTCCCAGACAGCACCACGTCTGCATCTCTTCGTGACGGAGGGACGTCAGGCACGCTCAAGCGCGCAAGCATCAAGGCAACGCAGTGCGGCGCTCGCTTGTGAATATATGGCAGGCAGATCGGTGCCTCGCGTGGCATCGCCGGTGTGACCCGACGAAACGACGCCGGCGCGCACGCGCGCATGTTCACGTCGAAGTGCATTGGCGCCTTGAGTGTGGCATGTAGTCATGTTTTGCATGACTCGCATCTCATGATTATCATATTTGCACACGTCTATGTACATACCTACGTCATCCATTCACATGGCGTAGTACCAAATTTGGCATATGTCAAGCTAGCAAAACGGCTGCCAGCGCATCATGAGTGTGGCGTGTAGTGATACTGTTACATGGCACGCATGTCACAATTTTCATGTTTGTACTAGTCATATACCTTCGTCATCCATTCATGCCTGTTATACCACATCTGGTATATGTGAAGTAATGAAACCACCGCGAGCGCATCACGAGCGTGGCATGTAGTCATGTTGTTACATGACACGCAGTTCATGATGATCATGTTTGCACCGCCCACATACCTTCATCACTCATTTACGTCCCGTAATACCAAATTTGACATATACGAAGGTAGCTAAACAGACGTGAGCGCATCGTGAGTGTGGTATGTAGTCAAGTAGTTACATGACACGCATATCATGATTTTAATGTTAGGGTCTGTCGCTTGTGTTCACCACGCACTCAGGTCATACCATACCAGTTTTACAACTTGTCATGTGAACGAAACCACCGCAAAAGCAGCAAGACCACGAAATGTAAATTAGGACATTTATGACATAAAAATGATTTTTACGTTATGACTAATCACTTATGCTTGTCATACAATCATGGTATGCTATACCACTTTTGGTATCGATACTATTATCGAAAAGGCCAGGAGAGCAAAATATTGTAGGGGGATAGCTAGATAGATAGATAGATAGATAGATAGATAGATGGATAGATAGACAGATAGATAGATAGATAGATAGATAGATAGATAGATAGACATGCAATGTCACCGAAGTTCGCGAAGAAATGCTTCACTTTTAATAACAACTGTGATAGTTAGTTTACGCTAGTATTGATTGCTGTGCGTTATTTTCATACGTCCTTTGTCTTTTAGCAGCACGTGCCATTTGTCAAGTTCTGACAGTTCTTCGAACTCTTTTTGTGTGCGTGTTTTTTTAAGAACGGTGTATTTATTAGTCACACGAGGTCGCGAAAGTGGCGTTGGTGGATATGTATCTTTTATCTTTTTCATATGTTCATCATATGCATAATTTCTGTTTTTCTCCTGTGAGAGCGAATCAGGGTGTTTCGATGTACTCCCTCTTCTATGCATCAAAAATACGCTTAATTACAGCATACACAGTAAGAACGACGCGTTCATCACCGTGAATGCATACGTGACCTGTAAGAAAAAACTAACACAGAATGCATTTATTTGCTTGATTTCCAGTTCCGCCAACAAATATTCAAGCCGAGAAAAGCTACAAAACATTGTTGGTAGTGTTTAACTATAGAGCGCTTGCATCATCGAAGTAGTGCTAAAGGACGCGGACTTAAAGGGCCACTCACCGGGCTCCTAAAACACAAAAAAGAGTGCAATGTTCTTTCCGGATATTTATTGTCCTTCTTGGCGCACTACTGTGACGTAAACTGTAGTTCCCGTGACGTCTACAGCGTAAATGCTCTCGATTCTTTAATTCACGCAAAATATCACGTGTGGCTTGTCTCCTGCACTGCTTTGCCGTGCAGCTGCCCATCCGTTCTTTTTATCGAATGGACGTTGGGCACAATCAACCGATCAAACGGTTTTCGTGTTTACAACTGCGCAAGCGGCGATAACAGTGTGCAGCCAAGAAGTGCGAAGTCCAGAGAGGCTCTTGCGCTTAGTGCCGCTTTTCCTCACGTGCATTCAAGAACTAAGGGGTGAGGAGGATGCATAGTGTGTATGAAGGAGAGAAGGAAATCACCTCATCTTTAAACACGGGGTCGTGAGTGGCCCGTTAAAACGAAACTTACAGAGAGGACCTTAAGTGTTAAGTCCTTCTGCCCTCTTTTTCTTTTGTCGCTGCTTGAAACATGCACTTTAATTGACTAGCGCGAAGTCCTATTCGTTTGTGACAAGATCGACGATTATGAATAAAAACGGCTCAACAGCAAACTGTGGTCAGCGGTGGTTACGCCTACAATATTCGCATTATGCGTGGAGTGTTTAGCTAATGGAGCTATGGTATAATACCGAAAGCTTCCTGCATCTGCTTTATTTGCCTTTTTGGAGTGCGTGTTTCTAGGTCATGGCTGAGAAAGACAAACACTAATAGGGAACAGTCGAGATGCTCCTCGTATGGAAGCGAATGCTCCTTTGTTCTGCTGGAGTGATTTGGGATGGAAAGCACGGACGGTATCTGTTCAACTAGAATATCGTGCAGTTGGGATGTTCAGAGTAGCTTCACCGCAGCGTTCACGAGCACGCCAAACACACAGGCATCTTAGCTACTGTAAGGCAGAATGGAGGCACTAGACAGTTATAGTATACCGGGCGTACCGTGATAGCGGGCGTACCGTGATAGCAGGATTGAAGTGTGTGTGCGTAGGTACGTACGTTACCCGTACCGCTTACCGTACGCGCGCTATTTTTCATATCTAACGCTACCGTGGCGGCGCAGGTGTACGTAGTGTACGTACAACGTGGTGGCGCGCTCGGACGCCTGCTTCGAAGTTATTATAGCGTACTTGTTGAAAGGTTCACTTTGTTCGCAACAAGCAGCTGTTTAAAGTGGCTTCGCTTGCCTTCAGTTAGCTTCGATGAACGAGCATTACGGATTAGTTGGCGTAACTTTTGAGATAGCTTCCCATTTGAAACGTTTCCAGGTCTAACTTCAAGATCGGTGTAAAGAAATCAGCAACACAAATGTTTTCGCGTTTGGTACATGGTTAATATTTATTCACTTTTATTGTTACTAAAATGAACTTACTGTAACAGTGCTTTGCGCGGTGGCATAGGCAAACATTCTCGTTTTCTTGTCGTTTTCGCTGTTCTTTAACTTACTCACTATCCAATAGGTGGTGCCCCCGTTCCAGCTGGGGCACGTAAATCAAGTAAACGCTATCCCGCTAAACTATAAGGCGCTGCGCACAGCTAACGTTTGCTGCAAGGTAACGCTATTTCCTTAACCTCCGCTATCGCGCTAACGGTAAACTATATCTGTCTAGTGTCTCAAGGGTGTATTATTCTAGCTGGTCGTAGCTAGAATATTAGGTCGAGTATTAAAGCCATTGCGGAATCACCATTCTTTCTCTCAACATGGGCTCAATGGCGGCGCCTCATTCTAGTTGTTTTGGCTGATGAACGGAGACAACCACCAAACCGCAATACATACCTTAGAATAAACAAATGGACATAAAACAGCCAGAAGACATAATCCCACAAATGGTGCTGTGATACCGTTGTAAACCACCAGGAACGCCTGAAACAAGAGCGAAACATTTATAGGCTCAGTATAAAAGAAGTGAACACCAGTGAGACGTTGTTTGCTAATATTAACTAGGCAACCGAAATAAGTGAGAAATAACATACGCAAAATTTCAGCAGAGCCGATATAATTCTTTAATGTATCAACCGCGTTGTAACTTGCTGCTACCCCTTATTCCCTGCAGGTACGTTCTTGTACCAACCAAGAGTGAGCTACTGTGACTGTATGTGCTCTGTAATGTATGTATGTGCTCGGTCTTTCCATATCTTTTCAGCCCATCTTTCAGTTTTCCCCTTCCTGTTCGGTGTGAAGGGCAGCAAAGAGGTTGTCCTAAACTAGTCAACCTCCCTGCTTTTTCTTCTCTACTACTCTCTTCTCTTCGCTCATGTAATGATGGTTATTCTGCCTCACAACCCCTTCTACTTTCCTCATGATTCTACTGTACGTTCTTAAGCGTACGTGACAAACATCCACAAGCAAACTCCCACAGGCATGCAGCTGAGAAAAAATATTTCAATCGAATAGTTTTCAGATATGTTCAGAAGTATGATCATATAGTTTCATAATCATCATAACAATAGGATGTCTTTCTTATGAAGACCGCGCTTAGAAAATACGTTTTGTAGTCTTTTTTATATGTAAAGATATCCATACACTTACCCTCGTCACAGAACCCATGCGTGCGCACAGCGTGCTGTAGAGTGTCATTACTATGCCCAAACCTAAAGCTGAGACAAGATAAAACAGTCCGTATCTTCGTCAATTTTAAGTAAACATAGTAGTATAAAGTTTACTTACTGGCACTCTACATTGATTTTCTTTTATGTAAACTGAGTATATATCGCTAAAAGTTCCACTAAAATATTAGAATGCATCATTTTTTTATTGAAAAAGCACTTTGAATTGCGTTACGACTAGTTGTAATTTTAGTATTTTGCCTCTTTATAGTACTGAAAACCCAACGGTTGCATTTTCTGAATGTATTTATTTTCAAATTGTTAGATCTGTTATTTGAAATGGACGAAGCATGAATAAGATAGCGAAGTGACATTTTTTTGCCGTGTAGCCGTTTTAGGTTTTGTCATATATAGATGAGTTCTTATTAGGCGATCGTATTTTAATGCTTGCCGCTGGTTAACTCATTTTAAAAAGCGTTTCACTTCTTCGAACACTTCATGTGAAAGTATTGTGTGAAAAAAAATGTTTTTGATAAAAATCACAGAACATTTCAGGGGTGCTTAGGCATGTTCCTTCTGTACTGAACAGAGAAGCGAGCTTAGAAAAAAGTTGCTGATTAGAAGAGGGCATTACGGAATAGATGGATATATATCTAGCGAAAATTCTATAGACATAATTGAAATGTATAGGGGCTCATGGTGAGAGGCTGGTATTCGTGCAATACTGAAGTCACATGATCTCATAAAATACAACAGATCACGATGCATTAACAAATGCTCTAAAATACCAGTTAAAGAACGTAATAGCTTATCTGATTTTTTCTGACCTCTTTGATCGAGTATGGTGTTTTAAGAACCACCTATACCAGCAAAACGAGTCTTTTCCTTTCATTATCATGAAAAATTGGAGGATATATAGTCATTTCTACGCATTTATCGGCGCAACACTATTTTGTTGCACATGCTAGGAAAATAGAGGAATGTACAGCACGATGAAAATAAAGGTTTTAGGACTGTATCTCAGCTGCGTGCTGAATGCTCACTGTGTCGTATTTTGAAGTATAGTATACCACAATGTTAACGCACCTACTAGCACAATTAAAGGACGCTGTGCTGTCTTGCTCTCCATATTATACTGAATGAGGTGAAACTGGTGACTGAAACTGTTTAGCGTACCTGTTCCACGCGTAATCCATAGCACATGATTCTCAGCACTTTTGTAATGATGGGAAATGATGTCGACGTACAGAATAGCAGCTTGAGAGTTGATTGTTGATGATACGGTGCTTCAGAAGGAGCGAGCAGGCAGAAAGAAAAATGCAAAAAACACAGTTTTCAGCCAAGTGGCAACTGTTAATACGTTCACTATCATTAAACCTGAAATAATTTACAGGTGTAACGTGCACCGAAAGCTAATGTTGTGTCTAATATGGCGGTAATCAATTCGATAAATCAGCCGCTAGAGCATATCACTACTGATTATCAAATTCAAAACAGGACCAACGATACAAATACTATGCGAGAAAGGAAAGTCGCGTATTTGGTCGAGTAAACGACCCTAAGTTTCATGAGCTCCCCCGCCTTCCACTGCACCCGCTTTCTGTAATATGGCCCAATTCCAACCAGATATAAAAAGGTTCGTGGACATTGCGATAGCTTGACGAGGATACTAAAGGAAGCTCATACGAGTGTAATCTGTAGGGCATTGTATTCAATATTAGCCCAATGCTCCTTGCCTTTTATGAAGGTCAAAAAGAAAATTTAAAAGGCAGTGACAAAAAAATTTTAAGTGCACCATCTTTCCAAAAAGTACAATGTATTATGGGCGTAACATGTCATAACGAGATGCGAAGAAGTTAGTGGAAAACATTTGTGAGACACAAGGAAAGCTATCGTGTAGGGGTGTTTCTACAACTGTATTTGATTTTTCTGGCATAAGTTTCTCTTGTTTTTCGCTGAATGCGTGTTGTACTCGCCGCAGTAGTCTTGTGGCTGAGGTACTCGGCTGGCAACCCGCAGGTCGTGGGATCGAATCCGGGCTGCGGCGGCTGCAGTTTTGATGAATGCCAAATTCCGTAGGCCCGTGTGCTCAGATATGGGTGCACGTTAAGCAACACCGGATGGTCGAAATTTCCGCAGCTCTCCAGTGCGGCCTCATTCCTAATCAAATGGCGGTTTTGGAACATTAGACCCCACATATCTATCAATATACTGCGTGTTTTATGGTAAACCTATTGTGACAAGTTTACTGCTTGCCTATGACTAAGCAGCCGTTAAGGCCGGTTGCTTTTGTGCTCGTTCCTGCCTTATTTACCTAACATATCAAGCTATCGTAAATATTGTGGTGTGATTTTTTTTACACAAGTGTCTTGTTCGGTTCTAAAACAGTCAGCTTAAGTAACAACAAACATCTTGGTCACCCCCAGAAGCTGTGCCTCATAATGAAATCATGTTGGGTACTTAAAACGCTACAATTGCATAGCGCTAATTTGCACTACCAAGAAAAGTGTTCATTTTTGTCTGGTTAATTGCGAGCTTTAAATTTTGAAATATTAAGTTTATAAAGAAACATATATGTTGAAAGAGATTTGCTTTGTTCATGCTACCAGAAAAGGGAATAAATTACAATCTGGCTACACTTTAAGAACAGGCTTTCTATTTTAATTATATGATTTGCGGAACTCCCCATGTATGTATGTATGTATGTATGCATGTATGTATGTATGTATGTATGTATGTATGTATGTATGTATGTATGTATGTATGTATGTATGTATGTATGTATGTATGTATGTATGTATGTATGTATGTATGTATGTATGTATGTATGTATGTATGTATGTATGTATGTATGTATGTATGTATGTACGTACGTACGTACGTACGTACGTACGTACGTATGTATGTATGTATGTATGTATGTATGTATGTATGTATGTATGTATGTATGTATGTATGTATGTATGTATGTATGTATGTATTGTGAGCATTATTTATGCGTCCCATCTTTTCATCTGTACATACTCATCATCACCAGTCAAGTTTAGGTTGTAGGGCACATACTCGAGTCAATAAAGGAGAGTCTTGAGTGTGCTCGACGCCATCTTACAAGTGGTGGAGAGTGCTGCCCGGTTCCTGCGTCCTCTCGCGTTCTCGGACACCCCAGCGTCTTCTAGAACACACCCCTGGAGCTCCGTTTAGGCTGCCGCTTAAACGACCTGGGTCCGGTAATGTCGCAAGCCGCCCAGTCCAGCGTGCCAGCTTCGCCACCGCTCCCACCGCCAAGAAACCCTTCTCACCTGGTCACGAGCCCTCAAAAGGATCCTCCGCTGTTCGCAGGGCTTCCGGGTGAAGACGTTGAAGACTGGCTCGAGGAGTATGACCGCGTGAGTGTTATCAACAACTGGGATGAGCCTGCGAAACTCACCCACGTTGCATTCTACTTGAGCGGCGTCGCAAAAACGTGGTTTTTTAACCACGCCACAGATTTTCCGACATGGCCCGCCTTTACACGTCAGCTCCGCCAGATTTTTGCCAACCCGTCAGTGCGCTCGGATATCGCCAAAAAGAGGCTTGGTGCACGTGTTCAACGCCCTGGCGAGTCTTACACTTCTTACATCGAAGATGTTCTCGCCTTTTGCCGCCGCATCGACAACTATATGGTGGAAAACTACCGTGGCGCCACCTGCTAAAAGGAATTGCGACTGTCGCTTTTAATGCGCTTGTGGTGCAAAATCCCCAAACCGTAGCCGATGTTGTCGCTACCTGTCAGCGCCTTTAGGAGCTTCAGAACACTCGGGTACAACCTGATATGTCTGATCTGAGCTCAAGTTATGATACAACAGAGCTGCGTGCAATGATCCGCTCTATCCTCCGCGAGGAAATTCATGCACAAGCTTCACCTCGCCACTTAGATATCCGAACGACGCCACCCGATACTAGTTTACGCGACGTCGTGAGGGAGGAACTGACCTTGATGACTGGTACACCAGCTCCGAGTTCAAATCCCATGCCCAGTTATGCTCACGTTGCTGCAACGACACCTACGCCCCACCAAAGCCTGGCCTCAATGACTGTCACACCTGTCCCGAGCTCATATCCTGTGGCCATGCCAACGTATGCTCAGGCTGCTGCTAGGACACCTACACCCCAGCAAAGCACAATGCAGCTACCAGCGCCCGAAGTGCATGGTTTGCTCAACTCACTCGCACCGCGACCATCTTCCCAGCCTTACAACGCCTGGCGCAGTTCACGGCCGACTTAATTGCTTCTATTGCGGCATCCGTGGTCATGTTTTCAGGTTTTGCCGACGCCGTCAGCAAGACGAACGACGAAGCTACGATAACCTTGAATGGGACTTCTACGCCACTGGACCACCCTATCGTCGGCTGTGTCCGAACAGCACACGTCGGTCGCCGTCTCCGCAGAACGTTGACCCATTTGGCAGTTCCCGGTTCTCACGTCGTCGCTAACCTTCACCGATGCGGCGTTCCTCTTCTCTTCTCCGACCTTCTACTTCAATTCCCGACCGCCAACTGGAAAACTGAACAGTGCAGCTTCGGGAGGGAAAGCTGCATCTTTCGAACTGCGTCAAACTCCTCCGGACCGCCCATCGTATGTTTTATTGGTGTATGTTGAAGGTATACAGACAGAGGCACTGGTGGACAAAAGCGCATCACTTTCCGTAATTCGTGCAGACTTTTGTGCCCGCTTGAAAAAGTTAGGACGCCCTACGATGGTCCTCCCCTTCGTTGCGCAGGTGGAGTCCCTATTCAGCTTTCAAGTGTTTGCAAAGTCCGCGTATTCATAGACGGCATCCTTCACCACATTCAGTTTCTTGTACTTCCTTTGTGCACTCACATAGTAATTTTAAGATGGGACTTCCTTTCTTCGGCATCAGCTTTCATATCGTGTCGTCAGCGAGTCATTCAAATGTCAGCTACTGAGAGTTCATCCGATGTCGATCCATACACCTTCCGTTTCGTTGCTGCCACTGATTGTTTCGTTTCGCCAGGAGATGAACAACTTCTAACGATCGCTTCGGATACTATAGTTAACGGTGACGTGTTCATAGCTTCATCAGTTCGCTCCAAACCTGTGGGGCTTACCATAGCACCCAGCCTTGTGCGGTTTAACGACGGTAAAGCATTGGTCACCGCCTTGAATCCAACTTCTTCGCCAGTGATGCTGCCCCAGGGCACTGCTGTGAGCTGCTTCGCTGACAGTGAGCCCTTTTCGCTGGTTTCCCTTCACGCAGAATCACCGCCTTTGTGTCTGCTACTACTGATATCAAGGCTACCACTGTTACCTTAAATGACACCATAAGTCCTCACCTCACTGCCGAGCAAAAGAGAGACCTCTTAGACCTTATCCAAAAGCACAGCCTTTCGTTTGATGTACATTGCAAAGTTCTGGGCCGCACCTCCGTTGCAGAGCACAGCATCGAAACCGAAGGCAGCTCCATTGTACGCTGCCGCCCATACCGTCTCTCTTTGGCGGAACGGCAAATCATTGAGGAAAACGTCGCTGACATGCTCAAACGGGATATTATTCGACCTTCATCCAGCTCCTGGTCGTCTCCTGTGGTGTTGGTCCGGAAAAAGGATGGCTCTGTCCACTTTTGTGTTGATTACAGAGCGCTCAATAAGATCACAAAAAAAGACGTATATCCGTTGCCACGCATAGATGATGCCCTGGACTCCCTACAAAACGCAGAATATTTCTCCACCCTCGACCTCCGATGCGGGTATTGGCAAATACCTATGCGCGACGCAGACAAGGAGAAAACAGCGTTTGCGACGCCTGACTGGCTTTATGAATTTAACGTCATGCCTTTTGGCTTATGCAACGCTCCAGCAACATTCGAGCGTATGATAGATACTGTCTTACGTGGTCTCAAATGGAAAACCTGTTTATGGTATTTAGACGACATCGTCATTTATTCTTGTACTTTTCCTCGGCACCTTAAGCGTTTGAACGAAGTTCTAACGTGCATTTCGAATGCTGGCCTACAGCTCAATACAAAAAAGTGCCACTTCGCCAGCACAAGTTGCCACGTGAATGCGTTAATCATTCCTCTGTAGATTCATTTGTTCAGAATCTAGAAAGCCTGTTTTATGAAGACTAAAAGCAACTTTTTTTATGTTTGTGAGCGCTTCCTCTGTAGATTCATTTGTTCGGAATGTAGAAAGCCTGTTTTATGAAGACTAAAAGCAACTTTTGTTTTTTTTATGTTTGTGAGCGCTTCCGAACACACTGATCACAGTAGCCCCTGCTGATACCTCGATGTTTTGTGACCTGTCCATGATTTTGTACAATTGCTTTCATCGTACAAGTTTTATTTTCACCATCATCTTGTGATTCTGTTTCTTCCGCTATGTGCGATATTGCCTGGTTTGTACGCGACTGTGTATATTTGCTCGCCCACCCTGTATGAGCCTGAGAAAGGCTTACAGTATTAAATAAATAAATAAATAAATAAACAAGCATCAAAGTATTGGGTCACCTTGTCAGCAAAGACGGCGTTCGACCCGACCCCGACAAATTTGCTGCCGTAATTAGTTTTCCACGTCTGCGCAATCAAAAACAATTGCGAAGTTTCGTGGGCCTGGCGTCTTACTTCCGCCGCTTCATCCATCACTTTGCTGCCATTGCGGGGCCGTTACACAAGCTTCTGACGTCAGGAACGGATTTCACATGGACTGACGAGTGCGAGTGTGCTTTCCAAGCCCTTAAGCGTGCTTTGACATCAGACCCCATCCTCCGTCACTTCGATGAGAGTGTACCCACTTTCCTGCACACAGGTGCTAGAGGCCGCGGAATCGGTGCTGTCCTCCACCAGCGCGACGAAACTTCACGTGAGAGAGTAGTTGCGTATGCCAGCCGCGCACTAACACCTTCGGATCAGAACTACCCGATAACAGAGCAGGAATGCCTCACTGTCGTTTGGGCCAACCAGAAATTTCGACTTTATTTGTATGGACGCCACTTCACTGTGGTTACCCACCACCATGCCCTATGCTGGTGGTCCTCGCTGAAGAATTTGTCTGGGCGCCTCGGTCGCTGGATACTGCGTTTGCAAGAGTACACTTTTGACGTTGTGTACAGGTCGGGCAAACAGCATCAGGATGCTGACGCTCTCTCTCGCTGCCCTCTGCCACTATCATTTCAACCACGCATCCTCAATGCCCCTCAGGTGATCAAGCGGCTTCCTCTTCACTCACGTTATCACCCCTGGCAGTTGCTGGGTCACTACCTTTAAACAGCAGCGCCCAGTTTGCCGCGTACTAACGTGACGACCCCTACTGCAACCGCATCATCGGATACTTGAATGGCTCGTCTTCTCCACCTAATGCCAGACTACGTCGTCAGCTACGGCTGTTCAAGCTAGAGAACAATGTCCTGCAGCACTATACTTACAATGCGGATGGGCATCGGTGGGTGCCAGTACTTCCCCGTTCGCTGCGAAAACAAGTTCTCGAAGCATTGCACGACAAAACCCATCAGCTGGACACTTAGGATTTCAAAAGACCTACAACCGCGTTAGGAGCCGTTTCTTCTGGTTTGGTCTTTCTACCTTTGTGGCTAATTATGTCGCTTCTTGCGCACTTTGTCAGCGCCGGAAATGACCAACTTATGCTCCTGCTGGCTTATTACAACCCATTCCTTGTCCCGACACACCTTTTGTTGTTGTCGGAATAGACCTCGTCGGGCCACTTCCCGTAACGCCAGCGGGCCATCGCTGGATCGTCACAGCCGTCGACCACCTCACACGATACGCGAAGACCACTCCTCTACGTACTAGCTCTGCCTCAGACGTTGCCGCCTTCTTTTTAGAAGCCATTGTATTGCGTCATGGTGCACCTCGCGCGTTGTTGAGTGACCGAGGCAAGGCCTTCCTGTCAACAATTCTCGACGAAATCCTAAAAACTTGTGGCGTAGTTCATAAGACCACATCCGCTTACCACCCGCAGACAGGCTGACAGAGCGATTCCACCGGACTCTAATCGACATGATATCCATGTACATAGGACCGAACCACAATAATTGGGACAAAATCTTGCCGTTCGTAACATTTGCACACAACACTGCTGTTCAACGAACCACCGGGTATTCACCTTTCTTTCTCGTCCATGGTCGTGCGCCGTCATTCACCATTGACGCCTCTTTCTTCAATGTTATGACAAAAACGTCGACGACTACGCCAGAACATTTCGTCTCCAGG
Source organism: Rhipicephalus microplus (assembly GCF_043290135.1). NCBI lineage: Eukaryota > Metazoa > Arthropoda > Arachnida > Ixodida > Ixodidae > Rhipicephalus > Rhipicephalus microplus. The sequence continues at coordinate 9,240,402 of NW_027464588.1, forward strand.
CTTGCTGAGGCACGGCAACGTGCTCAACTCAACACGGAGGCCAGTCAACAAGACCGCAAGCAATGCTATGACCGCTTTCGTCGAGACGTCACCATCCGTCCTGGAGATGAAGTACTACTTTGGACGCCTGTTTGCACACTCGGATTGTGTGAAACGTTTCAGTAACGCTTTCTAGGACCTTACGTTGTTTGTGAACGAACATCTCCTGTCAATTACCTTGTCAGTTCCGTCGAGGGTTCCTCGGACCGTCGTTACCGTGCCTCCGAGATGGTCCACGTTTCACGTCTTAAACCCTTTGTGCGCCGTACCTTTCCCGCCTTCGTCTCGGCCGGGCCGGCCACTCAAGTGCGCGTGGAAAATAAGTGTGAGCATTATTTATGCGTCCCATCTTTTCATCTGTACATACCCATCATCACCAGTCAAGTTTAGGTTGTGGGGCACATACTCGAGTCAATAAAGGAGTCTTGAGTGTACTCGACGCCATCTTACAGTATATGTATGTATGTATGTATGTATGTATGTATGTATGTATGTATGTATGTATGTATGTATGTATGTATGTATGTATGTATGTATGTATGTATGTATGTATGTATGTATGTATGTATGTATGTATGTATGTATGTATGTATGTATGTATGTATGTATGTATGTATGTATGTATGTATGTATGTATGTATGTATGTATGTATGTATGTATGTATGTGTGTATGTATGTATGTATGTATGTATGTATGTATGTATGTATGTATGTGTACCTTCTCGCCATTGGCTATAATCACGGGGTTTGCTGATTGCCTTGTCATCTATTGACAGTAACATGAACAATAAATACTCACGACAACGCCAGCGCACGCAGGAAGGGCGATATTGTGTTTCCCTATTCCGCACTGAGATAGCGCTACAATCTCTGGGCTTCTACAAATTCAGCTGTGGACATTGTCGGGATTTCGAATACAGTTTCGAAACTTGAATGATTGAAAAACAGCTTTAGTGTACACGTGCGATATTTAATAGCTTTTTATAAATTTCGTTTGATGCCAATGTTGTAAAACAGCGTACCATGCAGTTAATGGATGTTACAGGCTTGCGATTTCCCGTGCAGCTGTCAGCATCAAACCAAACAAGGAAGAGGAGGAGGAGGAATAAATGAGGGAGGACAGGGAGGTTAGCCAGTTCTCAGACCAGCTGGCTACCCTGTACTGGGGAAGGGGGTAAGGAGGATAAAACAAGAATAAGTGAAATGAAAAGGAGGACCGAATGAAGGGGAGGGGTGTCTGCATACTAATGAGGATGTATGACATCCCAGGAAGCGTGAATAAAATAACACTAGCAATAGAGGGCATGTTTCTGCGAATGAACGGCATGCATTATATGTGGTACCTCGTTGCGGCGCTCACGATACCAGCGAGAAATAGGCCAGAAAATCCAGGCACTTCCATTGAGAAGGTGTTGATATAATATGGCACAATCTGCAGGTAACAAGAAGTGAGATAAATAATTTTTATCGCGTTCTTCGTAGAAAACACACAACATGCGTACATATGTTGTTTCTTAATATTGTGGTACTGTTGAACTTTCATCGTACCAAATGGTATTACAGCTACCACCATTTTCGAAGGACAAGCAATTAGAATCAACGGAAACAACTTTGTGTTTTAGATCAGCGGCTGATATATCTGTGTAGGTGTGGCGAATAATAAAAAGGACGACGGTTAACTTCTTGTAGTCTTTAAAGATGCAGCAGCAAAGAAGACTTGTAGCCTTAAGTAGTGTAGTAATGCTCGTTTGTAGAAAACAACTGAAGACTTTGAAACCTGTAAACATTATAAAAGAGCCACCTGAAGAGACAGGGTTAAACCAGGAACAATGCGCAGGAAAATTCCCCTTATACGCACATGGACTCTCAATTTCTTCATTGTTCATTTTGCACAAGGTTATTTACTAAGCTGGAAGGTAACAAACATCCTCCTATATTGATGAAAAATATAGAGATATGTTACGCGGCTTTATATAAACTTTTTAACTAACTTCAAGAAGAGCTACTGAATCAATACACGAACCCTTGTCTAAGTACCTGAGTGTGCATTTATTGAGGTGTGATTGACTGATAAAAGCACTTTCTTGATTTCACTGTGGGTAAACCAGAGCTCAATAAATTTACAAAAAAAATTACCTTAACACTTGGGCTGACACTTTGTACTCCTTTTCGCGACTGTAATAGCTGATTTTATAGGTAGCGTTAGCTACATTCGCCGAGAAAAAGCAGTTTCACGCGCACGTACAGTCGTGGCCATGTCTGTGTAGAGCTCGCGAGGAACCGGTTTTCACTTTGTGGGGCGAAACCTCGAGACAGTTTCGGGCTCTGGTGTGGCCAGCCTGACAGCTAGGCCGCACATGCTTCTGATACAGCACTTCAGAGCCCGAAACTGCCTCGAGGTGTCGCTCTGCAGAGTGAAAACCGGCTCCTCGCATGCTTTACACTGACGTGGCTGTGGCTGTACAAGAGCCGTGCGGCACTTGTGCGAGTAGCGGCGACTGCGCGCCCCTCAGCGGTCTGCGAATTCCATAGGAGTGGCGTCATAGCCTCGGCATTCCGATCGTACTCGGCAGTGTGGCTTATGCACGTCGAACCACGCTCCTCTTTTTGGTTGCGCCTGCAGCAGTGCTGCATACATGTAATGCGGTGTTCGTCAGTATAGTATGGTAATAGAGCAAGAGTGCTATGCAGCTTGGTCCGAGCTTGTCCGGCAGACAAGTTTGCATGGCTCCACGGCGGCCATGCGTGAAAACCGTGCGGAGCGCATCACAGCAGCGCTGATGAAAAATCGTCGGCCTATCTGCGTGACTCGCTGGCAAAGGCCGTTGAAAGACGAGTTTTCAGACTCGAGAGAGGGAATAAAACGTTTATTTAATAGTTCTGCAGGAGAAGATTGGTGAATAGGTGCTGCGTGAGCTATGGACGCCATTTAGAAGTAATTTGAAGAAACGAAATTTTTCTAGAACGCAAAGTCACAGGTAAATCGCAGCACCATGAAGTTTTGGTTAAGCGTAGTAACCATTTGCTTTTTTTTTCAGATATAGCATTGCATTGCTAGCGCAGCGTGATCAACAGTGCGTTCTTTTTAATGATGTATGTATGCATTGTAGAAGCAAAGTAACACTACCTATTCATCTCGTACTGTAGTTGCGCCAAAATATGCACAATATTCGATTTTTGACTGACAATGTCAATGCATAACCAGATCACTGGTTATGCCAGTGATCTGGTTATGTGCCATAATGATCAACGTCATAACTAGATAGAGATGACTGATCGCTTAGAAAAGGGTTATATTTTTGCCGTTCTACTGAATCGGGTAAAAGAAGCAGGAAGACGGTCCGAAAGTTTTGCGCTGAATTATTCCAAAAAGAACTATCGTTTATAAAATGATTGCAACACGCGGCGATAAAAGCGCATGTTGCGCGTTTTTTGTAGTTATCAAAGAAACACCGCATGCATGCATGCACGTCTGTGCCACAATTCAGTCAACATTTCAGCAGTGCAGGACCTTCTGCTTGATTTTCACGCTATCTTTTCGCGAAGTAAACAACACGCCTCCCACAGACATGTTCGTGGGCGTTTCTCTTCTTTCGGGCAGGCTGTTTTGTTCCACCTGCGGCATGTAAGTTTCCTCTCGAAGGCAGCAAGGGGGCAAACATTTGCTTCGATCGAATATTTTAGATATAGGTAATGACAACTTTTCACCAGGGGCGTTTGCGTCATGGCGGCGGGCATGCAGAGGCATATCGGGGACACAGGAGCAAAGGGAGGAACGTCTGGCAAAGCGGCGTTGTCAGGAGGACGATTGACTGAATATACGGTGAAACTTAGCGAAAGCAGGAGTGTGACTCGGACCTTCGCGATGGACTTCGTAAACAATCCATTTGGATATGTGAGCGAAGTGTGTGAAAGACTGTAGCACATGAAAGACTTGACACTGGTAATTAGTTCCACGTTTAAAACGTCGGGCGTAGCGGCGCCGCCTCAGCTCACGCTACGTATGTCCTGGCGTAGCCAAGCTAAGCCACTGCTAGATTTTTTGTTTATTTATAATACAGTTTTTCTAGCACCATCAAGACTATTGAATCCCATTCTGCTAGACTCATGTGACTGATGTTTGTCGCGCACTTCCGAACATTGTCTTTCTTTGAGCGATACCCAAAATGTCCTTTCAGGGTAGGGTAACTAATATTTATAATAATGATTACACTTTACTTAAATGCTTTACTGGGGTGAATAAATTTAGGCATGCAATGTGCCAGCTAAAATATTATTTTCCACACGGCGACCTTCAAGACAACCTTATCAAGCGTCAAGATCTTTCCGGTTAGACGTAGTTTTAAATGGGTGCTTTATTTACCTTTTGTAAATACTTAACACAATCTGCCATTTCTCGTACATATCTAATACTTTTATTTTAGAAAAAATCGATGTAGTCTGATAAACTACCTCCAAAACAATAGATATCCCGTCGCAAAATATTGCAGTACAGTTGATTGAAGGTCAAAAAACGTAGTTAATATTGGTACTAGTAACGAATTGGAGGCGAAAAATAAGCAAACGATTCATGAACTTTGATATAACAATAGTTCTTATAGTACATTTGGCCAAATGCGTTTCTAAAGTTTATGGCAACAGTGTAAGCATGTCAAACGAAGCTGATGTTTTTTGTCAATTTGTGTTTGAAAAGGGGTAAGCTTCTCTTCTTTTGTTACGAGCCTTCGTACGAGAATAGATAAACCCTTTTCGTAATTCGCAAGGGCTGCTCTCTGCACTGCATATTTTCCCAAGTAATGGCGGCCCCTGTCGCACTTCAAGTGAAAACGGGGCCCTAGTTTTACTCTCTGCGGCTTGTCTGTAATGAGTGCTTTATCAAGAGAAATGACTCTAGATTTTTGACGTCGTTGCGTAACCAGCCTGCCCTTGAACGCGCTATTTGCAGTGACTAGCTGCATCATATGTTCAAACTGCAAAGCAGGAAACCGGTGATTTTTTATGTGGACCTATACTGTAGTGTTTTGATAACTAAACGTCAGTGAAATTTTACAGTTGTGCCTCCTGGGATGCAGGAACGCTGTGGCTTTTGTAGGTTTAGAATAAATAGGTTTGGGGGGGGAGAAAAATGTAGGTTGGGGGGTATGTTGTGTTTCCCACTCACTGAAACATGTTGTTGCTTCCCATTCTGTGTATTCTTTCGTTGGAGCTGATCATCTAATGACCAGTTATAGCAACAATATATAAATAGTTCTCACTCATCTCCTGGTACGCAATGTTGTGCCTCAAGGAAACGTAACAAATTTAAGAAGGGAGAAAAATCTGAAAATATCAATGTATATAGTGTATACGTTCTGACCTGGACTCAAGCAGATGTTTGTTAAGACATGTTATTACTACAGAAATAAAATTCTGCGTTAAAAAATGGAATGTGCCGACGGTGCACTCATATCTTGTGCACAAAAACCGCCTTCAACAATTGTCTTTTCTACAATTTACTTTATGCCTTAAAATGGTGTCGATTAACTACATGTCAATTAAGGTTATATTATTTGTCAGGGAGCTTTGTTTATCTTGTACACTGGCGTGGTTTAAAGTTTAAACCTTTATGCAGTGTCTTTACAGTGCGTAGCAGTAGAAAATGAAAGTTCACTAGGCACATTCTCACCAATGTTTTTCGTTTTTTAAAGCTGAACGTCTAGTTTTTCTTAGTTTTAAACTTTTTTATGTGTGTGACATGTAAAACTTCTACAGATTTTCGTTCCAAATATAAGCCAATAGGCCTTTGTGACACTACACTGTTGTTTAAATACGTGATACTTTGGCCAGTTGTGAGCACTGTTGACGAGGAAGGGACAACAAACAGAAAACTATCTCTTCATTACGCCTTCTTGTTGCCCAAGGTTTATTTGGATCACTTCTGGTTGAAATACTTTGCTACAAAGCAAGAGCTTTTGTGAAAACAGTGCCATGTTAAGGGAGAAATCAGAGATAAAGGCGGTTCCAGGCGAACCTCGATATGTTTTTTTCGTCCTTTAAAGAATTGTTGAAATCAAATCAGGATGGAATATAACAAGACGTTCTGCACAATAATAAGCCCAATATTTATGTCGTATTAGCATTTATATGTTGTAGAACACTATAATCTGTTCTAGAACTACGATTTGTTCTAAGTTTGGTCTCAATAACCTTGGAACTAAGCAACGCACATTTCACACGTCATCGAAGGTGGGCAATAAAGCATGTGCAAATGGGACAGTATTAAGCTTTAATTCTGAAGGTTCTTTTTTACTTTTTTGTACACGTTTTAAGCATCCAAGCAAAGGTAAGTGTCAGCAATAAAACAGCAAACTTCAACAAGTCAGAATGAGAATATCTACCTGATCTATGCTCGATATTCGTCCAAGAAGAGTGGGGTCACAACCTCGAAACCAGACAGTCATTGCTACTCCAAGAGACAGAGCAACGAGGTAGAGCACCACCAGAAGTAGTGCACCTGTGAGGGCGGCTCTGTAAGAAGAATTATCATAGTGCAATGATCACAACAACTGGTCGGGGACGGATAAGCTGCTCCAACAAAATTAATAGGTTAAAAGCTACGGAAGCCACCTCAACTTAGGTGCTTTCCGGTGCTACAAGAACTTATCAAAAGTGGTTCAACCGGAAATATATCTATAAACAACGTTACTACACTCGTTTCGAAAAAATGCCCTTTGCGACTATCCTATTGTTTTATACTATGCACAGATGGCTTACTAAAGCCGTCGCGTGATAGCCCTCTGAATAGTATAACCTGTAGCCATAAAATGCAACATGATGCTCATAAACTTTGGAATTGCTCGTTGGAAGTGATGGAAACCTTGAAGTTTTAAGCGGTACGACATTGACTGCCCATGGCACCTGGTGAAATTACGCATCAGTTTGCGCATATTCAAAGCTCACAAAGTGCCACGTTTACAGCACGAAATGTCTAATGCAAATACAGCGCTTGAGAATACAGTAGTGATTGAGCTTTAAATGCAAGACAATTAACATTTCTATTGCCTTTGAGTACTTATGATTATGCTTAATCACCTTAGTAGCTGATAGTAGGTAATATAGCTCCCATTCCACACTAGCCAAAAGCTATCTACGTCTAAGTCTTCGTACTAAGCCAATCACACTAAGTTGCCTGAAGAAACACTACGCAATTAAGTTTGAGTGAAACCGTTCACTTGAAACTATATTTGCTTACATTTGAAAAGTATTCGTACAAACCATGCATATTTTCTTTTTTAGTCTCTACTAATGCTCACTTGCGGACTCATAACACCTTAGCTCCTGCGACACCGTATTATCACGTGTAGAAAAACAGTCAAAACTAAGTGACAGAGCATAGCGAGAAAAAAAAACCATTATGAAATAGATCGAAACATCCTACATCATTCTAAGGCGTAGTAGATCAAATTACTTATTGTTATGCAAAATGAAATAATGGTACTAGGGAAGTTACACCACATAATATGAAGTGCCCATTTGGGAAATAATTTTTGGCATCACTTATACAAGCTGCAGAGACTCCTTGGTTTTAATATAAACAATACACATAATTGGTAAAGAAGCATGACTGCGGAAAAGACACAAAAAAACGGGTACCGGTCATCATGGATTTTTCGCAGCTTTATTGTTACAATTATAATACCATTTATTATTATTATTATTATTATTATTATTATTATTATTGTTATTATTTATTATCATTATTGTCGTCATCATCATCATCATAATCATCATCATCATCATCATCATCATTATTATTATTATTATTATTATTATTATTATTATTATTAATATATAATAATATTATTCGAATTATTCTTAGTCAACATGTACGAATTAACTTAAAGGAGACTGCTAAAGGGGCGTGCTTGGTTCTTCAAAAGCAACGTAATATAATTTGCGTTCTATTCTTCCAGGAAACGTATTTGAAAAAGAAGCGTAGCAGTCATTTGTGTAGAAGAGGAGTATCAAATGTGAAAAATTAGCGTTATTCAGAAAATATAGCTATATTTTACAAGTACCTGTAATTAGATAAACACTGCCCGTTTTTTGCGTTAAAAATGTAGCCACAGTGCATCCATACATATCCATACCTTAATATGGCGTAAGATTTTGTTACTGAGCTTGTTATGCGCACTTTACCATGGAGTATCAAAGCAATCTAAACACAAAACGAAAACAATATGTGGCAGTCTCGGCTGAAAACGGCGCTTTGTGATACGTGACGAGACACTGGAAGTTGTAAAGGAATACGTCTGCTTAGGACAGGTATTAACGACGGAGTTGAACCAACAGAGTGAACTAACTAGAACAATAAGGTTGAGGTGGAGCACATTGGGCAAGTATCGTCAAATCATAAATGGTAGCCTACCAATACCCCTCAACAGGAAGGTATGTAACAACTGTATCTTGCTGATTCTATACAGAGCAGAAAATTGAACGCACACAAAGTGGTTCAACATAGATGGAGGAGAACGCAGCGAGCGATAGCGAAGAAAATGATAGCCGTAATCTTAAAAGACAGGATGGGAGCAGAGTGGGTCGAGGAACAAACGGGAGTTAAGGACATCATAATTGAAACCAAGAAGAAGAAATTGATATGACAAGCGCTTTTCGTTAACGTTAATTGGATAGATTTCAAGGCAAAACAAACGCGTGAGGCGGAGACAGAAGTTTAGGTGGGTAGACGAATTTAAGAGGTTTGCAGATATAGTGTAGCAGCAGAAAGCACAGGGAATTGGCGCGACATAAGAGGAGCCTTTGCCGTGTGATGGGCGTTGTCAGGTATGATGATGATGATCTAAAGAGTTTGACACGCAAATAGTTGCTTGGACTGGGTGTAAACTGACAATTGTGTCTTCTGAAGAGCACGCAACACACACAAAACCCCGAACATTTCATATCGTGTTGATAATGGCTTGCTGATTCTAACGATCTTAGAAAAGTGTTAACGCCTCTTGTCTTGTCTAAAGTGTTCTTTTTGAGGAGTGCGTTTTAGAACAATTTTCAAGAAACTACAAGCGAAAGACGTCGAAACTAGAAGGAAACGTAGCATAGATATTGAATGTTAATACGCTTAACCTACTCGTGGCAATTTACAAACGAGGGCTGTTCAGGAAAGAGGAGAAATTGAGCTGGAATAATTTTCTATTTCTGGAGAAAGGTCAATGACGGTGTTAAGTGTCGTTTTACGCATTCGAATGCATGCTCTTTTGAGCACTCCGGTATTGAAGATTGAGCACTGTTTCGTTTCGAGTACGATAACTGCCAGACTGATGTTTCTGTGAATCTGACATATGGCCACCATACCAATAATTCTGCTCAGTGTCTCACGTTTATCAAATTTATTTCTTTCCTAAAGAAAACCCATATGTTATTGGCAATGAAAATACGTGCACTCAGTGTCACAATAAAAAGGTGGTACTACCAGTGTTATGATGTTCTTAGAAGGAAAGCCGCCTCCACGCACCTTTGAGCGCTTTTGAGTGTGCGAGATGCCAAAAGCCTTTGGGCGACGACTTGGTCCAGGCATAACCTGTAGATCGCCATAGCCGTAGTTCCCAAAGAACATGACCAAATCGTCTCGTCACTTGTAAGGTCAAAGCTATAGCTGTTACCAATAGAAGGGGTTTAACATTAGTAAAAATTGCAAATGCACGCCAATTACCATTCATTGTTCACCAGAAAAAAAAACAAACTGTTGGGTGAGCACTAAGTGCATTACGTATAACAGTATTTGAGAACCAATTATGACTTCAAATCTACGATTATCGAAGTGAACTGGGTGAATCTACTCATCGTAAAAAGTATTTCACATACCGAAATACAAGCACATTTTGAAAATGTAACTCGATTGGGAAATACGAATACTCAAAAGTATCGAAAAAATACCAGCGCGATACTTTTGTATCTTTTGCTGCGCAGCCTTCCTTTCAAATGAATACGAAACCTTTGTTCTGAAATGTTGCCTTACTTGCCAATATGACTTGCAACGTCCTTTCTTGTAAGCGGTTGAATTTTAGAGTTTGGCGCTGAAGCGTCGATGAAGACCTTTCCTATAGCTGCCATAGGAGCCAATAGTATAATAGCAAACTGCATGCAGTCAGTCCACACCACTCCCCTAAGTCCTCCCTAAAAAATAAAAACAGATGTGAGCACCATGTTACACTTTTGGTAACGCGTAAGGCGAAACCTCGCTGTAAGGAGAGAGAAAGAGAGCGAGGAAAAAAACAAAGAAAATCCAAGGAGGTTAACCAGGTTGCATTCGGTTTGCTATCCTACACCAGGGAAGGCTTCGTACTGTAATAAAGCGTCTTTAAATAAGCTACAACAATGCAAAGTGCGAGCACGTTATGAAGGCAAAAGCCTTAAATGCTTCACCAAACGAGAAAGCTTACCGGCATCTCCACCCGGCGGCATCAACACGAGTGATGCGATAAATCATCACGTGATGACGTCAGAGATCGCCAAAACGTGTCACGTCACTGTGATGCCAAATAATGTGAATTAACGCACAACGTTATCACAGTACATGTTTGTTGGGTGGATGGTGGAGCTACCCCGGAGTCAATTCGAAATAAGGTGAGCAGGTGAGACGCAGAACGCTCACAATACTTCAGATCCTGCAGAAACTGCAAAACCACGCAGTCGCACAAGAGTTTCGGTAAAGGGTGCGGGAAGCTCTATTGGCGTAGGAGCAAAGGAGGAAGCTTAGATTCGCCCTCGAATTGACTGAGGTGGATGCATACTTTCGCAACGTCGTGCGAAAGGGAAGCTTGATTAGATCGTAGGCTTTGCTAGAGCAAGCCTTCCAGAGAACGCACTCCCTTAGGATAGTCTCAATATATGTCGGAGACTTAGCGCAAAAATTGCCTACTTGGTTTCAAGCTAGAAAATGCCACTTTCTCTCCTCCTTCGGCAGCTGCTAAAGTGCTCAGAAACCGCTGACTTTCTTTGCTATCATCGTAAGATCTGAAGCACACGCGTGCTTCGTGATATCTGTCGGGGGGTAGCGTCTTTTCGAGGCGAACAATCTTGATATTTAGCTCCTGAAAAGCATTCTTTGAGCTATGCGCCATGTCGTTACAGCCTACATTAATTTGGCTTGCGAAATCTAGCAATAATGTTCTGGCCGTTTTCTTTTTATATGTTGTTCGAATAATTCGGAGTCTGCGTTCCTTTGATAGCAGTCTATACAACCAAACGATAAAAAAAATCAAATATGAATAATACTTAGACGCTCTCTTGAGTATCTATGTGTTTGACAGTGACCTCTAGCGTGAACTACGAAAATCAACAAGGATAACTCTCGGATTTTCGTAGAGATAGCTCTGTGTTACCACGTGCCACAAGCACGGAACGCGTATAGGCGAAAAACTCGACGCACCCTCACCTAACAGAAGCAGGACAATATTTATCAGATCAGATTATGATCAAGGCGATGAGGGGTATTTGTGTAATGAATTATTAAGTATAACACAGCTGCTTGATGTCGTCGATGCTTTTTAAAAGACATGTGATCTGTCTTAGGCTTGGGAGCGATGTATCGTCATGCCCTGGTAATATCGAAAATGTCTTTCATGTTGTGCTAAAAAACGGACGTTTTTTTTTGCTGATACTCTGCTGACATAAAATATTGATTCTCTGAGTGCGTGACATCTGCGGGAGTTTTAACGCAAGCATTCATTGTAACCCTGTAGGTTCAGACTGTGAATAACTTGTGACGCATATCCGCTTAACATTAACGGTGCTATGTGTGCATGCGCCCCGTGATATTGAGGGAAATGATTTCATGACTTACGCGCAAAGCCTTTATTGCGATAGCAATTGTAAGGACACTCTCAGCTGGATCTTGTAGCCGGCGTCGGCATCACCGTATATATATATATATATATATATATATATATATATATATATATATATATATATATATATATATATATATATATATATATGAAAATGCTAGAAAGAAAAAAGAAATCTATAAAAATACTCTGGCTCACGCAATCGAACGTGGGGAGTTCAAGGCGTTAACCTCTGAGTCACCGAGGAGCTCGTCCTCTACCGTTCAAACGACAAGATATTTATGTCTAACACTTACCGCTGCTCATGGGCATCTCGGGGGGGAACTATCGTGTTTTCAGCATTACCAGTAAGATGGCGAATGAGCGCGCGTCAAGACATCACGCGGTGGCGCGCACTCTCCCACGCGTACTTTGCCCCGCTTAGAGAAGGAGGCAATGCTCTCTCGCGCGCCCTTATCTCGCAGTGGAGAGAAGGGGAGGATCGTACGTCTTGGGTGGCCTCGGGCTTTACCTGGAATGATTTTGTCGTAGTTACCGGGCACGCAAAGGTCACTGCAATCATTGCAGTCTCCGTCTGCGAAAAGCGCGCGCTTTTCAGACACAGCTAAATAACAACTGAGATGCCTATTCGCGTGCATCTGTACCAGTGAGTACGTTTCATGCGTCATTTGTGAGTGAGTAACGTGGGGCACGTTGTGATCTGCTTTCCGTTGTGTGCATGACCTTCCGATTTGTTGCTATCGCGTTTGTTGCTTCACCTTTGCGGCAAAGCTGTGACTTTCTTTTGTTATGGCACATCTCTCCCGCCCAGTTGCGTCCTTTTGAAGATTTGTGTGCTGCAGTAACAGAAAAAAAACACGCATGCAAACATACGCACTTATGAGAACGTTCTGTATTTACTGTTTTGTTATATCATAGCTGTCGCGTCGAACACTGCAAAACATTTACGTGATGACTTTCTTTGACTATCATTTGTCTTTCTTTTTTCAAATTAAAACAAATAGTGCTGTTTACAACATTTTGGGTGCTGCTTACCAATAGTGATTGAATATAAGAAATCGAAAAAATTCAAGAAAGTAATGTAGTTTTTGCTTTAGCACGTATTCGTCATACTGTGCTATCTCAACGGAACTGACCCTTCAATCAATTCTTGTGTTTTTTAAAGTTAGGTATATTGTTTTTCGAGGTTACAAAAAAAGGCCACTTACAAGGACTGTGTAAAGCGTTCCCGACATTCCAATGAATACGTTGCACCGAAGAAGAGGCATCTTGAACACTATGAAAAAGCATAAAGCATAAATACGTAAGTTCCAGTGCATGAAGTGCAGTTGCTATGACAAACCACGAACATAACTGTGCAATTTGTGTTCCAGTTTTGGGAACCCCGACACTTTGTACGAAAAAGTGTCGCTACTTAGAGGCAACATAACTGCACGTTATATAGAAAGCCGAATGCTATAGTAAGACCACTCTTCAAATGTACGATGACTTCATACATGTGTTACGCTGGGTTGCTTTTCAATTTGTTACTAAGTCGGGATTTTCAAACTAATTAGAAACGGGAATATAATTGCTATATCAGATATGTTCAAGATTTTTCTTCACCAACAGTGTTCTTCCTTACCAAGGTACTTGCAGTGCTTTTGTTGCGAAACAATCATTCACCTACCATATGTTGTAAAAGAATATTGGTGCTTCCTGATAAAGTGTTCAGTCGCTCACTCAATTTACTTTATAAAGTCATTGTACATCGAAAATTTCTACACCCAAAATCGACTCACAAGTGAAGTCCACGGCCTTATATATAGTGGTAGGTGAGCTGCTTAAAAGCAAGTGCGCAGCTGAAGATCTAGACACAGAATATTGGTGAATATTTAAGAAAACTACAAGAATGAATAATTTGCTGACAGTCAGCAAATTCTATTGAAAATGCATTTATATTGGCTACTGAGTTGCAAGAGACTCTGTTTATTTGGAGAAAAATTTAAAAACAAATGTACGTCCTACAACAAATTAAGCTAGGAATATTTCCCAATTATTGTAGTATGGATGACAATGCGACACAATTATGCAAAATAAAAGTCCTTGTTCATTGTTTTCTATTCGCATCAGCATAACTTAACAATAATACATAGAAATGTATCACAACTTGTAGAAGTAATCTTGAAAACAGTTGTTCTGCTTTCAAGATTGTTCTGCTTTCATGAATAATGTTTGAATAAAACTGCAGTGGGAATTTTAATAGAGGTGAATTCATGGACACAATAGGGTAGAAAACGAATTACCTAGCTGGGCGTGATAAAGCATAAAAGAGAGATATTCAGTTTGGGGGGGGGTAGGCTATAATACCTACGGTGAATACAAATAAATAATGAGTCGTAAAAGGAGGCACATACATTAGAAAGTAAGTTGATGGTCACTTTGGCTCGGTGAATCTAAAACAACACTATTATGAGTTTCTTTCAATCAGGCTTCAATTACAAGCGTTCAGGTAAATCTTGTATTGTACTTCCCAATTTATCATTATGTGTATTATGTATGAACTTTTTGTGCTTTCCGTAATCAAGCAGTTTAATTGTGTAAAATAGCAGCATTATGAGTGCTTTGTTATGATAAATTAAGGACCCCTCACTAGGTCTGTCTTTTTCGACCAGACAAACGCATGTAACGCAAGTGTCGGGGCTCATACTTTAGTCTGCTAAAATTTCCAAATGCTACGCGCTGCGGAAATACATCCCGCTTCAGACTTAACACCACTTGCCTTCGTCTCGCGGGCACTTGCGCCAAAACGCTGGAGATCACGTGCGACAAGAAATGACCCTGCGAATCTCTCCTCTTATCTCGCTCCTCTACGTAGACATCGGTGTTTTGAAGTTTTTCACGGTAGCACGTAGCCCTACAAGAATTCTTGACGTGAGATGTGTAGGTCACAAAATTTGTTGCTTGAAAAGGTGAATAAAATTTGAGAGAAAAAAAATGGCAGATCGCGCGTGCAGTGGGAATCGATGATATGCGAAGCACGAATGAGAAATGTTGATATGTAACTTTGAAATCAGCACAACGTTACTAGGTGCTGTGGTGTACACGTATCCCGAAGGAGTACTGCCACCAGCGTCTGTCCGGTCTTAGCGAGCCGCAGGGCACGCGTTAACCGTCGCCGTGGCGAGAACAAGATACTGCTCAAAGTCGCAACACTTTATTGTGACAACACCAAACGCAGTACAGCCCGTTGCAAAAGGGCGCGATGGGAAAGCAAATAGGCTTATCCACACCACGGGCACAAAGTACTACATAGAGTGCCACGAGCACGTCTCCGCGGTAAAGGTGATCCACGGAGACACCGGGACAAAGGCCCGGTTGCTCGAGCGAGGGCAAAGGCGCTCGCGTTGGCTTCGGAGGGAGACGGGTCGGCGTAGCTAGGCCACGCACTAGGACACCGTACCACCCTCCGGCCGTGCGTACGCAGCGGGGCAACAAAAGGTGAGCGTTCGCATCGGGCGCGAGGCGCCGTCAGCGAAGTCCGACGAGCCCCGAGCGACGGGAGTCGACGGACGGAATAGATTGCGTGGCTCACCGTTTGCTGTCCAGGAGAGTACTGTCTGCCCCTGACGCAGCGTGCGAAAACCTCTCGAGAGTCCCCGCGCGCGGCGCCACAGTCAACATCCGCTTCCGGGTGAGGGAGTTAAAAGTCACTCCGCTCTCCCACCACGGCAGACAGCAAAGGAGGGCAGACATGTCGGGACATGAGAACGGCAGAAAAGGCGGCAAAGCCCGCGCAAAGGCAGCGGGCTAGCCTCAATTCCGACAGTGCATGGAAGTAAATGATGCCGTGCATGACTTCTGTGCCATGATTATCATGTTTGAATGGGTCGTTTACCTTAGTTATCTCGCCCCGCCGCCCCGCCGCGGTGGTCTAGTGGCTAAGGTACTCGGCTGCTGACCCGCAGGGCGCGGGTTCGAATCCCGGCTGCGGCGGCTGCATTTCCGATGGAGGCGGAAATGTTGTAGGCCCGTGTACTCAGATTTGGGTGCACGTTAAAGAACCCCAGGTGGTCTAAATTTCCGGAGCCCTCCACTACGGCGTCTCTCATAATCATATAGTGGTTTTGGGACGTTGAACCCCACATATCAATCAATCTCGCCCCGCCACGGTGGTCTAGTGGCTAAGGTACTCGGGTGCAGACCCTCAGGTTGCGGGATCGAATCCCGGCTGCCTCGGCTGCATTTCCGATGGAGGCCGAAATGTTGTTGGCCCGTGTGCTCAGATTTGGGTGCACGTTAAAGAACCCCAGGTGATTGAAATTTCCGAAACCCTCCACTACGGCGCCTCTCATAGCCATATGGTGGTATTGGGAAGTAAAATCCTACATATCAATCAATCAATACCTTCGTCATCTATTCACGTCACGTAATACCAAATTGAGTATATGTGGGGCTACTTTGCCATCCGTTCACGTCACGTAACACCAAATTTGGTATATGTATGAGCTAGCGAAACGGCCGAGAGCGCATCATGAAGAGCCCAATATACTCCGACGTAACGTTGACGCGCGCGCACGCTGGGCACTGCGACGCTACGTTATCAAAACGGGAGCATTCTATAGTCTGACGCCAGGTGCGACAAGCGCGACCAGCGTCCGTCGGCGCATCATCACTATAGCGTGGCATGATAACAACCATCGCGAAATGTACCATGTTGCAATTCGTGCCCGTGAGTTACCCAGACAGCACTGTGTCTGCCTTTTAGATGCGGAGCATCTTATACTCGCGCCTTGTAGTGCGCCGTCCGCGTCGTCCGCGCCGTCCACACCGCTTCTCGAACATTCGACAGCTGACGCGCGCGCATGCGCCGTCGCGCCGTCGCCCACTCTTCCACCATCTGTGCATCCCTTCCTCCTCTACACACCGCGCGCGCTTCACTCCTCCACCATCTGTGAACCCTTCCTCCTCTACACACCGCGTTCGACATCTACAATTCTCCTGATTCTCCAGTGGACGCGCATGTGGCGTCGCGCTTCGAGAACATTCAACAGCTGACAGTGCATGCGCCGTCGTGCTGTATATATACTCAAGGTCGGCGCTCGCTCGCTCAGTTGCCGCTCGTCGGTTGGTTTGTACGGCGCGTCGACGTCCAAGGTCGCGGTGAAATGAATTCCAACGAATCCACAAACACAATGATCGACGTCCCTTCGACCAGCGCCGCCCTTTCGCATACGTGTGTACGTGTTCACTCATTTAACACCCCCTCCTACAACCACGTTAACCAATTTAGCCATCGACCCAAGTAAGTCGCAATTTAACACCCCATTTCACAACCACGTTAACCAATTTAGCCATCGACCCAAGTAAGTCGCACTTTAACACCCCGTTAACCAATTATATGGTCCGCATCCTCCTCAGTGTTTCCCCGAGGGAAGCTGCGGGCAATTTTTTTTGTGACGGAGGGACGCTGGACGTGCTGAAACGCGTATGCGCCGAAGCAACACAGCGCGGCGCGTGCCTGCGAGTATATGGCAGGACCGTTGCCTGGTGTGTCGACGCCGGTGTGGCGCGACGAAACAAACGCCGGCGAGCACGCGCACCGGGTCACGTCGAAATGCATTGGCGCCTTGACTGTGGCATGTAGTCATGTTCTCACATGATACGCATCTCATAATTATCATGTTTGCACCAGTCGGATGCCTTCGTCATTCATTCACGTACCGTGATTCCAAATTTGGTATATGTGATGCTAGCGAAACGGCCGGAGCTCATCATAAGCGTAGCTTGTAGTCATGTTGTTACATGATACGCACCTCATATTAATAATGTTTGCACCAGTATCATAGCTTCGTCAACCATTCACGTACCGTAATACAAAATTTTGTATGAGTGACACCAGCGAAACGGCCGCCAGTGCATCATGAGCGTGGCATGTAGTCATGTTGTTACATGGCACGCATCTCATGATTGTCATATTTGAACCTGTCACATACCTTCGTCATCCTTTCCGTAATACCAAATTTGGTATGTATGACACTAGCAAAACGGCCACAAGCGCATCATGAGCGTGGCAAGTAGTCATGTTGTTACATGACACGCATGTGATGATTTTCATGTTATGGTCTGTCGCTTGTGGTCGCCATGCAGTCATGCCATACCATACCAGTTTTGCAACATGCCATGTGAACGAAACCACCACAGGAGCTGCACGACCTTGAAATGTAAATCATGATATTTATCACATGAATGTCATGATTTTCATGTTATGACTAGTTACAGATGTTCTTCACACAGTCATTTATGCCATACCAAGTTTGGTATCGATGCCATTATCGAAACGGCCAGGAGAGCTAACAGTCGTATGCGGATAGATAGATAGATAGATAGATAGATAGATAGATAGATAGATAGATAGATATGCTCAAAGTCACCGAAGTTCGCTAAGAAATTCTCGGCATTTATTAAGAGGGGGGGCGACAGCACCGAAGCCTGTTGCGTCCCTCTACCAACGAATGCGATCTCTTCAGACTCTGTCTCTCTGATCGCACTTCATGGAGATGCTGTAATTTTTATCGACAAACTCATGGCGGATCCACCAGAGTGCGTTGAACCGTGGAACAGTCCATAAAGTGATGACAAGGAAGAAGATGTCCGCGTGCACTTCGTCGTGTTTCGAACGCACGCCGAACTTAATTAACTAACCTATGTGCAGTTTGCAATGAACCGAAAACGATAGATCACTTTCTTCTCACATGCCGCCGCTTCGCCTCACTGCGCCGAATAATTCTTGAAAGACCAATTGGTATGCTCGGATTGCCAGTCAATACATCCATCCTATTATCGTTTGGAGCCAGTCAGTTGGGTGTGGGCCGCAGTGCTATTCTGTCAGCGCTACATAAATTCATTCAGGAAACCGGAAGGATACGCTGCTAGTGGTACTGCCAGATATATCCCATTCTTTCTCCCCCTTCCTCATTCTGGTTAATTTGTTTTATATATTCTGGTTTATTGTATTCTTATGCACTTTCTAACGTTTTTTCAAAGGAACATTATTATTGCTCCTAATTTCTCTTTCTTTGTTTAGCAAGCGTTGTAAAAAATGATCTATTATGAGGTACAGTGTGGCCAATCCCCCATGTGGGTATGAGCCAAGATCTCCTAGGCGACAAGACAAGACAAGGCACGCCGAACAACCACTGCGTTTCCCGAGCAGCGTGGACTCGCGGTACAGGAGGCTGCCATTTGGTCGTTCAACCTCGCGTCCCGTGATCCTTCGCTCATTAAGAAGGTCCGCTCACACGCTCTGGGAGGCCCGGCGCAGCCTCGTCCGCCGATGGCACCGGCAAAAACACAACCGAAAGCTCAAAATTCGCATCGCTGAGCTCATTCAGCGAGCAGCAGAGTACGCGGCCCAGCTCGCTGACTCTAACTGGGTGGACCGTTGCAACACGGCCGCTCGACAAATGTCCAGCCGGAGTACCTGGCGCCTCTTCGGCGCCTTGATTGATCCGACCCAAATTCGAACAGAGACACAAAAGCATCTGCAACGAGCATTTCACAGCTTCGACAGAGACACAGCCAAATTGGCATGTCAACTCCGACACCAATATCTATGCACACAGCAGGACTCCCGAGGGCCGGCGTACTCGTATGCAGGTACCGAGAACGCAGAGCTGGATAAACTGTTCTAGTTACACGACCTGAAGGCAGCCCTAGCAAAAATGAGGCCAGAAACGGCACCAGGAAGGGATAAAATTACCGTGAAAAAACTTGCCGATCTTCCTGACTTGGCCTACACCATGCTCCTTGCCTACATCAATTCCATTTGGATCGGGAAAACAAGCCTACCAATTGAGTGGAAGACCGCCCTCGTCACCTTCATACCCAAAGCGGGCAAAGCCATTAACACGGACAACCTCCGCCCCATCTCTCTTACTTCTTGTGTGAGAAAATTAATGGAGACGATGGTGCGCGACAGGTTGTCCGCGTTCCTGGAGACAAAAATTGCATTTGCAGACACCATGTTCGGGTTGCGCCCACACCGGTCCACGCAGGATGTCTTGCTTCAGCTCGACCATGAGATCCTCGATCCAGTCGAACATCCCCTGAATGACACAGTGGTGCTCGCTTTGGATCTGAAGGGGGCCTCTGATAACGTGACCCACGAAATTATTCCAACACATCTCTCACAGGTGGATTGCGGCCAAAACACTTTCAACTATATTAAACAATTCCTCATTGACCGACAAACATACATTCGGATTCAGGACATTGAACACGGCCCTTACCGATTAGGCACGAGAGGAACTCCGCAGGGAGCGGTCCTCTCGCCCCTCCTATTCACTGTGGCAATGACGAGACTCCCCGCTCAGCTGGCGAAGTCGAAGGCATACAGCATGCGCTCTATGCCGACGAAATCACAATATGGGCGTCCCACGTACGGCTCGGCAGAAGACATGGAGGCAAGCCTGCAGCAAGCGGTGAACATCGTGGATGACTATGCCTGCCACTGCGGCCTTCAGTGCTCCCCGTCCAAATCGGAATTCGTGCACATATGCCCATCACCAAAGTGCACCACAAAAATCGACCACTCCCTTCACAGCGGACCCATACCTGAACGCGATGAGATTAGAGTACTAGGGCTTTTTATACACAAAAATCGCAGAGCAGACACAACATCGGCCAAATTGCGTAAGGTGGGGGACCAGGTGGGCCGTATGGTCCACCAGGTTTCCAACAAGCGCGGGGGGTTACAGATGCCTGGCGGCTGGCGCATGCATTCGTAACCAGCCGAGTCCTGTACTCGGCTCCATTGCTCCACCTACGCAAATCCGACAAGAAAGCACTCGAAGTAATTCTCCGCAAAATCTACAAGCGCGCCCTCGACCTTCCTGTCAGCACCTCTAACCAGCGCCTTTTGGGCTTGGGAATGGTGAACACCTTCAAGGAGCGAAGAGAGGCGCACTTGACAAACCAATATACTAGACTCTCTAAAACACCGTCGGGTTGCCGCCTCCTTTCCCGGCTACACATCAATCATTTCAATACACACGGAAGAGCGCGTACAGATTCCAGAAGTTTGGCGATACTGCTTGCACGTGCGCCCTCTTCCGGCTAACATGACCCGAGACGACAACAGTGGCCGACGCCTCGCGCGGGCCGAAGCTTTGGCTCGACACTACGGCCACAAATTCGGAGTATTCTACGTGGACGTCTCCGGCCCGCACCACGGTGGTTGGTACACGGCTACGGTCGTCCACCAAAACGCCGTTGTAAACGGACTCACATTCCGTGCACATAACATTACGCACGCGGAGGAGATCACCATCGCACTAGCCGCCGCAGATCAGGACTCGAGGGTCATCATCACCGACTCAAGGGGTGCCTGTCGCAATATTGAACAGGGATACATTCCGTACCGTGCTTATAGAATTTTGCAGAACAGCAGCTACCTAGGCGCCCCCGCGCACCGAACGATCATATGATCCGGCTCACATGGGCCTCGATGGTAATGAGACGGCCGATGCCGCCGCCCGCGCGCTCACTCTCCAGGCACCATCCTCGTCTCCTACCGATCTGGAACTCGAACCCGATTCCGCCTACACCCTTAAGGAGGACACCAAACTTTATCAATCCGGCCATAACGTCTATCCGAAACCCTGTAAGGGCCTCACGAAGGCGGAGGAGCGAATCCTTCTTCGCCTTTATACCAAAACTCTATTGTGCCCGGCAATCATAAAACACTTTGACCCCGCTTGCACGGGGAACTGCCCGGATTGTGAGGAAAATTCCTCTGACATTTTTCACAAGGTGTGGGCATGCCAAAAAACCCCAAACCTTATTACCCCACTACCCAACTCTTCGCGGGAGGACTGGGAGGCAGCCCTGCTCGGCTGCTCTGACCTGACGGCCCGACGGGCCCTGGTCGAGCGTGCCCGGGCTGCGGCCAACGCCAATGGGCTCCCGTAAGAGGGAGACCACCTAGTGTTTGTACGGGGTGGCCCCTTAAGGACCATTCTCACCCTCCATGTAAATAACATCTGTAAATAAATGTTTTTCAGCAGCAGTAGCTCACACGCTCAGCGCCTGACCGTACGGCGCATGTACAGTGGCGCAACTACCATCTGGCTGAGCGGAGCGGGAGGCAAAGTACGGTCAGCTTAAAGCCTCTATTTTTCTGCGAACTCGCAATTAGACGCACCACTAATCGGCTTCCATTTCGCAGGCATTCGTACACTCTCAGCCTGTGGGTCGTAGAAAGACCAGTCCTGACAATAACGCGAATATTACTTCGCGTGCCAGCACTCAATGAGCCCACTGATATTCACACGTCTAGGTAAATATTCATGCGTTCAGACTCATGATACTGCTGTATTTGTCTGGTGTCTGTACCAATGTCGCAGTTTTGGTGGCCACTAATATATTCAAAACAAGTGATCGGCGAGGGCGCATTCTCAAAAGCTTGCTGAGATATGAAGCGCAGAGTATGTCGACACAATGCCACTTAACGAGATGAAAACATTTATTGTTAAAAAAAGGCAGTTTGGGGGCCAAAGCTTGACGCCACTACATGGTCGGCATTCCTAGTCCTGGACACCGCATGACAAGAGCCCGACTCACGCCCGTCTCACCAAAGTTCGTTGAGACTTCAGCGAAGAGCACTTGAGGAGGGCGCTGTCCCGTTCCTCCCGGGAAAGGGTGGAAGAAGGCGGTAGGTGGGAATTTTTCGCACATGCCCACACGATTTGGAAGATGTCATAAGTCTCCCCACAGTTTGGGCACCACCCATCCATGTTCGGGTCGAGTGTTTGATAATTGCAGGACAGAGTAGAGTACCTGTCTGCAGGCGCCTTACAGTTCGCTCATCCGCTTTACTCAGCCCCTTTGCAGAAGCCGGGAAAAGCCGGTGAGTGTCGCAATAATAGGAAATAATTTATCTAAATCGCAGAAGTGGTGTATTGGGTGTGCTCGCTAGCTGCAGGGCTGAGTTCCGTACATCATGCGCACGGGACCTTGCACGCGTATTGGGCGTGGATACGTATGCGCCATGTCATCCTCTTCCACCGAAGCCGAGAAGGGAAGGGAAAATATTAGCTTGCGAAGGCTGCTCAGCATGAGCGGCAGAGGTATCAAGCTCTACTCCTCACAATATAGTATCGCAGCGTTTCAATATAATAGCTTCCTGCACTCCTGATGAATCGACATGAAAACTTCTTGTGACATAACGCTTGTCCTTAGGAAGCAACAACTTGCAATGTTTAACTACAATTTGTTATAAGTCCTCATGGCGGGCTCTTTAAGAGCACCGCTTGCTTCTGTATAAGGTGAACGAAATCATATTTTTTCGACAATAAGAGAAATACTGCAGGTGCAGAAATGCTGCAATTGAACGAATATTCGATTCACAAATGATTGCCTAACTCTAATTCTTCATTTTGGTGGCCTGATAAATGGGACTCCGATGAACATTTTAAAAAATATCAACAATGCACTGTACTTGGAAGCACGAAAACTGTTTGAGAATACCTCACCTGTGACAAGCGTAATCGAGGCTGCGAAAATTGAGATGGCTGCAACACTTTGCTGTAATAGGAATCAATAAAAATATTTTACTTGTTCAGATACTTCTGAAACATAAACGTTGTTCAATGATATGTCCACGTGCATAGTAAAAATTATAGTTTTATTTACTTAATTATTTTTATCTCGGTCATTCAATCTCCTGCCTTTTTTTCCATTGTTGTATTTCGCGAGAGTACAAGAAATCACACATCTTTTTATTTGGAATTCGACTGATTTTTGAATAATCTCTATAGCATTTACGAGACACAGTACTATTTGAAAATTTTCAGCTTGAAAAAACAACAACTAATCAATAGAGATGTTCGAAGAATCATAGCCTTCCCATATACTGTGGTGCCTTGCGCCTACTTCACAGTAAACACTGCACTTTAAGAGAAAATATTGCAAAATATGGGTCAGGCAATATCTCAAGTTGTTGAAATCGGCAAGCTTCTAGCATATATTGATATATTTGATTCATGAAAAGTGCGATGTGTAACAAACAATTCTCCCAAACGGAATAATAAAAAGTACGCCGGCTTCAAACTACTTCAACTAATCCCGAATCTAGAGCGCAGCTCGACGATCTTTCTTGCTCTTCTTTTTCTTTTCTTCAGTTTCGTTTTGTAGTTTCTAGTTCTTCCCCTTTTCATTGCTATGTATAACATTTTTTTCTTCCCATTTTTATCTTTCTCGTTCAATGCTGTCTTTCTTTCAATTTTTATAGATAGCTTTACTTAAAGTACTCCAGACTTAATAGCATCGTGAAGGTACTCAAAGAAAAAGAGGATAAAGTATTCTCTTTGGCGTGAGCATAAGCCTATAATGGGAATGCCATATAAGGAGTATGATTATATGGCAAGGTCATATAATATTTTGCTTGTGTTACACCAAGAACCGATGACAGCAAATACAGCAACGTATACCCCTTAATCTGCAGCGCACTTAAAAAAAACTTAAAAGAATTTTAATATAGTGCTACAGAATTTATGTGTGTTTTCTTACCGTGAAAAATATGTAGATTGCACATGCCGTCAGTGAAATGGTGGTGTTGAAGCGCAGACGAATATACTGCATAAAAGAAAAAAAAGAAACGTTCCAAGTTTTATTCATGGTATGGACTATATTTCACCGTTGTCACTATGACAGGCTGCATGTTCTTGTATATATGGTAGTTCTGAAGAGACAAGGTGGCCAAGTCAAGCGCCAACTTCAAGTGTGAAATACTCTGAACTTTCCTCTTAGTGCCACCAAATACGTAACTTAAACATTGAAGCGATAGTTTATATTACCTACTTATACAATATGACCCGCAAGAAGTTTCGGACAAAAGAACATATGTCGGAGTGTGTTTGCTCTCATTCTTCTTGTGAATGCTTTTGCGCGGAGCATTTTTTAGTGTGAATTTTATTCTGGTTCGTCATTTTTACTAATGTCCCCCGTACTGTTTACTCAAATTATTCACGTTCTCTTCTTTAAAGGGAAAATAGCGAGGGGAACATAAACAGATAAAATATGCCCGTGAATGCCACTGCTAGTCACAAAACTAAGGTGAACTCGTTAGTCATTCGTTGACCTTACGTGAGCCAGTAGTGTGCGCTGCAGCCTTGTGAATTTTTGAACAAGGTATATTGGCAACAAGAAGAACTGCGCGGCTGGTTTAGTACTATTTGAAGAGTATACGCATCATTTCACGCAGGAGGTACATACTTTGGACATAATTAGAGACACTGCGAATCACGTTTTTTATTTGTATAAGAATATTAGTGTCGCTAATCGAGAAATATCTCCACAAAAAAGTGTCCCACTCTCTAAACGTTGACTACAGCGACGTACTTTATTCGACACCTTTATCTCTTTCGGCCTGCCACGTTCTGTTTCCTATCGCTATCACTTGTGCAGCTAGACTCACCTGGACAAAGAATTAAAACTTTTGAGTACATACCCACTGGTACCAAAACTATAAAGTTTAGATTGATGTTGCAAACACATTCCTTGTTTGGAACAAATCTACTTCAAGGTAAGATCTCGTGATGTCACGGTTCACGCTACGCATGCATCGATGGTCACTGATGTATAGCTCTACTAGTGTTGTGATTACTTGTGATCACCACTTTGATTCGTTTCTATGACTTCATGTAGCATCGTAGGGGCCACAATCTAGACGAGAGTTCTATTTTGCCTCCTATACATGCGCAAACACACTTTCCAGCCTCTACTGAGTACCTGGCCGCGCTGCCTGTAACGTTTGTCACAATGCACGCATTTAGTGACATCGTCCTCGTTACGACTGGTAGAGACAGTCCCTCTTAGTGTTGTTAGTTAGCTTGGACGGCCTTTCACTTTCCTACTGATATTCCAAAGCATACGAGTGTCATATCAGGACGCGAGGAACAAGCTGGCCATACATGAACTAACAAGCAGTCTCGTCACACGGTGATGACACACCTGCAGCTGTGTGACGCACCTGTTCGTCGTTTACTCCGTTTTCTTTATCTTTACGTTTCCCGTTATCTTTCCCGGTGAGGAGAATCAACCCGTGTATTCATTTTCTAGGTAGTGCGTCTGTATCTTGATTATTCGTATCTCTTCAGTTGTTAGGGGATGCAACAAAAATCTACAGAAAACTTAGACGCAGGCCACTATTTTTTTTAAAATAGGCAAGCCAAATGGTTCTTTTAGGGCATAAAACATTACCATGAGTTTCTTGAGTAAACTGCTTAATAACTTTGTGCAGCTTCAGCATAGCAAGTACACTGGATTTGCACTCTTGCCTACCTTAAACTTGTAACTATAAAGGGGCATATACGGCGCAGCTTCTAATATTTATGCCCACATGCCCATCAAAATACACTGAAAAAACACTCCGCACCAAATAAAAAATTATAAATACGTAACATCATCCCGTATTGATTTTAAAAACGTAAACCCCAGTCCTACAATACAACATAAGTGGGCTCATTCTTTTTTCGAAGGTCATGGACTACGTATTCACGCCCCAGATCTAATAAATAAAATTTCTGTAAAAGACGTCGATGTAAAGAGCATAGAATTTATTACTCAATATTATGTGCTATGTAAACAGCGAGCTTGAGCAAACCCTGGTAGTCGGGAAGCATAACATTCACTGTCCCGTATGTTTCTAAACAAATGTATCATAAGGTAGAGTGAGCATGTGATGAATCATTTCAAGCACACAAAGATTTCACTGGGTGGCTTTGAAAAAGAGCCAGAACTAAAGCCAAATATAGTCAGTGAATCCATGTCATTTGAATCTATCTCCAAATTGATAGCCAAATAGAACAAAATTGGTATTTTCAGGAAACCAATTTGCAGTCAACAATAGATAATATTATTTTGTATTAGTAAGACTATAGTCCCCGATCAGTTGCAAACAAACGATATCAACAAATTATAATAAATTATTTACGCATGCATATTTGCAAACGATAGCAGTGCTGCCAGGTGCAAAGCTACGTTAGAATATTTCAGGCAGCAAGTCAGCATGAACAATGAAGATACAAATTTTTTTCGTGAAGCGGCAGACCAAACTTTTT
Organism: Rhipicephalus microplus; assembly: GCF_043290135.1. Taxonomy (NCBI): domain Eukaryota; kingdom Metazoa; phylum Arthropoda; class Arachnida; order Ixodida; family Ixodidae; genus Rhipicephalus; species Rhipicephalus microplus. Next base: position 9,267,383 of record NW_027464588.1, read on the forward strand.
ATTACAGTTCACACAACACAAACCCAACTTCAAGTAGTAAATTTGGTTTTAAATGGCTACTTAACGTGCCAAATAGTAAGTTTAAAAGTGGCCACGAAGTAGACATGGTGCCAACTGAAAGTTTTTGCTGTCAGATGAGGTCAAAAACAAAAAGTAGCCAATTTCACGCAAACTACCTGCCATTGGCAACCCTGCTAGCACATGACTTACCCAAACCGCCAATTGCAGTCTCCAGAGGTGAATAAAAATTGAAAGTCGCTTGTAACACTCCCCATTGCTTAGTGCATTATACGCGTGTCAAATTAAACTATTCGCAGATGACTGCGTAATTTATCACAGAATTGACAACCTTCATGACCACGTCCAACTAAAAGAAGCTCTTCAGCACGTTGAGAAATGGTGTGAAACCTGGCAAATGAAAATTAACCCCCAAAAGACCGTTCTCATGAGGATAACTAGAAAGAATTCACCGCTACAGCTTAGCTACAGCTTAAATGGAAGCGTCTTATCCAAAGTAAAATCTTTTAAATACCTAGGTGTCATACTCACATCGGATCTTCGGTGGAATGAGCACATTTCTTACATAAAGAAAAAAGCAGTAACTAAACTAGGATATTTAAGACGAACTTTGCGCCAAGCTCCTCAAGATATGAAGCTATTAGCCTATAAAACGTTTATCCGACCAATAATCGAATACGCATCGATAGTATGGGACCCTCACACGAAAAGGAACATTGTCCACTTGGAAAGTGTTCAAAGAAAATCGGTACGCTTTATTTTTAATATGTACAGCTGGCGGACATCGGCAAGTACGCTAGTGGAAAGGGCTGAATTGGAACCCCTGGAATTACGACGCCACACGGAAAGACTAGGGTACCTATACAAAATTTATCATAATAAAATAGGAATAGAAAGGGATCATTTCATTCAACCTGTAAGTAAGCGAATCACACGTTCTCATCACTCAAAAAAACTACGAGACTATAACTGCCGAACAGATGTATTTCACAACACATTTTTCCCACGAACAGTAAGGGAATGGAACGAGCTCCCAGCCGATGTCGTGGAACGCACGACCACAGCAGATTTCATTTCAACACTTCAGGCTCATTTGACGACTGTGTAAATGTACGAGTTTACTAATCTACTTTGTTTATGTTCACTTGTGTGTTTTTACTTTTATGTATCGTCACCTTATATGTAAGGAAATGCATATATTCTTTTATTCCATGTATGTATTACTGGCACTTAGAATATAATGGTTACAGTGTAGTTACCTACTGCTGTGATGATCGATATAACTGATGATATTATTGCTGTAGAAGAGTACTTAGTGTGAAGCATGCCGTTATCGCTTTCTTTTGCGCAGTATGTATTTTTGTATTCTTTGTATTCTTTGTATCTTTGTATTCCCACTCCTGCTTACAGCCTTTTTTAGGCTAGCAGTATTTTGTAAATAAATAAATAAATAAATAAATAAATAAATAAATAGATGAGGTCAAAAACAAAAAGTAGCCAATTTCACGCAAACTACCTGCCATTGGCAACCCTGCTAGCACATGACTTACCCAAACCGCCAATTGCAGTCTCCAGAGGTGAATAAAAATTGAAAGTCGCTTGTAACACTCCCCATTGCTTAGTGCATTATACGCGTGTCGTGGCGAATAATAGGGACTTATACGCAGGGTTCAATCAAAAAAATTAGGAAATAGTCATAAAAAATTGATTGAACTCGTGCCGATATTCGCACATCCACGCACGTACTCTCAATAATGTCAGCACCACAGGATTTTCGTGCGCCAGTACTGGACATACGTGTTGTAGACTGGACTAGCATTATACTTAATAGCGGCTTTCAATTTCAATTGCTATTCGTCATTATCTGTTCACAAATTTCAACTATTAGGCATATTTTCCGTCTACTACAGACTTCTGCTAGATGCGTGTAAGACCTTTATACGTCAGCGCTACAAATTTCATGCGTGTCTTCTCGTCGTAAAAAAAAATTGGCAGATCCCACGTACAGTGGGTATCGATGATATGCGAAGCACGAATCAGAAATGTTGATACGTCACTTTGAAATCAGCACAACGTTACGAGGTGTAGGTAAATGATGCTGTACATGACTTCCGTGCCATAATTATTATGTTTGGATGCGTCGTTTACCTTCATCTATTCATGTCACGTGATACCGAACTTAGTATATGTGCAGCTAGCGAAACGGCCACGAGCACGCTATTAGCGTGGTATGTTGTCATGTTCTTACACGGCACGTGTGTCAGGATTATGATGTTTGTGCCAGTCATGTATTTCGTCATCCATTGACGTCACGAAACACTAAATTTGGTATATGTGGAGCTAGCAAAACGCGAGTGCACCATGAAGTGCGTAATATACTCCAATGTAGCGTTGACGCACGCGCACGCTGGGCACAGCGACCCTACGTTGGCAAAACGCGACCACTCTACAGTCGGACACCAGTCGTGACCAGCGTACGTCGGCACGGCCCGACGGCAACTGGCGCGAAATGCGACATACTGCATTTCGCGCCGGTGCGTTATTCAGACAACAGTGCATCTCCCTCTTTTCGTGACGTAGGGACGCCAGACGCGCTGAAACGGGCATGTGTCAAAGCAACGCAGCGCACCGTGCGCCTGCGAGTTTATGGCAGGACCGGTGCCTCGCGTGGTGACGCCGGAGTGACGCGACGAAATAAACGCCGGTGAGCATGCGCACGGCATCACGTCGAAATGTATTGGCGCCTTCACTGTGGCACGTAGTCATGTTCTCACATGACACGCTTCTCATGATTATCATATTTGCATCAGTCATATACCTTCTTCATTCATTGGCGTCACGTAATACCAAAATTGGCAAAGGTGAAGCTAGCGAAATGGCCGTGAGCGAATCATGAGCGTGGCATGTAGTCATGTTAATACATGACCAGCATGTCGTGATCTCATGTTTGGATGTGTCATTTAACTATGTTCCGTTCGTATCGCGTAATACCGAGTTTGGTACATGTAAAGCTAGCAAAATGGCCACGAGCGCATCATGAGCGTAGCGTGTAGTCATATTGTTACATGACACGGAACTCATGATTATGATGTTTGCACCAGTCACATACCTTCGTCATCCATTCACGTACCTTAATACCAAATTTGGAATATGTGACGCTAGTGAGACGGCTGCGAGCACATCATGAGTGTGGCATGTAGCCATGTGTTACATCAAATGCATGTCATGATTTTCATGTTAGGGTTTGTCGCTTGTGTTCGCCTTGCAATCATGTCATTCCATACCAATTTTTCAAGATGTCATGAGAACGAAACCACGGCGAGAGCTGCAGGACCATGACATGTAAATTATGACATTCATGGAGGAAGACGAAACGATTCGTTTACGGAACACACCTTGCTCGTCTTTGTACTTTTCTGGATTTTTCGCCGCAGTTGTGGGGTCTATCGCCCCATATATCGTGGTGATAGATGTTCAACCTCACGGGGCACCGCCCGAGTCCGGTTCGACCGCGGGGACTGCTTCGATGAAGCGATGAAGCGTCTAGTGAGAGTGAGGACACAGAGCGGTACTCCGCATCAAGCGACGAATCCCCGGACGACGGCTTCCAACCCGTCCTGTACCGCAAGGCTAAACGACGGATCGTCAATGCATCTTCAGCATCAAACACGACCACCGTGAAAACTGCTCCTCAGCAATGGCCTCACTCTATCCTGTTTGTGCCGCTAAAGGCTACCGATAGTCTACGCGGGCTGAACAGGCAAGCGCTCTCTGTGTATCTCGAGAATATTACGCAAAATCAGATCAAAGAAGTACTTCTAAACGCAAGAAGAAACATCTTGGCAATCGATGTGCTGAACCCACGTGTGCTAAACGCGCTTCAGAAAGTAACGCAACTGGGTAACATCAATGTCAAGTCTATAATACCAGCTGATTGCACCACTTCAACAGGAGTCATTTATGACATCGCCACTGAAATTCCAAACTCGGATCTCTCAGTGCTAATAAAACCGGCAAATGAAGATAACGTCATTGTGAATGTCAGCCGCCTTGGTAACACGCATTTTGTGAGAATTACGTTCGAAGGGGACTGTCTCCCCTCCCATGTGAAGGTTGGCCACTTTCGTCACCAGGTCCAACCATTTATTCCAAAACCTATGCGATATCATAAGTGCCAGAAGCTCGGCCATGTGCAGGGAGCGTGCAGCAACTCCGAAGTGTGCCCCCGATGCTCAGAACCGCAAACCGAGGACAAATGCAGCGCAACCATGCTAAAGTGCCCTAATTGTCAAGGTGCCCACAGTGCATCTGCCAAAGACCGTCCACGCATAAAGAAGGAGTTTACTATTCTTAGACAAATGGTGCGAGACAGCTCTACCCACAAAGAGGCCGCGGAAAAAGTTCGGCGAAGACGACGACGTCACCGCCGAAGATCTTCGCGAAGAACACAGTCAACTACAAGAAGTAAGTCAACGCATCTGGGAACGGCGCCCGCTGGAGGGTACACCACGGCGAACGCAGACGATGGAAGAAAGAAAACAAGTAGATCTCTCTCTACTGAAGAGTGGCCGCCACTTACGCGCACGCAACTTGTGGAAGAACCACCTCAGAAGCAGTATTCATCAGAGCAAGCTGCGACAACAGAGGAGCAGCGGAACTTGGATAAGCAAGTGATTGCTCTTCTACGACCCATAAATAATGTCATTCGCACGGTGTTAAACAACAAGCGCACAACGTCAGCCAGAAGTGCACTTCAAGTACTGGACGCTCTGAGTCCAGTACTGGCGGCTCTTGAGTAGATAATGGCCCACCAGCCACTGTCTTTCAGGGAAGAGGTCAAAAAAGCAACAATTTTTCAATTGAACGCACGGGGACCGAAATCACGCATTGCAGATTTCCGTCGGTTCGTTTCCACCAATATGTTTCCCATCGTCGTCATCTGCGAGCCAACTTTATCGAGTGCTATCAGACTCTCCGGATACGAATCATTTATGTCGGCTTGTTATAGTGGAAACAGCAAGGTCCTGCTGTTTATTCGACGTGAGCTGACCTACATTCTTCGGCCTGTACCACCTGACAACGATAACCAATATATATTGATACTTTGTGATCTAGTGTGGGTAGGTGATCTAGTGTGGGTGTGGACCCCAATACGCAGACGTGGCTTGAGCCAAAAGCTACTGGCACACTATGCTGGTCCTTTTGTGATACTCCGTCGTGTCAGCGAGGTCAACTATGAAATTGCACGTGTCACCACTAGTGGCCGACGTTCATGCAAGACGAAGGTGACGCATGTTGCCCGCCTGAAGCCGTTTACACGAAGGATGCAAGAATGACTCGCCCAGAGGGCTTCGTCTGAGAGAGGAGGAATGATACAAAGTATCACTACCAGGAAAAACAATGAAAGCGTGGGCAGAGAAGGAAGACGACGTTGCCTCCACTGCGATCCCCCTGAGTGGGTATGAGCCATGGCAGTGATCATCATCATTGGACGGTGATCGCGGACTCAGGGCCCATTAAAAACCCCCAATAATTTACCTCGCCTTGTGTAACATTAATTTACCTCGCCTTGTGTAACAATTTGCTTGACAGTGAAGAAAAAGGGTATTATTGTCACTGTTGTCGGTGCATACCTGTCGCCATCAAGTAGATTTGACCACAGAAGACTAGGACACATCCTATCATCCACTCCTGGCCCATGGGTGATCATCGGAGACTTCAACGCCCACCATACGCTATGGGGGAGCCCGAAGATCAGCACAAAGGGTAGATGTCTGATAACGTTTGCTTCAAACAACGAGCTGTGCTTGTTAAATGATGGCAGCCCAACACTTTTACGTGGCCCTGGATACAGCAGTTGCCTTGACTTGGCTTTTACTTCTCGAGGTCTAGTCAGATGTGCCGGTTGGTTTGCGGACATAGAAACACATGCGAGCGACCACATTCCCACATATGTCAAGATCAAAGGATTATCACTTTGCAAGGTACGCGAAACTATCCAAAGAGTGGATTGGACCAAGCTTGAATCTCTCATGGAGGAACGCTGTCAAAAGAACACCTCATTTGATTTAAAAGAGGTGACAAGTCCACAGTGCAAGACACAGTGTGCACCCTCACATGCTCTTCGAAAGTAACCGAATTTGATGTGGAATTAGAATGACTTCGGGCTCTCCGACGGTGTGCGGAATGAAGGTACCGACGCACGAAAGCAATTGACGATTTACGCATCGCTAGACGTCTTCAGAAGAAGATACAACGCCGCATAGACAAACTAGAGTCACAACGTTGGGCAACCTTCTGCGCTTCGTTAGATCCTCGCAAGCCTTTATCACACTTGGGGAGGACACTAAGAGGGCTCCGGACAGCTGCCATTCAGCGGTCTCCATTCAAGGCTCTAGCCCTCTCTCAACAGAGATCGGAGGTCGACGTGGCAGAAGAGTTTTGTGCCAACTTATCTGGTCAACTCGCAGATCCCAGCATCTCCACGCTCTCACGTTGTGGCCCGACATTACACGATCACCACATGGACCAATTTTTTTCTATTCATGAGCTTAAAGCAGCACTGGCTTTGTGTAGACGGACATCAGCACCCGGGCCGGATGGAATATCATACAGAGCACTGTGCCACCTTGGTGAGTGTGCGAGGAGTGTCCTCCTCGAGATATACAACGACTCGTGGCGAAAGGGCACCCTCCCAGTTAACTGGAAGACCAGCCGTTTGGTTCCATTACTGAAGCCTGGCAAGTCACCATTGCTGCTCACATCATACCGCCCGATTGCACTGGCTAGTTGCTTGGGCAAAGTGATGGAGAGGATGGTACTTGGACAGCTAGAATGGTTCCTGGAGCATCACAACATCTACCCGGACGCTATGATGGGATTTCGCCGTGGTCGATCATCAATTGATAGCGTTATAGACCTGGTCAGCTACGTGCAACACGAAAAAGGCCGTAAGTGTCTCTGCGCTACTTATTTCTTGACGTTAAAGGGGCGTACGATAACGTCACATGTGAAGCTGTTCTCCCCGCTCTCAAGAAGGTAGGAGTGGGTGGTCGGATGTTTCAGTGGCTACGCAGCTATCTCTCTGAGCGATCTTTTTTCGTGAGAACCGAGGATGGTGACACTTCGCTACATTACAGCCACCGTGGTGTTCCCCAGGGTGGCATACTTAGCCCTGTACTTAGCCTTGTACCGCCGCGGCGTCCCCCGCGAGGTACTGAGTGACCGTGGCACGAACTTCACATCGAACCTCATGAAGGAAGTAGCGCGGCTCCTTTCCGTGCGCCAGCTCCACACCACTCCATATCACCCCATGGTGAATGGTTTGGTGGAAAAATTCGACGGCACCTTAAAATTAATGTTGAAGCGCATGTGCGCCAAAAAACTGAGAGATTGGGACCGCTACCTGGCACCTCTCCTCTTTGCCTATAGGGAGGTTCCGCAGGCCAGTATGGGGTTTTCACCCTTCGAGCTTCTCTACGGCCGCCATGTGAGGGGACCTTTGGCGATACTGAAGGAGCTTTGGACGAACGCCGACTTGATTGGAGAAGCTAAGACGATGTACCAGCATGTCTTCGACCTTCGGAACCGTTTGGAGGAAACGTGTCACCTGGCACATGAGGAGTTGGAAAAAGCCGGAGCACGGTACACGAAGCTGTACAATCGAAAGGCGAAGGAGTGGAGTTTCAACCCCGGAGACAAGATACTGATTTTACTTCCCACCGACACGAACAAGCTGCTGCTGCATGGAAGGGCCCTTTAGAAGTCCGGAAAAAGAAAGGTGAAGCTGACTACGTCGTAGACACGGCTGGCGGCAGAAAACTCTTCCACGCCAACTTACTGAAAAGGTACGAGGAGAGGGACAGCAGCCCACGAGGAGGCTTTTCGAATTCTCAAACAACATGTCTCGATGGAGCCGATACTACAGCTACCAGATTTGCACCAATTATTCGTACTTCGAACGGACGCATCGCACACAAGTCTCGGAGCCGTGCTCATGCAGGCCCACGAAGGCAAGCTCCACCCCACAGCTTATGCCAGCCGAAAGCTGCTTCCACGGGAGGCTTCCTATAGTACCATCAAACGCGAATGTTTTGCGTTGATATGGGGAATCCAGAAATTCTCCATGTACTTATATGGAGTACATTTTTTTTCCAGACAGACCACCAGCCTCTGAGTTATATCCAACAGGCAAAACAGCTCAACGCTCGAGTACTTCGATGGAGTTTACTACTCCAAGAGTACCAGTTCACCATTACGCATATTAAGGGTAGCGAAAACGTGGGAGCCGATTACTTGAGCCGGATATAGTTCTTGGGGTCAGTGAGCATGTTATTTTTTTTCCTTTTGTCGTTTGTTTTCTGTTTGTATGTGCATATTTCATTGTACAAGAAGTGTATTTTGAGTTATTTTCTTTTTGCTTGGTGCATTGGTTGTTTTTACATGTTGCAATGCACATTGAAGGATTTCACTACAGTAGAGGAGCGCACCTGTTCCGTTTTGTTCGTAGTATACATTCGTGCATTGTATTCTGTATTGATGGCTGCCGTACACGGCTATATCTTTTTCTTGTTTGCATGGCGCATTGACATTGTTTCGTGTAACTGAAGCTTGTACTCTAACAATTGTTTTTTTCCTTTTGTTGTTACTTTGATGCACTCTACCCATTTATGTTGTGTATGAGAGGGACAGTCCTCATGTCTCCCTTGTTGGTGGTGTTTTGTTCCTTGTTGCCAAAAAATTCCCCTCCGTGTGAGCCAATGTTATGAATAACATTCTGAAAGTGGGAGGCAATGTAACGGACGGCCATTTTTGGCAGCCCCGCGTCACGCCAATTAACGGGCGCCGTACTTCCCCATTGACCGTGGGAACGACGGGCGCATGAAAGGGAGCCGAGAAGTGCGGAAGGGGGGCTCTTCTTGGAACGTCGCCGTCGACGATTGATCCTTTTGTAACTGCGGCGGCGTCTGCAAGGTCGTGGAAGGCCGCGATGTACCCCGAACAAGGATTAGGTTACGGGACGCACCGGCTGAGAGCCAAACAGTCTGACCGTTTCCCACTGGGAAAAGCACGGGAAACCCTCTGGTGGCCAAGCCGTATGACAACAACCCAACAGGTTGTCACTCTCGCTAGTTGAGTGCCCTCTCCCAATTAGGAAGGGGTGGGGTCAAAATATATTTGGGGAGGAGTTTCCATCAACTAAACGCGCATGATTGGACCCATGTAGAGGTCTCTTGTCCCCAAAGAAGAGAGCGAGGAGACACGAGGGGGATTTAAGCGCAGGATTTTGCCCTGCTAGGCAGACTAGTTGCTGACCTACATTGTGTAGAAACAGATCAACAAGCATCTCTTATAGCAGTTTTTGGTATGGCTCTGTATCGGCTGGCCACCTAAACTTAGCCGTTCGTCTAGTTGTGACGCGATATTAACGTCTGCAACGTAGACATCGGAACTTCGCCTCGAGTTAGCTCAACCTGCTCGAAGTCACCTGCAAGCACTAGCCTCCCGGAGCCACCAGCGTAGCAAAACCGCCGACATCGCAGTCGTGCCAGAACTCTCTTCGACTTCTCGCATCCGATCGTCGGGGACGCAATGCTGCCGGTCATCACACGTATGCCTTCACCTGTTTATATATTCGAACTTTCTCCTCCGTGGTCTATTGTTGTTGGTTTGTGTAGTTTGTAATAGTTCTCTCTCGTAAGCTGATTTATTGTTTTGTTTTTATATGTTTTTTAGTTGTATCCAGTGTTGATGTATTTTGTTAGTTGTATTCAAGTGTTGTCCTAGATCTCGTGTGCTGCATTATCACTAGAGTAAAGTTTGTTCTGTTTTCTCACGTCTCTGATCTCTTCACTGTCTCTGCTTGCGTACGGAACGAACCAACCTGCTGTCATTCCCGTCGCCGACTTCGCGCTGGCAACGCTAGAGTGGCGGCTTGTAACAGCCCCTTAAAGCCGCCCGCGCTCGGCAGCCAGTTCGCTGCGATGCGCCGACACGCGCTTATATCCCACGCGTACTTTACCCGTGGATGGGTGGGGTGGTGGTTGGATGCTCGCTTATTCATGGGTGAGGAGAATAGTCTGCCTCCGGCTTTCACCGTATTGATTGCGTTAGTTGCCGGGCCCACAAAGGTCACTTTCTCGCTGCGCAGCCCCGTTTACAAAATATCACGCTTTTCATACACAGCAAAGTATAACAACTCGGACACTTGTTAGTTTGGACCACCGTGGTTTGAAATCATCTGTACCGGTGATTACGTTTTGAGCGTCATTTTTCTTTAAACAGAGCGTTAAGTGTTTGTTAGTTCATTCTAGTCCTGTGTGTGTTGTTTCTGTGCGTCATTTGTGCGTGAGGAGCACACTGCACGTTTCCATGTCCTTGCCGTTCTAAGCGGTACATTCCAAATTGTTGCTATCGCATTCATCGCTTCACCTTTGCTGTGAAGCTGTGATTTTTTATTTTGTCTTTCCGTTCATTGCTTGTTCCTTTTTTGGTTGTTTCTGACTTTCTTTACTTCTCTTTTTGTTATTTCTTTCTTTTTGTGAGGACAAGAAAAGGTAGATAGAAAACATATCGGGAGATAGCGACAGATAAAAAGAAAGGCGACAGAACAGAAAAAGATGGAAGAAATAGTAATAATAATAATAATAATAATAATAATAATAATAATAATAATAATAATAATAATAATAATAATAATAATAATAATAATAATAATAATAATAATAATAATGTTTCTATCTCCACCACTAGAGGTGACTGATGGGGTGTGAATAAAAGCGTTTATCGGCTTGAATAACTTCTCGCCCCGGAACTATGTTGGAGATAATGCGAAGATGAAAGTATATGCGCTTGGGGGTGTGAAGGCTTGAATATTCTAAGCACAGTATCCGGACTGCCTGCTGGAAGACCGACTGGGAAGGACTGCATATGTTGGATATTGCCACGTGCGTTCTTTAGTTTCACTCCCGTTGCCACTGTTTGTCACCCAATGGCTGAGCGCAACCTTCACGTCATTGTTCCAGAAGGTTCATGATTATTATAGACCAATCTGTTAATATCAAGCGCAAGACGCGAACACTCGAGATCATTATAGAGCTTGCGCGACGACAAATGATAAGGCTGGAATATTTGACGGTCCATGTATAAATAACGGCGTGCTTCGCCGCTTGTCAGTTTATTGATGGCCGACGCTTTGTTCGCCGCTATCAGTGCCAGTGTGTGTCGCTCTAATCTGTCTTTCCGTTTACCGGCTGCGAGTTCGGCCGAATAAACAGTTTCATTTTGGAGAATCCGTCTCTGCCTTCGACAGCGTTGTGACCTCGTGACAGTATGTAATAGGCGAGAATGAAAGTTAAAATTAGAAATGCCTGTTGCATGATTGGTGGTCTCGGTAAACGTCATCCATATTTATATTTATTTAATTTTTACATTCATTTCATTTTACTTACATATCGTTTATGTACATATAACCCGTTGTTGGCTATGCCTAATACTCGTATAATGTATCTATAGCTAGGTGTGACCTTTAAATTGGTTACAAAAGTATGTCTCAGATATATATGTAATATATTTGGCCTGTGGAAATAAATTTTTATTGAAAATTCGGTTGTAACAACATTATATTGGCATGCTCCAGTTTTCGAATCGTAGCTTTAACGAGTTTCTTTTGCATTAAAATAATTTTTCCGATGAGAATTCACTACAAAATTGCGAAAGAAAGAGATTTTGTTTTAAAGTTTTAAAAGAACATGTACAACACCACCTTTAGTCCGCTAATACAAAGTATTTCAATGCAGCACCCACTGCAGGTGCGTTGCTTCATAAATGATTTTGCGTGTTTTTTTAGATGCGAAGCAGCTTATAGTTGAGCTTAATCCGATGTGCCTTACTGCAAATGCACGTCCGCCCCCTCTCTCTTTTTCTACGCTACCCTCTTTCACCTCGCAACGCTCACGCAGAGAGCATCTGCTAACCCTCGCTCGCTCCCTCTATCTCACCTGTATAGGAATTCCTCCTCGTGACGTATACACCCCAATGCGAATGCGCGTCCCCTTCTCTCCGATGATTCCCCCTTTGTGGCCTCGCAACGCCGACGCAGTAAGCGTCTGCTAGCGACTTTTTTTATTGAATAAATTGGCCCCGTATCTACACGTTTCACTCCAAATATCGTCGAAAGACGATAGTCTCGCGTCTGGAGAGAGTGAATAAAATGTTAATTTAATGATATGAGCGAAAAAAACAGTGAATGCTATTGGCGGCTAGAGCCTCCACTAAAGAGGCCAGCGCTGCGATCGTGTGTTTAGAAAACGCGGGTAACGATTCAGAGTACTAGATACTCTACTATGGGAGAGTGTAAAGCCGTCCCGTGAGGACAACGTGCCAGAGCCCCACCGCGGTGGTCTAGTGGCTAAGGTACTCGGCTGCTCACTCGCAGGTCGCGGGATCAAATCCCGACTGCAGCGGCTGCATTGTCGATGGATTGATTGATTGATTAAAACTTTATTTTTGTCCTGAGAACCACAAGTGGTCGAAATTTCCCAAGCCCTCCACTACGGCGTCTCTCACAATCATGGGGTGGTTTTGACACGTCAAACCATACAAATCAATCAAATCAACAACGTTCCAGAAGCTTTTGGATCGTTTTGACGTCACAGATAGAATGCGTAGTTGTAGAATACGGCAGCTTTGCTTTTGCGACACCACTTGCATCGTCCCCCATGGCTGCACCGGTGATTAGTTGTGACTTTACGATGAAAATTTGACACGAGAGTGCCACTGGGGCCAGCAATTTGTAGTTTGCTTGCCCGTATTATCAGGTCTAACCGCTTCCTTAAGCACTGGGCTTCAAAACAAAAAGAAGCACGCAGGCTGTCCATAGCAAAAGCGCAAGAAATGCGGTGTTCTAGCAGACAAAGTCAACCCGGCAGGCTATGAGCGATGTCATCACGTAGGTGGTGCGATGTTATGTCCCCGAGGCCGATTCTGGAGGCGCTGCGTAAGACAAGAGCTCCTCCGAACATGTGGCTTATGAGCCTTATCTCGGAGGCCATAATTTGTAGAATGCACGACGACGGGTCACCACTGTTTCCCGCACTTTGCTAAGACGAATACGTCGTACATCCACCTCCGAACGAATCAAGGGGATGCCATCCAGAGGGTTGACTCCATCAAAGTCCTGGGCATGTTGATAGAGTCTACCGGCGCTAACAACAAATCCATAGCCAAGTTGACTTGAAAAACAGACAGTGCGGCGCACCTCATACGCAGATTGGTGAACAAAAGAAATGGGATCAAGGAAGACAACCTCATCCGGTCGATGCATGCGTTTGTTCTTAAGCACTTCATGTACGAGATAGCAATGCTGCACTGCTCTAGAGCATCGTCCGAGAAACTGAATGTATGTACTCTTGAGAAAAGTAATCAAGAAGGTCCTGGAACTACCCATACACACCAGCACCGTGCGTCTATCTACTCGAGCTTGGCATTAACAACATGCTCGAAGAAATAGCAGAAGCCCAAGAGAGAGCACAGTTTACAAGGTTATCTACAACAAGGTGGGAGAGAATGATCATGCAGGAGCTGGGTCAGCACCCAATCACGATTAGGCTCAAGTACAATAATATCCCCGATAACACCAGGAAGAATCTCATGGTATCTCCTATACCACAAAACATGCATTCAGAACACAACATCGGAAGAGGAGTAGAGAGGGCCAGGACTATACTTCGTCAAGTCTCAAACGAGGAACGAGGAGTCGTATTTGTTGACGCGGCTTGCTACGCTAATGGGAAAGATTTTGTGGCAGTGCTGGTCGATGGGGCTGGGCGTGTCGTCAACTAAGCGACGGTCAGGGTTAAAGACCCACTTATTGCGGAACATGTGGATATCGCCTTAGCACTCAACATGGATAACATTGAAGTTATCTACAGTGATTTTATGGCAGCACTACCAACCTTCGCAAAGGGAGTGGTCTCAAAACAAACGCGGAGAATAATACACAGCAAGAACATTACACATCATCTTTTGAGTTGATTCCCAGATCACCTTGGACAAATCGATGATACCCCTCCCAACTTCAATGAGCAGCACATGAGGTGCCGTGAGACTTGTCCAACTGAAGCCCCCCCCCCCCCCCAAAGAATGAGTTCTACCGGTGAAGGGATAACCGGGAAATTTTCACAACATATCGAGCTCACTAAACATTTCTACCAGTCCAGAAGAACTTTCCCTCCACCTAACAAAAATCGAATTCGGCCCCAAGCACTTACATTAAGGCATTTGCAAATGCGAATGTACCCTACTTTCAAAATGTTACACATCCAGTACCCTGACTCAAGTAACCTAGCCCACATGGGGGGGTGATAGCTTCATTAGAACACATGCTCTGGCAGTGTACCGAATTTGCTCATTTACCGAACATCACCTCTGCTAGACGGGAGGCGACAATCCGCAGTTCGCTCTTGGCAGATCAGCTCCGGGCTGTCCACCAAGCCCTCAGGTGGCTGAGGAGCTCGGCATATAAGTCCCCACGTGGGAGCGGCTCGTGACACAAGGATCTATGTTTTAGAGGACCCAATACAACGAACAAGACATTACATAACCTAGACGATGAATCTATTAGTCACCTTACGGACTACATTAACGCATGCTGGACCACAGGACGTTTACGCCCACAATGGAAGGTTTCCAAGATTATTCTTATCCCCAAACCGGGAAAGCCACTGAACATTCACAACCTTATACCCATCTCTCTAACTTCCTCCGTAGGAAAACTCATGAAGCATGCCTTCTTAGCTCGCTTAACAGATTACCTTGAAGACAATGACGTTCTTCCGTGCACTATGTTAGGTGTCCGAAGGCACCTTTCATGTCAGGACACTATGCTTCAATTGAAGCACCAAATTATAGGCAACATGACCCGCTCAACCAAAGCAATACTAGGTTTAGATCTTAAGAAAGCATTTGATAACGTTACACAGTACAATACTCCAACAGGTTAACGTCTTAAACCTTGGAATTCGAACCTATAATTATATTCGCGACTTCCTAACAAACCTACAAGCTGTAGTCAAAGTGGGCGCACTCACATCATCTGAGATGCCCATAGGAAGTGCAGGAACTCAACAGGGCTCCGTGATATCTCCTATGTTATTCAACTTAGCTCTCCTCGGTTTGCCCTCAAAATACTCCATGAATCCCGCGCTTCATCACAGCATATATGCTCACGATATTACCATCTGGATATGTGATGGCAGCGATGGCTCTATAGAAGAACAGCTACAAGAAGCGGTAAGTAGTGGAACAATACCTACGTGGAACAGGGCTTTAGTGTTCAGCTAAGAAGAGCAAACTCCTCTTATACCGCCCCAAACTCAGAGGCAGACCACCTAAACAGTATAGTCCAACAAGCTCATACACAGACATTTCCTTGAAGACAGCTGATGGATGCGTCATACCGACAGTCAATAAAATACGGGTTTTAGGACTTTTGGTTAAAAGCAAAGGTACAAATGGTGAGACAATCCGCAAATCAGAAGTCAAAGTTGCACAAACGATGCGAATCATTAAAAGAATAAGTAATAAACATCAGGACATGAAAGAAGGTAGTATTCTCCGGCTTATCTACTCCTTCGTGCTCAGCCACATTACTCATGTCGCTGCCTACTATGGATGGTTCGCGGCGGAAAGAGCTAAACTCAACGCACTCATCAGAAGTGTTTACAAACAGGCGCTAGGGCTTCAGAACAGTACCAGCACGGAACTCCTTCTTAAACTAGGCCTTCATAACACGGTGGAAGAAATAATTGAAGCGCAACAGATCTCGCAGTAGGAGCACTTGAACAATACGAGAGCAGGTCGCCAAATTCTCGACAGTCTCGGCATTTCATACCACGCACAGCATGGTATGAAATGCGACATACTACGCGAACTCCGCACTAAACTCATGATACCACCATTTCCAAAAAAACATGCACCCTGATCACAACGAAGGTAGAAGACCCAGTATAGCCAAAATTATGCTCCAAACTTATGGAAGCAATAAGGAGGCGGTCTTCGTCAATGCAGCGCGCCATCAAAACTATCGCCGTTTCGTTTCTGCGGTTGTAGACCATACGCAAAATGCATAACCAGCGCTTCCATCAATACAAATCATGTAAATACAGCAGAGGAGGTCGCTATCACGCTTGCCATAGCTCATACCAATGCCCAGTATATTATCAGTGATTCACACGCAGCAGTCCTAAATTTCGCAAGTGGTAGGATTTCTCCAGTGGCGCTGAAAGTCCTTACAATAGGCAAAACCCGCTCTGACGACCAAATTGCATGCATTCTTTGGTTTCCCACCCACACACCCGTCGACCACACAAAGGTCAATCTTAACGAGGTGGCTCCCGACGTGGCTCGAGGTCTCACGTTCCGGGCAACGTCAGTAGTCGACACCACCCGTACAGACTCTCTTGTGGAGGAGTGGGAGTGGGGGGATAGACATACCAAATTCAACGGCATTATCTAACAATATAAACTTCAATGACAGGAATACTCCCCACCTCACCCCAAGCTCAACCGGGCCCAGTCCGTTCAATGGCGGCAATTACAAACAGGCACCCACACGAATCCCGTAATTATGAAACACATTTACCCTGACTTGTATATGACCAATTCGTGCAAGTATTGTAGTAATAGGGCCACACTAGTGCATATTCTTTGGGAGTGTCCAGCACTAATAGGCAAAACGAGAGACGCGGCCTCCAATGAGGACCTACGGGAGCGTTGGCGGACCGCGTTGCTCAGCTCAGGACTAGATAATCGACTCTGGGCGATTCAGCAGGCCAAAGAAGACATGGTCTCTCAACCAGCTCCTAGGTGGGGACCCAGCCCTGTAACTTGCAGGAAGTGAATAAAGTTGTTCACTCACTCGCCCAATACAAGTTCATCCTATACAATCTGTATACGTCTTATATAGAAAACCGCAGAAACACCCGCATTTTAGTGCATAGTGTTGCATTGTCATCATGTTCTTAAGAATTACCTATGTATGGCTTTTGATGATGTTTGATGTTTTATGGCGCACGGGCCATTTCACGGCCAAAGAGCGCCAGTTCATTATGTATGGCTTTTACAGTATAAAGAAACACACTACAGACACACACGTGTTGAGGTGCAGGTCTCAGATACGCGCAGTATTTTTTTGAATCGAAAATACGCTCAAGTATAAACGCCCAAGCATTTTTGTGGTCGCTACGGATGAGGTAGAACTTCAGCTCCTATGGGTGAAGTCGAGCAGCCATGTCACACTGTATCTGAAAAATCTTCGACATCTATAGGGACGGCTTACTGCTCTCCCATAGTTGAGTACCAAGTACTCAAAATCGTTAAACATATTTTCTAACCCCCCCCCCTCTATAGGCCTTCGGGACGGCTTTGTGCTCACCCATAGTAGAGTACATAGTACTCTGAATCGTTATCCACTTTTTATAAACACACATACACAGCATGAAGCACAGTGGGTCTCCCATAGTTGAGTACCAAGTACTCGAAATCGTGAAACATTTTTTCTAACCCCCCCCCATCTATAGGCCTACGGGACGGCTTTGTGCTCTCCCTAAACACACAGACAGCATGAAGCACAGTGGGTCTCCCATAGTTGAGTATCAAGTACTCGAAATCGTTAAACATTTTTTTCTAACCCCCCCCCCCCTCTATAGGCCTTCGGGACGGCTTTGTGCTCTCCCATAGTAGAGTCGAAGTATCCCAAAAAGGCTATCACCTTAGAAAACCGACTGCTTGCACTGCACAACTATTCACTGGCCACCCCTCAATGCAGACACTAGATCTTGCCCTCTACAGTAATGCTGGTGGGAGATTTCTTCTGTGTGTTTTAAAATAAAAATTCGCAGCGTGCGTGCTCACTAAGAGTGGAGTGCGGATCTCTGTGTCCAATCCGAGTGTCCTGTCTCTCGATTATAACCAGCTATTGGCATGTTCCATTACGAAACACCGGTCTATCACTCCGTGCTTTACGCCTCCCAAGGTTCCTCTCCTGCGTAACGCCACAATAAGCGCCAGCGTCAACGTTGCCGCCAGTGTGAGCGTTAGCATCCCCTGCTTCGAATCTACACATTGTGCACTGTAGCGATATATGGTGTAATTTTTATGGTCGAAGCTCCTTATAGTAGCACCCGTACGTCCCTCGTAGACGTTGTAGTGTGTAACAAGTATAACATTTTGACCTCCAAGGTGGTGCCGGTGAGAAATTTATTCTGTGCGTTGTTCAACTATAAAAATAGTGCTTAATGTACATGCCAATGGCTGGTAATGAGAAGTGAAAGGCGGGAGAATTTGGCTTTTAGTTAACGCGCACGCTGCTATCCCCATTAGCAGTCATTGGCATGTACATTGAGCACTATCTGACAAGAAAGGGTTGCTACGTTATACTCGCTGGGTGTAACCTCCTTAGTTTTAGAAAGCTTTAGCGAGAGTTGAGCCGCAGTGCCATGAATACAATGAACTAGTGTATAGACAAATTCAACCGCACTTACGTCACAAAAATGTGGCGGCGCTGTCTCGGTAGGCAAAAGACGCTCTGCCTACCACAGTTTCAGCTGGGTTTTCAATTGTGCATTTGGCTGCGCCCGCTACGTGCCGACCAGTGCGGACGTGCGAAGATCGGCTCCTGCTTTCAAGAATGCTTTCCTGTGGTATTCACAAATTTGTCGCCGAGTTTTCAGTCCCATCGTGTGCCTAAGTTCGCAAGAAATCAGCAGATACCACCTTTGTGCTGGTGAGATGACTTTTAAATCGTTTTGGGGGCATTTTTACACGGCAACGCCACCGGGGGATTTAAGCCTAACAACCGAGGAGGCGATTGTCGCCGATGCGCCGACCCGGTGCCAACGTGACTCAACGCTCTGCGCGTTCCAGAACCTGCAACTGAGAATGGAATACCAAGTAGATGGAGAGGACATCTCTCCAGAGGATTGCACGGAAGACATGGGTTGGAAGGAAGCCGAAACGAGACGCTCAAGGAATAAGCAAGCCGTGGTTAGCGTTCCTGCTGCCAAGGGTTCAACCAAGGCTGGCGTTGCGGGAGACGCTCGAGCCAGTCGTAGTAGGTATGATACCAAGCATACAATTGTGCGAGCTGGACGCATGCCGCCACTACCCAAGTACTTCAGCAAAATTGTGCTACGACCACGTGGAGGATTAAATATCTCGAGAATTGGCACTGTAGCTGTGGTAGACGCGATAGTACTGGCGGCCGGCATCAAAGAGGAGGAGGCCATGCAGGACATCATCTGTTCCAACTTGCAGCAGGACATTATGGTGGCAAGCACTCCGGACCAAGACAGAGCTTCAACATACCTCAAGGTCAAGCAAATTGACATTGAAGGCAGAGTTTTCGAGGTTAGCGCGTACGCCATGGTGCCGCACGATACTTGTAAAGGAGTGATTCGGGGGATCCCCGTAAGCGATACTCAAGACATTTTGACCCGAAAGATTGTGAACGCGAACAACCCGCTCGCGCTGCAGGATAAGAGAATCAAGGAGGCCGGGACAATCATCATAGCGTTCGAAGGACACAAGGTGCCAAGATTCGTGAGATATGGACCTTCACTTTTGCAGTGCTCATTTTACCACAAGAACATCGATATTTGTTACGTCTGTGGAAAGCTGGGACATCAGTGTGACGTCTGTCCGAACCCAGCTGAAACCATATGCAGAGGCTGCGAGATCAAGAACCCAGATAGCCTACCAGTGCAATCCAAGATGCAGGCTGTGTGATGGTCACCATCCCAGGGTAGACAAAGAGTGCAAGAACAGGTTCTTAGTGCCATACGTCGTCAAACGGAGACGTTGGGAAAGATCGCGAGCAGCCGCAGAAGCCCGGAACGCATCAATCACATCGAGTCTAGACATCAACGACAAGCAGCTTACTCCAGCCTACGGGACCCAGAGCATTCAGACTACTCAAGAACAGGAAAGGCGGCCCCGCTCCAGGGGGAGGTCGCGTTCCAGAAGAGGTTCTAGACCCAAGGCCCGCTCCCAATCAAGGGGGCGCTCGAGTTCTCAAGGTCATCATCAGGGTCGGGATCAGTCTGGGCGGCACCCGAATGGCCAGCTGCCTGGCGTTCAGTTCGAGATCACGGCTTCACAACCGGGGAGGACGCCTGCAGTTACGTCGAAAGGCAGCTGGGCTGAGCGAGTGCGCAACGGCGCGGCAGAGGTGATGACAGGTAAGCTGCCAGAGCATGATAGAATTGCACAGCTAGAGCAAGAAAACGCGAGACTTACAAAATCGAATGAGAGGCTATCAGCTGAGTTAAAGGAAATAAAAATTCTTCTCACTAAGCTAACCAGCGCGCAGTCTTCACAGCCAATGCCTCAGCCAGTTGATGTCCCTGTGGCGGAAAACGTGGGGAACTCGAGAACCACAAAAAGAGGGCTGTCATGGCAGAACACGTGGAAGCCAACTAAACGACCATGTCAGGTACGAAAGAGGTCTTTGACACGCTCAGCAAAGTAGTAGCCAATCTTAGCGAGCAGATGGGTAGGCTACAGTCAAGCGTTACGGCACGGAAGAGCATATGACTTTGCGCATTACAAAGATCGAAGCATATCTGCACAAAACAGCAAGGCCTCCTCATGCACCAAACTCACCCCTTCGGCCACCAATACTAGTGGTACCAAACCTGTCGAGAGATGCAGCATCAGGCTCTGGCCGCCCATGTAACAACCATAATGGCAGCGCTACATGAAGCATTTCGTATCTGGCAATGGAACTGTAGAGGTTACCTTAAAAAGTGGCAGCCCTACGGCAGTATATCAGGAGCAGCCAAGAAAAACTTCATATTATATTATTACAAGAAACCCTTTCACCGCAAGCAACGTTGCCTGGATTCCGGCCTGTAATAGCGGATACAGAAGGGAGGGGAGTCTGCACCTTCGTATGCAACAAACTAACGCACGTAACTTACGACCTCAAGATAGAAGCAGGCCGTTTGGAACACGTCATGGTATAGATTGTGCCAGGTACGAGCAACCGTCAGAGCATTTTCATTCCTAATTTATACAGCAGTCCGAAGGAACAAAAGCAAGGGTCCAAGACGGTTCTAAAGAAAGCTGTTAATATTGCCGGGGAATGTCCACTCGTCATAGCAGGTGATTTCAACGCCCCTCATCATACATTGGGTTACAAGTACAACACTGGGAAAGGAAATCGACTTTGGCAAAGTGCCAGTGAACTTGATCTCACCCTAATCACAGACCCCCGCCTACCAACAAGGCTTGGTACATCTTGCTGCAGGGATTCCACCCCGGACCTTACATTTGTAAGGAACATCAAGAAGGCCCAGTAGATGAATTTTGCTGTAGACCTAGGGAGTGACCACTGCATTCTTGCCACTACCTTCTACGTTGAGCGCAAAGAGCAGAGAGAATTCCACTTCACAGACTGGGATAAGTTCAGGAAGATAAGGATGGAAAGGGAACAAGATGGCCACAGACAAGGCTTAGAGCAGTGGGTCAAACAGATTAAAGATGACATCAAATCTGTCTGCTCCACCATTACCACAGATTTTCCGGTTGAAAGAATGGATAGCCGGCTCGCTCATCTTCTTGAGGCAAAGCAAGCACTACTGAACCGGTGGAAGGGTCAGCGCCTGAACCGAAGACTGAGGAAGAAGATAGCTCAGGTAAATAGATCAGTCGAAGAACATTGTCGCGCACTATCCAGGCAGCAATGGGACGAAATCTGCAACTCCGTTGATGGTCAGATGCGCAATGGCAAGACGTGAAATATGTTAAAGCATCTCCTCAACGAAAACACCACCAAAACAAATCAAAAGCATGTTATCGCTCAAATTTTGCATAAAGAGATAGAGCGCACTACAGAACAGCAAGTTGTGCAGCGGCTCGTGCATAAGTACCTCCCAATCAAAAGAGGATTGGCACCGCCAAGTAGACAGTACCAGGGCAGGCCCAATCCAGGTCTTGAGGGCGACTTTAACATCGAGGAGATCAGAAGAGTCTTGCATGATCTCAACGGCAGGTGGGCCCCTGGCCCAGACGGTATATCAAACAAGGCCCTTCGTAACCTTGATGATGATTCAATTGAAACCCTGAAGGATATGATAAATGCAGCATGGAAAGAAGGCATGGTGCCAGAGCAGTGGAAGCTGGCCAGGACGATCCTTATTCCTAAGCCAGGAAAGCCCCCTAACTTGGACAACATGAGGCCAATATCCTTGACATCATGCATCGGCAAGGTTGCAGAACATGCCATACTGCAAAGGATAAACAAGTACTTGGAAGATAACGACATATATACACACAATATGGTTGAATTCAGGGCAGGGCTATCCACACAAGATGCATTGAAGCTTATCAAACACCAGGTCATCGACGACAAAACGAGAGACGTGAGCGCCATTCTGTGCCTAGATCTAGAAAAAGCGTTTGACAACATCCACCACTCATTCATACTCAAAGCAATTTCCAAGCTTGCTCTGGGGAAAGCCTTCTATGACTACGTATGGTCCTTTCTTACAGATCGGAAAGCCGTGATGAAGATTGCAGATATCGAGACCACACCAATCGGACTAGAAGCAAGGGACACACCGCAAGGGGCAGTGATTTCACCAATGCTGTTCAACATTGCCATGATTGGACTGTCAAAGAAATTATCGAGCATTGAAAGATTGAAGCACAGCATCTACGCAGATGATATTACCATCTGATGCACAGGTGGAAGCGAGGGGCAGATTGAGAGCGCCCTGCAAGAGGCGATTGACACCGTAGAAGAGTACCTTCGTCCTTCTGGGCTCAAGTGCTGCTCGAGTAAGTCAGAACTTTTACTGTATCGGACTGCACGCCGGGGACCGAAGCCCAGGGGATGGAAGCCGTTAAACCAGATAGACATCCACCTCCGTACAAATCAAGGGGATTCCATCCAGAAGGTCGACTCCATCAAAGCCCTGGGCATGCTGATACAGTCTACCGGCGCCAACAGCAAATCTATAGCCAAGTTAACTTGGAAAACAGACAGTGCGGTGCACCTCATACGCAGAGTGGCCAACAAAAAAATGGGATCAAGGAAGACAACCTCATCAGGATGATGCACGCGTTCGTTCTAAGCCACTTCACGTACGAGGCAGCAATGCACAACTGGTCAAGAGCAGAGTTCGAGACACTGAATGTGCTTCTCAGGAAAGTTATCAAGAAGGTCCTGGGCCTACCTATACATACCAGCACCGAGAGTTTGCTTGAGCTTGGCATTCACAACACGCTCGAAGAAATAGCAGAAGCCCAAGAGAGAGCACAGTTTGCAAGGTTATCTACAACAAGGTCGGGGAGAATGATCCTGCAGGAGCTGGGCCAACACCCAATGGCAATCAGGCACAATTACAATGATATCCCCGACAACATCAGGAAGAATATCACGGTGTCTCCTATACCAAGAAACATGCATCCAGAACACAACGTCGGAAGAAGAGTAGCGAGGGCCAGGACTATACTTCGTCAAGTCTCAAACGAAGAACGAGGAGTCGTATTTGTTGACGCGGCTCCCTACGCCAATGGGAAAGCGTTTGTGGCAGTGGTGGTCGATGGGGCTGGCCATGTTGTCAACTCAGCGACGGTCAGGACGAAAGACCCAAAGATTGCGGAACAGGTGGCCATCACCTTAGCACTCAAGATGGATAACATTGAAGTCGTCTACAGTGATTCCATGGCAGCACTACGGGCGTTCGCCAAGGGAATGGTCTCAGAGCAAACGCTGAGAATACTGCAAGACAAAAACATAACGCATCATCTTCTGAGATGGTTCCCAGCTCACCTTGGGCAAATCAACGATTCCCCTCCCAATCTCAATGAAGCGGCACATGAGGCGGCGCGAGAACTCTCCAACCGCGCCTCCCCGGGGATGCGTTCTACCGGTGAAGGGGATAACCGGGAAATTCTTACAACATATAACGAGCTCACTAAACACTTCTACCTGTCTAGAAGGATTTTCCCTCCACCTCACTAAAATCTAACCCGGCCCCAAGTACTTACTTTATGGCTTTTGCAAACGCGAATGTACCCTACTTTGAAAATGTTACACATCATGTACCCTGACCTATACCCAAGTAGTCTTTGTTCACATTGTGGGGAAATAGCTTCATTAGAACACATGCTCTGGCAGTGCACCAAATTCGCTCATACATCGAACATCACCACTGCCAGATGGGAGGTGGCAATCCGCAGCTCATCCTTGGCAGATCAGCTCTGGGCTGTCCACCAAGCCCGCGAGGCGGCTGAGGAGCTTGGCATCTCAGGCCCCACGTGGGAGCTGCCCGCAACACAGTTATCTGTGTTTTGGAGGACCAAAGGAAAGTTTATCCAATCCAATCCAATCAATTGTGCATTTGTTGTTCTCTGCCAAGCAACGACGAAAAAAACGGTATGCCGACGAGGTGCGTCGCGGTTGGATGTGAGTCGCGTCTCACAACTTAGTTTTGTTTGTTGGCGCACATTGCAGCCCTCAGTGCTAATGTTTTCACAACGCTTATGGCGTCTCACAACGTCGTTTTGTTTGCGCACATCGCAGCCCTCAGCGCTTATGGCAGAAGTTACGTGCGGACGTCGCATTCATGTCCGCCCGAGCCCACTCCATCAAGGCCCGTTTGTATATCAGGTCAGAGCAACGTAACGTGGCGGCCTCCCAGTGTTCCCGGGAAGGGTTTGATAAAGGGTATAGGTTTGAAGTTTTTTACACGACCACACCACGTAAAAAATGTGAAGAATACTCACCCTGCTGTTCGGGCATTTCTCCCTATGCGAGTGGGCCAAAGCCTTCGACGACTGTTGGGCACAATAGGGCGCTGGTATAAAGGCGAAGGAAGAGTAACTCATTCACCTTCGTGAGGCAGATTTAAAATAGATGTGCTGGCTGTATTAATATCGTGTGACCTCCCTCAAGGTAGGATTGCGTTCGAAGTTTGTGTTCTCCAAGACGAGGATGTTGCCCAGAAAAAGCGCACGTCAGCAGTAGCATAGGCTACCTCATTAAAGTGGAAGTCCATATGAGACGGAGCCGAACTGTTCATTCAGTGTGTGGCGACACCTAGGTGTTGCTGTTTTGCAAAATCTTGCAGCACAAGTACTTATCAATATTGAGGCAAAATGCGTGTGGCGGGGTTTTCAAAATGCCAGCATCGCCCCCTTCTCCCAGCCGCGAATCGAAGATTCAAGCATCGGTTAGAAAAATGCTGACAATTGAGTGTTGTGTATGTGTTGACAAGTCTTGGTCAATGAACATGCGTGTGAACGCTTCGAACACCGCTGACGCTTAGCCCCTAATATGGCCTTCGTGAATGCGCGTGTATACATTCGTGGCACGGGTTTTGGATCAAATACGGTTGGTCCGTTGAGTACTATCGGAGATTCTCAGTTAACTATGATGGAAAAAAATTCATTGAGGTTGAGCAGAAGAACTTTTATTTGTACAGGCATGGTACTTCTATTTAAAAAGTCATAGTTTCATCCCAAGGGTGAAGCAATGAATGTGACAGTAACAAATGCGAATGTCATGCGAAGAACGGCTACCAGATATGAATGTGCAGGGTGCTGCTCAAAATGAAAATAACACATACAGGACATGCGCGAGCTAACAAAGTTCAAAGCTCAAGTCTAAACGTGCTGCTCAAACTCAAACGACGCACGAAACGACTGCGCACGGGTTTACACATGATGAGCGCGAACTTACTGGAGTAACAATTGTTAGTTCGTTGTATTAAAAGCGCGCTATTTTCGCAAACGTGTCCTGTAATTACAACGTAATCATTCCGGTGAAAGTACCACACATTGAAAAAAATATTTTCTGAATGATTTTAGGGGCGAAGCTGCTTAAGCCGTGTGCTTGTTACTACTAGCTTATTGTGGTTTGTGCCCGCCTAGTTCGATGACTCACTCAGCAGGCGTGTATGGGTGGGCGGGTGGACAGACAGACAGACAGAAAAGCGGACGGATGGACGAAAGCACAGACAGACGGACGGACGGATGAACGAATGGATGCAAGGACAGACAGGAATACGGAAGGACACATGAACGGATGAACGGACGGACGAACAAGTGGACGAGCAGACGCATGGACAGAAGCACGAAAGAAAGGAAGAACGAATGCATGGACACACGCACGCTTAGCCCCGCTCATCACAATGCTCTCCGTGGATCTGCTGTGTTTTTTGTGTTTGTAGCGTTTACACACACACACACACACACACACACACACACACACATATATATATATATATATATATATATATATATATATATATATATATATATATATATATATATATATATATATATATATATATATATATATATATATATGCATAATATTGTCGCGATACAAGGAAAATGTAGTTAAAGGGCCACTCACCAGGTTTGACAATTTTGAGCTGACAAGCGCAATGCGCAGACAAAGCGTTCATGATCACGTTCGCCAAACTTTGCAACGCTACGCGCTGCGGAAATGGGTCGAATTTCAAGATGAAAGCTGCTCCTCTTCCCCTCTGCTAGCGCACGCGCAGAGAATGAGGGCATGACGTAGGCGTATGAATGGCCCTACGTACACGGCAATGCAGTGACGTTGGTCCTCTACGTAGATGAGTCCGCTCTGACGTTGTCAACACTATACCACGTGACATGGCAAAAATTATTTAACACAATATGCGTAGTTTATGTATTTGTTGCTTTAAGAGGTTATTAAAACTTGAAATAAATAATGAGACGCAACAAAAAATTCTCGTGAAATGCTACGAGATGCGAGGCTAATGTGCCAGCGTTTCACATGCGTTCGTGTCCCCGCAATCAGTTCATTGAGCAGACGACTGCCATGGAACGCTCCTACACGTTCGCGCACTCATTGTGCTCATCTACTCAACCACGTCTAAGCTAGCGTTCCCAAACATTTCCGCAGAAACAGGCAGAAGACCACAAAATAACGCTGGTAAACAAAAATTCCCAAGCATTTCCCCGAGGGTGAACATGGTTAAGTGCGAATGCACGGGGTGATGCTATGAGGGGTATTTATTATTTCGCACTATTACATTTATTAATCACACTATGGTGCCGTTATGGTGTGATGGTTCCTGGGAATCGCAATTTGATCACACGAGGGAGTTTACGTTAACTCACTGGCGAATGCCAACGGATTTTATCTTTACTCCCCCTCAGAGCATCACCCCGTGCATTCGCACTTAACCATGTTCACCCTCGGGGAAATGCTTGGGAGTTTTATTACTGATGATGATGATTAAAGTGTAATTAATGAATTTAGGTGTTGTTTGTCATGAAGAATTTGTACACAGATACATTATATACGAAGTATTATTTATTTACACTTCACGACGCGTCCGGACGAGCAAAGTCCAGGGCTCGCACCCTCTCCCGCGCGGCACGTTCACTGGCTGGAACGGCTTCGGGAACGTCCACTCGCCGTTGACGATTTCGAGCGGCGTCTTGACGCCGGCCTTCATCGTCCTTCTCCGCCTGACGCTTGCGTTGTCGTTCCGCTTCTTGGGCCGCGTTCGCGGCTCGATGCTGACGCCTCATCTCGGCCTCGCGAGCGCGCAGTTCACCATCCGCTGCACGCTTCGCCCGCTTGTCCTCGGCCTCGCGAGCGCGAAGTTCGGCATCCTCTGCACGCTTCGCCCGCTTGTCCTCGGCCTCGCGAGCGCGCAGTTCGGCATCCGCTGCACGCTTCGCCCGCTTGCGCTCGGCCTCGCGAGCACGCAGTTCGGCATCCGCTGCACGCTTCGCCCGCTTACGTTCGGTCTCACGAGCCCTTCGCAGCGCCGCCTTGTCTTCCAACGTCAGCGAAACCACCGCGGTACCGTCACCTCCAACGACGGGTGCAGTGCTGGCATTCGGTTGTACTGCATTCGTTGTTGATGGTAGCGTTGCCTCCGGTACATCCATCACACGACCCGCTTTCGACGGGAGACTGAGAGAGAAGGCGGGCGCGCGAGAGAGAGGGGTGCGCGCGCAGCTGCAGCGAGCGAGGAGAGCGGAGGAGCGAGCGAAGGGGGAGGGGGTATAAGGCGCGTTACTGACACCGATATCAGCGTCGCGTCCGCGGCTTATTCGGTAGAGCGTCGCACTGCGGCCCGCCAAGTCCTCTTTCTTTTAAAGATAGAGAGAAGACTGCGGACGCCGCCGACGGCGGTGGATGGTTTGGGGTCGCTTATAAAGAGTATTCACACTTAAAACAACGCTGCTCACGTTCTCGGGGGTTGGATTTGTTCGGGCACGTCATGCGCACGTCACTTCATGGTCGGATGCTGGAGAGGGTGGGGAAGAGGTTTGGCTCGAGAAGGCTACGCGGAGGAGCGGCAAGGGTATCGAGCTCGCCTGCTCACATCCTCGTTTTGCGCCGCTTCAAAAAACCTGTTTTCTCCGTTCGTGATGAACCGATACGAAAAATGTTTGTGGCAAAATGTACCTCATCGGACACCCAACTACTTCCACTGTCTAAATAAAATTGGGTATGGGGCCTGGTGAGTGGCCCTTTAAGATTTTAATACACACCGGCTAGCAGAACTTTATTAATTAACTCAGGCGCAGGTGTAGTGTGGGTCTGTGTTTCACGTGTGCGCCCCACGATAGAGGTTTCTGGAACACCACGCGATTCGCAGGTCAGTCAACACTGCAGCTTCGCATTCATTGTAACGTTTAAAAACGGGGTACCCAACCGGCTTCAGGATCCAAGAAATTTTCGAGGTCTCTGTGAAGGCGCGCCCAACCAAAATCACATTGACATTCTTGCGTATTCATTGAACTAAGGCTCAGAAAAAAGGAAACTTAGCCACGTATCCTTGCCAAGTGAGACGCAAAGCAAGGTGCGTAGCGTCACTAGCTTGGTGACACGGACACCGCGTAGGTAATGACGCAGTAGAGCTCGCGTTTCTAATAGTCGCAACATTCAAACTGTTGTACTAAGCCGAATTCAAGAAAACCCAACCCAAATCAGCTTGGGAGAGGATCGTTTTGAGTCCCGAATCAAAGTTTTTTGGTGAACTCTGCATCCCGGTGTGCGTAGAAACATGTTTAAGTGATGCACGCTTTCTTTGCGGGGTTCATCTATTCCCAAATAAATTTGTTTAATCTCTCTCTTGGGGCACGAGAATTCCTATTTAAATACAGCGCCAGCGCAAAAGTATTCAGGTTTCGTTTATTTACACATTTCTTTATTTACTTCCCCGGTCTTTTTTTCCAATGTATCATTTTTTTTCTCTATGAAACAAAGTTATTGAACTACACAATAATGTTTAACATATGTCCCTGCTCCCTCGGTGGCGCTAGGAATTTCTTGTAAACTCTTACAAACCGCGTCTAATCTCTCAGGTGTGCAATGTACAGCATCGCTGCAAAAACATGTGGAAATGTTCACTTGGGCGCCTCACCTCAAATAGTGACGTTATGCGAAGCCGGTACAGCACGGGCACGAAGACGTGGGTGGACAAAGGTATAAACAACAGAGGCATCACGGAGCACCAGAAAGTGTGCCATCCGTAGGCGTAGTAGTGTGCCGGGAACCCCACCAGTCCCGTTGAAGAAACCAGGGACGCCACGGATGAGGCCGCCAGTGGCAGCATTCTCAGCAGTCGACTTCCAAGGAACACTTCCGCTGTTGTCCCGCTTGTTCCAGTTCCGGCCTTCCGGAAGGAAAAGTACACGCCCAGCGACATATTGCAGGCCATCAAAACGCCGAAGATGATGTACTCCACAAGCCGCACCATATTCTTTACAGCTGCTGGCGAACGTCCTTGCGACAAGGCAGAAACATTTTGGAATAATTTATTAGAACATTAGCATCGCTCCATGGCCACTGACACGTCTACAAGAATCTCCTATACTCTCTGAAACAAAGACTCGCACGTATTTGTCAGTTTATATCCTCTGCGTCGTTACGCACATGTCAACTGATGCGAAGAGTGAGGGCTGACGTCTGAAAAAACTTTCGAATGTGTCGTGATGTAGTACAATGTAAATTTTGTAAAATAAAAGAGGTTCCTTAAAGCACATTTTACTAATACGAAAGAAGTCATTTAAAAAAGCCGACTGAAGTACACTTTAACAACAAAAAAACTGGAAAAAGATTGTTGGCCTATCCGCATGCTTCGCTGGCAAAGGTCTGTGAAAGACGATAGTCTTCTATCATGAGAGAGAGACACATGATGACGTCGAGACAGTCAGAACACATATAAGACATATTGCTCGGATACCCTGCCGCCCCGTAGCGGTGGTCTAGTGGCTAAGGTACTCGGCTGCTGACCCGCAAGTCGCGGGATCGAATACCGTCTGCGGCGGCTGCATTTTAGATGGAGGCGGAAATGTTCTACGCCCGTGTACTCAGATTCGGGTGCACGTTAAAGAACCCCAGGTGATTGAAATTTCTGGAGCCCTCCAATACGGCGTCTCTCATAATCATATGGTGGTTTCGGGATGTTAAACTCCACAAATCAATCAATCGGATACCCTGCCACCACCTAGCCTCTTTAAAAACATACAGACAACGCTCGTCCTTCTGTCAAACGGTAACCACGTATCGCGACTCTTTACCAACATGCTTCACACCCGCCGCCAGGCCTTCGACTCCTTCTTGGTGCCTGATTCTGGCTAACACCAGGCTAACAATACCTGGCATCCAGAAGAAAGTAGATATGTCGTCACCTGCTCTTAAGCAGCTTGCTCTGCTCTTGTTATACAAGACGTACCAAGGTTGTATCCACGTATAAACCGACGGCTCCGTTTTACAGAACAGTTCAACGTCATTTTTTAGATGCGGAGCATCTAATACTCGAGGATTGTAGTGCGGCGCCGTCCGCAAGCTTCCTCCTCCTTCTTCCACCATCTGTGCATTCCTTCCTCCTCTACACACCGCGCGCGCTTCACTCCTCCACCATCTGTGCACCCTTCCTCCTCTACACACCGCGTGCGCTTCTCCTCTTCACGAACATTCGCTAGCTGTATAATGTAGCGCGCATGCGCCGTCACGCTTCGAGAACATCGGCAGCTGACGCGCGCATGCGCCGTCGCGCTTCGAGAACATCAGCAGCTGACGCGCGCGCATGCGCCGTTGCGCTTCTCCCCCTTCTCGAACATTCGACAGCTGACGCGCGCATGCACCGTCACCCACCATCTGTGCCGCGCGCGCTTCTCCCCTTCGAGAACATTCTACAATTCTCCTGATTCTCCAGTGGACGCGCATGCGCCGTCGCGCTTCGAGAACATTCAACAGCTGACAGTGCATGCGCCGTCGCGCTGTATATATACTCAAGGTCGGCGCTCGCTCACTCAGTTGCCGCTCGTCGGTTGGTTTGTACGGCGCGTCGACGTCCAAGGTCGTGGTGAAATGAATTCACACGAATCCACAAACACAATGATCAACGTCCCTTCGACCAGCGCCGCCCTTTCGCATACGTGTGTACGTGTTCACTAATTTAACACCCCCTCCTACAACCACGTTAACCAATTTAGCCATCGACCCAAGTAAGTCGCAATTTAACACCCCATTTCACAACCACGTTAACCAATTTAGCCATCGACCCAAGTAAGTCGCACTTTAACACCCCGTTAACCAATTATATGCTCCGCATCCTCCTCAGTGTTCCCCCGAGGAAGCTGCGGGCAATTTTTGTTGTACCAATAATAGCCACAGCAAGCAAATTCAAGACCTCCCCCTAACGACATCGACAGGAGCGGAGCTCACAGCTCTTTGTGCCACATTGCAATGTATTAGTGATCAACAGTAACAAAAATGGGCAATTTTCGGTGACTCCAAATCGGGGCTGCAATCCCTTCTATTACCTTTACGCCGCAGCCCGTACGAGCAACTGGTGTTGGAGACTGCTGAAGAGACTCACAATTTAATTGAGAAAGGGAATGACTTGGCCTTTCAGTGACTTCCAACTCATTGTGGAATAATTGGCAATGAACGGGCCGATCGGGCTGCCCATTCTCATCATTGTGAAAGCAATCAAATATCGATTCCGCTCTCTAGAACTGACGCTGCACAGAAACTCCGCATTCTTGCTCGCAAGTGCACCACGTCGCAATGGACAGAGTCATATTTCACGCACACATGAATACATACCTTAGACCCAACTCTGTCTTCGAATTCTACCAGAACTTCGCGGACGAGACGCTACTATGCTGTACCAATGCGCACGCGTTCCGCATAGAAATGACCGACACTGCTGAATGGGACAATTGGTGCAGTGACGAAACAACTTGCCATAATCTGTGCGAATGCTCACAGTACTGCTCGAAGAGACAGTTACTCTGCAATGAACTTGACCAACTGGCCACCAGACTCTTTCGGAAGAAAGAATTCTGCGCTACCGACAGGACTTTATGTTGCAGAAGAAAGCTGTGAAAGCGCTCTTGCGCTGCCTGCGTTCAACCGGCCTCTCCAAACGAGTGTGATCGGAATACCCTGCATGTTTGCGCATGTGTATTTTTCTCCTAAATTATTTTATATCCCTCTATTTCTATCTTCTTTCCGGCCTTTATTTACCCACCCCTGTAAATGGTAGCAAACCAGTTATTCTAGGTTGACCTCCCTGTCTCTTCCTTTCATTTATTTCTCCCTCCCTCTTTCTCTCTCTCTCTCTCTGGGCGAAAAAATCGGCAAATAGGCGCTGCGTTAAAGTCACTGTATGTGCTACCTTTAGGTAGCTGAGTAGCGCATTTGTTTTTCAACGCCGCTAGGAAACATGCGCGGCGGAAAAGCTTGTACGCAGGCCACGCCACCGAAAACAGTCACCGTCCACCTGGAAAATATCAAGTGACCGTCGTGCGCTTGTAAGATTGTTAGCAATAAACCGGTTCTTTCAGTTGGTTTCGATTCATGTACTTAAGCTTCAGCAGCAGAGTGTTGGCGTGGATTCAGCCTCATCCTCAAAAAACACACTGGAATAACCAAGCTGTTGGCTTTGTAGGGTGCTCTGTAGATCCCGGAGGACCTATATCAACTGTTTGTGAGTTCTTGCTCATCTTCCATAGCTGGCTGCACTTTACCATGCGGAAGTGGCGGGGCATGTGATTTGGCACTAGGCCAGGCATTTGCGGTTTTTCTTATCGGAGAGACAGAAAAATGCTTTTGAACTCTTGTGACACAATACTGAAAGCAGGTGTTTCTTCTTTAATCGCCCGTCGTTACAATGCCGGGCATCTCCACTGGCGACCAGCGACATGCTTCGTCGATCGGCGACAAGCTTATGTCGCCTGCAAAAACAGAGCGCAGCTTGGCCACTCCTCTAGGCCACTCCTCCACACCTACTACTATGTACTAAAGACTACTACTACTAGGAAATATGACTGCTACAACAACTACTACTACTACCACTACTACTGCTACTAGTAAATAGAGCGCGGACGCACGACCCATGGCTTAAGGAACTTCACCCTTAAAAATGTTGAGTGGAAGCTTCCACAATGCTTCGCCAACAGTATTGAAGCCAACTTTTGTCCTCCAAAGATCTCAGAAGCATGCTATTTTCTGGTGGTGCCCATTTACGCATCAAGTGACTTTGCTTTGTTATCCTTAAGGTGACGTTAAATATAAATTAAATAATAGTTGTTTCAGAAAAAATAATTTGCAGAGACTAGTATCAGTGCCTAAATTTTCAATGAAATTTGCCTTGAATCCAAGGCTCACTTAAAAAAAAAATCTGATACCACGAAGACGCACTTTCATCACTATCGGACCCAAAAAGGCCGCCACGTTGAACTCGTTGGGCGTGCGAAGAAGACGCTGCTTCTCAATCGCCGAATGCCAACAGCTCACCATGCCCCTCGTAAGATGACTGCCATAGCCGCCATCATACGGTTGGTATGGCTTCATTTGTGGGCAAGAATTTCCACTACAGCAATTTTGTTAAAACCTCCTTGATGCTCCACCATAGTAGAGTGCCAAATACTCTGATTAATTGCCCTCTTTTTTGAACACGCACTCTGTCCGATGCATTGTTCAGATGGCAGAATTTCAGAGGCGAAGCTCCTTATAGGGCCGATCACCAGGTTTGACCATTTAGAGCTGACAAGCTGAATGCGTAGTGCTCAATGCGCAATACTCATCATGTTTGCGCGCGTTCATGATCACGTCTGCCCAAATTTGCAATGCTACGTGCCGCGAAAATAGGTAAAATTTCAAGATGAACGCTGCTCTCCCTTTCTTTTGCGGGCATGCGCCTAGAGAATGAGGGAATGACGTGCGCGTATGAATGGCCCTACGTACACGGCAATGCAGTGACGGATGTCTTCTACGTGAACTACTATGCTCTGAGGCTCCCAACAGTGGCACGTGACATGGCGAAAACTATTTAACACGACATGCGTAATTTAAGTATTTGTTGCTTTAAGAAATAATTAATCTCTAGATAAATAACGAATGAGTCGCAATAGGGTAATGTGAGGGCTCTTCTTTTTCCATTTTTCTTTGTGAATTGCAAGGAGATGCGGGGATATTGGGGAGGCGTTTCAAGTGCGTTTGTTTTATAGTCTAGGCACTATATTCGTGTCCCCGTGGTTCAGAGGTCAGCGCATCGAGCAGGTGACAACTGTGCAACGCTCCTACGCGTTTGCGCACTCATTGTGCTCATCTATTTTACCGCGTCTAATTCAGCGATTCCAAACCATCTCACAGAAACAGACAGTAGACGCCCCCTCCAAAAAAACGCTGGTCAACAACAACAACAACAAAATGACCGGTCCCACCTACAGTGGGAATAAATGATCTATGAAGCACGAATGAGAAATGTTGATATTTCTTTTAAAACCAACTCAACGTTTCGAGGTGGAGGTAAATGATGCCATTCTTGACTTCCGCGTCATGATTATCGTGTTTGAATGCATTGTTTACCTTCTTCATCTATTCACGTCACGTGACACCGAATTTAGTGTATGTGGAGCTAGCAAAAAAGCCGCGAACACGCTATGAGCGTGGTAGGTATGTTGTCATGTTGTTACATTACAAGCGTGTCAGAGTTATCTTGTTTCCATTAGTCATATCTTTCTTCATTCATTGACGTCACGTTACGCCCAATTTCGCATACGCGGAGTTAGCGAAATGGCCGCGAGAGAATCATGAAGGGCCCGATATATTCCAATGTAGCGTTGATGCGCGCACACGCTGGGCACAGCGACGCAACGTTAGCAAAGCGGATGCCCTCTATAGTGTGACGCCTGGCGCGACCAGCGTCCGTCGGCGCGGCCCGACGGCAACTGGCGCTAAATGCGACATGCTGCCTTTCGCGCTGGTGTGCTCCCTCTTTTCTTGATGGAGGGTCGCCGGGCACGCTGAAACGCGCATGCGTCTAAGCAAGTCATCGCGGCGCACGCCTGCGAGTATATGGCACGACTGGCGCCTGGCGTGGCAATGCCGGCGTGACGCGACGAAAAGAACGCCGGCGAGCAAGCGCACCGCGTCACGTCGAAATGTATTGGTGTATTGACTGTGGCATGTAGTCATGTTTTCGCAAGGGACGCATTTCATGATTATCATGTTTGCACCAGTCACATACCTTCGTCATCAATTTGCGTCACGAAATACCGAACTTGGCATATGTGAAGCTAGCGAAACGACCGCGAGCGCATTATCAGTGTGGCATGTAGTCATATTTTACATGACACGCATATCGGGATTATCATGTTTCGGTGTGTCATTTACATATGTCGTCCGTTCGCGTCGCATAATACGAGTTTGGTACATGCGAAGGATAGATGGATGGATGGATGGATGGAAACAACTTTATTTATACGTCCTGTACAGGGTGTAGCCACCTGCCTGGCTGATCTCACGTTGGGACTGAGAGGTCAAGCCTCTTAGCCCTGTCATGGGCGTACTGGACAGCCAGGACTTGGGGGATATGGTCGTGAGACTTTATCATTCCTGTAAACCGTTCCCGGGAAATGCGACGGCCAAGCGACCCACATTCCCAGACCATATGACCAAGCGTGCATACTTCTTTCTTACATGCCTTGCAAACAACATCCATATCTTTTATATCGTACCATTCATTTACCTGTGCCGGTGAGTAAAAGACTGTGTCTGTAATTGTCTAAGTGTGACCGCTTGTGCTCTGTTTATTCTACTGTGAGGGGGTGCAAACTCTCTCTTCCCCAGGTAGTAATGTTTAGTAAATTCAATATATGTTATGGGCGTATCCCGTGGTAGAATTTTGAATTCAGCAGAGTTAAAGCCACGTGTAAAAGCGTCCCGGTCCGTAAGTTCCCGGGCAACGCTGTTGGCCGATTCATTTGGATTGATGGGAATGTCATCGAGTGGAACAAATATATGTAATGTGTACCAATGGCCTGTTTACTATTAATAGTTCAAACTGCTTGTGGTGTGATACTGCCCCTGCTGAAGGCTCTGATGGCTGGTTTTGAGTCACTGTATATCTCAGTGTATCGATCATCTGTCAGGGCCAACGCGATAGCAACCTGTTCAGCGACTTCCGGTTTGGAAGTGTAAACTGTGGCGCAGCTGGTACACCTGCGCGGGTGGTCAACTACTAACGCGGCGAACTTATTTCGGTCTTTATATGAGGCTGAGTCGACAAAGCAAGCCCCGCTGCCTCCTTTATCCAACTTCTTTATTAAAGCCTTAGTCCGGGCTACCCTTCTGGTGACGTTGAAGGTTGGGTGCATATTTCTTGGCAACGGGGCAACCAAGATGCTCTCAGCAAAGT
Organism: Rhipicephalus microplus; assembly: GCF_043290135.1. NCBI lineage: Eukaryota > Metazoa > Arthropoda > Arachnida > Ixodida > Ixodidae > Rhipicephalus > Rhipicephalus microplus. Next base: position 9,304,144 of record NW_027464588.1, read on the forward strand.
CCTGTGGTATCTTGGTGTATGTCTCCTGGTCTAGAAAGGATTGATCACGATTCTATGGAGGATCAATCTCCCCATGCAAGTGGTAGAGAGTCTTGCTATGTGTGACCTTTCTTGAGCCTCCGCGATTTCTCCAGACATGTTGTGTACCCCAAACTTGAGCAAGTTTTGAGTGCTGGTGCGAAGCGGCAGACCCAGTGCACTCTTGATGACTTTCTTGATCACCGCGTCGAGCTTCTTTAGTTAGGTTTGTGTTCAGTTATACATATAAGCTACATATGATACATCACATAGCGCGAAAGAGTTGATCAACCTGATAAGATTGTCCTCTTTCATGCCTTTTTGTCTCCTTGCAAGTCGTCTGATCATCCGGTATGCATTCTCTGTCTTGAAGATAATTTTCTTGAGCGCCATGTGATTCGTGTTATTTGCATCTATAAAAAAGCCCAGTGCCCTCGTCATGTCGACTCTGGGTATATATACCCCATTTTCGGTCAATATATGTATGTCACTTTCGGATAGTGGCTTCCAGCCCTTAGGTCTCTCCCGTCTCTCTTTTCTGTAAAGTAATAACTCCGATTTCTGTGGGGAGCACCTGAGACCAGTGGCCCTCAAGTATTCCTCCACTGTCTTAACCGCTTCTGTGTGTGCATCTCTTACCTGTCCTTCACTACCACCAGCACACCATATAGTGAGGTCATCAGCATAGATGGTGTGGTGAATGTTGCTGATATTGCTCAGTTTCCTGGACAGGCCGATCATGCACAAGTTGAAGAGGACGGGAGACATCACCAAGCCTTGAGGGGTTCCACGATCGCCGAGTTCAACCACGTCTGAGTTAGTGTCTCCTACCCTTTACCTCGCTGTACGTGCCCTTAAGAAAGATTTTATGTAATTATACATTTTTGATCCAAGTCAATTTTCCTCTATCCTTTGAAGGATGTATTTGTGCCTAATGTTGTCGAATGCTTTCTCCATGTCTAGTCCGAGGATGGCTTTGGTATCTCTAGAGTATCCGTCTAGAATGTCGTGTTTAATCTGCTTCATGGCATCCTGAGTAGATAGTGAGGATCTGAAGCCTGACATATTGTAGGTGTATATGTTGTTGTCCTCCAAGAAATCCTTAAGCATGTTGAGGATTGCATGCTCGGCAACTTTTCCTACACATGATGTTAGCGATATTGGTCGCAAGTTCTCCAGACTTGGAGGTTTACCCGGTTTTGGGATTAGTATGACTTCAGAAAGTTTTCATTCATCTGGAACTTCACCCGAATTCCATGCTTCGTTAATAAAATCAGTCAGTGATTCAATAGAGGGCTCGTCGATATTCCCGAGTTACTTGTTGGTGACGCCATCTGGGCCAGGGGCAGACTTTCTGTTTAACTCACTCAACATCCTTCTGATTTCAGATAAAGTGAAGGGTCGATCCAGTTCCGGCTGAGGGGCTCCCCGGTATTCCGATCGTGGAAATCGTTCTGACTCCTTAGCGACTGGTTTGTCTATGAGTTGTTTAGTAACTGTTTCAATGTCTTGATTTTTAACGGCTGTGTGTATGGCCCGGGCAAGACAGTGTCTCTGGTTGAACCTGGTGCCTTGCTCGTCTAGGAGGTGCTTAATAAGTTTCCATGCTTTGCCGTTCCTGATCTGCCCATCAATCGTTTCACAAAATTCATCCCACTGTTGCTCACATAGGTTGGTGCAGTGCAGTTTGATTTGTTTATTCAGTTCTGCTATTTTCTTCCTTAGTTTACGATTCAGTCGTTGAGTCCGCCATTCTTTAGTAATGGCCTGCTTTGCTTCAATTAAGTGGGCTAGTTTGGAATCCATGGCCTCGACGTTAGCATCAGTGAGAAGCTTTCTGGAGGCTGATTTGATATCATTCCTGATGAATTCGCACCACTCTTTGAGACTTGGTTGGGTGGCATTTGGTTCGCTTTGCGTTCTAATTCTGCGAAAGACATCCCAATCAACAACATCGAATTCTCTAGTGCAGCCTTTCTCAAACTCCAGCGTAACCTCGAGAACATAGTGATCACTGCTGAAGTTATGACCGGTATTTGTCCATATGGGATGCTCTATGTTCTTGACAAAGGTTAGGTCGTGTGTGGTGTCTCTACAGACAGAATTGCCCATTTTCGTGGGATACCCTTTATCCGTAATCAATACCAGGCCTTGTTTGTCAGCATGATGCCATAGATTCCTGCCTTTGGGGTTTGTCGCAGTATACCCCCAGAGTTCATGAGCAGCGTTAAGTCCCCTAATATGATTAGAGGCCTATCTTCCGCGAGTTTCGCAGCTTTCTCAAAAATTATCTTGAACTGTTGCTTGTAGTGCTTCGGGTTACTGTAAATGTTGAGGACAAATAAGCTGTTGCGTCTTTGATTTTTGTATGAAACCGGCACTAATACCTCCACCATGATGTACTCTAAGTTCTTGTCTCGAATGCTAGGATCGTGAGAGATGTGTGTCAGCTGCCTATTTACAAACACATATAAGCCTCTACCATAGTTTTCGCACTCTATAGCTCTACACCCCGTCAGCGTGACGTATCCGTGCCCAGTTTCTTGGAGTGCTGTTATATCCGGCTTAGAATGTAGTGATCTGAGATATTGCTCGAGTGTGGCACGTTTGTTATTGTACCCCCCACAATTCCATTGCCACACTCGAAATTCTCTTTTAGTGTGGGCCATATTAGATATTCGTATCCCCTGCCTGGGGAATAATGGTGGCTGTGAGCAACGATGGTCCACGCTGTGCTCTGTCGTTACCAGACATACTCATCACTTCAAGAGTTTTCACTCTTTCGCTAAATGCCTGAAGCCCTTCCCTAAGATAATTTAATGTGCTCTGCATTTGTCCCACACTGGTCGTCAACTGTGAGACGCTGTCCGTGATCATTTTCATTTTATCTGCAAATGAGGCTAGTGTTTGTTTCATTTCCTTAATGTGCGTTTCAGTATTCTTGAGCTTACTTTAGACGGCTCTGCGCTTAGCCGACATGGCCCCATCACCCACAGGCGCGGGAACTGGCGTTTCCTTTGGCGTGTTTTTGTTCTCGGCCTGCTTGGTGTCACTTAAAGATTGTTTAATTACTGCTAATTCTGTAAGCATATTTTTGTTAATTTCCCTTAGTTCTTCGTTTTCTTTCTTGAGCCTTTCTATTTCCCTACTTTGCTCTGGGGGTGGGTCGCAAAGCATGACACTTACCGGTTCAGTTCGCACACCATCGGCCCAGGCAAGTTGTCTGTTGTCGGAAGATTGTCCTCTGGTAGTTGGCGTCGCTAGCGCAACGGCCGCGAGTGCATCATGAGCATGTCATGTAGTCATGTTGTTACATGACACGCATCTCATGTTCATCATGTTTGCACTAGTATCATAGCTTCGTCATCCATTCACGTTCCGTAATACCAAATTTGGTATAAGTGAAGCTAGCGAAACGGCTGCCAGCGCATCTTGAGCATGGCATGTAGTCATGTTGTTACATGAGATGCATCTGATGATTATCATGTTTGCACAAGTCACATACCTTCGTCATCCATTCACGTACTGTAGTAACAAATTTGGCTAATGTGACGCTAGTGACACGGCCACGAGTGCATCATGAACATGACATGCAGTCATGTTGTTACGAGACACACATGTCATGATTTTCATGTTAGGGTTTGTCGCTTGTGTTCGCCATGCAATCGTGCCATAACATACCAGTTTTGCAACATGCCATGTTAACAAAACCACCGCAAGAGCTGCAGAACCATGAAGTGTAAATCATGACATTCATGACATACACGCCATGATTTTAATGTTATGACTAGTGAAATATGTTCTTCATACAGCCATGTCATGCCATACCGAATTTAGTATCGATACCACAACCGAAACGGCTAGGAGTGCTAAAAGTCGTAGGCGGCTAGATAGATAGATAGATAGATAGATAGATAGATAGATAGATAGATAGATTTTTAACGGTTATTTTTACTGTGCGAAAATCTTCACTGTGGGTTGCCGGTTTTGCGTAAGGCTTCAAATTATTAATGTGAGCTGGTATCACTCATAGCTCTCACAGCCTTTTAGTTGCGAAGCAGCTTCTTGACTAGCCTGCGTAACAGTGTCCTTTTGTACACCCCACCGCACATGTTTGATTCTCTCACCATCAGATGAAAACACCTGCAAAGATATCACCCTCCCCCCCTCATTTCTCCTCTGAAGGCCGACGCAGGAAGCGTCTGCTAGTAAAGAACCGACTGCTCGAGCTGCACAACCGTTCACTGGCCACCCCCGTAAGTAGGCATTGGATAGCGCCTTCGAAATTCAGTCAAGGGCGTCTTCACTTACCATTCGCCTGACGAGTGCCAGCGTCAACGTCACCGTCAGCTTGAGCGTTCACGCCCGCTGCTTTGCATATATCTACACATGGTTGCCTTTAGCAGGATATGTTTAAACTATTACCCATTTGAAGGTAGCATTGTCGCCAGTAAACTTGACCATAATGGTCGGATTCATTTATTGCGTCATATATTGAGCGCTTGAAAATGCATATCACACTCACAAGAGTGCCATGAGCAGCCAGCCGTTGTAACTTTCTTGAGATGGTCCATGACATACATATGAAACAGCGATTAACTCACCGAACGAAAAAAAAGAAACAAGTTACCAACATGGCACCGTTTATAAACATTTTTCATTCGTCGTGTCTTAAGGGCTTTTTTATAATTTTATCAGTTTGAAAAAGTTTACGAAAATTAGGGGACCCTAATGCTTCGTTTTTAAGAGTTGTGCGTGATAGCGATTTGTCTATTGTGCGTACATCAAACACTTAGTGCATGAAACCTTTTTAAAATTTCTTTGCACCAACTGCCTGGCCTTAAGAGAATAGGCGCAGTAGTGTGTGTGCCCTTTGTAGTGGGTGATCGGCTTAGAACCACGGAGCCATTATAATAATCACATCTTCTGACGCCCGGTTACAATGGGTGCTTATGTTACACATTCTTATTGTAATAAGTCATGTTCTATTGTGAAGCATGTATACAGGGCACGTGTGTTTGTAAAGCATGAAAGCTAATTTTTCTCCATTTCTGAGCAGGGGATGTTCTTCGCACTGTATTTGCAAACAGACCTAGCAGGCATGCTGAGCTACCTTGCTCGACGAGGTATGTTTTCTGAGAATCCATTATTATGTAGGGTTTGACGTTCCGAAACCACCATAAGATTATGAGAGACACTGCAGTGGACTGGGCTTTCGGAAATTTCGACCACCTGGGGTTCTTTAACACGCACAGAAATATGAGCATATGGGCCTACAGCATTTTCGCATGCATCTAAAATGCAGCCGCCGCAGTCGGGATTCGATCCCGTGACCTGCGACTAAGCAGCCGAGTACCTTAGTCACTAGACCCCTGAAGCAGGGGTGTGTTCCGAGACGAAGCAGCCAATGTGCGTAGTGTTGTCGATTTTTTCGACCGCTTCGGAGCGGCTTGCCCCGCCGCGGTGGTCTAGTGGCTAAGGTACTCGGCTGCTGACCCGCACGTCGTCGGATTCAATCCCGGCTGTGGCGGCATTTCCGATGGAGGCGAATATGTTGTAGGCCCTTGTGCTCCGATTTGGGTGCAGGTTAATGAATCCCAGGTGGTCGAAATTTCTGGAGGCCTCCAGTACGGCGTCTCTCATAATCATATGGTGGTTTTGGAACGTTAACCACCACCAACGCCTCCTAGAAAAACTATGACTGGAAACTGGCTCTCTCTTCAATTGAGAGCTTGCTGCCCGCACAAAATCTTGGAGGCCATGCCTCCTACCACGTGTTGCGACCGTCCGCTGTGTGGGACCGCTCGCCTCCGTACTGCTGTCACGTGACATCACAGTACCGCTTTGTCACGTGACATCACAGCTGCTCGGAGGCAACTGTGAGAGCTTTGCTGCGTTCGCAGGGGGCGACCGCCACAGGCGTTTGCCTTCGTACCGGAGGCGAAGGGCAAAATCCGAGGGTAGGGTGGCGCATTCGCGGCTCACGTTCCAGGCATAATTTTACTAGGAGGCGTTGACTCCACATATCAATCAATAAATCAGAGTGGCTTGCACTTCTGGACATGTGTCTTCGTTTACCGGACTTCTGACTGTAGAAAATCGTCTTGCGCATGTGGCATGCGAGCATAATTTTGAAACAATGACTTGTATACGTATATGTAGCAACGTTTGATTACAATATTTATGAGTATTAAAGTAAAACCAAGAAAAAAAGCTGACGCCTGGCCTTCTGGTCGAACATCCGCTTGCCACGCTAATGACTCTAGTTCGAAGCTCGCTCGGACCCAAGCGTCCTCAATTCTGGTCCTATTTTGACACAGAAGTTTTTAAAACATTTATTTTATTTGCATCATTCTTAATGTTTTGGTCATACGAAAGATGATCATTCTTGGCTGACAACAAATGACGCCGACGCCGGAATTTTTGTGAAACGAGCTCTTCAACGCTATCGCATTATAACGTCAGTCCACGGTGGCGAGATAGGTGTTTAATGTACACATATACGACAGATCATTCACTGCGCCAGAATCTGAGCTGACATTAAAATGGAAGTCTCTGCAGCACAGAAGGGCGTTGTTTCGACTGATGCTATTGCACACCATATTTTGTTTTCATGCTCCAATTATCCATGGCGTATACATTAGCCGGCTTCACTACATTGCAGCCCACAAAGATCATCAACGCAAGATAATATAAACAATAGACGTCGTCCTTCAGCAACTTTCTCTTTCCGAGAACTATCAGTCATGGGAATCGGCCTCTTCGCAACTGCAGAATTTTCTTCTACTGATGCGTTCTTTTCTGAAACAGAGCTGATTGATTACTTGTAGTACTAAGCTTTATAAGTTGCGTGTGTCTGCCTGGCAGTAACTATGGCCTGTTTCGTATTTTGGTTGTATTTATGTTGTTTTGTATTGGTGCTTTGTTTGCCTGTGTGCTGGGCCAATGCTGCACTTACTTTTAACTATTCTTTGCATTGGCAATATTTTTTTGCATTTTTTTATTGTTCCCCCGAAACATTTGACATTTAGGGTACAGCTGTGTCCAATGTAGCTGTGTATGTTTGGTGTCTTGCATGATGTACTTTGTTTTAATTGACACAAATTAACGTGAACCTGCTATTTCCGTGTACGTTCTTATCCTCTACCGCCCCCCCCCACTATAATGCACCTATGGGCGTTGTGGTATTGAATAATGAAAAAACAAACAAAGGAAGCTTCACCACTCACCAAATTGGCCTGTTTTGTCAATAAATTCAGTGCAACTTTCATCTTTGTTTTGCGACATGTGTCATCAACATACTGACCGACAGTACTTACCACAAATTTAGTATTCGCAGTACGTAATAAAGATAGTGTATGAAAGGTATGGTCACATAACACCAGTGATCACACATCCGAATCTCTGACCCGACAGTTGTCACAGAGGAAATTTAGGTTGAATACAAAAAAAAACATTAGTAAATGTTGATCAGAGCTTGTAATGGAGAAATGAAACTCTAACTCACCTGAAATGATAACTACAGAATAATTATGAGCATGCTTGTAAGTAATGCATAACCACTACACATTTTCACGTGTATCTGCTGCAAGCAGGCCCAAGTTTGGCTAATCAGAGAATTTTATGCAAACTTTATCTGTAGAAATAATGGCAGTGCACAAGTTCTACGGAATTAAAATATCTTGCACTAAAAGTGTGACATTCCTAACTTTTTGCTTGTTCTTCAGTTGACTTCTGCGTCTATATTACCGTTATTACATTTGTTTCGTGCATACCTTCGTGACTTTTCCTTTAGGTCATTTAGATATTTTCACTTCGATTAGCTTAAGCGCACACTAAGACCTGCAGCAGTTTTGGGCCACTTATAAGCTGAACGAATCACTGAATGAAGCAGTTATTTGATCAAATAGTTAGTGATACTCTGGCGTGCGTTCACGTCGCATAGGAGTCGCTCCTATAATCTCTGCGTATGAGTTCACTGTAGCCGCGCATGTTCACACAAAAAGAATAAAACGTTGCTCAAAGAATAAAGCAATAACTGTAGGGCGGTTTCTGAACAAAGTAAATATTTTTTTCAATTTCTACTTAGCATACCCAGAGAACAATTTCGCAAAATATTCAATTTGACAAAATTTTCTCACCTCCGTCTAAACACGAACGTCTGGCATACTTCGTTTAGGGTGGCTTGGACTTAGTTGCTCCTATCATGTACCCGTGGAGCTGTACAGCATTCATATGTTAAACACACCGAACGATTGCAGAGTTTTATTGCTCTTCGCTGCCAATGCAGTCGTAGGATTTTGAAATGAGCCACTCTTATCACATATCAGTGCATTGGCCTGCTTCCATGAGCCAAATGTGTTTGGTCTGGGTTTGGACTGCACATGTTTGGACTGCACATTGGCTTTGATACTTTGTAGAAAGGAGCCGCGTGTACCATTAATCAATGCAGGGCCTAGCAACTATGGGTCAATATCTCCCTTCAGCTGGCTGGGACTATTCTGTTCCGTCACACTTGAATTCAAGATATTGCTACATCTCACGATATTGCTGTATATTGCTACATGTTGTGCACGCCTGTGCTTTGTAATACTCATAGGTCATATCGACTTTAGCTGGTTTGAGGCATGCAAGACCATCGCAACTGCACCCTTGCGAGTGGGAACTGATTTGTACTTACGACATGGTGGTGCTGTTTATCACCGCTATAGCGGTAGGCCAGCTTGCTACTTGCAATGGCTATATTTTACCGGAAAGGAAACCAGAATGATTTCTTAATGCAGTATCATCTTAACGCAGTTTATTCTTAACGCAGTATTATCATTCTTTCTACTTATTTACAACGACACTAGAAGAAGTATACATTATGATCAACTCTCTTAAATCAAACAGTCCAGGTCTTGATCTTATAAACCCTTCAAGCATTAAACTTGTCTCTAAAGAGATCTCGCCTGCGCTAGCACACGTAATAAACAAACCATTTAAAGGTGGGATCTTTCCTAATAGACTCAATACTGGCAAAATAATCCCAGTATTTAAAAAAAAGGTGACCACAAGTGCACGAGTAATTACCGTCGTATCTGCCTTTTGCCTTTCCTCAGCAAAGTGATAGAAAAATTAATACACAATCGCCTAAGTGAATACCTGTCCAAGTTTAATCTTTTAACTCATGACCAATTTGGTTTTAGTGAGAATATGTCTACTGAATTAGCTCTTATTAGTTTTGTTAAAAGGGTTAAACTAGCTATCGACCGAGGTCTTCTAGTCGGATCTCTCTTCATTGACTTCACCAAAGCATTTCATTCTATCAATCATCAAATTCTTTTAAACAAACTTGAAGGTTATGTCATTTCTAGACAACCTTTAGAAATAATTCGTAGTTATTTGAAAGACAGATCTTACAGAGTCCAAATTGATGGTGTCCTCTCCTCATCAAATACTATAAATGGAGGTGTTCCACAAGGCTCAATGCTTGGACAACTTTCATTCCTGATATTCATCAATGATTTGCCACAAGTATTAACCCATGCACATTGTCTACTTTACGCCAATGACACCACCATATGCGTGTGTAATAACAATCCTTGGGCGTCTCTCATAATCATATGGTGGGTTTGGGACGTTAAACCTCACCTATCAATCAATAACAATCCTTGCTCATTGCAGAACAAACTGAACGCTGACCTAGCTAGTGTTCATTCATGCATAGTGTGTAAAAACAAGCTGATAATTAACCCATCTAAGACAACATTTATGCTATCCCATTCGTCAAAAATTCTGCTCATTCATCCCATTGCAGTTTCTTTAAATAATAATGTGATTTCAAGATCCACGACGACAAAACTTCTCGGTGTTGTTCTAGATGAAAATCTGAAGTTCCACTACCATACCCAATCACTTTCTCAAAAAATCTCATTCGTCATTCACATCATTATAAAAACTCGCGATTTTTTTCATCTGAACATTCTCATGTCTTTATACTATGCGTACATACAGAGTAACTTCTCATACTGCCTTTCATCCTGGGGTAATTCATATTAAACACATCTTCATCATCTAGAAATCTTGCAAAAGCGGGCATTACGATTGATTACATTTCAAAATCATACATCTCCCTCTGCTCCCATATTCCGTTGTGTAAATGTTCTACATTTGTGCATGTTATTCTATCATAAGGTTTCACTACTAATGTTTTTCTTATCAATACCGATCTCTATATTCCAGGTTTTACTCGCTCCAGCTTCAACAATAACAATAACACAAGATTTTTGAAGCGACTTAATCTACGCCTTTTTAAAATAAGAACAAATTATGGGCCATTTACTGTGGCTTTTTGAGGTACTTCAATATGGAATTCATTGCCCTCGAATGTGAAGTCATCTTTATTATTCTTATTCAAACGTGAAACTAAGGAGGATTTCATTACGCTTTGTTCGACACATAGAATTCACTAGGTTTTGTCTATCCTACTACTTCGCAATGTGCTGTTGCCACTTCCAAGTGTTTCACTTTTGCCCATTTTGATACTTGTTCGCATGTGTAGCTGGTCGCGCCACTATTCTTTGTTTGAATAATTTTTTAAAATTTTTCAATCTGACTGTTACAATTATTTTAACATTTACGTTCGTGATTGTCATGGTTGGATTTTTTATTTTTTATTACTTATGAATACTTTACCCTTTATTACAAAACCTATAGAAATTATATAAAATAAATGACTCACTGTTTCCCTAGTTTCCTGTAAACCCCCATTTATGTTTTGTTAAGAGGTCCCCCGACAGTTTTCCCTCCGGGACCTCTGAAGTTTCACTTTTTGTCCACCTTTTATTATCATCAAATTTCGTCGAAATAATTTCGAATTAAAAAAATGTGCTGCCACTTTGCATTTTCACGATGTGAAGATTCTTGATATTCGCCACAGTTCACGCTGGTGAAGAAAAAAAAAACATTACGGAAGTAATTAGGGCTGTCGTGGTTGACGTTTGTCGTGTCGCTGCCGACAGACCATTGTATCAAGACTGATCGTTGGCCTAGATGGTACTTTCTTAAGGACATACTTTAGCCGCGAAATATCACGATCACAGAGTAAAGAAACGCAGAACGACAAGGACAAGCGGCACGATAGAACTGACGATCTTTTCAACGCTAGATAGCAAGCCTGGGGAAGACACTCACGAAGACAGTCCAGTTTCACTGAAAATACATTGTATCAAAACTAATTGTTGGTCTAGCTGACATACAATGGACGGTCAATTGCCTGTCATGATTCAGGAATGCGTGTTGTGCGTGCCTATTCAGGATTATTTTTTCAGTTAGCGTAGCTGAGGCTCTACTCTCAGTAATTCATCTAACTCATACAGTATTGTGCTCGGTCTTGAGGTTGCTTGGCGGTTACTGTGTGTTGCTCTTTATTCAAGCACTTCAGCACCATTCGCGGCCTTTTAATTTTCAGTTTTGCATTTTTTGAAACTTTCAGTACTTCCCGTTTCCGAAGCTGACGCAGTATTAGGCTTTTAAGACAATAATTTGGATTTTTTCCTGGCCTGCCTACGACTGTTTGCGGTGGCACTTGTTTAAATCTGGTACTTGCTGATGAAGTATATAAAATGGTCAAGAACGCCAGTTCAAGTTTATTCTATGAGGTCAATGAAATCTACAAAGACAAAACAATTATATGTGTACTCAAGCCAGACTATCTTGTTAGTATACTGTTAGAAGAGCACCATGGTAAAGCCTCAAAATAATGTTGAGTATCTGTTTTTCCTTAACGAGATACATTTGAAAATGTTTTTGTATCTCTATAGTGTAACAATTTTATGACGTATTCGTCGTGATTCTCTGCTGTATGCGGGGAGCTCGCTAATTTTTCTTTCAGAAAAGGGACCACATGTTCGCAAACAGAAAAAGGATACACTTTTGGGCTAACCAAAGCAAAGAAACAACAGCTTTCGGCGACGCAGTGAAAGTGCCGAATTATTTCCGCATGTTCACTATGTCCTATGTGGTAAAGGTCTGATACGGCTGCTCAAACATTCGCGAAGAAAATATTTTCAGACATGTCGACAATGCAGTCATCTGTAAAAACTGGTGCAACACCTCTAATATTTTTTTAGGCAGGAGGGAGGTGGGAGCTGCCAGTCGAGAAGTCCGCAAGTTTTGCGTTGCCAGTGAACCAACGTTGTATAGCATAACAATTGAGGAGCAACCATTGCCTGCGAGCATTAATACAAAAACTTCCTTAGCAAAGCCCATTTGAGCAATTTAAACATGCGTGTTCTTTCATTTTACTAGTAATTGTTAGTCATTCGGGTGATATGATTTATTTACAAGTCACGATACAAAAATATCTGGTCACATAACTTTCTGTGTATATTTTTTTCATTAAACAGCCACCAGTCGGTCATGCTGCAGATGACAGGCTTGTCATGATGTGCCCGTTAACACGTCATTGATGTTTGTTATCATTCTTTCAAGGCCTTACCACTCATTGTACAACCAAGTTACTGAAGTGTCCGTAAGGGCATAGAAATAGTGGCATGCAAATCATACTGTTCATGACATGAATGTGATCATTTTATGTTATGTTCTGCCATACAGTCATGGTATGCCATAATAATTTCGAAATATTTCCATTAATGAAATGACCACGAGATAATGGTGAGCTCGACGACGCAAGGCGCGCATGGATGGTAATGCGGACAAATCAGAGAGCAACTTGGTCAGCGGGGTGATCTAATTATCCTTTCGCTGTTTGGTAGCGATGATGTCAACAGCGATGGCAGAAACATCAATTGAAGATACTGAGCAGGACATGTCGTCTTCAGGAAGAGGGGAGCACGAGAGGGCGTCGGCGTCTGCATGCTGGCGTCTGTTACGGTACAGCACGCGTATGTCGTAGTCTTCTAAGCGAGAAGCCCAACAGGCGAGACAGCCTGAGGGATCCTTCATTGATGACCGCCCGCATAGTGCTTGATGGTCGGTGAGGACATCTAATGGGCGACCATACAAATAAGGTCGAAACTTTGTAAGGGCCCAGACGATCGCCAGGCACTCTTTCTCCGTGACGGTGTAGTTTGTCTCGGCTCTCGTGAGTGCACGGCTTGCATATATCCTACGACATATTCAGGGAATCTGGGTTTTCGCTGCGCCAGGACAGCGCCGAGGCGTACACCGCTGGCGTCCGTGTGCACCTCCGTTGGGGCCATAGGGTTGTAGTGGCGTAGAATGGGAGGAGACGTCAACAAATAGCGGAGCCTTGTGAACCCGTCGTCGCAATCGGATGACCACGAATTGAGGGGTCCGTTACTTCGAAGGAGCTTCGTCAGCGGTGATATGATCGTGGCAAAGTTTCGTATGAAGCTTCGAAAGCATGAGCACAGGCCCACAAAACTACGCAGTTGTTTGACGGACGCAGCTTGGGGGAATTCAGTCATGGCCCGAACCATGGCCCGATCAGGAAGATTGCCGTCCTTTGACACGACGTACCCTAGGATGGTGAGTTACCGTGCTGCAAACCGGCACTTCATATTTATTTGCCAGCCGGCATTGCCCGCACGTGCGGAAAGTTTCAAACGTTGGAGATGCGTAGAGAAATCCGGGCTGTGGACAACGACGTTGACAAGGCAACACAAGCACGTGTACCATTTCATGTTGCACAGAATGGTCTCCAACATGCGCTCAAAGGTCGAAGGTGCATTTCATAGACCAAACGGCATGACATTCAACTCGCACAAGGCGTCGGGTATAATGAAGGTGGTCTTCGGTCGAGCTTCGTTAGCTATGGGTACTTGCCAGTACCCAGAGCGCAGATCAAAAGAAGAAAATAAAAGTAGGCTCCGTGAAGGCTCTCAATTGCATCATCGATGCGTGGCAGTGGATAAACATCCTTGCGAGTGATCTTATTGAGCCGCCTTTAGTTCACACAGAACCGTCTTTCTTCGCAACAAGAACAACAGGAGCACGCTCATGGACTCTCCGAGGGCTGAACAACGTTGCGTCGGAGGATATTGCCAACCTGCTCGTTAATTACGCAATGTTCAGAAGGCGATACGCGATATTGACGTTGTGGTAAAGGTGGATGGGCACCAGTGTCGATGCGATGCGTAACTGCGGACGCGCGACTAAGGACCAAACCTCATAAGCGCGAAAATGCACGCGACAGTGACGAGCGATGCGACGTAGATCGACTTCGCGCGATCAGTCGCTAGCGCAGGCAAACCTCATTCACGCGACGGCTTCAGCGAGCGAACTCCACTGTTGCTGGCTTGAGGCGGTCTACTCGCACAAAAAAAAAAAACCGCGTAGTGAGCGGTATGCAATTTAAAAATAAGATATATTGTTGTGTAATGGAACGGAAAGTGTTTATGAGTGCCTTGCAGCACTTTTTTAAATGCACATGCGTAAACATTGCGTTATTTCTTGTTGCGCATACGTGACTCGGCAGGGTCATATGCACCTATGTAGTCTTTGTCTTTTCCTGTTTTTCGCTATTGGCTGCTTGAGCCCAGCACTTCTCTCGCTCGGTTTCCAAATCACTCGGTTTCCTAATCTGGAGAACCGAGCGATCGCGCGAAAACGAGCACGCGACACGTCGCGCCAACGCCCTGTTTCGTCGCTCATAGCATCGCTCGTCACTGTCGCGTGCATTTTCGCGCTTATGAGGTTTGCTCGTAAGAGAATTTTGCTCGACATCGAAAGAAGAACGACATTATTGCAACAGGTCCAGAAGCTGGAAACGCTGTGCCAATGTAAGGTTGTCAGCAATTTAGGGGCCAAATACATGAGCAGATGACGAATCAGAAGTGAAAACAGCACTAGTGGTACGCGAACTGAGACAACGCGAGTCATCGGGTACGTCCAGAACTTGTGCTTTGTCGACTGGTTCCACTCTGCCGAGACATTTTCCTCGAACCAAGGTAACAGTGGCAAGGATGGGTTGGTTACAAAATTAGCGGCATTGCCTTGTGTAATTTGCACGGTCGCGAAAGGCACTAGCACCACTGTCCTAGTACAAGCACGGTCGGATGGCGAAATGAGTGCAATTGTGCCACTGGTGCAGTAGACCGACACAGCCGTCGTCGAGCTTGGAGGCACTGTTGTATCGTCTTCGACAAGAATCTTGCTGAGTATCGAGGGACTGTCTTCTGGTGGCAAATTTGAGAAGGGCGAGAGTTCAATTTCGGCGGCGGCACAATAGATGACGATGTCGTGGCGGGAGGGAAAATCCCATCCCAAAAGGACGCATGAGAGCATGCAGAACCGGGTGGCATACAGAACGTCCCAAATGACAACGCGAGTGGTGTAGCCTGCTGTGGCATGAATACGATGTGAACTAGCGGTACAAAGAGACAACCAGAAATTGGCGTCATCACTTTTAGAAGCATGCGGCAGAGGTCTTCGTCCGTAACTGATATGGCAGCTCACTGTCAATAAGAGCAGACGCATGAACACTGTCCACAAGCACGTCAAAGGTATTACATGAGTTGTTCTGAGGGCTTTCACAATGCGTTAGCGTCGCAGTCCTTGCTTCGAGGACTGCGGTGACTAGTTTTCTCACTCGTGAGTTGCCTAACTTGGCCGCATGGGGGACGGGGAACGACATCGTGGAGACGGCGGCCTTTGAGGAAATGGAGGCGAGATGGTGGTAGCATAGACGGTGATTCATCGTTATACGGACAGCTGAGATGGCCAGCAACAAGTGATAAATTGGGAGGCGGCTGTACACGAGGGCAATAACGTGCTACGTGACCGGTGTATCCACAAGCAAAGCAGATGGGCCGGTTATCGGGTGTGCGCCATCGATTCGCCGTGGTAGGTCACGTTCGTGTCGCAACAGCGGACGAACGAAACGGTGGCTGGAAAGGCGCCAGGGCGGGCTGGAGCTGAGTCTTAGGGGTCGCGTCAATATACACAGCCAGCATACCCTCTTTAAAAGACGGAGGTCAAGCGGCAGCTTCGGCGTAACTCAGAGGGGCGGGTGCTGGAACGACTGGAGGCGTCGGAGCGACCACTTAGGCGTAACTTAGGGGCTCAGGAGCCGGAAGTTGTTGTGGTTGGTATGCAGGCATGACCTCCGCTATTTCCTGCTTAATGGCTCGGCGTATGGGAGGAAGAATGGTAGTAGCCGATTGTTGAACAGCCGGTGGGTGGGCAAAGGGCAGGAGAGAAAACTGGTGCGCGATTTCGTCAGGCATGAAGGACTTGCGGTCTGCCAGCAACGCTGCCTGGTGACAGCTCACCTCCAAACCAGCAAGCCCTGCATCTCGTGGTGTGAAGCGATGGGTCATCGAACGCTGCTGGCAGGGCTCCTCATAGCTCTGGCACAGCGTGGTGATCTCAGCCACTGTGCCACGGTTTTTGGCGAGCAGCATCGTGAAGGCATCATCGTCGATGCCTTTCATGAAGTTGCAGATCTTGTCAAATTCGAACATGAAGTCATTGGATATTTTGAACAAGTCCAAGACATCTTCAATATAGCTGGCAAATGACTCGCCAGCCTGCTCGGCTTGAAGCTTAAACGTTGATGGTAGCATCTTAAAATCTGACCAGCTTGCAAAATCAGACGCATGTTGTACCACAAACTGGCTACGCCCTCATGGTAGAACACGCATTTTGTCAACTTGCCGCCCTCGTGCCATTTGTTGAGGACGCTCACGTGCTCGAAAATTGCAAGACAGTCCTTCACGTCAGTGCCATCGGCGCCAGTTAAAATGGGTGGATAGCGGATGCTGTGGACACCGGGACAAATGGCTGGCACGGGAGGGGGCGTTTGCTAGAGGCATCGTGGAGCATGGTCGTGGGGCACCCAGCACCTCCACCAATTGGTTAAGGCGTTTATTAGCCGGCAACCAGCCATAATACGCTATGGCGACAATGACAGCCAAGCACGGACTCACAGCGCAAGCGGCGTCCTTTTTGGGTAGACCCAGTAGAGATTACTCGGGATTTCAACCCATTTGTGAGTTCGGAGGCATCGCTACAATTCAAGAGCTTTCCTAGGCTTCTGCGCATATTGTCAAAATGATGTAGTCTGAGAAATCATAGAACACATGCAAAGCGATTGTTTGTTGTAGGAGACAAGCGAACTGTAGACTTTACAGCGGAGAATCGTGTAGAAGAGGGATGCACTAACTGTTATGGTATTACGTAATAAAATGCCACGCGTGAAGGTTTCGAAACACGCAGCTTGTGGTCGGCTTCTTATCAACCTCAGGTGCAGGATTGTAAAAGCAATTATTTCTTTATGGAATCACTCTCAAACTTCATGTCTATTTCTCTCAGCGAAATGGACAAATGCCGTAAGTAACGCGTGTGAGAGCGCTCAACGATAGATAAAAATCGTAGGGAAGCGATGGTCAAATAACACTCAGTGACATCTCCTAGGACTCTGTTAACCAATGAATATTAACCAACAGTTTTACAGCCCCCCCTTGTTCAAACAAAAAGTCCAATTTACGCACACCAAATAAATGAGCAACAAAAATATTGATTACCTGAAACTCTAGCTATAGGCCTAGTGTGAGCAGAACTCTGAGTGATTCATAAACACTTCACATGTTAGGGTGTACTGTGTTGCAACTTAGTGTGTAGCAGACCTTC
Source organism: Rhipicephalus microplus (assembly GCF_043290135.1). NCBI lineage: Eukaryota > Metazoa > Arthropoda > Arachnida > Ixodida > Ixodidae > Rhipicephalus > Rhipicephalus microplus. Next base: position 9,321,760 of record NW_027464588.1, read on the forward strand.
CCCTGCATGATTGCAGCGTTTCACATGTAAATTGAAGTTGTATCAATAATGGCGCACACATCCTATAAGAAAACCAAATACCAGGCATTAGGATGTTGACATTTTCAAAATTTCTATTTACTGCTCGTTGAATAACTGTCCGTTTATTATTCCTTGTTTTCTTCAGTTCCTGTTGGTCTGTTTGGTCGACTTCTGTAGATTTGTTTTGCGTTCTTCGTGTAGAAAAAGTACACCTTTACTGAACCCTACCGCAGTTGTTGAATGAGTTAGCGACTCAATCACTGAACTAACAAATTATATAGTGACACTTGGTGGTACGTTCGCATCCGGTAGGGTTCATAAAGTTTTTGCATATGGGCTCACCGTAAGGGCGCGTATTCATTGAAAAAACAGTAAAATGTCATGCCATTAAGAAAGCGTCAAATTTAGGACAGTTTGTAAAAACAAAATAGCTACTGTGATTTCGCTTTGCCCTGCCCGAAAATTGCTTTTGTATGATATGCTGGTAAAATGAATTTCCTTACCTACGCCAAAAAAAAAACTTACTTACCTTACCTTACCTACGCCGAAAGGAGACGTACTTCGCTTAGAGTGATTCTGAACTGAGCTGCGTTACCGTGTGTCAGTAGGCTGGCATTCGTGATACGTGAAACATGCCGTACACGTATCCAGTTATAGTGCTCTTTTCTGTGCATGCATCCATGCTATTTACGACTGAGACGCTCTTACTAGTATTCATTGTACTGCGCAACTTCTGAGTCATTTTACGGCTTGCCTGTGTCGAAGCATTTGCGTCCACCGCAACTGTTTTAATTATTTATTGGACTGAGAAGAATATCGACCTAGAGTTAAAGAGTAATTTCATAAAGAAATAATTGCTTTGACAATCTTGCACCTGAAGTTGAAAAGAAAAAAAAAGAGATACAGTGTCTGGCAGTGATAGTGGATTAAAATATATTGACTAACCCCATTGCAATTGCACAGCATCGATGGGCAAGATATCCCTTTAGGTTGTTGCGACTCTCCTAGTTAGCCGCGCGTGCAAAGTCGGATTCAAAGTCTATTTTTTTAAACATTTAAAAATGTCACATCGGAGAATAATAAACAAAAGGAGGTCCCAAAGCTCTAAACTGCAAGAGGACCTCTCGTACTAAATAGACAAAGAAAATAACAATCATTAGACATTTGCGAAGAGGAAAGAAGTTTGAGAAATATAAAGCAATACCACTTAACAGAAATTAAAGAAAACGTGATAGCCATGTACTGTGCTTTATACGTTATAAGAATTCAAGCTATGAAGAAAATTAGGTGAATACAAATAAAAATGCAGCAATTCAGTCTGAATACTAACTTGTAGTAACGCAAAAAAAGATAGAACATAGAAACAGAGTACTGAATATGCAAGAAATATGCTATGACTCTTCACAATAACGAAGCAGAAGAAAAGTGCTACGTCACACGACAACTAAATTAAACTTTAAGCAGATATAATTGGTGAAATATGCTATATATTGAACTAACAATTATGACAGAGAGAGCCAGTGTAACAAAATGAAATACATTAGGTACTGGTAAAGTAAATACAGAAACAATTGATTTTTGACAACAACCCAGACTGTTACAAAAGTTAATGTCTTTTGAAATGATGTTCCTTAAGGACATTGTCATTAACCCAGATGAGAATCTACCATAATGTTTTCAAATTTTTGGTAACAGCAAGGTATTATTTGCTGTAAATCGGGTTTTATTTTTATTGGTGAGTTGTCTTTGTCGAAGTATTTGTTGTCTTTTGTCAAGACAATGTTTAAGTGAAGAAAATTGTTGATATCAATTGCAATGATAAAATTTAAAAAAAGGTCATTGAAGACACAATGTGTGGAATGTGAAATAATTACTGTGGTAAACGCCAGCGATAGACGTGCCTAATCTCATTAAGAAGCACGAACTTGTAACCGGAAATATTGAAACCTTTATGTGCGACGTCGGCTGGAACCCACCGATAAACAGTGGGGCCACACGTTTCAGCTTTCACTCGGTAATCATACGCGCGGAATGCTTGTGTGGTGATTCTTTCGTGTAAACGTTGCTGTGGTTATACGACAAAACAAAACCTTACGCTTATGAGTACCGCTATGGCTATGTGATTCTGTTGACTGTCGGCCATGGCTACATGAGCACACAAAACCACATACATATGAGCACGAAAGTGGCGACGATTTTCAACAAAGGCTTCCTGGGTGCTGCTATAACCCCTTCTGAGGCATTTGTACTCCTGTGCAATTCTGCTCCTTTTCTGTTGGAATGTTTTGCTAACTGAGAGCGCTTAAGACCGTGACAGCCAGCCCAATCTCGTGACGTAGATTGTTGTTGGTTCTTCACGGAAAAACAAAAGGCACATTTCTCCAGCAGTGTCACTTTGTAAACATATAAATATATTTTAAATATGTTCATATTTCTTATATAATGCGGGTGTGTCCCCACAAATATATTACACAAGCCATCTGGCTTTGAAATTTCAGTCAGTACTAATAAAAAATGATAACGTTGAAAGTGGAAGCATATCATGACTCGTTTCAGGTAGACTCACTCTGACCACGCCTTTTACCCGACAATATAGCCACACTCAAACAGAACGATATTGATCAATACTGCCATGTGCGTTTATGTTGTTGCCCACTTCTTTGCGTAGCACCATCCTCAGCTTATCTGTAGTGTGGCGTCGGTAGCGCGTGGTTTCGTCGCTCGTGCGCTGGGCATGTTTTTGATAAGCAGTGGGACCAGGCGAAGAATTGATGCGCATCGGTGAAGAGAGCACGGGCATCTCTTCCGCTGACGCTGAACCGCACAGGCGATTTTGGGGCCAAGAGTTTTTCACGTGATTCTTTGTGGGCAAAAGTTCGCTCAAATAAAGTTTATTTCTTTTCAAGTCACCTCGTCTCCGTGCTTGCGGGCCAAGACCACCACGTAAGTGGGACAGCATATTATAATCCACTATCATTGTCAAACTCTGTATCTCTATTTGTTTCCACTTCGCTGAGCACTGCCTGAAAATGAACATATTACGCGGATTCTAAAGCGAGATGGGGAGGGGGATGCGGAGCATGTGCACGAAGTGGACACAAAAGCCTGGGCGTGTATTCGCCACAAGATGTGGGCTAGATACACTACTAAGTATAGCTGGTGCAGGGAGAGAGAGAGAGAGAGAATAAACCTTTATTTTGACCAAGCGCACTATGAAACCAATGTAAGTGGCATCCTTATTCCAGGTAACCGTAGGCCTTCACAATCTCCCGTGTCCGTTGAACAAGACCTCATTCTTCAGGCATTAGCCTGATAACTTGGGCTACAACAGCTAATCGGTTAGTGTAGCGGCGTTAGGGTTTGTCTGCATCCCCATAACATATGACATGGGTGTTCCGGCACATCACAGCGCTTGTAGGCGTGAAAGTAATCAGTCAGTGAGATGCGGTGAAGTAGTATGTCAGAACGTAGTTCGTTTGCAGCTTCCTGAGGGTAACTGCCTTTCTCTAGACAGGCTGGGGTCCGCTGGCGGGTAAATTTTGCTGCCTATAGTCTGAAGAGCTGTAATATTTTGTTGCACTTTTAAATACAAAGCATTTTATGAGCAAGCTTGTTCCGGGACGTCCGCGCTTCATTACGCATGCGCCTGCTCTCTTTCCCATTCTAAATCTTCACAATTGTGTTTGGCCGCCTTCTCTCCTCTTGCCCCACGCTGCAGCCGTGCACTCTGCTCCTTTTACGCAGGTATTCGGTCGCCTTGTCTCTTCTCCACCCTCGCTGCAGCCTGTAAACCTAGACTGCCCCCCACCCACTGCATACAAGCGCATGCACTCGGTAGGCTTCCGTCGTTCTCGTTTTGATTCAGTTCAGATGAGTTGTAACGTCAACGTTGGCGTCAGTTGCAGCATCGCTCCAACTTTTGGGATCGTCGCGGAGCAGCAGAAGCACAGGGCTCACAATGTGGAGGGCTAACGCCTGCGCAGGCAAGGAGATCCTAAACATGGAACCAAGCAAGCGCAAGGCAAGCGTTACTGTCAAGCTGCTGGTCCTCAAGTCTAAAACGATAATGTCGAAGCCGAGTGTCGGCGTCTAGCTGCCACTTCCACTAGACAGAGACAACGCAAGTCTGCAGTGAGGTTAGCGAGGCTTTCGAGACAATTGCAGCAACCGGAAACTGACGGAGCCACTGCACGACTAAAGCGAGACTTCCTCGACAACGCACAAACCCAGCGCAATAATAAAACACAGACTCTAATTACAACCTGCACAACTGACGTAAACGTCGATCGAACGCTAACGGGAACTTGGTGTGTACCCTTGGTGATGCTTCGCATCCTCTCATTGGTTCCCTTTAAGGGAGGTGGTATAATTTTCAGAGGTACATTGTTTCCTTCTTGGTGCGTCCTGTGAGCATGACCGGTGAACATAAGCTCGGACGATTGCACCGGATGTCTCAACTCCATTCAGACACTCGTGACGTGGAGTGAAAACGATGTACGTTTCTGGTAGGTTCTTCTCTGCGGCAGTGGCTAGAACTTCTTAGGCTTGCCTCGATATTTTCCGTTTCGGAAAATTCCCACAAGCTGCCCAGAAATCAGAATCACAGCTGTCTCAGCACAAGTTGAGACTGACAAGGCTATGTCTATTTTTCGTTTTGCAGTAGCAGTTCTAAATGCGAAGCATTTCTTAGCGAATTCGGTGACTTTGAGTGTATTTATTTATTTTTTGTTTGGTACATACTGCAGTCCGTAGACCAAGCAGGAGGGGCGAATAAAGGGAACACAGTAGAAATAAAGGGAAGATGTTTGTACAACAAGATTTTTTAAACTATCCTACGCATTAGCTAAAAAACAAGTAAATAATAAACTGAGTGAAATAAATAAACAGTACTAAAAAAAGGAAAAAAATGGTTCCAAATCTGCATGTTACACCGCAAATGTCATCAAAAGACGATAGTAGTATGACGCACCAATTGCCAGCATGTGGTGTGCAGCGCAATTATAGCTGTTGATGTAGAGCGCGTAGCCAGTTCCCGACCCGTCAACTAAGGAAGCTGATCGGTTCCGCGAAGTCGAACACGGAAGAGCCAAGCGCAGGAAGGAAAGGAGACTTCTTAGCTCTCACGGTTCACAAGCGGATGTTCGGGCTTGGACTCGGGCAGTAGCCTGAGGCTGCAATAAAGCGTCTCTTCGCCGAACTACGGCTCTTCCTTCGCGCTGCCATCGTGCACTCGAGTCATCGAGGGGACCCATTTCAAACCTAAAACATCTTCCCTTCTTAGCTAGTGTTGAAGCTAGTCGAAGAGGAGGAAATTACCTATAATCTTGCGTCTGGAGAGAGTGAACAAAACGTTTATTTCATGTTCTGCGCAAGAAAATTGGTGAATGGTATTTTGGAGGCACTGCATTAGAGTGCCTCAAGCGAGTAGTGGAGGCAACGAGTCCACCGAAGCACGTTAGACACAAGCGCCATCTGGCAGTTATTTTCAAAAACGAAGGCGTGCAGCCCGCGGAGAAAGATGCGCGCCAGTCTCGGAGGTGATAAGGAGTAGAACGCAAACCGACGGGCAGATGCTACCACCGTGACGTCGTAGAAAAGCGTTGAAAACACCTTTTTGAGCATCACATTGCATTGTCAGCGATACCTGATAAACACTACATTCCTTAGAGTTACTTGTGTGTGCCTGTTCAAGTATAAAGACAGACATACAAAACATTGAAGCGTTGTTCTGGCACCTCAGTTATGTGCAATAATTTATTTTAATTGACAATCGCACAACTAAGAACGCTAAATTTCGAGCAATATTGGTGGGCGCTGTGGATGGGGTTGGCCGTTTGATGCCGTTTGAGGTATCGTTAGGGTGGACAAATAGACAAATGTTCAGACATACAGATAGACCAAATTTTTTCTGTCGAGGGTTCCCAAGAAAGAGAAAAATTTATCGTCTCTAAAAAGTGCACAAATTGCACTTTTTGCAAGGAACACAACACAACTGGACTCATGATATGACTTTATATTGCATGGTGTCAATATTGTTGGCTAAGGAAACAGATGCATAAATTTTTAAAAGTCAGCAAAAGCATTTGTAGGCAATGTATTCCATTCGCTAATGATTCCTTTCGCTAATCTATCTATCTATCTATCTATCTATCTATCTATCTATCTATCTATCTATCTATCTATCTATCTATCTATCTATCTATCTATCTATCTATCTATCTATCTATCTATCTATCTATCTATCTATCTATCTATCTATCTATCTATCTATCTATCTATCTATCTATCTATCTATCTATCTATCTAGTTATCTAATTATCTAATTATCTATCTATCTATCTATCTATCTATCTATCTATCTATCTATCTATCTATCTATCTATCTATCTATCTATCTATCTATCTATCTATCTATCTATCTATCTATCTATTATGCTGCCTACGACTTTTAGCTCTCCTGGCCGTTTCAGTAATAGTATCAATACCAAACTTAGTATGGCATAACATGACTGCATGAAGAACATTTTCACTAGTTATAACATCAAAATCATGACATGTATGTCATGAATGTCGTGATTGACATTTCATGGTCCTGCAGCACTTGTTCACATGGCATGGTTTGTTCACATGGCATGTTTCAAAACAGTTATGGTATTACTTGATTGCATGGGGAACACAAGCAGCAGGCCTTAACAAGAAAATCATGACATGCGTGTCATGTAACAACATGACTACATGCCACACTCATGATGCACTCGCGGCCGTTTCACTAGCGTCACGTTTACCAAAATTGGTACTACAGTACATGAATAATTGACGAAGGTATGTGACTGGTGCAAACATGATAATCATGAGATGCGTGTCATGTAACAACTTGACTACATGACATGCTCAATATGCGCTGATGGTGTCGCTATCTTATATATCAAATATGGTATTATGGGACGTGAATGGTTGACGAATGTATCATCCTGTGCAAACATGATTACCATGAGATGCGTGTCATATATTAACATGTCTACATGCTACGCTAATGATGCGCTCGCGATCGTTCCGTTAGCTCCAGATGCACCAAACTTGATAATGCGTGACACGAACGGACGACATAGGTAAATGACACATCCAAAGATGATAATGATGACATGCGTGTTATACAACAACATGACCGCATGCCACACTGATGATGCGATCGCGGCTGTTTCGCTTGCTTCACATATGCCAAGTTTGGTATTACGTGACGACAATAGATGACGAGGATATGTGACAGGTGCAAACATGATAATCATGATATGCGTGTTACGTGAGAACATTGCTATACATGCCACAGTGACGGCACCAGTACATTTTGACGTGAAGTGGTGTGCGTACTCGCCGGCGTTCACTTTATCGCGTCAAGTAGGCGTTGCCATGTCAGGCGCTGGTCCTGTACTCGCAGGTGCGTGCCCCGCTACGTTGCTTTGACGCATGCACGTTTCATCGCGTCTGGCGTCCCTCTGTCACGAAAAAAAAGGACACGTAGTGTTGTCTGGTTACCGCATCGGCCCGAATTGCAGCATGTTGCATTTCGCACCAGCATGATGCATTTCGGGCCGCGCCGACGGACGCTGGCCGCGCCTGGCGTCAGACTACAGAGTGCTCGCGTTTTGCTAACGTAGCGTCTTTGTGCCCAGCGTGCGCACGCATCACCGCCACACGGGAGTATAATGGGCTCTTCTTGATGTGCTCTGGGGCGTTTTGCAAGCTCCACATATACCAACCTTGGTGCTACGTGACGTCAATAGATAACTAAATATATGGATGATGCAAACATGATAATTCTGACACGTGTGTCATGTAAGTACATGACAACATACCAAGCTCATTGCGTGCTTGCGGCCGTTTCGCTAGCTCCACATATACTAAATTTGGTATGACGTAACGTGAATAGATGACGAAGGTAAACAACACATTTAATAATGATACTCATGACACGGAAGTCATGTACGGCCGCATTCACCTCCACCTCGTAACGTTGTGCTGAATCTGAAGTGACATATTACTTTTCTCATTCGTGCTTCCCATACCATCGTTTCCCACTGTATGTGGGATCTGCCAGTTTTCAGGGGCCAAGCTCCTTAAAGCGACACCCGTTCGTTCCTCGTAGTAGTGCGTAACATGTCTTACGCTTTGATCTGCAAGGTGGTGCCGACAGGAGATTTCTCCTGTGCGCTGTTGAACAATAAAAAATTGCCGCGCGCGTTATCTAAAAGCCGAATTCTCCTATCTTGCATTCCCCATTAGCAGTAATTGGCATGCGCATTGAGCACTATCTGACAAAAAAGGGTTGCTAAGTTACACTCACTGGGCGTAACCTCATTGGCTTTAGAAAGGTTTAGCGAGCGTTGGGCCGCAGTGCCATGAATATAGTGAACTAGTACATACCATGAACTCGAGGTGGTTAAAGTTGGGAAGTAGACACGAAGCGCAAGCCGTAAGAAAGTGTGCGTGTGCCACCTCTCGTTTAGTCCTTATAATTTCCCCTTGATGGCGGTGCTTCGATATGCGGAATATATGATGAAAAGATGCGAAATGGTGGTACTTCGAGTGTTGACTGGATGAACGAATGAACATACAGACAGATGCATGAACTGACCCACGGTGGCTGCACGGACGAATGGACGCATGGACGGACGCAGGGGTGGATGCATAAATGAACGCAGGGTTGTTATACTCGCTGGGCGTAACCTTCTAGGTTTTAGAAAGGTTTAGCGAACGTTGCGCCGCTGTGCCATGAATACAGTGAACTAGTATATACCATGAACTCGAGGTGGTTAAAGTTGGGAAGTAGACACGAAGCGCAGGCCGTAAGAAAGTGTGAGTGTGCCCCCTCTCGTTCAGTACTTGGAATGTCCGCTGGATGGCGGTGCTTCCGTATACGGAATATATGATGAAAAGATGCGAGATGGTGGTACTTGGAGTGTTGACAAAATGGAAGGACAGACACACAGACACATGCATGGACGGACGCACGGATGGCTGCACGGATGGGTGGACGCATGAACGGACGCACGGGCGGATGCATGAACGAACGTAGGGATGGGCGCGTCGGATGAACGTGCGGATGCACGAACAGACGAACGCATGGACGGACAGAAGCAAGAACGAATGAATGGACGGATGCCTCGCACCACTCTTCATCATTCACTTCGTGTATATGCAGCCATTTTTTTTAAAGTTAATATGCAAGCTTTCGTTTTCTCTTTATCTTTGCTGTCGACTACGCTAACACCATGAGCTCCAATTTTTCAATATTTCGCTGCACGGTGTATCTTGTGTCCGCATATCGGTCATAATCTTGCTGTAGTTTCACTATCCTATACCATAACGCCGTTATAATGAAGGGTGAATGAAAACAACGTATAGCTACAAAATATGAACAATAAAAGTTCTTGTTTAATTTGTACAGTGTTACCACGTCTTTAATGTTGAAGTAGGCAATATTCGCGGATGACTCACGTCCTAAGAATGCAACCCTCCAGCGCTTCGACCCACTGATCATCCTTCACTCCGTAGATACGCTGTGCTTTTTGGGGGCGAAACTCCCTATGCCGTGGGTCGTGCGTCCGCGACGCAAGTAGTAGTAGTAGTAGTAGTAGTAGTAGTAGTAGTAGTAGTAGTAGTAGTAGTAGTAGTAGTAGTAGTAGTAGTAGTAGTAGTTGTTGTTGTTGTAGCAGCGCGGTGAATGCACTGCCTCACGACATGGCGTTTGAAACGTGTTTGGGCTGCTTCGAAGGCGTCGATTGTATTCCAGCTTCAAGTGAAGGTAACAAAAAAATGAAAAAGGAGTTTGCGCCAAACAGCAAGTGATTCGATGCTCTTTTAAAACGGCAGTTTTCATCTTGCTACAAGATAAAAACTATTTTTATTTTCGTTTAGAAGAACTTTCATGCGCCGGTGGCGCCGTGATTGCTTTAATCGAATGACGCTTGGCTAAAATAGAAAACGCGCGTTGTGCTCCGGTAACGTTGAGCGGTTGAGCGAATTGGCGAATGGAGCGCCAAATCAGTCAGCTAAAAGTGCCTCATGTCACCGCTCTCGCTAACCACTACCGCTGTGCATGCTCCCTTGTTTCGTATTCTGCAGCGTCCTTGTCAGCACGCTGGACTGGCCTTCAAGTCTCGCCTGCAGGGATACAGCTCTTGGTTTGCGTCTGCCTCCGTGGAACACCGGATGCATGTTTTTCGGCAGCGGCGTAAATAATCTGGTCCTAGTTAGTTAAGGTATGCTAACTGCCTGTCTGGAACACTCCGTGCGTTCGAACCACAGGCGCTTCATGATTTTCCTTCCTGTTCCACTTCTCAAACGCCTTTGATGCTGTGACATCGAGGCGGCTTCTATTACTTCATCAAAAGTATCGGAGACGCCCAGCCCATGTTTAACCATAGAGGTTTCCGAAGGAAGCGCAGTGCAGTTTTTATGTCTTTCCTTACAATGAATATAATTTTATCTTTCTCTGCTCTACCCCGTTTAAGAAAAGGTGCGACGTAAAATGCTTGGGTTATCACAAAAGCTTGAACCAACGCATTCCTTCATCCCCGCTTCGTTGTTAGAAATGCGCTCAAGCAGGCGGCGCGTCTTAGCACTTTCATCGATGCTGCAGATAGTTTCAGTGTTTTTTGCCATTTGCTTGTATGCGTGTCTCTAGAACACTAACCCTGCTACAGTTGGAAGAGCATTGTCATTCACTTGAAAAGCATTATCACAGTCCCTTCCGGAGGATTGTTCTTTTAATTGGTGGTAGAAACAGAACCTGTAATTTTTTTTGCCAAGAATTTCAACTTTATCAGTTCAAACAATTGCTTAATGATACCGGCAACCACCTGAAATGTGATTTCAATATGTCCGCCATAGTCCCTGTTAATTTACAGTGTCATATCGTCCGCGTTCACTATGTGATGTAGGATTGCGATTGCGTCCAACTTCTCAGGATGTCCGATCGTCTCTATATTAAAAAGAGTCGGAAAGAGTATAGACCCCTGTGGCGTCCGTTTATTTTCCTATTTAATGTTTTCGAGCGACTGTCTTTCCAACTAATAGTGTGCAATTTGAAAGAATGTTGCTCACACGCCTGTATGTCTTGACGCCCACGTTTAGCGCACTGAGGTTCTCAAGTAAGGCTTCATGTTCAACAACTTTCAACAAGTGAGCGAGGCAGCCCGTCGTCGTGGGTAAAGTTGAAGCCTGAGGGGGGTTGAAAATGCCCTACATACATCTCGCACGGCGTCGTCGGTTTTTGCGACGCAGACACTGGAGAGGTTCTCATCACCGTAGGGTGTGTGTTGATCTAATGCAAACATAACCATTTTTCACTGCTTGAGACAGTTGTCATGAAACCCATATTTCAAGTTCAATGAGCAACTCTTAGGACTCAATATATTCGCCTGGCGTTTTGCGAATGGAGCCAAGAACGTGTGGGACTTATAAGTCGTTGTTCTGGGGTGCTTTTGTCACGCCCTTGAGATATAAGGACTACGCTCACCATCCGCTGTACATGAGTAGCTCATTTCATCCTTTCTGGTTACCGATTCACCGAGTGCCTGTAGGTGTTCCCACATCTTACCTAATTTCTCAGGGCAACAGTGCAAATTCAGAAAATAAAGAGAAACTACAGTGCAAATTCACAACCCACGAGGCATACAATGCACCTTTCTGTTTAGCTTAGCTACGGGCCTCACTAAACTGCTGCAATAAGTTGGCCCCAGGCTCCAACCGTGTGTCATATGAAATGCTCAAACACCTGCCCATCGAAACCCAAAAAGCCCTTTTATGCCTGTATAATGCTGTATAGTAGGTTCCCGTGACATGGAAAGAAGCCATAGCTATTCCTATTTTAAAACAAGGCAAGGACCCGCCCTCAGTGTAAAGCTACAGGCCAATAGCATTAACAAGTTGTCTTTGCAAGGTATTTGAAAAAAAAAGACAAACAGGCGACTTATGCACTTCCTTGAGACTAATGGCCATCTTGACCCATACCAGTGTGGGTTTCGAAAGGCTGAATCCACCCCTGACCACCTTGTCCGTATCGAGGCTCAAATTTGTGACGCCTTCGTTCATAATCAATTTTTTTTCTTTCTGTGTTCTTCAATACGGAGAAGGCTTATGACACTACGTGGCGCTTTGGCATACTGAGAGACCTCTCACAGTTCGGTGTACGGGGTAGAATGTTGAACATAATTGAAAGCTACTTAACTAATCGCACATTCCGTGTTCGATGAGGCACTGTTTTGTCGCGAACATTTGTCCAGGAAACAAGACAAGGAGGTGTATTGAGTTGCACACTCTTCATAGTTAAAATGAACTCCTGTTCATTTTAACTCCTGAATGTTTTTCTGCAATGAACTCCTGAATGTTTTTCTGCACATATGTTAATGATGTACAGGTTGCTTTTAAATCATGCTTCTAAATATGTGAACGACCGGTTCAATTAGGTTTTAACAAGGTTCCTCATTGGGCAGATCAGAATGGTTTCGAACTGATCGCGCAAAAAAGCACATGCGTCTTGTTCTGCCGGAAGAGGGGCCTTCATCCCGATACCGAGATTGACCTGCATGGTCAACATCTCTCTGTACAGTCTGATAATAAGTTTCTGGGTCTAGTATTAGACACAAAGCTAAGATTCATACCCCACATCAAGTATTTAAAAAGAAGTGCCTAACAACAATGAATATTTTGAAAGTGTTGTTACGCACTACGTGAGGTAGTGACAGGAAACTCCTGATGAATCTGTATAGAAGCCTTGTACGCACGCGCCTCAATTACGGTGCTATCACCTACCAGTCTGTGATATCACTTGCACTAAAGATGCTCGACCCTCTCCACCACCTAGGAGTTCGCATTTCTACGGGTGCTTTTCAAACTAGCCTCGTAGAAAGCTTGTACGCAGAATCAACGAATGGTCGCTACATCTGTAGAGATGTTATACGTCTTTTACATGCTATCTCAGGGTGAATGCAGAGGAGGAACATCCCACTCACTCCACAATTATTGACTTGCCCAATCCTATCTTGTTACACAACCGTCCTTCGCTGAGAGAGCCCTACTAACTCCGTGTCAGGAGCCTTGCTGAGGAAACAGGTGTCCCACCTTTAGGACACTGTTTGGTGGCTCCCGCAGCATATCTGCCAACATAGCAATGGCAGGTTATAGACTGCGATCTTTCGTAGAGGTGACTAAACACGCGCGCACTTCCTCAAACAACAAAACAAGTTTAATTGTCCAGAATTCTTTACAGATGCTTCTAAGTCTCACACTGGCGTGTCCTATGCAGCTGTTGGCCCATCCTTTTTTAAATTCTGTATACTGCACTCCTAAACAAGAAATTTCACCGCAGAAGCTTATGTGATATCTGGGGCTGTCAGGCATATTAAGGAATTACAACTGCAACGTGCGGTTGTATTCACATATTCGCTGAGTGTTGGGATAGCCCTGAAAAGACTAAAAACATAAAAATCCAATATTTGTGTTGCTTTACTATCTTTTAAGCAGTATCTACGCCCTCAAACGACATGCTGTTGTGTTCTGGGTGCCAGGGCACCAAGAGATCGCTGGAAACGTGGTAGCAGACCAGCTAGCTGCGTCTGCGCACGACCACGCACCCGCCAATTCACCCACGGCTGTCTTTTCCCTTGACATGAAGCCTTTCTTGCGGCGGGAGCTCAGGGCGTGCTGGCAGCACCTATGGGATAGGCAGACAGACAACAAACTACATATTAAACCGATGCTAGGAAATTGGCCACCAATGTCCAGATCACGCTACACACAAGTTACATTTGAAAGGCTGCACATGAGACACACACACTCTGCACATTCATACCTTTTGTTTGGCGATGACCAACCCACCTATGAGATGTGTGGTGATTCACTAGCGGTACTCCACATTCTAGTTCAGTGTAGAATGTGGAGTACCGCACGATTTCGATGATTCGAGGAAAAAACACTCTTTTTTGCCCTACCGACAGCAGCTACCACTACATCCTGTCATGCTCATCGATAGGGATCTGCTTTTAAAACTTCAGTCACTTTTTACGTTTTCCAAAAGATGTCCACAGATTTCACCCCGTATTTAGAAGTGATCTGTAGCTCGACCTCTTACAGAGGTAGCGGCTGTGACGGCCCTCACCACCAAAATTTTCATTTATTCCACCTCGATGTGTTTCATGTCATCGCCATGATTTTAGTAGTTTTTAGTTTTACCCCCCTCTAGGCATGGAATTTCAGGCCCATGTACAGCCGTGCAAAACTATCATTGTTCATAATCTGTTCATATTACTAGAAGAGCGCACCGTTGCTTTTCTCTCATCATTGTTCATGGCGCTCGTTTGCCATCATATCGCCCTTGCACCAATAGATACCATATATCGTCATCACCATAAAATCTCGGGGCTAGGAAATGCCGTTGGTATAAAAGCTGATGACTTTTGCGTTACGAGACAATTTTCCTTCTGTGTATGCAAATAATCATAGACCTTGCTTAAAAAATCACAGCATATCTACGGAGTGATTGATGATGAGTGGGGCGAAGAGTTCGTCCGTTCGTCCGTTCGTTTGCCCGTCGTCCATCCTTCCGTCCGTTTATTTGTGCTAACGTCCGTCCGAAAGTGCGTCCGTGCTTTTGTCCCTCTGTCCATAGTTCCACCCGTGCGCCAGTCTGTCTGTCCGTTCGTGCATGCTTCTGTCCATCTTTTTTTCTATACATCCTTCCCAGCTTCCGTTCGTTCATCTACCCGTCTGTCCGTCCATGCTTCTGTCTATCCATCCATGCTTTTGTCCATCCATCTAAGCATCCATCCATCCATGCTTCGATTTGTCCGTCCGTGCTCCCGTCCGTTCTTCTGTCCGTCAGTCCGTACATTCGTTCACCTATCTGTCCGTCGTTGCTTCTATTGGTCCGTGCGTCCATTCATGTTTCCGTCAGTTTGTCCATGCCTTTGTCCGTCCGTCCGTCTGTCCGTCCGTGTGCCTGTCTCTTTGTCTTTCTGTCTGTCTATCTGTCCATCCCCTGTCACTCAAACTAGCAGCACCTCCTGAGGGAGTCATATAACTACGTCGTTACGAACCGGTCACAAGGAGACATGCATGAACAGACCCACGGCTTCAGTCAAAGCGATTTGATCTCACTAAAGAGTTACTGCTTTGCCGCAAAGGCCAAGCAATGAACGCGATAGCGACATATTGGAAGGTCATGTGCAGAATGGCAAACAGATCAAAGCGTGCCCCGCGTTCCTCACGCACAAATTAGCATGAAACGTACTCACAGTTACAGAAGAATGTGAATAAGCGTTGCAGTTGTTACTTTGTTGTGTCTGGAAAACTCACCCATTTCGCAGACAGAGACTGTGCGACGATTGCTGTGGCCTTTGTGCGCCCGCTAACTACAACAGAATCGTTCCGGTAGGAGTACAAGGCCAGCCAAGACGTACGATTGTCCCGACTGCGCATTAAGAGCACGTGTGGGGTTCACCCTGCCACCCCTCCACGGGACAAAGTACGCGTGAGAGATGAGAGCACGCTCCACCGCATCGTGGCTATGTGGCGACCCGCGCTCATTGCGTCATCTTGCTGGTGATGCTGAAAACACGATATTTTGCCGACATTCTAGTCACCAACGTTCAGTGGTAGATATAAATAGCTTGCCGGCTGAACGTTAAAGGAGTTGCTCCTTCGTGGCTCAGTGGTTGACGCCTAGACACTCACAAATCAGAGGTGCCATGTTCGATACCATGTGCCAAGGTCGTTTTATACAATATTTTTTCTTTCTTTTATTTTCATACATATAGATACGTATAGATATACAGTAAGTGATGCTGACGGTGACGTCGACGCCGAATCCGGCGCAAAATGGAGCTGAGTGTCACTATATAAATGTTGTCGCAATAGAACATCGGCTTGAACAAAAGCGATGTGAATGATGGCGTGGGACCCCTGCATGAAAAAGATCTAGCTGAATTCTAGGCCTCACACTTGCCACCTTCCTTGGCTCTTTACTTGTGCAAGTAAAATTTTTCCCCTGGAAGTTTTTGCAATTGTATGGTCGACACTGAACACCAACGTTGGCTGCTCTAACAATACGCTAACTTAACTGCCTTATTTCAGTTAACTTCAATATTACGGGGAGATTTCTGACTGGGTGATAGACAGACCTTGTTGTCACTTAACCAACAATATCCAAGGAATTAGCCTAATGAATAAAAATGGCTTACTATACCTTATCATGTAATATATTGTGTAGAGATGCTCCACCATTTTCATCATTTCACATTTTTCGTTCGCATGGAATAAAAGCGTATAAGTAACGTAGTATCGGCCACGTATAGAAGTGTATCTTTCTAAACAGAACCGCAGGTTATTGTGGGATTGATTTGGGAGTGCTAGGCATACAAAAGCTATAGAATAAATTAATAAGCACTTGTGCCAGTAGATACTGATGAGTTTTGACCAAGCTGATGAGATTTATGAAAAAATTAGCGGCTTTGAAAATTTAGGGAGCGTCACTGACCTGATTGTGTTAGATATTGAAGGCTGTATGCAGTGCTTTTATCGCCAATGCTGTGTATTGGCGTCAGCACATGACTAGGACCACATGTGCTTTGACGTCACAAGGAACGAACGAGTGGAACGACGCACTGTTTAGTTCGACACCTGTTGTTATTGAAAACGAAGGGAAACAAAACACTTGCAGTATTATTCCAATAAAGCGCTTTTAAAATACGTTTTTAACATGTGGAGGTCGAGTGGGAAGAAAAAAAATTATCTGACATCCGGTGGTCGAGTGAGAAGAAAAATACGTTTCAAAGCAAAGACACGTATGACATAGCTGAAACCTTCTTATATACACAAAAACCGGAGCGTATATGCCCCAGAACCTGGCTAAGTCACTGATCTACAAAAATGGTTAACATGATTAACGGGTTATTTGCCACAATTAACCACTCATAGCACACATTCATAATCGTGATCATTCGATGCCAATGGGTATCGTGCGACGTAAACACTCTGATGAGGCCCAGCTCAATGTGTGTGTTGCTTGCTTAAAGCAGCATTTGATGAACCCTTGGTATTATTCCCTTCAAAAAGACCGAGGCAATGTGTTTCAGCTTTGCCGGTAAGTCATCTATACTGGTTGTTGTAGCTGAAAAGCACCGAGTTGTAAAATTTGAACATGAGTCCCATAGGTCTCCAATTAACGCAGTATTGTTCTGAGTCACATACTAGATCATGTCAAAATATTTTCATTGGTGCACCGAGTATGGCACTTAACCAAAATCGCTTAAAAGTGAGTGATTGAGTAAAAACCCCCCAAAATAAATTTTCAATTTCAACAACAAAATTTCACATTACTCTGAGGAACAAACCTGTGGAAGCCTGAGCTCGAGCGGCCCCTCGAAATGGTTTAAATGCCGCATGGATGGATGAATGGTTGGATGTATCCCGCTGCGCTCTTTAGATCGGGTGGTGGCTCACGCCACCTAGACATTAAGTACTATCAATGTGTGCTTAGATATTGATTTTCTCTCGCTTCTCGAATGTAGCAAGCAATCAGTCAGCCTCCTCCTGGTTATTTCTACCCTTGTAAAGTCTATTTTGCCATCACTGTCCATAAACCCAAGTGTTTAAAAAAATTCGGTGCCATTATCTTCGACTTTAGGGCGTAGTCCTTTACAGAATATTATCAAATGTTCAGCCGTTTCCTCCTCCTTTCTACACGCACCACATACCATATCTGTGCCTTCGTATTTTGCTCGGTACGTCTTGGTCCACAATTTTCCCATTCTAGCCTCGAAGAGCAGAGAGCTACGCTAAGAATTATCGTAGATCTTTTGCATTGCCATTTGCTGCTTGAAAGTTTGCTAGGCCTCCAAAGATAATTTCGTAAGCATTCCCATCTTCCATATTTCCCTTTCTGCTTTGCTCATCTTCTTCTTAACCAATGTTTTCTTTTGGCTTGGTATTTTGATGTCTAAATACTTGCCTGACAGTATTCGAGTTTGCTTCCTCCATTTAGTATCGACATTTTTCAGGTGCAAGTAACTGAAAAATTTCCTAGCCCAACGCTTCTCTACCGTTTTTCTCAATCGCTACTCAAATTCTATCTTGCTGCTAGCTTCCTTGCACTCGAACAATGTCCATCCCATGTCTACCTGTACCCCCTAATTTGGGGTATTCCCGTGTGCTCCAAACAAGCCTATACCTATGCCACGTTGTTTAATTTCCAATCTTGCTTGAAGTTCTCATTTGAAGCACAAGACTGCATTGTCGAGCGTCAAATCCTGGACCATGACACTTTTCCAAATTTTTCTCTCAACGTCATACCCATTGTAGTTCCACAGTGTCCTATTTTTACATTACAGCAGCATTCCTGGTGCCCTTAGTCATTACGTATTTTTCGTGTTCCCTTTGTAATGAAGGAATGATGACAACAAAAGGGAACAGCAAGCATCATCGCAGAGTAAGGCACCACGAAATCGGCGCTCGAGCTCCTCCATCTTCCTCGTCCTGTCGCTATCTCCGATCTCCCATTTGCCCGTTTGGTTCGACCAATAAACCTCTTTACATTTGGTGGATCGTGCTGGGTAACCACATCGCCTACAACCTGGAACTCCGGTCTCGCACCCTGCCGTCGACCATGCAAGTTGACGCTGCCCAACAAACAATACCTCTCGCGGCCGCTACTTGCCCCGACCCGGTTCATCAGCGAGACCCCCCGATCTTTGCCGGCACCGAAGACCAGGACGTCGAGGACTGGCTGTCGTCATACGAGAAAGTCAGTGGACCCAACAGGTGGGATAACGCTGCTAAGTTAGGCACTGTCAGTTTTCATCTCACCGACGTGGCCAAGCTGTGGTATACGAACCATGAAACCGAGTTCGCGAATTGGTCCGCCTTCAAGGACGCAATACGTGCCGCTTTTATTCGTCCTGCCTTACGGAAGCTACGCGCCGAACAACGTCTGCGCACACGGGTACAGGAGCCAGGTGAAACTTTCACATCATATATAGAAGATGTGATTGATTTCTGCCGTCGCGTCGATGCTTCCATGAGCGAGAGTGCGAAGATACAGCACATTATGAAGGGCGTCGACGATGACGTTTTCCAGATGCTTCTCGCGAAGTCTCAAAGCACTGTGGCAGAAGTAGTGACTTTGTGCCAAAGCTATGATGAATTGCGGAGGCAACGAGCTCAGACGCGACGCTCATTCCAGACAATCCAACCAGTGGCCGCACTGGACGCTATGACTGACCCGACAAACCTTCTCGCACAAATAAAAGACTTCGTGCGAGAGGAAGTGGCTCGGCAGCTTTCTCTGCGGCCCTTTGCTCAACGCCAGGAGCTCTCGCACCAACAGCCACTGCGACGCCCACCACCATTGGCTCCCATGCTCCGACATGTGGTCCAGGAGCAGATTTCCGAGGCTATGCCGGTGCCCTTGCAGCAGCCCCCTGTCACCGCGCCTCTTACTTACGCTGAGGCACTAAAGCGGCAGCAGCAACACCACCCCCCGTCGTTCCAGGGACTGCCGTATACCTCAGCCACGACTCAGCCGTCCACCGCCTGGGTTCCTCCCATTGCCACCACAGCCTCGACTCACCCGTCTGCCGCATGGACTGGTCCCCTCGTCGCCAATACTTGGAGAATGCGCGATAACCGGCCCATCTGTTTTGCGTGCGGCGGCCCTGGCCATATTGCCCGTTACTGCCGTCGTCGCGTGCCGGGATACACAGACGCCCGAACACAGAACAGCTTCATGGACCTTTCTCCATCCCGTCTGGAAAATTCTGACCCTCAGTCAAGCTCGTCTTCACGGGAATGTCCGCGTACTATGTCTGGTCGCTCACCTTCACCCCGTCGTCGCTCCCTGTCACCCATGCGTCGTCGGCCAGCTCCTGAACACGAGGGAAACTAACCGCCGCAGTTCAGGAGGCAAGAACTGCGCTGTCGAAATGCTCAAGTCCTCGGACATTGCCGTTGAATATTGTCGAAGTTTTTGTAGAAGGTACTCGAGCATATGCTCTAGTGGATACAGGTGCTGCCGTTTCCGTGATAGACGCTAAACTTTGCCGCAAGCTCCGAAAAGAGACGACGCCTCTTAATATGATGTCCTTGCAAACAGCGAATGGGGACCCGGTTCAGCCTGTTGCCGCCTGTACTGTCCGACTGATGATCGCGAAGAACCACTACACTGTTGAGTTTATTGTCCTGTTGTCGTGCTCACACGACATCATACTTGGATGGGATTTTTTATCGTGTAACCATGCCGTTATTGATTGTGCAAGATCGGAGCTTAAACTTTTCCCGTTTTACGATCAACCAACCAGCCGCATTCAGCCCGCCGTACACAAACTCGTCGTCAAAAAAGGCACTGAAATTCCTCCGAAAGCAGCTGTGTTGCTCCCCGTGTTCTGTGACGGCATTAGGAACGAAGCTGCATTCTTTGAGCCATCAAGCATCTTCCTTAGTCGAAGATCACTTCTTCTGCCTTATTCAACCCTCTCTATTTCTGAAGGAAACAGTGCTCTTTGCCTCATCAATCCCCTTCCGTATCCCGTTGAACTGTTTCAAGGTGAATCTCTTGGACACGTGAATGCCATTGATAAAGAACAAATTTTTATCATGCCGCCAGATTGTTCCGGTGACTACGACGCCATCAGTGCCCTCAACTCTTCCAATATACCACTTTGCGAGCTTTTCGATTCATCGATTGCCGACGGACTATCGCCATCTGAACGCTCTGAGCTCCTTCAGTTGCTCTACCAGTTTCATGAATCCTTTGACGTTGCTCAACCTACCCTTGGCCGAACTCCCAGTTTTTTCCACCGCATCGACACAGGTTCCAACGCGCCAGTACGACAGCGACCATACCGTGTTTCCGCCACGGAACGTCAGGTTATCACCGAACACGTGGACGATATGCTCAAGCGCAACGTTATCCGACCTTCCCAAAGTCCATGGGCATCACCTGTCGTTCTTGTTAAGAAGAAGGATGGTACAATTCGCTTCTGCGTTGATTAAAGGTGCTTAAATAAGATCACTCGCAAAGACGTATACCCTTTGCCCAGGATTGATGACGCCCTTGATTGCTTACAAGGTGCCGAGTTTTTTTCGTCGTTAGATTTGCGTTCGGGTTATTGGCAGGTGCCCTTAGCAGATGGTGATCGTCCAAAAACAGCATTCGTGACACCGGACGGGCTATAGGAGTTCAATGTCATGCCCTTCGGCCTCTGCAAAGCGCCGGCCACATTCGAGCGCATGATGGACTTGGTTCTGCGGGGTTTGAAATGGAACATATGCCTCTGCTACCTCCACGATATCGTCGTCTTTGCACCCGATTTCGCAACACATCTTGTACGCCTGAAACATGTCCTCACGTGTCTGAAGAATGCACAGCTCCAACTGAATCTCAAGAAATGCCACTTCGCTGCTTGGACGCTCACCATTCTCGGTCACGTCGTATCAAAGGATGGTGTTCTTCCCGACCCGGCTAAACTACGCGCTGTTGCTGTGTTCCCCAAACCAACGACTGTAAAACAGTTACGCAGCTTCGTAGGATTGTGCTCCTACTTTCGTCGGTTTGTGCGCAACTTTGCCTCCATAATTGCCCCTTTGACCCAATTTTTAAGCAGTGCCAACGACATCTTTTCATGGTCTTCCGAATGTGATAACGCATTTACCACTCTTCGCCGTCTCCTGACATCACCGCCTATATTGCGCCACTATGATCCCACGGCTGCAACTGAAATCCATACAGACGCCAGCGGTGTCGGTCACGGTGCAGTTCTCGCTCAACGCAAGCCTGGATCCCCTGAGTATGTCATCGCCTACGCCAGCAGAACGCTCAACAAGGCTGAGGTAAACTACAGTGTTACCGAAAAAGAGTGCTTAGCCATACTTTGGGCAATTGTGAAATTTCGCCCATACTTATATGGCCGCACCTTTGCTGTAGTTACAGACCATCATGCCTTATGTTGGTTGTCGTCGCTGAAGGATCCATCAGGTCGCCTTGCTCGTTGGGCTCTGCGACTTTAAGAGTATGACATCCGCGTCGTGTACCGTTCCGGCCGCCAACATGCCGATGCTGATGCGCTCTCGCGATCACCACTGTCGACTGAGGCTGCCTCTATATCTTCTATGGAACACGCGCTGTCCGCTCTTGACATCGACACAATGACCTCTGCACAGCGGGACGATCCATGGATAACTTCGCTTCTACACGTCTTATCTGGGATACCGACACTTCCCATCACTCGAGCAATGCGACGCCAGGCTTCGCACTTCACCATTCGAGGTGGCCTCTTGTACCGGCGCAATTACTCACCAGATGGCAGGAAGTGGCTGCTTGTTATTCCCCGAAAGCTAAGCTCTACATTCTGTGCATCATTTCACTCCGACCCGCAATGCGCTCACGCCGGTGTCTTCAAGACCTACGAGCGTTTAAGGAAGCGGTACTACTGGCGTGGGATGTTTACTTTTGTTCGACAGTTTATTCGCGGCTGCCACGAGTGTCAGCGACGAAAACAGCCACCGAATGCAGGAGCAGCTCCACTACAGCCGCTTGCGTGCCCTGACCGCCCATTCGATCGCGTCGGAATCGACCTTTATGGACCACTGCCATTGACCACAGCAAGTAATCGGTGGGCTATCGTTGCTGTAGATCACCTGACACGGTACGCCGAAACCGCTGCTCTTCCTACGGCGACCGCTCAGGACGTCGCATCTTTCATCCTCCATCGGTTTGTGTTGCGTCACGGCCCTCCTCGCGAGCTCCTCAGTGACCGGGGCCGTGTATTTCTATCCGACGTAATCCAAGCACTTCTCCGTCCGTGCCATATTGTACACCGGATGAGTACTGCTTCCCACACTCAGACGAATGGCCTGCCTGAGCGGTTTAATCGGACCCTGGGTGACATGCTCGCGACGCATGTGGCATCTGACCAAACTAACTGGGACCTGGTTCTTCCGTTTGCGACCTACGCGTACAACACCGCTACCCAAGTCACCATCGGCTTTTCTTCATTCTACCTTCTATACGGACGTCAACCATCGCACACAATTGACACTTTGCTGCCATACGCACCAGATGTATCTGAGTGCACGACCGTGTCTGAAGCCGCCCGTCACGCAGAAGAATGCCGCCAACTAGCGAAGCAGTATACTACGGCTGACCAGCAACGCCAGAAAAAGGCCCGCGATGACGACCACCCTCCTGCCGCCAAGTTCGCCCCTGGAACCCTTGTATGGCTGTATGTACCACCCTGTGCACCTGGTTTGTCTACCAAGCTACTTTCAAATTACCATGGCCCATACCGCGTGGTAGAGCGCACATCGCCCGTCAATTACGCCATTGAACCGCTTACGCCACCCGGTGACCATCGTCGGCGTGGACACGACATTGTTCACATGGACCGCTTGAAGCCGTACTTCGACCCGCTCGTTCCTACTTGTTAGATCGCCAGGATGGCTTCATCTTTCTCGACGGGGGCAATTATAATGAAGGAATGATGACAACAAAAGGGAACAGCAAGCATCATCGCAGAGTAAGGCACCACGGGATCGGCGCTCGAGCTCCTCCATCTTCCTCGTCCTGTCGCTATCTCCAATCTCCCACCTGCCCGTTTGGTTCGACCAATAAACCTCTTTACACCTTAGATAATCAGCTCCGTTATTTGTCCATACAATCAAATATTTGTATTTATCCACTATTTCTTGCGTGACTTCCTGTATCTTATGCTCCCTGCCTTTGTTATTATTGAGAATGATGATTGCCAATTTTTTCCTGCTGAACTTCAAATTTAACCCACCTCTCTGTAACCCAGATGTCTATAAAACCCTGCAGATATTCCTTGTTGTCGGCTATTATTACTATACCATCTGCATACATAAATGCTGGTAATGACTGTTCGATGAGTTTTCCTTGCCAAGTTGACTCCCGTATAATTTAGCTTCTAGTCCCTGGAGATACAGCATAATTAACAAAGATGACAAGGAACATCCCTGTCGAAGCTGGCGTTGTATCTCTAAAGGTTCAGATACACGTTCTTCTCATTTGATAACTACCTTGTTACTTTTATAGATATCCTTTAGAAGATTGGTTATTGCATCTTCCACACCTAGTGTGTCCAGTATTCTCTACAATTCTTCTTGAATTACACTCTGGTAAGCTCCCTTGATATGTAGAAATGCCACCATCAGGGGCCTGTGTACCTAAGATGTGTTGCTACAAAAGCATGTACCATCGGCTTCTCCTTTCTTAGCTTTTCTTCTAACTCTTCCCATTTCAGCCTATTTCTGCCAACCTGCATGTTATTATACCCTGCGGCTGAATAGGCTCCGCCATCGTGGCTACGTCGATTTCTGCCCCGGACTCTACGTGTCTGAGATATTGGTGCTACTTTGGAATCGTATCTGTCTATACTACCTATCAAAGAGTGCCCTGGTTGTTTTCCTCGTTACTAGCTTCCCTGGACCCTGAAGGGCCCGCGTGCCCTCCAAAAAAGCCACGGCGCGTCCTGCAAGTCACCAGCCCACCTCATGACCTAGCCTCTTATCGAAGCGAATTCTGTCTCGTTGGAAACCACCCCACCTATGCACCTCTCTGTTTATTTCCACCACCTCAAAGCCTTTCTCTCGACTCATCCGCCATATCTTTCGGTTTGCGTTGGCCACCGCTTTTTGCATGTTGCCGTCACGCACCGGTACCTCCAGTATCGTGCATATCACTACATGTACCTGAGGAGAACGGCCGCGCATGTCATCGACCCCTTTCGCCAGTGTGGTCGCTAGTCCTGCCGTATCTTCATTTAAGACATCGGTTAAACCGGCTGAATTTGTTACAAGGTTTCGTACATCAGCTGTAGTTTTGAGTTTTGCGCTCGCTTGCCTCATGACTGCTTCCAGCTTGCGTCCTGGGAACGTCCCTACTGTAACCCTCTTGTCATCTCTAACCCTCTGTTTGATTGCTTCTGCACCTCGATATAAATGCGTGTTCCCGGCGATTATCATGTGGTGCGACTTTCCAGCTGTAGCGTCCTGCACCTGGGGATTACTTGCACCAGTGACACCGGCTGCTTTGTTCTCTCCAAACCCCACCCTTACTTGACTGAATGCGGGGTCTTCCGACTATTGAACTGGCTGAACCTGATTTTTTTCGAGCTTGCTTGGTGTCTTTTTTCGACCGTTATGGTTGCCGGTGACCAACCGTTCTCTCCGTCGGCACTCCTTTGTTGTTCACCTCTGCTAGTGCCTCCTCGGCGGACCTGAGCCTTTCTTCCGTAGCCCTCGTTTTTTTTTTGTTCTGTCGCCAACGCAGTCTCTAGCTCGGTGATTATCATCAGCAGTTCACTCTGGGCAATCATCATTTTCTCTATTTTTTTCCTCGACCTCGCATTGCTGACACTTGGCGTCAGCTTCCTCTTCATTCGCGTCTGCACATGCGTCCATTTTCAAACCGACTCCTCCTACAGAAAGTTTTACAGTTTTTTTAACCACATCTTTTTGACGCCAATAGTTATAATGCATTTTTCCACTCGATGATTATAAAAACGACGTATGAAGAATCCTGCCCTACGAAAAAAAGAAAGCTTAAGCTCTACTACAAAAATTTGCGTGTTCAGTGTATGCGCACTTCCCCCACGGGGTGGGAAGAGAAAAAACACTAACAAACAAAAACACACACAAACGAGTAAATACTTGGGGACTGACCCCCAAAAAATCCGTACAATGTAGCAAGGGCTACAAAGGTTTCAACTGCTGCCTTATTATTTATGAAAGCAAGGTCGAAACATGCAAAGCCACTTTTCTGTGCAGTGAATCAGGAACACCCGTTGGTCAGTGACTCGTTGGTCATTCCATGAATAATGTGACAATCCCATCGCGCACGTCGTCAAACCCTTTGCCCCAAAGACGTGTGACACATACTCATACACCACAGGCCGTGGTACGTGGCTACGCGCCAGAGGTGATTGACTGTTTATATCTACCCATGTACGATGACCACAGACGTTTATATTCTATGCGAGAGCGTTAAGAAAAAAAGTTACAGCTTTGCCACAAAGGCGAAGCAATGAACGTGATAGCAACAAATTGGAAGGTGACGCGCCGAATATGAAGCAGATCGAAACGTGCCCCACGTTTCTGACATACAAAGGACGCATGAAACGTGCTCACAGGTACAGAATAACCTAAATAAACGTCTGAGTTGTTATTTTGCTGTGTCTGAAAAGCGTGCCCTTTTCGCAAATGGAGGCTGTGCAACCATTGCAGTGACCTTTGTGCGCCCGGTAACGACAACGGAATCGTTCCGACAAAACTCAAAGGCTGGCACAGATGGAAGATTCTCCCCACTGCAAGATAAGGGCACGCGATCGAGCGTACACCCTCCTATTCTCTACGCGGACCAAAGTACGCGTGAGATATGAGAGCCACCGCATGCTCACTGCGCCATTTCGCCGATAATTCTGAAAACACGATAGCTCCCCTCCCCTCCCCCTGAGTTGCCCGAAAACAGCAGTAAGTGGTAGATCAGAATAGCTTGCCGTTTGAACGCTGAAGGAGGAGCCTTTCGATGGCTCAGAGGTTAACGCCTCGTATTTGTGATGCGGAGGTCCCACGTTCAATTCCGCGTGCTATGGTCTTTTTTTCTGGAATTCTTCCTTTGTTTTCATATATATAGGTACGTATACATATACGGTGCGTGACATTGACGTCCACGCCGACGCCCACGTCGACGCCAGCGGCGAAATCCAACCGAGATTGTCCATATAATTGCTATCCCAATAAAATTACCAGGCGTATTTTTGTAAAACAGCACTTGCGATAGCAATGTTGGTTATTCAATTCTATAAACGTAACATTTTTACTTCTGTGGTGCAGCCATCGCGTTGATTGCTTGATTTATATGTGGGGTTTAACATCCCAAAACCATCTTATGAGTATGACAGACGCTGCAGTGGAAGACTCCGGAAATTTGCACCACCCGGGGTTCTTTAACGCGTGCCCAAATCTGAGCACACGGGCCTAGAGTGCTTTAGCCTCCATTGGAAATGCAGCCGCTGCAACAGCGATTCGATCCAGCGAGCTGCTGGCCAGCAGCCGAGTACTTTAGCCACTAGACCTCTGCAGCGTGGCCATTCAATTGTAGTTGAGTGCCATCCACTGATATTGTATAATGTACCACTGTGTAGCGTCTAGCGCCGCAGTGCAACACTAGGAGTAGTCTGTATAGCGTGACACAGTCTAATCCTGGTGTTGCTAATACATACGTTGTTGTTTGTAACAATAGGTAACAGCAAACGACTGGCGATATAAAATATAGGCAACTGTTTAAAATATGTCTGTGCATGCGACACTTGTACTTATTTTACATATTGTTATGTGGCATAAGAAATGTAGGCGTTTTTTAATTACTAAGATGTAGCAATCTTTTGAAACGCACGTCCGTCACGGCTGGCGGCTGGCTCTCGAGCGAAAAAGAAGCGCGCAATGAAGGAGGAATAAACTTTATTTTGTATCCGGCGTGTTAGTGGTCTGGGCTCCCGCCTAGGTGTCGGCTAGAAGGTCTTGCCTCCTAGCGGCTTCCTCGGCCCGCTGCATTGCCCATAGCTGATCATCCAGGGCTGAACTGAGCAGCACGGCCAGCCAACACGCGCGGAGGCTGTCGGTGGAGGCCGCGTTCTCATTACTGTGTTTTAATCTCCGGCATTACCATAGTATATGTTCTAAGGAAGCTCGTGCCTGACAATCTTTGCATTGAGCGGTTACGTAGATCTCTGGATACATAGCATGTAGTAGCACTGGATTCCTATAGGATCTGGTTTGTAACTGTCGCCATTGGACAGACTGTGCCCTGTTGAGTTTATGATGAGGAGGGGGTAAACACGCCTCTGTTATTTATAATGTTTCGTAATTTCATTGAACGTTGTCTTTCGGTCCTCCACCTCCGACACATTTGGAAATTCTAACGAGGGATAACATCAGTCGCACCCTAAAAGTGAGTCCTTGAGCTACGTTGTATGCCACCTCGTTAGGGTTGAAATCTTCCGCGGTGTGGGGTATGTGAGCTGGGAACCACAGAATGCAAACGCATCTGTCGTCTTGATTGGTTTTGCCAGTTCTAAGAATACGCAGTGCTTCAGGGGAGATTCTGCCGTTTGCAAAGTTGCGTACAGCTGCTTGTGAATCGCTAATTATATAACACGCGTCAGTTTGTGATATGACCAAAGCTATAGCTATCTCTTCCGCCGTTTCAACGTGTCTTGTGTGTATTGTCAGACTAGTGCTGCATTGTTCCTACTTGTGGTTAACTACAGCCACGACGAAGCAGCTTTTGTGCTTGTAACAAGCGGCATCTACGGAGACCGCCTCTTTGTTGTTTCCGTAGCTTTTTGTCATTGTCTTGGCTCTGCTCAGCCTTCTATCTGCGTTGTGCACGGGATGCGTGTTTTTAGGTAACAGAGGCACCGTGAGCTTAGCCCGTACGTCAAGAAGAATGTCGCATTTGGTGCCAAATTGTGTCTGGTAAGTGATGCCTAATTTTTCCAGGAAGCATCTACCAGTCGTGGTTTTAGAGAGGCGCTCGTACTGTGCAATACGTTGCGCCTCTATGAGTTCCTCAAGTGTATCTATGGTATGCGGAAACATACGTAATGTGGCTGATGACAAACGTGTGGATGAGCCTTATGACATTTCCCTCTTTCATGCCGCTATGCTTATTCGTAATTCTTTTGATTAGGCGTATCGTTTGAGAAACCGAACTTCGACATTGCGTAGCGTTTCCCCGTTGGTGCCTTTCGCTTCTATTATTAACCCCTGCACCCTTATCTTGTCTACAGTGGGTATGGTGTGTCCATCTCGTGTTTTAAGCGCTATGGAATGAAAAAACGTTATTTCAGTCCTGCAAGACGCACTTAGCGCGTAGCGGGCGTCTCCCACGTAGGGACCGACAGGGAGTACCTGGCGGCCGCTTCGTGGGCCTGCTGGGCGGCCCATTGGTGGTCGGCGAGAAGTGAGCTCCTGAGAGACCTCTCCCACTTGCTTGAGGTAGAGTCGAGAGGAGTTTTTCGACACTCCCAGAGCATGTGTGCGAGTGTTGCTGTGTGTCCACATGATGGGCATGTGTCGCTGGGGTATGTATTAGGATAATAAGCGTGAAGCATGGCAGGGTTTCGGTACGTGTGTGTCTGTAATAGGCGTCGGGTTAATGCCTGCGGTCTGTTAAGTTTCGACTGTGGGGGTGGAAAAATGCAGCGTTCCAGGTAAAAGTGCTTTGTTATCTCATTGTACGTAATGGGTGCATCCCGATTGGTATCTAACTCAGCAAGATGGGGTTGCCCTGTGGCGGTACGGTCGGTAAGTGCGCGCGCTGCATCATGGGCAATCTCGTTGAGGTTGAATAGGGCACCCGGCACCTGGCCGAGATGGGCGGGGAACTAGATGACAGTGTGGTGCTTCAGGGCACTCGGGTCCGCTTTGCGCAGGATACGTAACACCTGGTCGGAGATGACTCCGCGTTCGAAGGATTTGATGGCCGGCCTGGAGTCGCTGTAGATGAATTCCCGTTTGCTGTCGAGCATAGCTATAGCTACAGCTACTGGCTCTGCTACTTCGGAATTTCGGGTGAGGATTATGGCAGAGTTAAGAGTCTGCTGCGCGGATGATACCGCAACCCCGGCGAAGGCTCGGTTGTTGTGATAGGCAATCTTCTTTTTTTTTCAGATCGAGAGCCGCTCTTGCCCTCGACCCACCACATAGAGGTAACATTACCGCCCCTTCAAAAAAAAAACACAAAAAGACGAAATTGGCAAAAGATAGAAAAAGAACAAGACATAGCGCCACCCGATGCTAAACATAGGCGCGTGAACAAAAGTGAGATAGAAAACCCCGATAATGGGAAAGCAGAGAAAGAAGCGCGCAACAGCAAAAAAAAAGAATCCAAAAACGAAACCAATAAACGAACAAACAATTTAACTAAAATAAATGAGAGAACGAAGAGTGGTGAACAATAAAAAAAAACGTTAAGAATGCAAAATTAACGTTTAATGCGCACAACATGAACTACATCCGGGTTGGCTCGTCTCCTGGTCTATGCCTGCGGTGTTGAGTCCGAAACTACTTCGTGTTCCACGTCACTGACGCGGCGTGGCACTTTGTAGCAGGCACTGTCGGTGACGCTGGGAGGCACATCGTTTGATCCCCTGTGCGTCGTGTGCTATCAGCGTCATTGAAACCCGAACAGCGACAAGTCCTCGCGATGGTAAAGTGTCCACTGCGCAGTTATCGCCACGCACAGGCACGCATGTATGCGCAGAGCACCTGAACAGGCTGCGAACAATTATCGATGGTGATAATAGGACGGTGCTGACAACACTATCGCGAAGGCTTGCCGCTGTTCAGATTTCATTGAACGGTCATAGTATACATCAGTTTACCAGCATCACCTTGGAACAGAAACTGCTTCGGACGAAGCATATGCTGCGATGCTGTAGGATGATGCTTTCGGTACACAAGCCGATGACGGTTCTTGGCCGCCGCAGGCTCTTGTGATTGTCATACGATCTGGTTCCTTGGACAGGCGGAGTCTGCAGTGGGATGACGGTGATTGTGTAATAGCCGTGGCGCCCGCAACACAAGCCGGCGACGCTCGTGCCCAGCTCACGCGCTTACAATTGAACAACCAGGGCTTGCTTGTTTGTTCCCATATGCCTTGGCTCGTCCCCTCAATGGGGGATTGGTCATGAAACAGGAGGTTTTTGTAATAGGAAAAAATAAATTTCAAATTTGTTGAAGAAAAAGTACTTATTCAGTCATCCAGGGAACGTGAGAGTGAACATTCATAAGATGACCTGGGAGTAACATAGTTAAAGAAGTAAAAATTAAAGAATAAATGAATGGTGGTTCCCAAGAACTATAATTTCGATATCAAAAAAAAGAAAATGAAACAAGCGAATCTTGTGTCTCTCAGAAATTCAGAAACCCCTATGCAGACGCCCCTGTTGCTGTGGCCCAGGGAAGAAGAGCCAAAGGAAATGATGTTTTCAGAATTGAGACTATTGCTTTCACAAATGAGAGTGTTGGGTATAGTTTCTAAATGTTTCTTCCTGTGGCTTGTGAAGCGTCAGAATAAGTAAAAAATGATTGTTGTTTTCTGGCTCATGACAGTAAAAGCAAAGAGGATTTGGTAACTGACTAGACCTGTGTAAATAAAACTTAAGAGGCAGAACCGAGCATCGAAATTTGGTGAGCACACTTCCAATTTGCGAGAGGGGCACTAATAAATATTCCAAGCAAAAGAGACCCGTCACCTGAGCCCATGTCATCTTGTCAGGTGGAGTCAAGTTTCTTGAAGATGTGGCGCATACCCATGCTGGGGGATTGGCAATGAACAAGATAGTTTTCATGAAATACTTCTTTAATAAAAGGTTACAGTTGTGCTATCTACAAGAAAAAAAATAAAGATGAAACAGGATGAATTTGGTAGTGCAATAGTAAATAAACTGATGTGTAATGCAGTGAAGCGGTGTATTTGAATGAATATTATTTTGGAAAAGTAGTGAAATCTACCGAACAATGATTTCAACACTTAAACCTCTTTGAAGTTTTGTTAAACTCCTGAAATGCGTCAGTAATCTTCCTATTGCTGTGGACAAGAGACAAGGCCCCGAAAGAAAGCACAATGTGAGCTTTGAAGTCTGTTCACAGGAGGTGGTAAACGCCCTTCACCTAAAGTGCTTTAGGGTAAGGCAGAGTATCTGTTGCTGGAAGTGACGTAATGTTCGGTTAACTCATTTACTCCGCAAAAAAAAACAAAGAGGGAAGGCTGCCAGACCAGCTC
Source organism: Rhipicephalus microplus (assembly GCF_043290135.1). Lineage (NCBI taxonomy): Eukaryota > Metazoa > Arthropoda > Arachnida > Ixodida > Ixodidae > Rhipicephalus > Rhipicephalus microplus. Next base: position 9,353,639 of record NW_027464588.1, read on the forward strand.
TGTGTAAATGTAAATTTCGTTGCTGAATTTGAGAACAAAGTCTAGTAATTGCAACTTCTATTCCTCTAGTTTCAGATATTTTACTATTCCAATGATACACAAAGTGCTTGATTTCTGATGTGGCCGTTAGTGAAGGTGCAGAAAATTTCTCTAACAGCAGTTTACTTCCTAATCTAGCGCCTATCAAGAATTTGGATGGCAGTAATACCTTGATAACAGGCCCATATAAAGATGACTTTGCGAGAGCGTCTGTAATTTCATTTACAAATTAGCACTTATTCCCTGGAACCCAGGCCAATTTGATCAAATTGTGATGCGGGGGAACTAAGTCTATAAAGAACTTGCAGTAAAGGAGGCACATACTTATAGTGAATCCGTCAAAATTACTGCCGAACTTACTGCTGTCATTTATATACAGAGAGCTCTATATTACGATTGCGAAAATGGCCAATCTTCTTAATAATGTAGAGAAATAGGCTTTAGCATGGTAATTTAGCTTTTACATGCCACTTGAGCCACTTGCTCGATGGAACGAAAAAAGGTGTTTGCGAAGATGAGAAATGAATTGTATCACTGATTTGTAATATTTTTTTAGCAAGACGAGAGGCATGCAGGGAAAATGTGTTGCTACTGTCATGTCTATTGCTACTAAAGATACGAGGTCAGTGTTACTTGCGATGGGTAGAGTTTTAAAATACTATCTGAATTTCAATAGGAAATGAGGAGTCGCAGTGCTGTCGGTGACTTGAGTGCTACTTTTTGAAGGCTCGTCAGATGTGGGTGACAGTTCTCCATTGCGTACACGTTCATCCTGTCATGCGAAGAGGCGGAAATAACTCACAGTCTTTCAGCTGCTTTTCTCTCATGCACATGCATTGTTCTTGTTGTTTCACTATAAAGAGTTCTGGTGCGTCCAGCGGTGATTGTAGATTGAGTTTTATATTGAAGTGGATATTACTGTGAAACTTGTACCGTAACTTCAGTGCGCGTGGTTTTTGTTTAGTACGACGCTTTGTTTCGCTGCTGCTTTCTACATCTAATGAGGCCTTCCTACATCACCTAATTTGCTTGTAGTGTTGGCTGGTTATATATTCAAGGTAATTTTAGGCAAGGTAATTTCATTAAGACATTTTTTACTATGGAAAAAAGCTGTTAGCAGTGTGAATACAACATATACAGGTTTCTGAGAGGAATTGCTTCGGGCAGTAAAACAAAAAAACAGCCGTAAAAAACCTATTAAATTTTCGCGGCCAGCCACCTTGATGTCAAGCATGCTAAACAGAAGTAACAAAACATGAGGTTGCCGTTACCATATGCCATCGTCAATAACAGTATAATTAAGCTCTCCTTCTTTGCTTCACGCACATCATTGCGTTTCAATCTTTTATGCCTGACGAGTTTAGACCTTGTGAGCAGTTAGCTACTACAGCTACAATAAAAAGAACGCAGGTCAACGTGCGACGTGTGTAGCTTCCAATAAAAATGTACTAATTAAAGAAAACTTAATATGCAAGTATGTTGAAATAATATTGCCAAAGTTAGAGATAGGATTCTCGCTCCATTTGTAAGAGAAGAAACATGTCTGCCATCAAACGGAAAAGTGATGCCCGTATCTTCAAATTTCCGTACTCATTACATTTCATGGAATTGGTAAATTTTAAGAATATGTATATATAGCATCAGGCCCTTTGATGGGCACTTCATCTCGCGAAAAAGTGCCGACATCGACTCACTATGCACTCTCTACACTTTTCGCTTGCGGTAGCTATTGCTTGTGTTGCATTCGTCGTTACGCCTGCCTCGTCGAAGGCACCGCACAAGCTTGAACGGAACGTCACCGATACGTTCGAGGTGAGTTACATTTAAGAAAATGTAATTTTTTTTCCTTCTTACAGCAGCATCATGTTCGTCTCGGTGAATGTAGAGATATGCCCGCCAGCCCCTACAAAGCTTTTTTTCTAGTGTATGGGTGTAGATATTTATACTGACAGCGTAACTGTGTTTATATGGCACAGCCGTCTTAGACTATTTCAGCATAACGTCAAGGTAAAGTGCCGGGGTAATTGCTGTAAAGTAGTCAAAAGCGAGTCACCCAAGGTACACAAATTACTTACGGTTTCTATAAGAGCTTATTTTATTCCCGCTAATATATTTTAGTTTTTTATCTGAGATTTTTACATCGTTAGAAAAACAAATATAAAACTTTTGGCGGTTTCTCGTTTGGTTGAGTGTACACCATATTTTTATTTGAGATAATTGAGGGTGTCAGCTTAATCAGAAAGAGCCAAAGTTGCTGAAAAGACACCTCCTATAGCACTTTGTAGCAAAACTGTAATTTGGGCTGCCTTGTAAAACTTCATTTGTGTGGCTATGTCATAGTCTTATATCTGTAGTCTTTGTTTGGCACTCCACTAAACCTTTTGCCTTCAATATAAAACCTAGAGCTTCTTTTGAGCAAGTGTTAGTGCCAAGCATGTTGCTTGTTATGATGAACACAGAGACTGTAACACAATTCGCGTGCTGACGAGCCTGCAACTAATTACTAGTCATGTTATTGTTTGACACTCGAATATGAAACAATTTTTTCTGAAAGTTTTCAATTTTTCTTATACACCATAGTTGACCTTCCTGACAGCCATGGGGTAGCAAGCACAACACACAAACGATGCGTGCGAGTCCTGATTCGAGAACTCTTTTATCTCTGGCTTGATTCTGTGGTAGCGCACAAGAGTTGCTTTGGGCTCCCACTCTTTTCGGACCTCTGTTCGAAAACTCCTATTGTAGGTTTGCTCTGAAGCGTGTCTATAGCAGTGTGCTATTACAAATCGCCTAAGAAGTGGATTTTTTTAGGCTCTTCGGACAAAGCAAAAGTGGAGGGACGCCTTTCCTTGACAACTAGAACTTGATGGCCCAGTCGGGCCCCCTTGGCATGCTATTCTGAATTGGTAGCCTGGCCTCAGTTTCCATTTGAAACCCCAACCACGGCTCAAGAAAAAGAACGTCTGTGCGAATAACGTTGACTCTTTATAGCTATCTTTGAAAATCTACCGAAACTACAGCTGGGAAGGGCCACGTATACCATAGACTTTTTTTTCTTTTCTAAATCGTCGAATGACGCACTACAAGTCCCCATGATAACCTGCTAACCAATTTAGCACTGCACTATGTTGATGCAATTGCTGATGATGACCAATAAATATGTCGTAGTGGTTTGTAATGAAGGGCCTTCAATTTCCTCTCCTAATGTACAATTCATGTGGGTTGACAACTGACGCAATTTCACGTTTCTGCCTAGCAACATTGCATGCGTTAACGAGACTCCTTGCCTAATGAGGCATTCCCATAGGAATTTTTCCAAAGCAATTCCAAGCAATTGCGTGGCTCTTTCGTGACTCTTCTGAATGTAATGCATGCCTCAGTTTGATTACTGCACTAAAAGAACCTAAAAAAGTTCATTTAAATGTTTCAAAATTGCGCTCACTGGCAACGGTTACATCTCTCTCACAACCAACTACACACATGCCGGAACTTCTGCGAAGCGACTTGTTTAATGCTACCATAATGAAACGCTTCAGCATTGCTTTTTATCTTTATTTTATGCATTGGGAAATACAGGGGTGAAGTGCACACAACACAATCATATTTTAGAACCTTTCATTTTCAGTCCACCGGCGCTTAGGAGCTTTCAGTCATCAACCTCCTTGCACTAAATACACCAGCATATATAGCAGACGGTGGATACGGTAGCACAATTCTGTCTTTAGACAAAGAAGATTCTCAAGACTGATAAAACTGGCATCCGGAGACGGTGCCATGGACACAAATAATGCCAAAAAGCCAGTAATTTTGATGAGTCTCTCGTGAAGGCATAGGCACTGTTAGCTAAATAGATGACTGGATATAAAAATTTTATTGAGGTTCGTTACAAGCTGCCACGCTACCGTCGCCGGCGCGAAGGCGAATGTGGGAATGACAGCTGGTTAGTTCGTTCCGTATGCAAGCAGAGCAGTGAAGAGATCATACACGTGTGTGGCACAACAAAACGATAGATTTAGTAGACTTGAATGCGACACAAAAAATGCAATACTTAAAACAACAATGAACACGCAGATAAAGAAAACAAATGAGCATAGAAGGCAGGTGTATTAACTGGTAATAAGTTAACACACACTGAAAGAACAACACAGTTAAATAGGTGAACGGTTTATTCATTCCCACCACTTAGACGCCTACCTCACTCTACGTTGACGCTCACCTCTGCGCCCACCTCTACGTTGACGCCCACCATAGACGCCCACCTCTACGTCGCTTTTTACTAAACACTTCTTAAATAAGTAAAAGCGAACATTTCGCAAATAATAAAGGAGTAAACACTTCTCAAATATTAAAATGCCGTACCACTTTTTATTCACTCCATTCTTCTCCTATAAGTATACGAAACATCACGAAATGTAGATATCACGCACTAATAATGTTACAGCTAGACCATACATTTGTGTGTGGTGCATTTTTGGTTAGACCAAAGTCTGTTCAAAATTATCTATTCTACTAGAAATCGCCGTATGTGCAGCGTTTCTGCGATTACTTTTGTTATTTTTATCAGCATGTGCTTCGCATAGCGGCAAAATGCGCCCATTTATTGCAGCTACAAAGATGCTGAACAAAGTTCTTTTTATTTCTTTTACTGTACTTAACGTAACTATATACGCCTATACAAGTTAGGGTGTCACATTTTCAAGTGTATTTTTACTGATTTTGACATTTGAAAAATGAATAAAAACAGTAAAAAAAGACAAGAAATTCATAAATCATCATGAATACTTCATGAACAGCCAGAAAAAACAAGGCATTCCTACATTTTTTGAACAAGATGGCCAATGATTAGGCATACATTGTTGAAATCAAAATTACTGAAGTCGTAAGTGACAGTGCAGGCGCAAATTTGGTAGTTTAAATAATCTTTTTATTCTGGTTTTCCCCCTCGCCATAAATCTAGTATATCTAGAGTAGCGTTAAACATATAATTATACAAAATATGCACCTGTTCTACTCCAAGAGGCATATTTGTCAAAGGACTTTTTCCTTGTTATTCGTTGAACGCAGATTAATCGCATTCACGCTGCTTTTTCATTGTTTATTTTACAGCTATTCGACAAGTTTTCTTACGTTGCACTTGTGTATAGTTCAGGCGAAGACCCTGAATTTCAATGCCTGACCAACAAGCGAACTGAGTTGGATATGCAAGCAAAAACAGCCACGTACGTTTGGATGTTCAAGGGTGGAAATGGCCGTACTAGGTAAATAGTTCGCCAGTTTAAGATAAAAGTGTTTACCCGATATATTAAAATAGTTTTATTCATGTGGAAAAAAATACACTTCAGAAAGACAAGACTAAGACATTCACGCCTGATGAAGTTCTTCCATCATAAATAACAACAGTTTGCACACAAGCAGTGACAACAAAAACCGGAAGCAACTGAAAAACTTGCATAAGAGAAGTAGTATTTCACGTACAACTTAGAACACATGTAACAATATAAAATAAAATTCTTCAAGTTAATATATATAGCCAAACGTATCATTAGTGACACCAATAACATTGAATGTGAGTAGCAGGCAGTATGCACCTAATGAATTACAAAAATTATGAACGAAGTAGTTGAAATATTTCAGGCTTGACTAATTTTTTCTGTTTGTGATTTTTTAACATTTCTTCTATATTTTGGTTGCTGTTGCTCAAGAGTGTTGTAATCTTGTGGCGTTCGTTTGTACTGTCTTGATGGATTTTTTGGCTTTTTTCTGTAAAAGAAATAGTGATTGCAAATTGGATTGCGTAGTGCTTCTCCAAACCGATAGGCAGCAATAAAGGTATGGTTGCACATGCCACACATAGGGTGAAGTATCTATCATCGGAACAGGAGCTGATGTAACACAAAGCCGTGTATATTTATTTGCCTTTGTGCCCTTCTACGTTCCATGCACTGCTAGATGAAGAAAGCCTAATGTGAAACCTGTGAGCTTACAAATGCTAGATTCACAAGTTTTCAGCCTTCGTGAACCCTCCTATACTATTTCTGAACGTTGGGACCACAAGCTGAAATATATGAATTTGTCACTGGTTCTGCTGCAGTCGTTCTCTTCACCAATGAGCTTGAAAAGCAGTCACCACGATCATCATCAGCCTGATCACGCCCACTGCAGGGCAAAGGCCATTCCGATGGTCCACAATTAAGGTGGTCGTGTACTTACTGCTACCACGTTATACCTACAAATGTTTTAATCTCATCAGGCCATATAACTTTCTGCCTCCACTTCGTGCGTTTGCCTTCTCTGGGAATACAGTCAATTACCCTTAATCACCAGTGGTTATCCTGCCTACGCGCTACGTGCCCGGCGCAGGCCCGTTTCTTTTTTTTTGACTTCTATTATGATATCCTTAACACCGCTTTGTTCCCAGACACAATCTGCTCTGTTCTTGTCTCCTAAGGTTACACCTATCACTCTTTTTCCATCAATCGCTTTGCCACCCTCAATTTAGGCGGAATGCGCTTTGTAAACCTCCAGGTTTCTGCACCGTAAGTTAAGTACCGGCAAGATGCAGCTGTTATATACCTTCCATTTAAGCGTTAGTGCTAGGTTACCGTTCATGACACAGGTCGACAGTCAGAATCATCCCCATACGCCGCTTCGAGCAGTCTCGCGGCATCACACTAGTATTTGATTCTGAGACTCTGCCTCCTAGCGTGAAGGTTGAATACATGAGACATACCGTGCGCCCTTACGTGCCACGGCCTTTTCAGTGTCACAAGTGCTGCAAGTTGGGACACGTCAGCGCAGTGTGCAAAAGTGAGACAATTCGCCAGCTGTGCGGCGGATCTCATAAGGTAAAAAATAGCGATACTGATGTTTCATTGAAATGTCCAAACTGCTCTGGTGCACAAGGAGCAACGTCGAAGGAGTGCCCGAAGATCAAAGAAGAAATTTGCGTCCTGCGGAAGATCGTCAGAGACAACTCGGCACCCAGAGAGGCTGTCCCGTCCATCCGCCGACACCGACACAGACGTCGTTCAAAACGTAGGCACCAGCGAAAGCATAGTGCACATACGAGTGATGCATCACCATCAGCAACAGATGAACATACGCGTGCGCATTATCAGGCCGCTACACCCATGTTGTACGCACCACGTGCAAGGGATGCAGAAAGTGGACCAACGCCCACGTTGCACACCGATGCTTCAGGTACTGAGTAGCCTTCGCTCCCGGCCGGAGCAATGGAAGTGACACATGGAAGTGACCATCTCCCTACATGTATACAGCTCAAAGGATTCCGTCGTTCGACTCCACTGTCTTTGAAAAGCGTAGACTGGCCAGGATTCCAAGCTTCTGTAAATGCTCAGTGCGGGAACATTCAATCTATATCTGAAATAGAAAGCCTCATTGCATCAGCCTTAACAACGCATAAGAAACTTGTGACCGTATCGCTACCAAGATCACAACTGGACGCACAATATGAATGCCTTCGTGCAATCTGTCGCCGGGCCGAGAGGAAATACAGGAGGATGAAATCATCATCTGACCTATCTACAGCACGCCAGGCACAACAACATGTATTGCGACACCTCGATAAGCTCGACAGGCAACGGTGGAGGGTATTTTGTGGCTCTCTTGATCACAAAAAACTCCTGTCTCGAATATGACAAACTGTTCGAAGCCTTCAGACGCCCACGCAACAGTTGTTCCCTTTCCGAACTTTGGCTTTAAAGCAAGGTCGACCTGAAGTAGAGGTTGCAGAAAATTACTGCCACCTACTCGCAGGTACGTCCTCTTCACCGATATCACCTTCGTGTTTAGCATCACCACCATCCAGCGACGATCGCCTCGACTTACCATTCACAATGCACGAACTCGACGCTGCGATTTCTGCGTCCCGACAGTCGTCCGAAACAGGGCCTGACGGAATTACTTATTCGGCTTTATATCACCTCAGCCAGGAAGCAAGGCAGGCTCTCCTGTCGTTCTATAACTTTACGTGGGAAACAGCGACAGTCTCAGAGAGTTGGAAGTGCAGCCGCATAGTGGCCTTACTGAAACCAGGCAAATGTTCACACGAGTTGTCTTCTTATAGACCCATCGCCCTAGACAGTTGCATCGGTAAGTTGTTGGAACGCAAGGTGCTGGCAAGATTGAAATGGCTGCTGGAGAATAATGTCGGCTTACCAGATTTTGTAAATAGCTTCCGTAGAGGTCGATCATCTATAGACGGTGTTGTAGACCTAGTTTCGTTTATTGAAAAGGAAAGACAACGTCGGAAATTGGTAGGGGCCATTTTCTTAGATATAAAGGGCGCCTACAATAGCGTTCAGCATGAGGCCATTCTTGACGCACTTGAATACATCGGCGTAGGTGGCCGACTACACGCCTGGATAGTGAGCTATCTCACAGGACGCACCATTTTTATGTCGACATCTGATGGTGACACGGCCAGGCACCTCGTAAGCCGTGGAGTTCCGCAAAGCGCCGTCCTGAGCCCCATGTTTTTAACATATCACTCATTGGCCTTGAAGCTGAGCTTCCCGACGTTTTCAGAATCAGTGTGTATGCGGACGGCATATGCATATTGGCATCTGGAGCAACGCGACCACAACTGCGAGCAAGGCTACAACAAGGCACATCAATAACATACATCAATAACAGTACTCGAGTCGTCAGGGCCTGGAACTTTCAATAGTAAAATGTGCTGCATTGGCATTTACGAAGAAATCAATGTCGCGGTGCCCAATCTTCGCTCACGGAGCAGTGATTTCCGCGGCCAAGCACTACCGCTATCTAGGGGTTGTCATTGATTGCAACCTGTCCGGGTCAAAGCATGTGACTGTGATGCGGAACAAACTAATCAGTTTTTTGTATGTTCTTCGTGTTATAGCAGGACTGAGATGGGGCCCTTCAGAGAAAAGTCTTCTGCAGTTATACAAGGCATTGCTTGTGAGCTATACACGGTACGACTCACCTGTACTTTCCGGCATGCGGGAAGGTGCCTTCGTACTTAATAATGAGAATATGCCTTCGTAATAAGAATATGCCTTGGCCTGCCACGGTGCACGTCAACCTCTGGTACTAAAGAGGAGTCCTGCACCTACCCTATTCAGGTTTACACGTCCTGTGAACCTCTTCAAGTGCGCCTTCGTCTGCTAGCCCGACATGCCCAACACCCGTTGTATTCGCTACAAGTGGACCAACCAGGCTGTACCTATTCGCGATGCCCCGATACGAACAGTCACATGATCCCTTCAGGCTTTGCACCTGCCGTAATCCATTGACTAAACCGCTGGTGTACCTTCACATACGTGGAAGTTCGTATAGGTCGCGTGTTTCTTACATTGCCCTCAAGCAACTCACCTTGGCACAATTGGATGACCGATACAGCGACTCTGTGCACATTTACACCGATGGATCCGTAACTTCATCCGTTTCAGCTGCAGTGTTCTTGATCATTCAACTCGGTAGTTCCCGACAGTACAAATTAGATCGCAGGTCATCTTCGACAGCTGCAGAACTTCTTGCTATACAGGAAGCCATAAAACTTGTGAAAGACCAAGCACCGCGTAAATGGATGATTCCGTCTGATGCAAAATCAGCTCTTTAAGCTAACCACTCTTGCTCAAGAAGAGGCCAATTTTACGAGTTAGCGTTAGGAATTGTCCAAGCATTTGACCTAACACGCAGGAGCGGTCACTTGATCACACTCCAATGAATTCCTGGACACTGCGGCCTGGTTGGCAACGAAACAGCCGATAGCGAAGCAAGAGCAGTAATATACAACGCTCCTATGTACGTCAAAGTACCGTATTCGTGTAGTGACGTCAACACATTGTTGAGATCGCTCATGCGTGAATGCGCTGCCACTTGCTGGTCGCTACCAGATACACGGAACAAGCGTCTGTGGGAAACTGACCCCAGTATGACTTTTCGTCTTCCAGATAAAATCAGCCGAAGACATGCTGATATACTGCACCGGATTCGCCTGGGCGTCGCCTTCACTCACCGCTACACCAACCTAATCGGTCATGCGGACAGCCCGAACTGTGAGCGCTGCCAAGTGCACGAAACTTTAGCTCACATATTTTGTGAATGTGCATTATACGTGGCGCAAAGAAAAGTGCTAACTGCAACGTTGCAAGCATCGGACGAACGCCATTAAGTTAAAACCACATATCGTCAGCAATGAACGACCAAACAGTGTCAAAAACTGCTACAATGGCTGTTTTAGACTTTATAAAAAGCACTGGACTAGATACTAGGCTGTAGGGTACTACGCTAAGTGGCTACTGTACATATGCACCACCTCTTCTTGCCCCCATCTTCACCCTTCATTCCTCTTTCCATCCCCCCTCCCTTATCCACTGTGTAGAGTAGCTGGCTAGAGCGAACTAGCTCAGGCCTACCTCTCTGCCTTCTAATTAATTCTCACTCACTACCGTTCATGATTTGAATATTCTTGTGGAGCGTGATCTGCCCTATTCTTATTCTTCTAATTATTTCACTCTCATGATTCGGTTCCATGGTTACTACCTGTCCCAAGTAGACATATTTCGTTACAACCTCCAGTGTATTTTCAGCTATCTCTAAGCACTGTTTTCTGTCGAGACTGTTGTACAATACTTAAGTTTTATGCTAGCCTTTTGCTTTTCGTGTCAAGTTCTGTAATCATGAGCTGTAATTCGTGCCCTGAGTTACTTAGCGAGGAAACTTTATCAGCGAATTGCAGGTTACTAAGAGGCTCCCCACTAACTCTTATTCCGAACCATTCACAATCTAGGGCCCTGAAAACATACTGTAAACAGTCGGTGGATAGAATTAGAGAGATTGTGTCTTCCTGCCTTACGCCATTCTTTATTGGGATTCTGTCACTTCGTTGATGGAGAACTATGGTGGCTGTGGCTCTGCTGTACATTTCTTTAATTATGTTTACATAGGGTTCGTCGACGCGCTGATTTCGTAGTGCTCGCATTATTGCTGATGTTGCGACCACAATGTCAGAGACACCGTGGTTTCGACGGAGTCAAATGCGTTCAAGTAATGTATGAAGGTTATGTATATGGGTTGGTTGTATTGCATGCATACCACTAACGCCTGATTGATAGTGTGATTATGCTCTATTGTACAGTAGACTATGTGAAATCCTGCTTGGTCATTTGGTTGATTAAACTGGCATCTCACTATATTTTTGTTAATAGTTTGTAGAGAACGGAGAGTAGGTTGATCAGCTTATAATTTTCAGCATTCGACGTTTTTTTTTCTTTTATTTAAGATGATACTGGCGTTCTTTCATGCTTCTTGTACATTTCTGGTCAAGAGACACTTTGTATATAAAGTGGCTTGTTTACTAATACAATATTTCCGCCATTTTTAGGCAGGTCCGTATTTCCCCTATCTTCACCAGCGGGTTTGCCTCTTTGCATTCCTTCTAGAGCTTTCATTACTTCCCTCTTTGTGACGGGTAGGATTTGAAGTTTGTGTGTGCTAATACTGCTTCATACAATATCATCCTGTTTCTTTCCCCTTCTGTACCGCTCTCTGTAGAACTCCTCCACCACCTCGACTATCCTATCCCTATTGGTTATGACATTGCCTTCCTTTTTTTCTTAACGCATACATCCCATTTTCGCCTATGCACGAATTTGCATTTACAGCTTTTAGGCTTCTGTCACTCTTTACGGCCTGCTTGGTTCTGTCCAAGTTATACCTCGTGAGGTCGGCTACTTTACACGTATTGATAAAATTTGAAAGCTCCACTAGCTTCATTTTGTCGGTTACAATTCAGGCTTGCATGGTGTGTCGCCTCTTAACGCATTTTTTCCTCTGAGACAGTTTGCCAGTGTCCTGTTTAGTGACTACGCTCCAAATTCTATATCCCACTCTTTCATGACACTACTAAGATAATCGTTCAATGTGTTCATGCTAACAACGTATAAAGCTGCGAATATACTCTGCAGCCATACATTTAGTTCCTGTACTTTCACTCTCTTCACTAGCTCAATAATTGACTTCTTGCGTATCAATTTAGGCATTTGTTCTTCTAAATCTATGTGAATTCTGGATTTCACCATTCTATGGTCACTGCATCAGATCTCGCTGACTATTTCTACATCCTGTACAATGCCTGGGTGTGCACACAGAATAAAGTGTATTGCATTTTTAAGTTCGCCATCAGGACTCTGCCACGTCCGCCTAAGGCTAGCTTGTTTCCTGTTGATTGTATTCAAGATCCGTAAATGATTACGTTCTGCGAGCTCTGCTGATAGCTCCCACCCGGAATTTCTTGATCCGAGGCCATATTCCCCCACTGCACAGTCCCCGGCAGGTTTCTTGCCTACTTAGGCATCAACGTTCCCCATCAGAATAGCATACTGTGCATTACTTTATCAACTGCGGACTCTACGTCTTCATAAAAACGTTAAACCAAATGATCCTGATGGCTTGATGTGGGCGCGTAGGCTTGTAGCACCTTCATTTTCTACCTTTTGTTTACCTAATTGATACTTGCCACCCCCTCACTGATGCTATTGTAGTCCTCTATGTTGCCTACGATATTCTTGTGTATAAGAAACCGCACGCCTAGTTTTCTTTTTTCAACTAATCAACGGCAACATAGGATGTGTCCATTCTTCAGTGCAGTATATGCTTCGCGTAAACCTTATCTAGTTCTAGCATTAAACGTAGGCCGATTCAAATTCTATTTGTGACCTGTTCGGACCCATAGATTCTTAGCAAACCCCACTGCGTCGCAGATCTGACCACAACCTTGGACAGTTGCTTCACAGCCGCTGGGGACTGAGGGCCGAGTGTTAATTTATGCGTTCATATTGAAGTCAAGTATTGAAGGGTGGCCAATCGTGCTTCGGTGAGGGAATGCATAACTGGCAGTATGTAGGCCGTACCCCCGATATTTTTCTTTTGTTATTTTTTCAACAACTGCCTAATCACGCGTTTTAAGTAAATATACGATTGAAGATGATCCGGAATTGACAATGGAATCACATTTTTTTTATCGCATCCTAGGCTAATGCTATATCTTTAAGTAGGGGGTTCTCATTCCCTCTTTTAGCACTGTTGAATACCACCTGACCACCTATCAGCTCTCAACTTCACATTACTCGTAGCTCGCCTGGCCTTCTCTTAACTGCTTGAAACTCCTTAGGTGTTTATGAAAAAAAAACAGAGTGCAGCCTTGAACTTCTGAATTTGCAAGCTTAGGCCAGCTTTGAGCTCTCGTTTATTCTCCATCTCAAGCGCTTATTCTGCCGTAATTTATTTCTGTCTTGCTCACTTCTGATATTGTTGGCTTTAAAATTTTAATACCGTCAAAATGCTGCTGATATGAGTTGTAGCATTCCCCCTATGACATTTCGTGCAAACTGACGGGTTGCGCGCTCCTTTCTCGCGCAGTAATCGGCTACTTCTCTGTGATTGTTACGTTGAGTGTTACCTCGAGGGCGGTTCGAGTGCGTGAAAAATAAACGCAAAAGTTTTAGACTAGAATAGGATCGACTGGTGCTCCCTGAACGCTGTATCATACCGCATTGGTATTTTGGAGTAGTATTTAAAACTCAAGTATGCAGATATAGTAGTCGACAGTGATCCTCATTCGGGAGACAGATATACGTACTATTAATAACATCTACGGCTGGCTAATGGAATAGAATAGTGAATGAAAAGGAAAGGACAAAATTATTTGTAGTTCTAGAGGGCGTCTAAAAGGGAAAAAAACACTTCGTACAAAAGTAATGATGTGTTTGCATCACTAACCGCATAGCGGCAGCTTGAATCTATACACCCCCGGCACCTGACGTTTTATGCCAAGTAAATGACTATCACATCAAAAAACATACACAACGACAAGTACAAGCGACGATATATGCAACTTCACTTTTGTTCCAGAAAAAATGTTGCTCTGCATTTATCTGCTGGAGATGCGCCGGACAGGGCTGTCTTCACCTTAGACGATGGTGAGTTGAGACACGTACCTGTCGCTAATATTGTCTTAAGCACTGCTCTTCTATTGAACTATTGCAGATATGGAAACTTTTGAGACATTGTGAGTTATTGTTGACGAAGATACGTCAGCAAAACAATTACATTACATCGAATCATGCAGTGTTTGGCTCTGGATTTCGCGATGCAATAAAAAAGCACTGCTATGTGGCTACACGTCTGAGTAATATTCGAGCTTATCCAGTGTTGTAAAACATTTCAAAATGAATATGACATTCAGGCGGAGTAGCGCAAAAGCGTTTAAAAACGGCCGGAACAGATGCCTTAGAAAGCCTTCCAAATAAGATTTTGCGTATCCCAAAGTTTAAGCATGCGTAAAAAAATTCGGCAGATCCATCATACGTGGTGATCAACCTAATGCGAAGCGTGCGTAAAGAAGGTAACCGTGTTGCAATTTTTTTATTGAGCGACACGTCATGAAATGACGCCAAATATATGTACAAATGTTGCAAGAACAGAGATTAGCTGAAGAGTTACAGATGTTCGTATAACCAGTTGTTTGAACTTGCGCAACGATGCCAACTGTAACACGCGTATTAGCAACACCAGAAGCTGATATGAAGCGCTGATGCTTGCGGGCATGCTGGCCCTGCATGCTGCCACATAAATCAACTACAGCTCATGACAACTAACCACAATTGACGTTAACCTGACGTGACGGCTCTATCAAAAGGGTACATATTGTCATGACGTCTTTCTGCCTCCGAGGTAATGTCCTGTATAAAAAAACGCTCCAGGGGATGTCGACAAGGTCTATTGATGTCCGAGCAACAGGGCTCTAACCAAGCGCGCCGGTTGGGCTTGTCTTCTAGAGCGGGGGTTCACGCGCACTTCTTGATTGACTAAAGGTATGGGTGCACGCGACAGCGTATCAGCGTCTTCATGCTTCCGTCCAGACTTATATACGATGGTAACGTCAAATTCCTGTAGACGCAAGCTCCATCGGCCCAGTCGTCCAGAGGGATCACGAATGTTTACCAACCAGCAGAGGGCATGGTGGTCCGTCACCACTTTAAATGGACGACCATAGAGGTACGGGCGAAACTTCGTGATCGCCCACACTACTGCGAGACACTCTTTTTCTGTGGTCGTGTAATTCACCTCGGTACGGGACAGTGAGCGGCTGGCATAGGCAATGACTCGTTCTTTGCCGTGTTGATGCTGGACGAGCACTGCGCCGAGGCCGATGTTACTGGCGTCAGTGTGCACCTCTGTGTCAGCATCATCGTCAAAATGCGCAAGAACAGGGGCTGACTGCATCCGCTGTCGTAGCTCGGCAAAAGCAGCCTGTTGTTCGGTAGCCCATACAAACGGTGTGTCGTCGCGTGTAAGGCGAGTCAAGGGTTCCGCTATCTTCGAAAACCCTCTAATAAATTGTCGATAGTAGGCGCACAAGCCCAGAAAGCGTCGAACAGCCTTTTTGTCTGTAGGATGCGGAAACGCGGCTACAGCGGCAAGTTTGTCGGGGTCGGGTCGAACTCCTTTCGCGTTGACTACATGGCCAAGGAATTTGAGCTCTTCATAACCAAAGTGACACTTCTGCGGTTTGAGTGTAAGATCTGCTGATTGAATAGCCTGTAGCACACTCCTGAGGCGATGAAGATGTTGCTGGAAGGTTTCAGAAAAAACGACAACATCATCAAGGTATACGAGACAAGTTTGCCACTTCAGACCAGTAAGCACAGTATCCATCATTCGCTGGAAGGTTGCGGGCGCTGAGCACAAACCAAAAGGAAGGACTCGAAATTCATACAGGCCATCAGGGGTAACAAAGGCCGTTTTCTCGCGATCTCGCTCGTCAACCTCGATCTGCCAGTACCCGCTTTTTAAATCCAAAGAGGAAAAATAGTGGGCGCGGCGTAATCTGTCTAACGAGTCGTCGATGCGTGGCAGCGGGTACAATATGTAATGTTTATTAGGTTTGGTAGGCAGCACTGCAACTACTATTGATGTTTCACAAAGATTATCGTCTATTTGAAAAGCGGTTCCGATACTTGGCGTAGCTCTGTGGTACAATGCTTCAATGCCACGCGAAATGCTTGAGTGCGACTTCAGCTGGGACCCTGACATTTATTCTGTGCATTCGTCGGGTCGACGCTACCGATGTCGGGTATTGCTTAACGCTGGCGCGTTAAAATTGCCCATGTGTGTTGTCATTCCTGGGTAGATACTAAGTGTCAATCACCTGTGGCAAATACCCACATATCAGCTTCTTATACCCGACCGTGGGTATATGCCACTGTCTGGCGGGAAGTGTATGACGACGTACGCGATGGGATTGCGACATTACTCATGTCTTGATCAGTGCTTCACTTTTGTCAAACAATCTCACACTCCCCTGCTAATTTTGGTTCACGCCACGTTAAGGGTCCAACCTCGAGAGCGCCCAAACTTAAGCGGCTAGATAGATATATAGATAGATAGATAGATAGATAGATAGATAGACAGACATACAGACAGACAGACAGATAGATAGATAGATAGATAGATAGATAGATAGATAGATGGATATGATCAGAGTCACCGAAGTTTGCTAAGAAATGCTTCGCATTTAAAATAACTTCTACAATATGACACTCTGGTCGTTTGACGTAACAAGATTACTCATGTTTCTATGCGTGCTTTGCAGACATCGAAAATACCAAGGTTGCCCACTTTGTGTACACCGACTATAAAGACTGCGTCATTGTGGAGATTCCCTACGACGGAGATCGTAAGAGATATTGCATCGCACGTTCTCATTCATACAATGTTTTCTAACAGATTTTTTTTCCTTCGCATGGGTGTTTTATACTAAATGCGTGACACTTCATCTGATGCTCTCGTCTGTTACCCCGTGATAGGGAGAGGTATTGAGCTGAGCAACATCTAGAAAGATGTTCTAATTACGAGAATATGCAAAGTGCTTTTCAGGATGCGTCTCAATGTTGGTGCAATAGCATGGATAGAAAAAATTGCTGCTTCAGACAGACAACCTCATTGAAAATGCTGAGGGGTACCCATATGACCTCAGTGTCATGGCTTGGTGCATGCTGTGGACCATGCTCGCATAAGTGCTAAAGAAATTAGCGACAGTGATTCACCAGAACACTCCGCGCTATCATGAGTGCTACCGCCAATTTTGGCCAGGGTAGGAGATTCAATCACACTTTATATAGGCTCATGCGCGTAAAAGATAACTGTTGGTAGGGATGCAGCGATAGGCTAACAGCTGCTGCTTCAACGTGGCACAAAAGAGGTCATCGATGAATAGTGCCCATCGAGCTCTGGTTGGCTGATCTCGATTCTGCTTTCTTCGGCACTGAAGCCCGATTGCTTTGCCAATAAATATATAAAATAAATATTGGCACATACTGACGCTAAAGTGGTGATCGAAGCTTACTGAAAGAATAACAAATAAAATCACGGTATGCCCTGAAATAATGCGCATTAGTGTATTTTTTTAGGAAAACGAGTAAAAAATACAGGTTTTGCGACCTAATGTGCTATATGAATCTGGGTCTAGGCAACGTTCAAACTTCGTTACTGATGAGTCAGTGGTACATTGCCCGGATTAGACAATAACTAAATGCTCTTGTTCTCGTGTGACAATAAGACGTAAATAAACAAACGCCAAAACCATATCTCTAGTAAGAAAACATGACATGACGGCACTTATTGCTGAACAAAGTACATGCAACAACTAAGTGTTTTGCTATGTACCTATGTGTAGCCTTGTGCTTGCTGCCAAATATGCGATGTTGACTTCTATGCAAAAGAACAGAAGTAGCCGGTGTCACGCATTGGTACTGAACTCCCGTTATATACATTTAATATTAAAAGAACATCAAAGAATGTAAAATTGTTGCTGAAGGAAGTTTTGTTTTTTAATAATGCTCTCTTTGACATCCTTCGGCAGAAAAGTTGTATGTCAAATAAATAAATAAATGAATATCAATTTGGTTTAATGGGTTTTTGTGGCTGACCAATTCATTTACTGTTTTAACTTGTTTGTGTTGCATTTTTTTAACAGAATGTCAGCTCTGGGTTTCTAAGGAAGTAGAAGATGACGTCCCCCAGCACTGCTTGGACCATCTCGAGGATATATGCGACGTCACTGAGGAAGAGTACTCAAAAAAACTCTGCCAAGATCAAGTAGATGACATTTGAAAAACAATATCCGTGAAAACGGCACTTATGCACAGTGTTGAAGTTGCTCAAAAATACTTTTGACGAATAAAAGTTGCAGATATTTCTGATCGAAGTAGACGTCTGTTCTTGCGAAAGGGGAAAAGGTCGGTCCCGAATATTTGTTGCTCTCTTTGAAAATAACCTGTCTTTTTTGCTTTGAAATTTGCTTCTTTTGTTTATTGATACTGTCAGCGATGCTTTTTAGAGAATAGGTCAAAGGCAGCTTTTATGCAGTCAGTCGAAAATGTGAACAATACAACATAACATCCGATTGAACTCAATATAAAACAGAATATATGAGTGAGATGATGATATATGGTGTTTTTTGGCGCAAGGGCCATTTGATGGCCAAAGAGCGCCAGTTCATGAGACAGAAATTTGGACAATGATTGTGATTAGCGGCTGTATAAGGGCCATAAAATTCCTCGCGGTAATGCGGGTAAAAACATACAAGTGATAAAAGCATGACCATGCCGTGAAAGGTGTGTGTGGTGCGAATAGATGAACAAAGTTGGTGATAATAAAAGACGATGTCGGATATGTATGGCATTAGCACAAGTGCCTCACTCGTTCATACCCTTGCGTCCAAGGGCCGTAAGGCACGTGCTTTCTTGTGTAGCCACCGCAGCAAAAACCTCTCAGGAGAGGTCGTGCTACGGAATGCCCGGGTATATGATATGAAAACAATGAGTTTCTTTTAAAAACGCTAGCAATGATTTATAACTAAAAAGCGGTTCCCTACCGACGAACATTGCAGGGTGTAAAGGTATATGTTGTCGGCAGGATAATGGAAAGTGTTGTTTTCTTATAGTGTCAAATTGTTTGCACTGAATTAAAATGTGAAGAACTGTTAGTGCTTGACCACATCTGTCACGCAATGGTGGGTCGCCACCGGACAAAAGGTATGAGTGTGTCGTGTATGTGTGTCCTATCCTGAGTCTCGTTAGTATTACCTCTGTATGACGTGATTTTGATACTGGTGGCCAATGGCCAAGGTGTGGCTGGATAACGTGTAGTTTGTTTTGTGTGTGTGTATCCCATTTGCTCTGCCAGTAGTCCCTGAGGTTTCGTTTGAGAGACGGCTTAAGATCAAGGGCCGGGATTGATATGGATGTAATGGTGGTGCTCTCATGGACGGATGCAGCGAGCTGATCCGCCCTCTCGTTGCCTTGGATCTCACGGTGCCCTGGCACTCAGCACACTACAACATGTTGGTTGAGTGTGTAGAGTGTGCATAAAATGGAGTAAAGTGAAACGAGGACAGGGTTTTTTGTTTTTTAAGACTGTGCAGAGCCGTTACCACACTGAAGGAGTCTGTATAAATTACTGCTTTTTGTATTTGTAATTGTTTGATGTGTTTAGCTGCCACAAGTATCGCGTAAGCTTCCGCTGTGAAGATACTTGTGCGTGGATGTAGAGGGCCAGCATCCATGGGCCGACAGCAACGTAGGACACAGAGGAGTTAGTCTTGGAGGCATCTGTAAAGAACTCAGGACGTGTGTATTTGTGTTGAAGTTCCAGGAAGTATGTTCGAATATGGGCAATAGGTGCATGTTTTGTTACTTCTAGGAAAGACACATCGCAGTCTATAGTCTGCCATTGCCACGGTGGCGGGTATGCTACAGGAGCCATTAGACTGTGTTCAAGTAACACTCCAGTTTCTTCAGCTAGACCCTTCAGGCGAACTGAAAAGGGCTGCCTCATCGAAGGCCTGTTTTGAAACAGAATATAGCTCGACAGATCATTGATAGTAGAGTATGAGGGGTACTTCTTGTCTTCTTTCACCTTAAGGAAATAAACACAGGACATGTAAGTTCTTTGCAGATGAAGCGACCACTCATTTGACTCAACGTAAAGGCTTTCTACGGGGCTGGTGCGAAAAGCATCCGTAGAAAGGCGGATGTCCAAATGGTGTACGGGGTCCAGTATCTTCAAGGCACTTTGAGTAGCAGACTGATAGACAACGGCCCCATAATCTAAGCGGGTGCGAATGAGACTTCTATAGAGGTTCATGAGGCATTGCCTATCACTACCCCACATAGTACGTGACAACACTTATAGAACATTCATGGCTTTTAAACATTTTGTTTTTAAATACTTGATGTACGGTACGAAGGTCAACTTGTTGTCCAAGATTAAGCCTAAGAATTTATGCTCGGCTTTGACGGACAGACGTTGTCCGTTCAGTCGAATGTCAGGTTCCGAGTGCATGCCTCTCTTTCGAGAGATCAAGACACACGTGCTTTTTTGTGGGTTAAGTCTAAATCCGTTTTCATCTGCCCATTTGGAGACCTTATTTAAACCCAGCTGAACCTGCCGCTCACACATGGCCAAGTTGCATGACTTGAAGCCAAGCTGAACGTCGTCGACATATGTAAGAACATATTGCGGGGAATGGACAAGTGCAAAGAATTCATTTTGATAATAAAAAGTGTGCAACTAAGCACGCCACCTTGTGGCACGCCTGTTTCCTGGACAAATGTTTTGGAGAGCACACTGCCCAGACGGAGACGGAATGTCTGGTTTGACAGGTAACTTTCGATTATATGAAACATTCTTCCTCCCACACCAAGGTGGGACAGGTTTCTTAGAATTCCGAAACGCCATGTTGTATCATACGCCTTTTCGATATCGAGGAACACAGAGAGAAAATATTGTTTATGGACGAAGGCGTCTCTGATCCGTGCCTTGATACGAACTAGGTGGTCTGTGGTGGATCTACTTTCTCGGAACCCGCCCTGAAATGGGTCGAGAAAATTGTTTGTTTCAAGGATATGTACAAGTCGAAAGTTTATCATTTTTTCGAATACTTTGCACAAACAGCTTGTAAGTGCAATAGGCCTATAACTTGAAGCTAAAGAAGGGTCCTTGCCCTCTTTCAAAATGGGAATAATAATAGCCTCTTTCCAGGAGGTAGGGATAGCGCCAGAAAACCAGATAGCATTGTACAAACAAAGTAGGGTTTTTCGTGTTTCGGCTGGGAGGTTTTTTACCATTTCATACACTACACGGTCAGAACCTGGGGCAGAAGTACTGCAGGAGTTTAGGGATGTTCGGAGCTCCGCTAGACTGTAAGCTTGGTTATATGCCTCGTATCTAGTGGATTTGTGTTCGAGTTTCTGCTTTTCTATTCTTCTTCTGTATTTTTGGAAAGTGTCAGTATAGTGGGACGAGCTGGATACCCGTTCAAAATGTGCCCCGAGGAAGTTTGCTTGATCTTCCAAGGTATCACCTTGAGTGTTTACGAGTGGAAGTGTGTGTACTTGTATCCCTGCTATCCTACCGACCATGTTCCAGACTTTGGCCTCCTGTGTGTATGAATTGACCCCTGATAAAAACTTCTGCCAGCTTTCTCTTCTGGCCTGCCGACGCGTTCTCCTGCCACGAGATTTTATTTTCTTAAAGCTCTCAAGGTTTTCCGCTGTCGGCGAGTTGCGCAGCAACCTCCATGCCCTGTTTTGTTCCTTTCGCGCATTCTGACACTCAGTGTTCCACCACGGGACGTGTCGTTTGCCGGGCAGTACAGATGTTTGTGGAATGCACTTGGCTGCTGCGTCAGTAAGAAAAGCCGTGAAGTACTGCACAGCTTCATCTATGCCTAATCCGCATATGTCGGTCCAACTTAGGTGTGTAATCTTTTGAAATTGTTCCCAGTCGGCTTTGTTCACCAGCCATTTGGGAACATGTGGAGGATATTCATATGTTATTGGTGTACTCAAAACTAAAGGAAAATGGTCACTTCCATATGGATTATTTATGACTTTCCAGTGAAGTAATGGTACAAGTGAAGGAGATGCGATACTGAGATCTATGGAGGAGTAAGTATTGTTTGCAAGGTTATAATATTGTCACGACGTCAAAACAGAGGTCTTGCCGTAGAGACTGAGACGCCAGAAGCAGGTCGATCTTCTTAATTAGAACGCGCAAGCGAGTTCTTCTTCTTCGTCCAATTCGTAGTCCTTCGTGGCACATGCACAACTGTCATCGTCTTTCTTGGGCGAGCACGTGACATTTGCCTCCCTCCGAAAGAAGCATCGTCCCGATGCGCAACTTAGGTGCTCTACCAGGCGTATGAAGTGGTCGTACGAAAACGGTAACCGGGAGCTAATTAACTAGATAAATACGGTTTTATACGCACGACGTGCACGACTTCGGGCAAATGCTTTTGGCGCTTAGAACTACAATTAGTGTCGGGAATGACTTCGTAGTTCACGTCGTTTAGGCGTCGCGTGACGCTGTATGGACCAAAGTACCGCCTAAGCAGTTTCTCAGACAGTCCACGTCGACGTATCGGAATCCAGACCCACACTTTGTCGCCTGGTGAGTAGCTAACATACTTGTGTCGGGTGTCGTAGCGTTGTGCATCTTGATGCTGCTGATGACAGATGCGCAGGCGCGCGAGCTGTCTGGCTTCTTCGGCACGCTGAGTGAATTCTTCGGCGTCTACATGGATGTCGTCACACTCATGCGGCAACTTGGCGTCCAATGTTGTCGTGACTTCGCGACCATAAATCAGACTGAACGGTGTCATTCCAGTGGTTTCTTGTCGAGCGGTGTTATAAGCGAAGGTCACGTACAGCAAAATCTGATCCCAGTTTTTATGTTCCGTGTCAACGTACATACTGATCATGTCTGTGAGGGTCCTATTGAGGCGCTCCGTCAGTCCATTTGTCTGCGGATGGTATGCAGTTGTTCTCCGGTGAGCTGTACCGCTGAGTCTGAGAACCGACTCCAAAAGCTCTGCGGTGAAGGCAGGTCCCCTGTCTGTGATCACTGTTGTCAGAGCGCCATGCCGAAGGACGATGTTTTCGATGAAAAACTGAGCGGCTTCTGCTGCTGTGCCACGCTGCATAGCTTTAGTCTCCGCATAACGGGACAGGTAATCAGTGACCACAATAATCCATCTGTTCCCTGTTGTGGAAGTTGGAAAGGGACCCAGGAAATCCATTCCAATCTGGGTGAACGGCTTTTCTGGTGCTTCGACTGGATGTAAAAGACCGGCTGGCTTGCTGGGAGGCGCTTTGCGTCTTTGGCAGTCGGTGCACGTTCGCACGTGATGGTTAACAGCAGGAGATAACTTTGGCCAGTAGTACTTGCATCGTAGTCGGCACAATGTTCGGGTGTAGCCTAGATGACCAGAAGTTGCTTCATCGTGGCACGCTTCCATAATTTCTTTTCGAAGAGAGGCAGGCACGACGAGCAAGTGTGGGTTACCGGTTGGTGAGAAGTTTTTCTTATAGAGAACATCGTTTCGCAAGCAAAAAGATGGCAGTCCTCTAGCAAATAACCGCGGCACGTCTTTACGTCGTCCTTCTAAATATTCAATGAGTGGTAACAGCTCAGGGTCACTGCGCTGCTCTCGTGCAATAGTGGCCGTGTTGACAACTCCCAAGAATGCCGCGTCGATGTTTTCGTCATCAGGAGCGACAGTTTCCACTGGCGACCGTGAGAGACAGTCGGCGTCGGTGTGCCTCTTCCCAGATTTGTAGACGATGGTCATGTCAAACTCTTGAAGTCTTAGGCTCCAGCGCGCCAAACGACCAGATGGATCTTTAAGGTTGGTGAGCCAGCACAAAGAGTGATGGTCGCTAACAACCTTGAAGGAGCGGCCGTACAAATACGGACGAAATTTGATGACTGCCCACACCACGGCGAGACACTCCTTCTCGGTGGTCGAGTAGTTCTCCTCCGTGCGAGAGAGAGTTCTGCTGGCGTAGGCTATTACTCTTTCACAGCCGTCTTGCCACTGCACCAGAACGGCACCTAGACCTACATTGCTGGCGTCAGTGTGAAGTACTGTAGGGGCGTCCTGGTCGAAGTGCGCAAGGACTGGAGGTGTTTGCAAGCGTTGTCGCAGTTCATTGAATGCCATTTGCTCCTGTTCACCCCAAAAGAAGGGGACGTCCTCACGTGTGAGGACGTCGCCCAAGAAAGACGATGACAATATGTTGCCTCTTTTATATTCAACAGACAAGCACCTGATGAAAAGAGGAACTGTTCAATGAGACGACCTCGTGCATCACGTCGACAGTCACCCCATAAATCGCTGTGCGCATTCAGGTCCCCTAGAACCAAATAAGGTTCTGGTAACTCATCTATTAAAGACTGGAAATCATATTTTTTCAGGCGGTGTTGCGGCGGTATGTATATAGAGCAGATGGTGACGAGCTTATTCAATAGAACTGCTCGAACAGCCACTGCCTCTAGGGGTGTTAGTAGCGGTAGATGACTGCATGCTACTCCTCGATTAACTATAATGGCTACACCACCAGATGACGCCACAGCATCATCTCTGTCCTTTCGGAAGACAACATATTGACGCAAGAAACTTGTATTCTTGGATTTTAAGTGTGTTTCCTGTACACACAGCACTTTTGGAGAATGTTTGTGTAGAAGTTCTTGGACATCGTCGAGGTTTCGAAGTAGTCCTCTGACGTTCCATTGTATAATTTGTGTCTCCATTATGGGAGTAAAGAAGTGCTGTGTGTACGAAATGAGTGTGGCTGGTGTCTAAAGAGAGAAGTGACTTATCTTACAGAGCCTTTAGAAGGCCCTGTAATTACCGTTTTGTCTTTTTTAGAGCGGTCGAGGGAACCCCGCCGCTCCTTTGGCGCAGTCTGCGCCAGTGCAGTTGAAGTGTCCATCGCCTCAGGAGAGGCGACAGATAATGTTTTCGTTGTAGGCTTCGTCGTGACAGACGGAGCCTTAAACCCCACCGGGCTGGAGGTCGAGGGGACCTCTTTAGTTTGTGTGGTGCCCTGGCTGCTGCCAAGGTTCACAGGAGCCTTCGGTGGGGCTGTATTCAAGGAGGGTGGGGCAGCCGAGGCTGCTCCCCCCATGGGGGCTTGTGGCGTTTGCCTCGGCACGCCGGGCGTGGTCCAAGGCATTGCCGAAAACCGAAGTGGTGCTGACCCCCCTCGCACCACTTCGGCATACGATGTGTTCCCAGCAAAATGTGGGGAAACGCGCTCCCGCGCTTCACGGAAGCTTATGTTCAATTTAAACTTTGTACTGATAATTTCTTTTTCCATTTTCCAGGCCACGCATGACCTGGAATATGCAGGATGGTCACCCTCACAGTTTGCGCAGTGCACTTGTAGCTGACAGGCATCGTCAGCGGTATGACCTTTGGTGCCGCATTTCGCGCAAGTAATCTGTCCTCGGCAGCTCTGGGAGCCGTGCCCGAACCTCTGACACTTAAAGCAGCGCCTCGGGTTGGGTATGTATGGTCTAACTGGCAATTTAAGATATCCTGTTGCTATTTCGGTTGGGAGGGTGCTAGATGCGAACGTTAGTATGATGTGCTTCGTTGGGATTTCCTTATTTTCTCTTCTTATTTTGATACGCTGCACCTGAATGACGTTTTCCTCTTTCCAGCCTGTTAGAAGTTCATCATCAGAGAGGTCCATCAGGTCTCTATCTGATACAACACCCTTCACTGTGTTCAAGGTTCGATGCGGTGTAATTGTGACAGGCTGATCCCCAAATGCTGTGAGTTTATGTAGTCTTTGGTACTGTGCGTTGTCTTTTACTTCAAGTAACAGGTCACCACTGACGATCTTTGTGGCCTTGTAGCCTGCGCCCAGCGTTTCCATAAGGCATTTCGATACAAAGAAAGGTGAAATGTTTCTAGCTTTCTTTTCTGTGCCTTCACAGTGGATAATGTGGTATTTTGGGAAGTTATCTTTTTTGTTCGGGAGAAATTCAAGAATTGCATCGGTGCGCCACCTCTTGGAGGGGCGATTAGTTGTGACAGGGCTAGGGGTTCGGTTTTGAGACGTTAAACCCCACATACCAGGGCTAGGGGTTCCCATAAATTTGATAGCTTTTTCGGCGGCCATGCCAGCCACCCACCACCGAGCCCAACAAGGGGACGCTGCGAGACGCGAAGGAGGCGCAAGCGCCAGCCGTACATGGCCGTTATAACCTAATATATCTATCCAAGGTTGGATATTTACACTAGGTTAACCCTTGCCGCCAGGAAAAATTGGAAGTAAAATGAAGTGAGGAGAAGACAGGAAAGATGTAAAGTGAGAACAAATGACGAAGATATAGGGAGAGAGAGATAGGAAAAGGCGACTGCCGATTTCCCCTGGGTGGGTGAGCCCAGAGGTGCCGTCTACGTGAAGCTGGGGCCAAAGGGGTGTGTTGCCTCTGCCGGGGGGCCTTAAAGGTCAAATCACCCAGCGTCGGCTCAACCCCCAGGATCCCCTTTTCCCCGGACACGGCAAAGCCACGCACGGCTAGGCGTGGGAGGGAGTAGAAAACTCCCCCGTTAGCTCGGGTCCGTGGTGTCGCTACACACCAAACGCCTACTTGCGCAGGCGCCCCTGCGGGGATATATGAGTGAGAAATCTCTGCGGAGCAGACTTCATACAAAACAAAAATTCATACACATACACACAAACAGATGCTCTCTCTCTCTCTCACACACACACACACACACACACACACACATGCACACGCACGCACAAACACACACACACACACAGACACACACACACACACACACACACACACACACACACACACACACACACACACACATGCTCAGATAAGTTATGTGCCCAACATATGTGTAGTAGCGTACACGTTTCGAAGTAGAGTTTCCTAATATATGCGTTTCCCATTGGTGCTTTGTCGCATTGATGTTGGTGTTCATTTATATTTTTGATGGTTCATTGGAAATAAACTTGCGAGGATTGGTGTTTCTTTGTGGGTGTTAGATTCACCTCGTTTGATTTTTCGTAACATTTTATTTTGTTGCACTGTTCACTAGTAGCTTTTACAAGTATTTAATGTGTTCATTGAAAGAAAAAAAGTCATTGGCCTAAGTGGAGCAGTTGTATTCAGCTTACGTGGGAAGCTTCGCAAAAAAAGACTTTCATAGACAAAATCTTACGTCAAACACTGTGTAAGAAAGAACCTTACGCTTTACTAGTAATCTCTCAAGTCTATCAGTCAACGCGGATATATAAAGAACTTCAACTATGCTGGAATATTTTAGCCCTGACTCAATATTGTAGCGATGCTGAGGCAGACAGGCTAAAAAACAAGCAACTTTATTAGGGCGAACTTGTGCCCACAAGTCTAATGACTATGGTCGTCAAGTCCGAGTAGACGAGAGGCACAGATTCAACTAACTTCCTCTTCCTCGTTGTTGGAGCGCCCGAACGCGTGACGCATGCCAGCCGGGTCTTGCTGGTGCTCTTGCCATGATGATTGCGGCGGCTACTTGGACGTGGCTAACCTGTCGCGGCAATATATTGTTGCGACTGGGGTTTGCGGGCACCGGAGATGAAGATGCCGAGGCAGGAGGAGATCGACCTTAGTAGAGAGGATTTATTTACATTATTTACATGGCACGAGCTATCTGGGCCGAAGCTCTACAATGAGAAGCTGTACATTGGAAGGTTTTTCATAGCACAAACTCTTGAACAAGTACACAGCGGCCCACGAGGGCTGTTTTTCAAACAGTCTCGTTTCCCCGGATCCATAGATCAGGGAATAGGTACACACTGCACTGTCCAATAAAAGGTTTCGCAACGCACACCAGGATCATTATTCCGACACTGCCCCAACATATGCCCCGCCGCGGATGTCTAGTGGCTAAGGTACTCGGATGCTGACCCGCAGGTCGCGGGTTCGATTCCCGGCTGCGGCAGCTGCATTTCCGATGGAGGCGGAAATGTTGCAGGCCCATGTACTCAGATTTGGGTGCACGTTAAAGAACCCCAGCTGGTCAAAATTTCCGGAGCCCTCCACTACGGCGTCTTTCATAATCAAATGGTGGTTTTGGGACGTTAAACCCCACAAATCAATCAACTGCCCCAACATACACACATACACGAACCGAACACGTGTATGGTCCCGGCGATGCTGCCTTCTCCGGCGAATCTTGCTTCCAGCGAGTGGAGTAAAAAGTGTGTGTCATCTCGCTGCTCGGGCCGACTGCCCATGCTTTGTCGAACGGCAGTCGCGGCTAGGTGCCTCCGAGGGGCCATACCTGGACATGTGGTGCTGATGTGAGTATCGGTGGCTCATCAGTCAGAGACGCACAGTGCGGTGGTCCGATGTCAATCATCGGCGAAAACTCGGCATTGTGGTTTTTCCTGGTGCTCGAAGACGCCACGTGTCACATTTCTGCGCCGGCCTTAACGATAGCAGTGCTCCATCGAGTCACTAGAAACACGCACCGCCCAGCACATGAAAACAGCAAGACATCTTCGTGCTGCTATTCATCTCCACTAAGTGAGCTGGCAACGTTTCTTTTTCGTTGCGGTGGCCGCGGCAGAAGGGTGGCCCACCGAATGCAACACTGTGTAGAGATATGCAGATAGACATGATATGTGAGACAGCATTGCACTGCATGTTGTGAGATGTTTCGTATTCAAGCTAACAATAATATGATTTCTGGCTAATTCCTATTTTGCTGCTGGCCTTCCTATCGCCTCACTTCAATGAACAGGAATGACTGATCAGTAACCGCTGTAAAAGAGTCCTTATAGTGCCTGTGAATGCCTATTTTGGCATTTATGTCTGACGGTCAAATTCCCTGTAAATGCCTGTTTTCAAATTTGGTACCTTATTGCTTCCTAGTTCACTGTGAGACCATTGTTCATGTTACTGGGCAACACTGATTCTTTGCAAGATGTCGAGTTTCAACCGAAGTCACTACTTCGACCAACTTTCGCAAAACAGCCGCTATCATCAGCGGACACGCACCGACCAACATGCGCTGCCGCGTTGACATCGCGCGAGTAGTTGGCGAATGCAAAGCCACAAAGAGAAAAAATGCAATGGAGAACCCTGAAATAAAATCGAGTATTGAAAAAGGAATTCTGCTACACAACAATAACCACTTGCGGTATAAAATGTTTACCACTTTCCGGCTCCACCGGCCCGAAACTATTTTGCCAGTTTCTGGCACCATGAAGAAAAAACAAACTGTGGAAGAAATACTCACACGAAGTTTATTTTTGCTCCTGCATTCCACAGAACACTTTTTTACCGATATTTGGGCAGCATATATTACTGCTCAAAGTGTTCTTCTGGGTGCAGGCCAGAGTTGTTACTGCAGGTGTCTCCACCGCCTTCGTAGTCACCTCCGTCGTACATGTGTGTCGAATAACTGCCATCACTGTCAGATGGAGACACATGCTTCTCTTCCTCGCTAAAGCCATCCCCGCATTCCCTAAAAGCACCACCGTAAAACGCACGTGGTGGAAACGTGGCCATAATTCTCAGCAAACCGCGCGCATATGGTTACGCTCTAGGCTACATGCTGAACATGGCGCTGCACCCTAGTGTAAAAAAAAAATGTAAACACCAACAAAGAGAGCTTACTTTTAAATGCGAAAAATTTCTTAGCGAACTTCGGCGACTTTGAGCGTATCTATCTATCTATCTATCTATCTATCTATCTATCTATCTATCTATCTATCTATCTATCTATCTATCTATCTATCTATCTATCTATCTATCTATCTATCTATCTATCTATCTATCTATCTATCTATCTATCTATCTATCTATCTATATGCCTTTTAGCTCTTCTAGCCATTTGGATAATGGTATCAATACCAAACTTGGTATGGCACAACATGACTATATGCCGAGCTTATGTGAATAGTCATAACATTAATCTCAAGACATGTATGTCATGAATGTCATGATTTACATTTCATAGTCTTGCTACTCTTGCGGTGGTTTCATTCACATGGCATGTTGCAAAACTGGTATGGTATGACATGATTGCATGGCGAACACAAGCGACAGACCGTAACATGAAAATCATGACATGCATGTCATGTAACTACATGACCACATGCCAAGCTCATGGTGCGCTCGCGGCTGTTCCGCTAGCGTCACATATGCCAAATTTGGTATTGCAGTACGTGAAGGTATGACGAAGGTATGGGACTGGTGCAAACATGATAATCATGAGATGTGTGTCATTTAACAACATGACTACATGCCACGCTCATGATGCGCCCGCGGCCGTTTTGCTAGCTTCGCTTATACCGAATTTGGTGTTACGGGACGTGAGTGGATGACGAAGGGAAGATACAGGTGCAAACATAATAAGCATAAGATGCATGTCATGTGACAACATGACTACATGCTACGCTCATCATGCGCTCGTGGCCGTTTTGCTAGCTTCACATGTACCGAACTCGGTATTACGCGACACGAACGGACGACATAGGTAAATGACACATCCAAACATAATATCACGATATGCGTGTCTACATGACTACATGCCACACTCATGATGCGCTCGCGGCCGTTTCGCTGGCTTCGCATATGCCAAATTTGGTATTACGTGACGTCAATAATTGACGAAGGTATGTGAGTGGTGGAAGCACAATAATCATGAGACGTGCCTTATGTGAGAACATCGCTACATGCCACAGTCAAGGTGTCAATACACTTCGACGTGACCCGGTGCACATGCGCACCGGCGTTCGTTTCGTCGCGTCACGCCGGCGTTGCCACGCAATGCACCGGTCCTGCTACTTGCTCGCAGGCGCGTGAAGTGTTGCTTTGACGCTTGCGCGTTTCAGATCCTCCGGCGTCCCTCCATCTCGAAAATAAGCAGACGCAGTGCTGTCTGGCTAACGCATTGGCGCCAAATGCAGCATGTCACATTTCGCGCTGGTTGCCGTTGGGCTGCGACAACCGAAGCTGGTCGCACCTGTTGCGCTTTGTCAGACTATAGAGTGCTCGCGTTTTGCTAACGTAGCGTCGCTGTGCCCAGCGTGCGCGCGCGTCAACGTTACGTTGGAGTATACTGGGCCCTTCATGATGTACTCGAGGCCATTTTGCTAGCTCCACGTATACCAAATGTGGTTTTACGTGACGTTAATGAATGACGAAGGTATATGACAGGTGCAGACATGATAATCTTGAGACGCGTGTCATGTAAGAACAGGACAACATACCATGCTCACAGCATGCTCGCAGCCGTTTCGCTAGCTCCACATATACTAAATTTGGCATCACGTGACTTGAATAGATGAAGAATGTAAATGACACATCCAAACATAGTAATCATGACACGGAAGTCGTGTACGGTATCAGTTTTCTCTACCTCTTAAGGTTGCGGTGATTTAAAAGTGGCATATCCACCTTCCTCACTCGTGCTTCGATTATCATCGATTTCCACTGTACGTCGGATCTGCCAATTTTTGCTACAAGAGATGGCGATTCATATAAATAAATAATGCGCCTGCCTTGAAGTGAAAAAAATGGCAGCATATCCACGGAGTGAATGATGGAGATTGGGGTGAAGCATTCATCCGTCCATTCATTCTTGTTTCCGTCCGTCCATGCGTCCGCCTGTGCGACCATCCATGCGTCCATCCGCCCGTCCGTGCGTGCGTCTGTTCGTGCGTCCGTCCCTGCGTTCGTCCATGCATCCGCCCCTACGTCCGTTCATGCGTCCATCCATGCATCTGTCTGTGTGTCCGTTCGTCCATCTATTCAACACTCCAAGTACCACCATCTCGCATCTTTCCATCTTAGATTCCCCTTATAGAAGCGCCACCGTCCAGCGGACATGCCAAAGACTAAATGAGAGGTGGCACACGCACACCTTATTACGGCTTGCGCTTCGGGTCTACTTCCCGCCTTTATCACCTCGAGGTCATGGTATCTACTAGTTCACTGTATTCATGGCACTGCGACTCAACGCTCGCTAAACCTTTCTAAAACCAAGGAGGTTACGCCCAGCGAATATAACGTAGCAACCCTTTCCTGTCAGATAGTGCTCAATGTGCATGCCATTGGCTGCTAACAGAAAATGAGAGATAGGAGAATTCGGCTTTTACTTTTTAGGAGCGAAGCTCCTTATGGCGTGGCTTGGGCGTCCCTCGTATGTAACCACCAGTGGCACATACCCGAAATAGGTATAACACTTGACCTCCAATGTGGTGCCAGTGAGAGATTTCTTCTGTGCGTTGTTTAACAATAAAAAAATAGTGCTCAATGTACATGCCAATGGCTGCTAATGGGGAATGAGAGACATGAGCATTCGGCTTTTAGTCAACGCGCACGCTGCTGTCCCCTTTAGCAGCCATTGGCATGTACATTGAGCACTATCGGACAAGAAAGGGATGCTACATTATACTCGCTGGGTGTAACCTCCTTAGCTTTAGAAAGGTTTAGCGAGCGTTGAGCCGCAGTGCCATGAATACAATGAACTTGTATATACCATGAATGAACTCAAGGTGGATAAAAATGAGAAGTAGATACGAAGCGCAAGCCGTAAGAAAGTAAAAGCCGAATTCTCCTGTCTCTCATTTCTCATTAGCAGCCATTGGCATGTGAATTGAGCCCTATCTGACAGGGAAAGGTTGCTACGTTGTACTCGCTGGGCGTAACCTCCTTGGTTTTCGAAAGGTTTAGCGAGCGTTTGGTCGCAGTGCCATGAATACAGTGAACTGGAATATACCATGAACTCGAGGTGGTTAAAGGTGAGAAGTGGACCCAAAGGGCAGGCCGTAAGAAAGTGTGCGTGTGCCACCTCTCGTTTAGTCCTTGGAATGTCCGCTGGATGGCGGTGCTTCTATATGGGGAATATATGATAAAAAAATGCGAGATGGTGGGACTTGGAGTGTTGAATAGATGAACGAACGGACACACAAACAGATGCACGGATGGACGCATGAACGGACGCAGGGGCGGATGCATGAAAGAACGCAGGGACGGGCGCACAAACAGACGCATGGACGGTCACACAGACGGACGCATGGACGGACAAATGCTTCGCCCCACTCTCCATCATTCACTCCGTGGATATGCTGCCATTTTTTTACGGCTTGCGCTTCGTATCTACTTCCCACCTTTAACCAGCTCAAGTTCATGGTATAGACTTGTTCATTGTATTCTTGGCACTGCGGCTCAACGCTCGCTAAACCTTTCTAAAACTAAGGAGGTTACACCCAGCGAGCATAACGTAGCAACCCTTTCTTGTCAGATAGTGCTCAATGTACATGTCAATGGCTGCTAACAAGGAATAAGAGACAGGAGCATTCGGCTTTTAGTAAACGCGCACGCCGCGAACTTTTTATTGTTTAACAAAGCACAGGGGAAATATCCCACCGGCACCACCTTGCAGGTCAAAATGTAACACTGGTTACACACTACGACTGACTACGACAACGAGGGACGAACTGGTGCCGCTTTAAGGAGCTTAGCCCATAAATACTACCTAATTAAAACAACGAACACCATAGTCGGGTGGGGTCCGACAGTGGAACGCTACGGCCGTGTTTGCTGTCGGGCGCTGCCTGGCAATGGACCGCCAGGGGATTAGCGTCATCAGACTTGCTCGCATTTACTTTCTTGAAAAACCGACGCTAGCCGATTTCCTGTTGGGAATGTTACGTCTCACTGATAACGCGTGTGCCGTTCACAACCGGGACACCACCGGAGCCGTGCTGATAGCGCGAGGAAAGTACTGTTGCGACGCGCACCTCCGACGACGTTACGAAGGGCGCCTCGAAATCTCACCGCTGCAACCACTGTTTCGAACTCCACCGGGAAGGTCACCAGCCGTTTGGTAGCGTATGTTTGTCAGCTCGCGACTGCTTCTGCGCAGAGCTGATAAGACGAGCGGACGAGACGACGGTGAGTTAAACAAGGTTTATGTACAGCATATATACAGAGGCGTTACAAAGTCGGCACTGGGGCCGACAGAGACTCGAAGAGCCGAGCTCTCCTCTCTAACACAAAGGTCTGCTCTCAAACGGGTCCGTTCTGACACACATGTCAGCTTTCACCTAGGACCGCCTTTACCTAGGACCGCCTTTACCTAGGACCGCCGATCGCGACGCGCCGCAGGGCTTCTTTTATATGCACCGGGTCAACCAAAGGGTCCAATCAGAAGCGCCACTGGTCGTCAGGGCAGACTCCTCCAATGGGGTTGCCGCTGGGCCGCGTCAGACCCCCAGACATGAAGACGCCCGTTGTTTACTCGACGGGCTCGCTGGCGCTGACTCACCGCACGTGCGCGCCAGAAAGGCGCCACGCGTGTTTACGCCGTTGAGTCGTTCGCGTCAGGCGGACTGCGGGCCGGCCTTGACATAGATTGCCTTTTTCAGAGGCACGGCCGTTCGCTGTGGACTCGCAGGCATAACAGCACCCCCGCCGCCAGACAATGCGCCGAAAAGACGAGCTGCTTCCGAGGGGCTCGGATGACAGGCGCGCTCGTTCGCCAGGTCCCTCTAGGTTCGCCTCCAGGGCCATGGGCAGAATGCAGCTCCAGACTGTTCCGGGACACATCCCATTCTTGAAGACGGATCCCAGCTCCACTGGCTTTTCACCACAACATGTCGACCAGCTTCACTCGTCTCTTCTGGCCATCTTCGGTTTCAGCACTTGTCGATGATTCTGCAACTTGCTAAGAACGGTTCGACAACAGACAACACACGACACAAGCAAGTGCCCTCGGTCACCCGACAGTACACCAGACAAAGTATAGTTCAACATATACCTATCTACGTGTCTATCGGAATTTCGTTCCCTCCCTCTACATCAAGAGGCACATGTGGGACAAAAGACCCTTAAAATGACAACTCAAATTTTTTACCACGTACAACAACATAACGAATTAGAATACCACATAAAGTTGGCCCCTTGAGATCACATTGAACGAGAGCGCTCAGCCCAGGTCGTGATGAGGTCAAAATTTTGCCCCGAATCACCAGCGAGAAACCGAAAGGTTGAGAAGGTACTAGCTAGAACGCACTGCTCAATGCACCTGCATTAGCGTTTAGCTTTCATTTTTTTTGATAGCGAACGTCAAAGTTGCGCTGTGGAGCAACACGCTCCATCTCAGTAACCGGCCACTTTTAGGCGACGATACCTATGCGGCACCAAGAGCGGCTCACACTTTCGACGTTGCACAGGGGAACAACGATACGGCTTGCTACGGATTGCCTCCTCACCGCTTAGCTCGATATCGTGTTCGATCACCCTCGTGTTTCCGGGACGGTCCGAAAACACGTCTCCAAACTCGGAAACAATCCTTCTCAGGTCCTGCTTCCGGACTTCACTTAACCTAGGCTCTAGGTTCAACGGCTCTAAGATTACCTCCGATTTCCTTTCGATTACCTCACAAGAACTAAAAGTTTCTGCTTCCTCTTCCTCTGAAGCATTTAACGACTGATTTACGACCGCTTGATGTTGAACGTAGGGTTTCATCAAGTTGTAAATTATGTCCGGCCGCCTTCCTAATTTCATTTCATAATTTGTATCGCAAGGCTTCGATAATACTTTGGCGGGCCCTTCCCAATCAACCTCAAGCTTGTTCCTTTTGGACGGCTGCAGCAGCATTACCTGATTATCAACCTCAAAAGCGCGCTTCACCGATTTCTCGTAGTGCTCCTGCGACAGCACTTGTGCCGCGTTTTTGTGGCTTTCCACTAGCGCTTCAATCGAGAGGTCCTCACGCTGCTCTCGAATCAGCGTCTCTCGATCAACTCTCGGCAGCTCGCTCCAACTTTCCGCTACAGGCGAGAGCGTTGCAGCCCTCTCGCTCTGATTCAATGGCGCCATGTCGTCTCCCCCAACGCATACCACGTCGGCCGCTTCCGCGACGGGCCGCTCGCGTGACTGCTCACATGACTCATGCGGAAAATTTCCCTTCTGGGGTTCCGTCGACCCGCCGACAAGGTCACTTGAGAGTTCACCGCATTGAACAAGGTCAAGCTTCCGCACTTGCGATCGCGTGAGGGCCATGCACGCCAAGTTGGGGAAGAACGATTTGCCCTGCTCTTTGAGAAGCTGCTCCGAGTTGTTGGAGAAAAGGTAACGAAAACGATCATTTAGCGCGGCAGACACAGCCACTTCGGTGCGAAGCTCACCGAACGGGCCTTCAATGACAACCGTGGCGATTGGTAAGCGAACACTCTGCTCCTCGGCGACTTGCCTGATCCACGCGCATTCTCCTGTAAAGTCATCCGGAGACACCAATGAAGGATGGACAACGTCCATGGTTGCCGCTGAGTCTCGAAGTGCACGGTACGTTTTCTCATTCACCCTAATTTCTTGGAGATACGGCTCCAACAACCGCATGTTTTTTTCCGATTCTCGGATTGTTGCGAAGGCAAACTTTTTTTGACAGTTTCTCGCGATGTGCCCTTCCTTTTTGCAGTTGTAGCAGATTAGCGGCTTCCGTTTGTTTTCCGATTCAAATGCCTGTGTGGTAGAAACCTCACTCGATTTCTCCACTTCTGTTTGCCCTTCCCCTACACCGTCCTTCGTAAGAGACGGGTCCTTCTTGAAATTACGGTACGGAGCGGGTTTCCGTTGATCAGGTTTCTTTGAAAAGTCCTCTTTCCTCTCATCCTTTTCAACGCGCACTGCCCTGCTGTGCAACTTTCGGCGAGTATAATACTCCTCAGCTAACTCTGCTGCCTTGTTTAGCTGTACTTCTCCAAGTTTGTCCTGCAGCCAAAGTTTGACATCCTCCTCAATGCAGCGGTAGAATTGCTCCAATGCAACGCATTCCACCACTCTATCGCGGTCGTCATAAACACCTTCGCCCTTGAGCCATTCACTAAAATCGGCTTTAAGACGAAACGCGAAGTCAACGTGTGACTCATTCCCCTTTTCAGCATACCGGAACCTTTGCCTGAAAGCCTCGGGTGACAACTTATAACGTCTCAAGAGCACTTCCTTAACCTCGTCATAGCTCTCAAACGCTTCTCTCGACAAGCAAGTTATCGCGTCGGACACTTCGCCGGGAAGAAGAGCTAACAGGTTCCGCGCCCAAAGAGACCGCTCCAAAGCGTTTCGCTCACAGACGTGTTCAAACTTGACGAGATACTTCGCCATGTCCTCGCCTACTACGAACGGTGGCAGTTGGTCCCGCATTCTAAAACCGCTGACCTGAATCGTCGGAGAAGCTACACTAGGCGCCTGCGAACACTGTAGGATTGCCAATTCTATTCGTTTCAACTCGAGGCGCTCCTGTCTCTCGGCCTCCTCGCGACGTTCGCGCCTTTCAGCTTCTTCGCGAGCTTCGCGCCTTTCAGCCTCCTCACGTTCGCGAACTTCTCGCCCTTCAGCCTCCTCGCGGCGTGCTTTGATATCCACCCAGGCCTCATCGACTTCCTCCGCCGACACTCCCTCATCCTTCATGATCTCAAGGATCGCTTGCTTTCGTTTCGCACGGCCCAAAGTAATGCCGAGTTCCTCACAAATTTCGATGAGTTCCTTCACTTTAAGGTTCTCCATCGTTCACACTAGTCTCTTGCTGATTGTCCCTGTTAAGAATCTACTTGCCGTACCCACTATAAGCCTACTAGCAAGACGCGCAAGCAAATTTTAACACTCCCGTGTTTACACCCTCCGCATTAACTTTGGTTTAAAAGCGCTTCGACTTGGCTTGAAACAATCAAAGCTCACTTCAATGCTTCACACAGCCCTTCTCTAAACTACTACAACCTGAGCTAGAGTAGTCTGGTGAACTGAGGGGAAAACATCAGGCACTCACCGCATCGATGTCGCTGACGCCGGCCGATCCCGCAGCTGCCAACCACTGTTGCGAAGCGCGCCTCCGACGACGTTATGAAGGGCGCCACAAATCTCATCGCTGCAACCACTGTTTCGAACTCCGCCGGGAAGGTCACCAGCCGTTCGGTAGCGCATGTTTCTCAGCTCGCGAATGCTTCTGCGCAGAGCTGATAAGACGAGCGGACGAGACGACGGTGAGTTAAACAAGGTTTATGTACAGCATATATACAGAGGCGTTACAAATTCGGCACTGGGGCCGACAGAGACTCGAAGATCCGAGCTCTCCTCTCTAACACAAAGGTCTGCTCTCAAACGGGTCCGTTCTGACACACATGTCAGCTTTCACATAGGATCGCCTTTACCTAGGACCGCCGATCACGACGCGCCGCAGGGCTTCTTTTATATGCACCGGGTCAACCAAAGTGTCCAATCAGAAGCGCCGCTGGTCGTCAGGGCAGACTCCTCCAATGGTGTCGCCACTGGGCCGCGTCAGACCCCCAGACATGAAGACGCCCGTTGTTTACTCGACGGGCTCGCTGGCTCTGACTCACCGCACGTGCGCGCCAGAAAGGCGCCACGCGTGTTTACGCCGTTGAGTCGTTCGCGTCAGGCGGACTGCGGGCCGGCCTTGACACAGATTGCCTTTTTCAGAGGCACAGCCGTTCGCTGTGGACTCGCAGGCATAACAGTACTCGAAGTATGTCGATTATTGCTGTGTAAAAGAAACGCCCTCCATATATTTTTTCGTGAAGCATGCTTTGCACCTGACTTGTGTTTACTTTGAAATTTGCGTTTTAAGATGTTTACCGACAGGTGAGAAATTATGCTTCATGCCGGCCATACGCAGCGTCCCTCAATTATCTGATTGAGCAGTGTGGCTATTTACTCTTACACACGCTGCAGTGAAATTGGTGTCAGTATCTCCTTTTTTTCTTTTTCTTTTTGTCACTTTTTCTCATCTTTCCTGTCCACTTCGCTAATATCACTGTGTAGGGTAGCCAACCCGATGTCTTTCTGGTTAACTTACCTGCCCTCTCCTTTTGTTGCTTCCT
Organism: Rhipicephalus microplus; assembly: GCF_043290135.1. Classification (NCBI taxonomy): domain Eukaryota; kingdom Metazoa; phylum Arthropoda; class Arachnida; order Ixodida; family Ixodidae; genus Rhipicephalus; species Rhipicephalus microplus. The sequence continues at coordinate 9,392,437 of NW_027464588.1, forward strand.
TCCTTCTTACCCTTCATTTGCCCTTGCCAGCCACGCCGAAAAGAATGAGACCAAATACTTATGTTGAATAGATGGGGGACACTAGACTCACCGCCAGGACTGCATGAATATTGGAATATATCTAACAACAAGTGCAGTAGAGTTCCAAATAAATTATTACGCAATAGAAATGCCGGCTATTTCCGAGTACTTCTTAGTAACAAGTGGCGAGGATTGATTAATATGTGGGGTTTAACGTCCCAAAACCACTATATGATTATGAGAGACGCCGTAGTGGAGGGCGCCGGAAATTTAGACCACCTGGGGTTCTTTAACGTGCACCCAAATCTGAGCACACGGGCCTACAATATTTCCGCCTCCATCGGAAATGCAGCCGCCGCAGCCGGGATTCAAACCCGCGCCCTGCGGGTCAGCAGCCGAGTACCTTAGCCACTAGACCACCGCGGCGGGGCACAAGTGCCGAGGAGAAAACAAGCAAGAAAAAAATCAGAGGAACGCTTCAAAAGAGGTGGTTAATGTTTCCTAGTTTTTCTTATGAAATTAGCAACTTGCATGCAGCCTAACGTCTTGCGGGAGTGTGAAAAGCCATGGGTCACAGGATTAAGACGTTTTTTTCTAATAATTTTCAGCCACACAGAAGTGATAGAGTCATCAATCGAGTAGATTCATCATGATAATAAAAGTGAGCTTGACCCTTGTTTAATACCTGTGTACTATTTTTACTTAGAAGATGTTCACAAACTTCTGCAGTGAGTAGAAATGTCACCCCTAAATTTCGACTTACGCTTACAAGTTATTTTTAAGGCGTTAGTTGCTCCGGTATACCAGATTGGCTCAGTCTACAAAACTGACAGTGGTGTTTTGTTCTTTTCAGACAGGAGTAATTGTATGTTTGTTAAATCACGTGAGCATTCCTTTCAAATAAATTGTTTTGTTGTTCCTGGACTGTTGCGAAAATGTTCGCAATACCGTTCCAAAGCTGCCTTGTGATCAGTCACTACACTATTCGAAAACTATTTGTATATTGTTTGTTTTGTGTTCCAACCGGTGTGATCGCTATTCGACTCGCATTCGAACATGTTCTGAAGTTAGCGATTCGCACTGCCCTACTCACCAAGGTACAAGATAAAATTGGCAGATCCCACGTACATGGGGAATCGATGATATGCGAAGCACCAATAATAAAGGTTGATATATCACCTTAAAATCAGCACAACGTTACAAGGTGGAAGTAAAGGATGCCGTACATGACTTCCCTGTCATGATTTTTATGTTTGGATGTGTGGTTTACCTTCGTCTTCTATTCACGTCACGTGACACCAAATGTAGTATATGTGGAACTAGCAAAGTCGCCGCGAGCACGCTATTAGCGTGGTATGTTGTCATGTTCATACATGACACACGTGTCAGGATTATCGTTTTTGCACAAGTCATATATTTAGTCATCTTTTTACGTCACGTAACACCTAATTTGGTATATGTGGAGCTAGCGAAACGGTCGCAAGCGCATTATGAAGGGCCCAATATACTCCAATGTAGCGTTGACGCGCGCGCACGCTAGGCACAGCGACGCTACGTTAGCAAAACGCGAGCACTCTATAGTCTGGTGCCAGGCGCGACCAGCATTCGTCGGCGTGGCCCAACGGCAACCGGCGCGAAATTCGAACCAATGAGTTACCCAGACAATACTGCGTTTCCCTCTTTTTTTGATGGAGGGACACCGGACGCGCTGAAACACGCATGCGTCAAAGCAACGCAGCGCGGCGCACGCCTGCGATTAATGGCAAAACCGGCGCCTGCAGCGTCGCAACGCCGGCATGACGCGACGAAATGAACGCCGGCGAGCACGCGCAGCGGATCACGTCGAAATGTATTGGCGCCTTGGCTGTGGCATGTATACTCAAGTTCTCAAATGACACGCATCTCATGATTATCAAGTTTGCACCAGTCACATACCTTAGTCATCCATTGACGTCACGTGATACCAAATTTGACATTTGAGAAGCTAGCGAAACGGCCGCGAGCACACCATTAGTGTGGCATGCAGTCATGTTGTTACACGACACGCATGTCATGATTATCATGTTTGGATGTGTCATTTACCCATGTCATCCATTCGCGTCACGTAATACCGAGTTTGGATACGTGAAGCTAGCGAAACGACCGCAAGCGCATCATGAGCGTAGCATGTAGTCATGTTGTTTCTTACAGGACACGAATGTCATGATTTTCATGTTAGGGTCTGTTGCTTATGCTATGGTATGCTATGTCATGCATTCATGACATAGCATATCAGTTTTGCGACGTGCCATATGAATAAAACCACCGCAAAAGCAGGAAGACCATGAAGTGTCAATCATGACATTCATGACATACATGTCATGATTTTCATGTTATGACTAGTCAAATATGTTCTTCATACAGTCATGTTATGCAATACCAAGTTTGCTATTGATGGCATTATCGAAACAGCCAAGAGAGCTAAAAGTCGTAGGCGGTTAGATAGATAGATAGATAGATAGATAGATAGATAGATAGATAGATAGATAGATAGATACGCTCAAAGTCGCCGAAGTTCACTAAGAAATGCTTCGCATTTAAAAAGAAGACTGTTTTGTACACGTGGGGGGAAACGATTGCGAGGCTGCATTCACCTGCAGGCTGCTTTTCTGTCTAGCGGGCGCGTGAGTTGGGCAACAGGCTCGGCTTGCCGGTCCCTACGTGGAACTGAGCTGTGTGCTTGATTCAGTCGCGTTCCGCAGGACCAGAATAAAGTGATTTTCCTTCCTTCCTTCCTTCGTGCCATCATAAACATTTAGTGCTTTTTTGTTGAATGTACAAGGAGAAAAAAGTTGAGAAGACGTTTGATTCGAAGTTATTCGGATTTGTATATATATATATATATATATATATATATATATATATATATATATATATATATATATATATATATATATATATATATATATATATATATGTGGCGTATGAAGTGATGGTTGGTAGAGGCAGAGGAAGAAGAAGTGCAGAACAGAATAAACATGGCGTATGAGCCAGGCCACGTCGCCAATACATCATAGCGTCACACAAGTCGGCGGGATGCCTGCCCCTTCATCAGTCACTCATCATCGACGCAGTTCTTCAGAAGACACCCTGGCCATACATTGACTACCGAATCATCGCCTAGAAGGACAACGACCAGCACCATGAGAGAACCATCGGCTGAGCTCGACATCCCCAAGTACACCGGATCAGCGGACGACGGACCTGTACAGGACTGGTTAAACCTATTCGAGTTCCACGCCGCCGCTGCATCCTGGTCGGAACGGGAGATGGTTATGAACTTCAGCGACTACGTCACTGGTGAGGCATTTAAATTTTATCTAATTCACATATTCGAGAACGATGAGTCATGGCAAAAAATCAGAGAGCAGATGATTACCCGTTTTAACGACTATGACCAAGGCCTACTCATTGCCAACCATCTAGAGACCACCGCACACTATCGTCAATTTCCTAAGCAGCCCTCAACCATTCTAAAGCCCAGCGCGCATCGACAACTGCCTCAAGACGAAGTGGCACATGAGTTTGCTTTCAGAAGACCATGCTTGTTTTGGGAAACACCTAACCATCAAGCGCGCCTCCCTTCTACACGAAAGTCAGCATTTCGAAAGTCCTCGCTCAAGCATATGACGCGAGGCGTTGCTCACCGACCTGATGCTTTTAATTCTTCTCCTCGCGTACGCAGTCCACCACGTGGTTTTCCATCACCCGGCTCTTCAAGCGCTACTATCGCTAACCATTTGCCTCATGAGGACGCTGCGACCACGGTAGACGACCTGACGCTGCACGAAAATACCCTGTCAAGCCATGCTTCTTCCGGACGGGTTCATTCATCACCGTGCGGTCCATACACACCAGACAGTCGAAACAAAGAAGAAGGCTCAGACAAATCGAACATCGTACGCTGCCAAGCTCAAAAGCCCTTCGTAGTGAACAGTGCAGAAGAAGCCTCCAAAGACCTTTCCGTCGATCCTAGTGCACCACCTTCATTTTCTTTTGAGAATCACTACAAGCCAACGACTACCAACTATTTATTGGTCACACCAACTATCAAAGAAAAGCAGGCTCGTGTTACTAAAGGAGTACCACCTCGACAGATTCCGCAACATCAGCAGTGCCATCAAGAACTCAAAGAACTTCGCAAAGTACGGCAGTTACGTCAAGCACTACGACGAACTAAAATAAGATCACAAGCAGATTTGTGGCTTAAGGATGGTCGCCAGGAACGGCACCAACTAAAGGAAAGACCAAGTCAACATCTGAGCCATATTCGTAGAAGAAAACGTCAAGGAAGTCTTCTGTACCAGATATCAAGGCATCATGTACAATCCTACCGACGGAGTTATCACCACAGAAAACCCCGAAACAGACTGAACGCTACCATTTGCAAAATGCAGGAACGCAGACATTGTATCATCAACTTCGGCTCTCGCAAACGCCAGCCGGAAGCAATGCTTCTATCTCAGCCACGACACAAAATACAGCACCCACGACAGAAAATTCGGCGCATACGACGTCTGGCTTTCAAAGGCTACAAGGACGTTCAACCCCGTTCGTTCTTCGCAGCTGCTGAGGCCGTGTCTTGGTCAGTGCAGTTGTGCAAGACGTGGTTTTCTTTTCCAGAACGCCACAGTCAAGCTCGCCCACCCGAAGTCTTGTGTTAAACGGACTGCTGCACTCGCTCCTGAAGTCTTTGAAAGTGTACGGAACTCTTCTGAAGCATAGAACCAATTCTGAATTTTGACATTTGTGACTTTTCAACCTCTTCTTCTTTACATTTTCTTGTTCGTAATGCATGCATTCTTTCAGGGGGAGGGGGAATCGTGTGACGTATGAAGTGATGGTTGGTAGAGGCAGAGGAAGAAGAAGTGCAGAACAGAATAAACATGGCGTATGAGCCAGGCCACGTCGCCCAGTCATCATAGCGTCACATATATATATATATATATATATATATATGAGATATAACAGACAGTAATGCCAAGGAATGTACAGGGGAAGTTATTAAAACCAATGGAATGTAAATAGGAAGAAAGAAAAGTGGATGAAAAAATTACCAACTGTGAGCAGGAATCGAACCTACGACCTTCGAATTACGCGTTCGATGCTCTAACCACTGAGCTATCACAGCGGCCCTCCCTCCATCCACTTTTTTGGGTTTATCTGTGAATTTAGAAGTAGAAGTGACAGTCAGCGCCATCTATAAGCCAAACAACGAGTGTGAAACACTCTTATGCGCATGTTTGGCGCCACGTAGCACGTGAACTTATTATGAGCGGGCAGCTGATTAATTGTCCCTCTTATACAACCTAAACACACCAAGTCTGCCAGTACGAGACCCTCGTTCAATGAAATAAGGGAAAGAAGTGTATACCTAAGGGCTCGTTTTTCCGTGTTTTTAACACAATATTAATGAGATATAACAGACAGTAATGCCAAGGAATGTACAGGGGAAGTTATTAAAACCAATGGAATGTAAATAGGAAGAAAGAAAAGTGGATGAAAAAATTACCAACTGTGAGCAGGAATCGAACCTACGACCTTCGAATTACGCGTTCGATGCTCTAACCACTGAGCTATCACAGCGGCCCTCCCTCCATCCACTTTTTTGGGTTTATCTGTGAATTTAGAAGTAGAAGTGACAGTCAGCGCCATCTATAAGCCAAACAACGAGTGTGAAACACTCTTATGCGCATGTTTGGCGCCACGTAGCACGTGAACTTATTATGAGCGGGCAGCTGATTAATTGTCCCTCTTATACAACCTAAACACACCAAGTCTGCCAGTACGAGACCCTCGTTCAATGAAATAAGGGAAAGAAGTGTATACCTAAGGGCTCGTTTTTCCGTGTTTTTAACACAATATTAATGAGATATAACAGACAGTAATGCCAAGGAATGTACAGGGGAAGTTATTAAAACCAATGGAATGTAAATAGGAAGAAAGAAAAGTGGATGAAAAAATTACCAACTGTGAGCAGGAATCGAACCTACGACCTTCGAATTACGCGTTCGATGCTCTAACCACTGAGCTATCACAGCGGCCCTCCCTCCATCCACTTTTTTGGGTTTATCTGTGAATTTAGAAGTAGAAGTGACAGTCAGCGCCATCTATAAGCCAAACAACGAGTGTGAAACACTCTTATGCGCATGTTTGGCGCCACGTAGCACGTGAACTTATTATGAGCGGGCAGCTGATTAATTGTCCCTCTTATACAACCTAAACACACCAAGTCTGCCAGTACGAGACCCTCGTTCAATGAAATAAGGGAAAGAAGTGTATACCTAAGGGCTCGTTTTTCCGTGTTTTTAACACAATATTAATGAGATATAACAGACAGTAATGCCAAGGAATGTACAGGGGAAGTTATTAATTATTATTATTCCCCTGTATTAATTATTATTATTATTAATTATTATTAATTATTATTAATTATTATTATTCCCCTGTACATTCCTTGGCATTACTGTCTGTTATATCTCATTAATATTGTGTTAAAAACACGGAAAAACGAGCCCTTAGGTATACACTTCTTTCCCTTATTTCATTGAACGAGGGTCTCGTACTGGCAGACTTGGTGTGTTTAGGTTGTATAAGAGGGACAATTAATCAGCTGCCCGCTCATAATAAGTTCACGTGCTACGTGGCGCCAAACATGCGCATAAGAGTGTTTCACACTCGTTGTTTGGCTTATAGATGGCGCTGACTGTCACTTCTACTTCTAAATTCACAGATAAACCCAAAAAAGTGGATGGAGGGAGGGCCGCTGTGATAGCTCAGTGGTTAGAGCATCGAACGCGTAATTCGAAGGTCGTAGGTTCGATTCCTGCTCACAGTTGGTAATTTTTTCATCCACTTTTCTTTCTTCCTATTTACATTCCATTGGTTTTAATAACTTCCCCTGTACATTCCTTGGCATTACTGTCTGTTATATCTCATTAATATTGTGTTAAAAACACGGAAAAACGAGCCCTTAGGTATACACTTCTTTCCCTTATTTCATTGAACGAGGGTCTCGTACTGGCAGACTTGGTGTGTTTAGGTTGTATAAGAGGGACAATTAATCAGCTGCCCGCTCATAATAAGTTCACGTGCTACGTGGCGCCAAACATGCGCATAAGAGTGTTTCACACTCGTTGTTTGGCTTATAGATGGCGCTGACTGTCACTTCTACTTCTAAATTCACAGATAAACCCAAAAAAGTGGATGGAGGGAGGGCCGCTGTGATAGCTCAGTGGTTAGAGCATCGAACGCGTAATTCGAAGGTCGTAGGTTCGATTCCTGCTCACAGTTGGTAATTTTTTCATCCACTTTTCTTTCTTCCTATTTACATTCCATTGGTTTTAATAACTTCCCCTGTACATTCCTTGGCATTACTGTCTGTTATATCTCATTAATATTGTGTTAAAAACACGGAAAAACGAGCCCTTAGGTATACACTTCTTTCCCTTATTTCATTGAACGAGGGTCTCGTACTGGCAGACTTGGTGTGTTTAGGTTGTATAAGAGGGACAATTAATCAGCTGCCCGCTCATAATAAGTTCACGTGCTACGTGGCGCCAAACATGCGCATAAGAGTGTTTCACACTCGTTGTTTGGCTTATAGATGGCGCTGACTGTCACTTCTACTTCTAAATTCACAGATAAACCCAAAAAAGTGGATGGAGGGAGGGCCGCTGTGATAGCTCAGTGGTTAGAGCATCGAACGCGTAATTCGAAGGTCGTAGGTTCGATTCCTGCTCACAGTTGGTAATTTTTTCATCCACTTTTCTTTCTTCCTATTTACATTCCATTGGTTTTAATAACTTCCCCTGTACATTCCTTGGCATTACTGTCTGTTATATCTCATTAATATTGTGTTAAAAACACGGAAAAACGAGCCCTTAGGTATACACTTCTTTCCCTTATTTCATTGAACGAGGGTCTCGTACTGGCAGACTTGGTGTGTTTAGGTTGTATAAGAGGGACAATTAATCAGCTGCCCGCTCATAATAAGTTCACGTGCTACGTGGCGCCAAACATGCGCATAAGAGTGTTTCACACTCGTTGTTTGGCTTATAGATGGCGCTGACTGTCACTTCTACTTCTAAATTCACAGATAAACCCAAAAAAGTGGATGGAGGGAGGGCCGCTGTGATAGCTCAGTGGTTAGAGCATCGAACGCGTAATTCGAAGGTCGTAGGTTCGATTCCTGCTCACAGTTGGTAATTTTTTCATCCACTTTTCTTTCTTCCTATTTACATTCCATTGGTTTTAATAACTTCCCCTGTACATTCCTTGGCATTACTGTCTGTTATATCTCATTAATATTGTGTTAAAAACACGGAAAAACGAGCCCTTAGGTATACACTTCTTTCCCTTATTTCATTGAACGAGGGTCTCGTACTGGCAGACTTGGTGTGTTTAGGTTGTATAAGAGGGACAATTAATCAGCTGCCCGCTCATAATAAGTTCACGTGCTACGTGGCGCCAAACATGCGCATAAGAGTGTTTCACACTCGTTGTTTGGCTTATAGATGGCGCTGACTGTCACTTCTACTTCTAAATTCACAGATAAACCCAAAAAAGTGGATGGAGGGAGGGCCGCTGTGATAGCTCAGTGGTTAGAGCATCGAACGCGTAATTCGAAGGTCGTAGGTTCGATTCCTGCTCACAGTTGGTAATTTTTTCATCCACTTTTCTTTCTTCCTATTTACATTCCATTGGTTTTAATAACTTCCCCTGTACATTCCTTGGCATTACTGTCTGTTATATCTCATTAATATTGTGTTAAAAACACGGAAAAACGAGCCCTTAGGTATACACTTCTTTCCCTTATTTCATTGAACGAGGGTCTCGTACTGGCAGACTTGGTGTGTTTAGGTTGTATAAGAGGGACAATTAATCAGCTGCCCGCTCATAATAAGTTCACGTGCTACGTGGCGCCAAACATGCGCATAAGAGTGTTTCACACTCGTTGTTTGGCTTATAGATGGCGCTGACTGTCACTTCTACTTCTAAATTCACAGATAAACCCAAAAAAGTGGATGGAGGGAGGGCCGCTGTGATAGCTCAGTGGTTAGAGCATCGAACGCGTAATTCGAAGGTCGTAGGTTCGATTCCTGCTCACAGTTGGTAATTTTTTCATCCACTTTTCTTTCTTCCTATTTACATTCCATTGGTTTTAATAACTTCCCCTGTACATTCCTTGGCATTACTGTCTGTTATATCTCATTAATATTGTGTTAAAAACACGGAAAAACGAGCCCTTAGGTATACACTTCTTTCCCTTATTTCATTGAACGAGGGTCTCGTACTGGCAGACTTGGTGTGTTTAGGTTGTATAAGAGGGACAATTAATCAGCTGCCCGCTCATAATAAGTTCACGTGCTACGTGGCGCCAAACATGCGCATAAGAGTGTTTCACACTCGTTGTTTGGCTTATAGATGGCGCTGACTGTCACTTCTACTTCTAAATTCACAGATAAACCCAAAAAAGTGGATGGAGGGAGGGCCGCTGTGATAGCTCAGTGGTTAGAGCATCGAACGCGTAATTCGAAGGTCGTAGGTTCGATTCCTGCTCACAGTTGGTAATTTTTTCATCCACTTTTCTTTCTTCCTATTTACATTCCATTGGTTTTAATAACTTCCCCTGTACATTCCTTGGCATTACTGTCTGTTATATCTCATTAATATTGTGTTAAAAACACGGAAAAACGAGCCCTTAGGTATACACTTCTTTCCCTTATTTCATTGAACGAGGGTCTCGTACTGGCAGACTTGGTGTGTTTAGGTTGTATAAGAGGGACAATTAATCAGCTGCCCGCTCATAATAAGTTCACGTGCTACGTGGCGCCAAACATGCGCATAAGAGTGTTTCACACTCGTTGTTTGGCTTATAGATGGCGCTGACTGTCACTTCTACTTCTAAATTCACAGATAAACCCAAAAAAGTGGATGGAGGGAGGGCCGCTGTGATAGCTCAGTGGTTAGAGCATCGAACGCGTAATTCGAAGGTCGTAGGTTCGATTCCTGCTCACAGTTGGTAATTTTTTCATCCACTTTTCTTTCTTCCTATTTACATTCCATTGGTTTTAATAACTTCCCCTGTACATTCCTTGGCATTACTGTCTGTTATATCTCATTAATATTGTGTTAAAAACACGGAAAAACGAGCCCTTAGGTATACACTTCTTTCCCTTATTTCATTGAACGAGGGTCTCGTACTGGCAGACTTGGTGTGTTTAGGTTGTATAAGAGGGACAATTAATCAGCTGCCCGCTCATAATAAGTTCACGTGCTACGTGGCGCCAAACATGCGCATAAGAGTGTTTCACACTCGTTGTTTGGCTTATAGATGGCGCTGACTGTCACTTCTACTTCTAAATTCACAGATAAACCCAAAAAAGTGGATGGAGGGAGGGCCGCTGTGATAGCTCAGTGGTTAGAGCATCGAACGCGTAATTCGAAGGTCGTAGGTTCGATTCCTGCTCACAGTTGGTAATTTTTTCATCCACTTTTCTTTCTTCCTATTTACATTCCATTGGTTTTAATAACTTCCCCTGTACATTCCTTGGCATTACTGTCTGTTATATCTCATTAATATTGTGTTAAAAACACGGAAAAACGAGCCCTTAGGTATACACTTCTTTCCCTTATTTCATTGAACGAGGGTCTCGTACTGGCAGACTTGGTGTGTTTAGGTTGTATAAGAGGGACAATTAATCAGCTGCCCGCTCATAATAAGTTCACGTGCTACGTGGCGCCAAACATGCGCATAAGAGTGTTTCACACTCGTTGTTTGGCTTATAGATGGCGCTGACTGTCACTTCTACTTCTAAATTCACAGATAAACCCAAAAAAGTGGATGGAGGGAGGGCCGCTGTGATAGCTCAGTGGTTAGAGCATCGAACGCGTAATTCGAAGGTCGTAGGTTCGATTCCTGCTCACAGTTGGTAATTTTTTCATCCACTTTTCTTTCTTCCTATTTACATTCCATTGGTTTTAATAACTTCCCCTGTACATTCCTTGGCATTACTGTCTGTTATATCTCATTAATATTGTGTTAAAAACACGGAAAAACGAGCCCTTAGGTATACACTTCTTTCCCTTATTTCATTGAACGAGGGTCTCGTACTGGCAGACTTGGTGTGTTTAGGTTGTATAAGAGGGACAATTAATCAGCTGCCCGCTCATAATAAGTTCACGTGCTACGTGGCGCCAAACATGCGCATAAGAGTGTTTCACACTCGTTGTTTGGCTTATAGATGGCGCTGACTGTCACTTCTACTTCTAAATTCACAGATAAACCCAAAAAAGTGGATGGAGGGAGGGCCGCTGTGATAGCTCAGTGGTTAGAGCATCGAACGCGTAATTCGAAGGTCGTAGGTTCGATTCCTGCTCACAGTTGGTAATTTTTTCATCCACTTTTCTTTCTTCCTATTTACATTCCATTGGTTTTAATAACTTCCCCTGTACATTCCTTGGCATTACTGTCTGTTATATCTCATTATATTGTGTTAAAAACACGGAAAAACGAGCCCTTAGGTATACACTTCTTTCCCTTATTTCATTGAACGAGGGTCTCGTACTGGCAGACTTGGTGTGTTTAGGTTGTATAAGAGGGACAATTAATCAGCTGCCCGCTCATAATAAGTTCACGTGCTACGTGGCGCCAAACATGCGCATAAGAGTGTTTCACACTCGTTGTTTGGCTTATAGATGGCGCTGACTGTCACTTCTACTTCTAAATTCACAGATAAACCCAAAAAAGTGGATGGAGGGAGGGCCGCTGTGATAGCTCAGTGGTTAGAGCATCGAACGCGTAATTCGAAGGTCGTAGGTTCGATTCCTGCTCACAGTTGGTAATTTTTTCATCCACTTTTCTTTCTTCCTATTTACATTCCATTGGTTTTAATAACTTCCCCTGTACATTCCTTGGCATTACTGTCTGTTATATCTCATTAATATTGTGTTAAAAACACGGAAAAACGAGCCCTTAGGTATACACTTCTTTCCCTTATTTCATTGAACGAGGGTCTCGTACTGGCAGACTTGGTGTGTTTAGGTTGTATAAGAGGGACAATTAATCAGCTGCCCGCTCATAATAAGTTCACGTGCTACGTGGCGCCAAACATGCGCATAAGAGTGTTTCACACTCGTTGTTTGGCTTATAGATGGCGCTGACTGTCACTTCTACTTCTAAATTCACAGATAAACCCAAAAAAGTGGATGGAGGGAGGGCCGCTGTGATAGCTCAGTGGTTAGAGCATCGAACGCGTAATTCGAAGGTCGTAGGTTCGATTCCTGCTCACAGTTGGTAATTTTTTCATCCACTTTTCTTTCTTCCTATTTACATTCCATTGGTTTTAATAACTTCCCCTGTACATTCCTTGGCATTACTGTCTGTTATATCTCATTAATATTGTGTTAAAAACACGGAAAAACGAGCCCTTAGGTATACACTTCTTTCCCTTATTTCATTGAACGAGGGTCTCGTACTGGCAGACTTGGTGTGTTTAGGTTGTATAAGAGGGACAATTAATCAGCTGCCCGCTCATAATAAGTTCACGTGCTACGTGGCGCCAAACATGCGCATAAGAGTGTTTCACACTCGTTGTTTGGCTTATAGATGGCGCTGACTGTCACTTCTACTTCTAAATTCACAGATAAACCCAAAAAAGTGGATGGAGGGAGGGCCGCTGTGATAGCTCAGTGGTTAGAGCATCGAACGCGTAATTCGAAGGTCGTAGGTTCGATTCCTGCTCACAGTTGGTAATTTTTTCATCCACTTTTCTTTCTTCCTATTTACATTCCATTGGTTTTAATAACTTCCCCTGTACATTCCTTGGCATTACTGTCTGTTATATCTCATTAATATTGTGTTAAAAACACGGAAAAACGAGCCCTTAGGTATACACTTCTTTCCCTTATTTCATTGAACGAGGGTCTCGTACTGGCAGACTTGGTGTGTTTAGGTTGTATAAGAGGGACAATTAATCAGCTGCCCGCTCATAATAAGTTCACGTGCTACGTGGCGCCAAACATGCGCATAAGAGTGTTTCACACTCGTTGTTTGGCTTACAGATGGCGCTGACTGTCACTTCTACTTCTAAATTCACAGATAAACCCAAAAAAGTGGATGGAGGGAGGGCCGCTGTGATAGCTCAGTGGTTAGAGCATCGAACGCGTAATTCGAAGGTCGTAGGTTCGATTCCTGCTCACAGTTGGTAATTTTTTCATCCACTTTTCTTTCTTCCTATTTACATTCCATTGGTTTTAATAACTTCCCCTGTACATTCCTTGGCATTACTGTCTGTTATATCTCATTAATATTGTGTTAAAAACACGGAAAAACGAGCCCTTAGGCATACACTTCTTTCCCTTATTTCATTGAACGAGGGTCTCATACTGGCAGACTTGGTGTGTTTAGGTTGTATAAGAGGGACAATTAATCAGCTGCCCGCTCATAATAAGTTCACGTGCTACGTGGCGCCAAACATGCGCATAAGAGTGTTTCACACTCGTTGTTTGGCTTATAGATGGCGCTGACTGTCACTTCTACTTCTAAATTCACAGATAAACCCAAAAAAGTGGATGGAGGGAGGGCCGCTGTGATAGCTCAGTGGTTAGAGCATCGAACGCGTAATTCGAAGGTCGTAGGTTCGATTCCTGCTCACAGTTGGTAATTTTTTCATCCACTTTTCTTTCTTCCTATTTACATTCCATTGGTTTTAATAACTTCCCCTGTACATTCCTTGGCATTACTGTCTGTTATATCTCATTAATATTGTGTTAAAAACACGGAAAAACGAGCCCTTAGGTATACACTTCTTTCCCTTATTTCATTGAACGAGGGTCTCGTACTGGCAGACTTGGTGTGTTTAGGTTGTATAAGAGGGACAATTAATCAGCTGCCCGCTCATAATAAGTTCACGTGCTACGTGGCGCCAAACATGCGCATAAGAGTGTTTCACACTCGTTGTTTGGCTTATAGATGGCGCTGACTGTCACTTCTACTTCTAAATTCACAGATAAACCCAAAAAAGTGGATGGAGGGAGGGCCGCTGTGATAGCTCAGTGGTTAGAGCATCGAACGCGTAATTCGAAGGTCGTAGGTTCGATTCCTGCTCACAGTTGGTAATTTTTTCATCCACTTTTCTTTCTTCCTATTTACATTCCATTGGTTTTAATAACTTCCCCTGTACATTCCTTGGCATTACTGTCTGTTATATCTCATTAATATTGTGTTAAAAACACGGAAAAACGAGCCCTTAGGTATACACTTCTTTCCCTTATTTCATTGAACGAGGGTCTCGTACTGGCAGACTTGGTGTGTTTAGGTTGTATAAGAGGGACAATTAATCAGCTGCCCGCTCATAATAAGTTCACGTGCTACGTGGCGCCAAACATGCGCATAAGAGTGTTTCACACTCGTTGTTTGGCTTATAGATGGCGCTGACTGTCACTTCTACTTCTAAATTCACAGATAAACCCAAAAAAGTGGATGGAGGGAGGGCCGCTGTGATAGCTCAGTGGTTAGAGCATCGAACGCGTAATTCGAAGGTCGTAGGTTCGATTCCTGCTCACAGTTGGTAATTTTTTCATCCACTTTTCTTTCTTCCTATTTACATTCCATTGGTTTTAATAACTTCCCCTGTACATTCCTTGGCATTACTGTCTGTTATATCTCATTAATATTGTGTTAAAAACACGGAAAAACGAGCCCTTAGGTATACACTTCTTTCCCTTATTTCATTGAACGAGGGTCTCGTACTGGCAGACTTGGTGTGTTTAGGTTGTATAAGAGGGACAATTAATCAGCTGTCCGCTCATAATAAGTTCACGTGCTACGTGGCGCCAAACATGCGCATAAGAGTGTTTCACACTCGTTGTTTGGCTTATAGATGGCGCTGACTGTCACTTCTACTTCTAAATTCACAGATAAACCCAAAAAAGTGGATGGAGGGAGGGCCGCTGTGATAGCTCAGTGGTTAGAGCATCGAACGCGTAATTCGAAGGTCGTAGGTTCGATTCCTGCTCACAGTTGGTAATTTTTTCATCCACTTTTCTTTCTTCCTATTTACATTCCATTGGTTTTAATAACTTCCCCTGTACATTCCTTGGCATTACTGCCTGTTATATCTCATTAATATTGTGTTAAAAACACGGAAAAACGAGCCCTTAGGTATACACTTCTTTCCCTTATATATATATATATATATATATATATATATATATATATATATATATATATATATATATGAAGATACGATGACTGGGTGACGTGGCTTGGCTCATACTCCATGTTTATTCTACTCTCACTTCTTGCTTCTCGGCTTCTACCAACCATCGCTACCTTCATACGGCACATGATTTTTCTCCCCCCGAAAGAAGTCGCGTCAGACGAACAGGAATGAAAACTGAACATGCACGGCTTAGAAGTGAACACTGTCAAAAAGAGAAGATCATTCCAAGTCCGAGGAAGTTTCCGGTAACACACTATAGCTTCACAGGAGAGGACAGCAATCCGGCTATCAAGTACAGCTCTGGAGGGCGAGGCTGGCTGTTGCGCTCTGGACAACATAAGCATGCTGTGAGCGTGGAATCAGATGGAAACACAGCCGGCATTCTTGCGATGAATGAACGTGGTGTGATGGCCTTGAAGCATTGGCTGGATGATTTGCGCTGGTGTCGTGCTATTTCTCTTGATTGGAACCCATGCGTCGCCACCCGTTTGCGTGCTTGTTGACCGAGGCTGGTGCGGTGATTTCTGCGTCCTTGCGGGATACAGGGCATGGTTTGGCGCCTTTTTCGACGTTGTATGTCGTGTTGCCTGAGTCTTGATCTCGACTGGAGAAAGCTTACTCGACGTCTCTTGGGAAAATATCCTGGATTCGATGCTTTCTTTGTTTCGAGCGAGAAACCTTGAATATGTCGTTGGTTTGGTTGACACGTTTGTAAACGGTTTTCCAAAAACCGCGTGTGTTCTTCCGAAGATGATTCTATTCGTCGTCGTCCTTGTTCGTATAGCCCTTGGAATCTCTGTTGTTCTTGAATTTGCTGGCATTGATGATGTTGCTGCGAAAAGACCTGAGGTGGCAGCCCTTTTTCGCCATGACACTGACTTCCTGGGCAATTGAATGTGGTGTCGAGTGGGCAGGTAGTAGTCTCTAGGCTGTTGTGCTGCATTTCGGGTAATGAAGGTAGTGCTTCAGAGTTGACAGATACATCATCAGGGGCTTCTTCGCTGTTCGCTGCGAGTGGTTCTTGCGCCTGAATCTGGATGGTAGGTTCAGGGCTTGGCTGAGTATTCTCCAAGCTCCGCAGCTCTATCCCGACCGCTGTGAGCGTGCTAGATGTGAGGTGGGCGTTGTGAGCGACGAAAGAGCCAAGTGACAGAAAACCAGGAGGTAGCCCGATTGTGCTCGATAAAAAGTAAGCTGATCCAATGTGTGAAGACTGATTTTCACTCTTCGAGTCGTCATGGCGTTGTTCGGCATTTTCCCCATGTGTCTGCTGGTCTACCATGAAAAAGGCGTCCTTATGACACGAATAGTAACCGTTAGGAGTCTATGAAGAGCTGCGTGGTAGAAAACCAGGTGGTGAACCATGTATGCGAGACGAAGCATGAAAGGCATCAGTAGGGTGAGCGACGTCTCGTGTCGTATGCTGCAGCGATGATTTTGAAGTGCCGCCTTGCGTGTAAAACGGAGGCCCGCGCGATGGTTGTGGTTTTCCCGAAATACGCTTGGTCGCCTGTCTGTGTACTCGTGTTCCACTTTGTGTTGTAGTGGTCGATTCATGCTGAGCGTTCGTAAGCTTGAAGACTGCTTGTGAAATTGATAACCGAATGTGATTGCCTGTGGATGGTTGGTTATAAGCGAGTCCTCTTCATAGTCGTTAAAACGGGTAATAATTTCCTCTGATTTTTTGCCATGACTCGTCGTTCACGAATATGTGAATTAGGTAAAATTTGAATGCCTCACCGGTGACGTAGTCGCTGAAGTTCGTAACCATCTCCCGTTCCGACCACGATGCAGCGGTAGCGTGGAGCTCGAACAGGTCGA
Source organism: Rhipicephalus microplus (assembly GCF_043290135.1). Lineage (NCBI taxonomy): Eukaryota > Metazoa > Arthropoda > Arachnida > Ixodida > Ixodidae > Rhipicephalus > Rhipicephalus microplus. The sequence goes on from NW_027464588.1 coordinate 9,409,545, forward strand.
ACCAGTCCTGTACAGGTCCATCGTCCGCTGCTCCGGTGTACTTGGGGATGGCAAGGTCTGTCGATGGTACTGCCATGATGCCGGTAACTGCATGCGCCAGACATCACCTCTTCTGTGGTCGATATTCAGTTGAGGCGTACTGTCGGTGGCTTCTTGAATGATGTGAGGTTGATGAGCGGTGGCCAGGTCTTCATCCTGTCGACTTGTGTGACGCTACGATGACTGGGTGACGTGGCTTGGCTCATACTCCATGTTTATGTTTTGTTTTGTTTTGTTTCCCTGGGAGGCTGGCTCATACCCACTCAGGGGGATTGGCCAAGAAAGTGTAGTGCAGTTTTTCTGTAATCATTTTAACAATGTTTAATGAATTGGTATTATAATGAGATTAATGTAAAAATAAAAACAACATAAAAAAGCAAACGAAAAAAAAAGAATCAATTTGAGCAATTTTGAGATTTGAGGTGTTATGATTAGCACTCAGCTGCGTTCACTTCACTCTGCCCTGGGGAGTAATAAATAATTTTTTTTGATTGAAGATCACAATGGTATACGCTTGGTTGCCTGAATATAATTGCAAACGGCATTGAAAACATCCCTGTGGCAATGTCCCAAAGCTGAGGCGCCAAAGCTTAGCGCCGTTTCCACCGTTAATCTAAGGCCTATTTTCCGAAATTGCATAACTAGTAACCTTTTTCTAAGTATCTCGTAGCGGCGACAATACAAAAAATAATGATCTAGAGATTCCATTTCTCCGCAGAATGCGCAGAGGGGTGATGTTGTCTGACCAGCTCTGTGTAGATACAGGTTTAGAGGGGGGACACGACATCGAAATTTAGTAATTAAGACTTCGAGCTTTCTGGACTGACTCCAGTGGTGTTGCCATGGAAACATGAGGTGGTTATAGTCTGTCCGTGTAATTACTTTTTCTATCGTATCAGTGGAGATTGCTGATTTTCGATATCTTATTGCCGTGATATATTCAACATCTGGCAGTATGGACAAAACTGGCCCATCAAGTGCGGCTCGTGCTAAGGAATCGGCCAATTCATTTAATCTTAATCCACAGTGTCCCGGAACCCATAGTAATCTCAGGAGTCTCAACTGCGGGGGTACTAATGTTTTGAATGTGCTTAGGATTCGAGAGTTCTCTGAAGCCGTCAGAGCTGCACAAACTCAAAGAGAATCCGTCATTATTACTGCGTTGTTTTGATTTGATGGAAGTTTTCGAAGAGCTAAAATAATCGCGAAGAGCTCCGCTTCAAAAACTGGAGTAAAATCAGGCAGTCTCACTGAAAAGGACCAGTCAAGCAAATCAGACGCAATGCCTACACCTGCCTTTTGATTATTTACGGAAGCATCTGTGGCTATTATATTTTTAGTTTTTGCATGCTCCAAGTAATCTAATAATATGTTATTTAAAAATTTGAGGGATTGTAATTTGGCGTTTTGGGGGAATATATCATCATACTCAATAATAACATGACAATTCGAGTCATTAGTCTCAATTACATTTCTAATGTTCACATTTATACTTTGTAGATTTTTTTGTACAAACATTATCTGAGGTGTGTGAAACCGTGGCCAATGAGCAAGAAAGAAGGCGTCTGGGTTTGCGATAAAAGCATATTGAGATCTTCTTGCCGGTAAGCTATAAAATTTTAAAAATGCTTGTACGGTCAAAATTCGAAATCGACAAAGTAGTGTAGGCAGGCGCGCTTCCTGGTACAGTACGTTGATAGCCACAAGTCTAGGGAGTCCCAGACACATTCGCAGTGCTTCTCGCTCCAAGACGACTAGAGGTTTCGTTTTATAAGCAGGGCCACCCGAGAATAATATGCAGCCAAATTCCATGATGGGGCGCATGTACATCTTGTACAACGTTATCAAGGTGTGCCTCCGTAATCCACATTTCCGGTTACTTAGCTTGTGTAGTAAGCCTGAAGCCCGCTGTGCTTTGGTAGTTATATACTCTATGTGTGGACTCCAGTTAAGTTTGTCATTATAAATGATTCCCAAATATTTTATAGAGTCTACTTGCTGGATGGGTTCCTGTTTATATAGAATTGAAATTGAAATTGGTTCTGCAAGCGGAAATGCCATGAGCGCGCTTTTGTTGACATTTAACGATAACGAAATCGACTGCAACCAAATTTCTAACATGTTAATATATCTTTGTAATTTAAGTTGTAGTGAGTAAATATTATAGTCAGCAGCAAAGAGTGCGATGTCATCAGCATAAATGTAGACAGTAACTTCTTGATCTGTTGGAATTGTGCTCAATAAAGCATTAAATAATATTGGAGATAAGACTGCTCCTTGGGGAACTCCGCGCGTTTGTTTAAATCTAGATGATGAACATCCTTCCTTGACGCAGTAGAATTCTCTTGATTTTAAGAATTCTGCCACCCACTCAATAAAATATTGTGGGAAGTTCAATCTCTCTAGCGTATTTAACAATATGAAGTGCTCCACACTGTCATACGCCTTGGCTATGTCAAGCGTTACTAAAGCAGCGTATTGCCTTCTTTTACGCGCGAGCTGTATTCGGCTCTCTAAATCAGCATGGGCACACCAAATTGAGAAATCACTACGAAAGCCGATTTGGTTCGGTTTTATTACTAAATTGTCTGTCATCCAGATACTTACTCGGCTATGAAGGACCCTCTCTACTAGTTTGACCATGTTAGATGTTAGAGAGATTGGTCTGATATTATCGACTGTTAATCCTCCACCCGGATTTTTTAGTATTGGAATCACCTTTGCTATTCTCCAATTCTGCGGCACCCATGAGTTTCTTAAGGAGTAGTTAATAACATTGGCGACGTCTCGAGGCGATAAATTGAACAGAATTTTAATCATGGCTACTGTGATCCCATCTGGGCCAGGAGATGCACAGGGTAAATGTTTAATCACGTTGGATACTTCAGTCTGTGTCACTTCTTCAAAGTCAGACCTTGTCGTAGACTTGTGCCAGTTGTTTGGCACTACTGAAGTGAATCTGCTTTCCAGACCTTTACCTATTGCCTCTAAGGTAGTGGTCATTTCTTGTGCCGACAGATTATCACAAGCTACATTATCTGGTGATGGCAAGATTTTCCGAGCTCTCATATATCGGAACAGTGCTTTCATATGTTTAGGCTTCGACAGGTATTCATAATGTCTTTTGTCATAATCTTGTTTAGCTTGAGCTACCGTTCTTTTAAAGCCCGCAGCAATGAATTTATAATCGGCCCAGTTTTGTGGGGATTGATTATGTAAGAGCTGCTTCCAAGCTGCCTTACGTCGTCGGTGCTCTCTTGTACATTCATAATTCCACCAACGGCTATATACTCTTTTTGTGGATTCAACAGTAAATTCGGCTCTTTTGTAGGATCTTTTCATGACTGCGTTTATTTTCTGTGCTTTTTTATCATCGCTCTCTTCCAGTGCTGACTTCAGGTCATTCCTAAATTTAGTGTAATTTACAAATACTCTTACATTTGAACAAGATGGAATTATCGGACAAGAAATTTCAAAACTAATCGGTAAGTGGTCACTGTTGGTGCCACAGTCCAGCGCTTTCCAAGAAGAAGTAGTAATGGCTGAACTGACAAAACTTAAATCTAAGGCCGACCTGTAGTGAGTACGAATAAATGTGGGGGTTCTCACGTTGAGGCACGTCAGGTCATTAGCCATTGTCCACTCCCACAAGCGGTTCCCACTAAGATCAGTTCTAAAACCCCAACTCGTGTGGTGAGAATTAAAGTCTCCAACTAAAACTTTGTCTTTGCACCATGATTTTGTAGCTAGATCCAAACTTCGTGTGTCTTGAACTCCATCCGGAAAATACATATTAACTAAAGTGAAAGGAGTGCAGTTGGGCAGTGTAATGTCTACTGCCAAAATTTCGCATTCTGGCGAAATATGTTTGTATGAGCATTTGACTTTCATACTAATTCTATTATTAATAAAGAAAGCTAGACCCCCACCTCTCGATGGACGGTCTAATCGAAAGGATTGGAAGTTATTTAAATGAAACAAATTATGTACAGATAGCCATGTCTCTTGTAATGCTATAATATCAGGAGCGAATTTAGAAGTCAAGTATACCAAATCCGTAGATGCAGAATGGATTGATCGGCAATTCCAATGGAGAATCTTAAGCGACCCTATGGTTTCGAAAGAGCTGCTTCCGCTATAGCTTTCTCTAGAATGCCTTCCTTCAAGAAATCCCTCTTCGAAAGGCTCTCCTTTTCTTTCAGATACTTTTTGTTCTTAGTTTGTTTCGGTGAGTTAGTTTTCTTTGACACAGGGGATCTAGATCTCTTCAGGGACCTAGGGTCCAAATCCATGTCATCGGAATCTATTGTATATGTAGCTTTGTCCTCACTTACACTCTGTATATCTACTGCAGAGGGTGCTGTAGACGGAAAATACGAGGGTGCGGTTTCAGATTCCTCATTTTGGCTGTGGACGCCTATTGCAGAGGCTCCTGCTGGCGGATAATACGATGGCGCAGTTTCAGATTCACCGTCAGCTATTGGTCGTGAACTCTCAAGATGTTGGGATACTAGGCCTGGCTCTCCCGTTGTACCAAATATGCGAGTCATCTGGTTAGCCAAAATTTGAGATAGAGAATCGCAAAGGTTAGAAGTCAGTCGTTCCATGGCTTTTTCTAGAGCCTTTTCAATGGCCTCCGCTATGTTCAGGGAAATCGACCCATTTATTTCCGAGAGATGTCGTGCTGCAACACTGGCATACCCCTGAGTTCTAGTCTGTATTTCCGCTAAGGCTTCTCGTCGAGAACAGCGCCTACGCCCTATAATTTCAAGAATTTGCATTTCTCGAGCCTTTGCTGAACAATCAGGATTATCTGCACAGTGTTGTTCGTTGCAGAGACAACATTTCTCTTCTTTAGCTTTGCAGTAATTTGTTTCGTGGTTGTCACCACACACTCGGCATCTGAGTTCTGACCTGCATCCTTTAATAGTGTGACCGTATCGCCAGCACTTCGTACACTGGAGTGGTCGCGGTGATAGCGGTTCCACTCTGTATATTAGTGGCCATGCCTTGATTTCGCTTGGGAGATTCGCTCCAGCAAAGGTTACAATTACCGACTCAGTCGGCGTCTTCTGCTTATCTACTAGTCGTGCACACCTATAAACGGAAATAGCACCAGTCACGGCAAACATCCCTAATACCTCAGACGGAGTCAAGTTAACATCGACACCGCGAACAATACCTTTCACACATGCCAGATGCGGGGGAATAAAGGCGCTTACCGGATTGGTCGCGAAACTCGAGCACTTCAATAGGTCTTGGACACAGAGCTGATCAGATGAAAAGCATAGAATACCACCTCTGCCAAACTGGCGGACCTCTGTGATGCTGTGGAAGTGAGACGTCGCAGCTCTAAGCTCCGCCTGAATCACTTTCGGATTCTTCATCCTAATGAAGCCGTCATTGCTAGGGACGAGGGCCACAGGAACTGCGGGAATGCCGTTGCGTAGAAACTGATCCACTGGTATTTCCTGTGGCGGAAGTGAAGCAGACCAGAGGCAAGCCCCTGGTCCAGGTGAAGAAAACTGCATCTAAGTGAACTTTTTGGCGCTAAAAGCGCTTACGTAGCTGTAAAAGCATTATAGGAACACCTAATAAAGACAAAGAAACCACAGCCACTACACAAACTTAGGCCAAAACCCAAGAGCAAGCACGACCAGCTACTTGCGTGTTCGAGCGTTCCGACCTCCGAACGTGGACTCCATGTTTATTCTACTCTCAATTCTTCCTTCTCGACTTCTACCAACCATCGTGCTGTGTTGGGGGGCTGGCTGGTCCCGACGAAGCAGAAGAAGAAGACAGCCGAGGGAGACGTACGCGGCCGGCGGGGACCCCGACCAGCCCGAACACGCGGGTTGGTGCCAAGCGCCGAAGAAAGCACAACAACCGCACTCCACTGCTACTTAACACACACTCTGGTTTTATTTTACAGTCGCCTTGAAATCCCGGGTGCCAGAGCGGCGCCCTCTGGCATCCTCACATGTAATTCGAAACCGAAACCCCCGAACACAACAACCATCCCCTCCTCGAAAAAAGCACACCTATACACTGTTTATATTTATACATGCTCGATACCAACATATTTTACAAGGTATGTACATTAGAACATATGAAAATTCAGAACACGGCACACTGAACGCACACACTAAGAGTCCTGAAAATGCACTGAAAATATGTACATTGGAAGTACTGAAAATTCACTAAAAATTCTATACAACTCAGTACAATATAGATTTGTAGTTCTACGTCACGTAGTCTTCGAACCGACGCGGCTTCTGCCACTTTCGCTTAGGGCGGGCCCTTTTGGGTGTAGAATCAGGTGCAAGAGCAGAAGAAGATTGTGAAGGCTCTGAACGAGCGTTAAAATTCGCGGTCTCATCAGAGCTCGCAGCATGAGCTTCGGAAGAATTTTGCGGACCGGAGTCCGGTTCAACGGTCTCAGCCGAATTTGAAGGTTCGAAGTGAACCGTATGACTTAGTGTACTTGAACCAGCGACACTGACTGGTAACTCCTCCCCCCTTGAAGAAATGCCTGTACATGGAGGCCACAGGTAATAATCTGATGCGTAGTTGAAAGGCGTGGACGGAACGTGATGAGGAAGACTTTTAGGTGTTGAAGGCGAATCCGTATGAAAAATAACAAGGCGCGAAGCATTCCAGATGTTACCATCACTTAAGCGAAAAGAAGTGGGGCTAACCTGGCCCAAGACTTTGTAAGGACCCCGATACTTGGGGCGCTTGCCTGGCACATGAACCTTGACTAGATCGCGAGTGCGAACTTTGGACTGCTTTGCACCTCGACGGGTGTCGACATACTTTTTCATTGCTTGTTGACGAGAAAAAACCCTGGTACGAATTTGATCAGGAGAAGACACTGGTATGTTACGAGGCAAAGAGACTATGTCGAGAGCAACTCGCGGTTGCCTACCGTGGATAAGTTGAGCAGGAGACACTCCAGTGGTGCCTTGTGGTGTGAAGCTGTACGAAGCTAAACATTCCGTCAAGACTTGCTTGAGGGGACGGTGCTCTAATTGGGCGATCTGGATATGTTCCTTCAGAACGCGATTAAAGCGCTCGATTTGCCCATTTGATTGGGGATAGAAAACTGATGACCTCAAGTGCTGAATTCCTCGTTGTGAAAGAAAAGCCTCAAAATGTTGGGATTGAAACTGTGGACCATTGTCCGTAACTATGGCATCAGGAAAACCTTCCCGGCTGAAGATTGAAGACAGAAACTCAATGATGACCTCAGAAGTAACCGTATGTGTGAAACAAAGCTCTGGCCATTTGGAATGATAGTCAATGAGAGAAACAATGAACCGGGCATTTTGCGGAACATTATGCAAAGGACCGATAATGTCCATGCCGAGTTTCTGCCAAGGCCGATCAGGCCACTGGACTGGCTGCAACGGAGAAAATGCAGGTTTGGCAGACTTGTCAGCTGCCTGACATATATGGCAGTTGTAAACTGCATGCTCGACGTGCTTGTCTAAGGCTGGCCACCAGTACCTGTCTCTGAGATTCTGTTTGGTGCGGACAATGCCAGGATGGGCCTCATGGGCGAGCTGTATTAGCTTGTTACGGAAAGAAGCAGGGGGAATCACGCGTTCATCGCGGAAAAGCAAGTCCTCGACACAAGACAGTTCCTGTCGGACTGCGAAGTAAGGCAAGAATTCAGAATTAAGGGCACCTTTGGAAGGCCATCCTTCACGTAAATATTTGAGAACTTGAGACAAAGTGGAATCTGCAGCTGTAGCTGCCTGAAGCTCAGCTTTAGTAATGCAGGAAGTAACTAATGAAACAACTTCCTCATCCCGCTCTTCAGTAACCGGTATCTGAAGAGGAAGGCGCGACAGTGCATCAGCAGCCACGTTATTAGAACCCTTACAATATTGAATACTGAAATTATAATACATGAGTTTGGCACACCAACGGAAAATGCGATTGGGGCGGCGGCCCTCGGATCCTGCAGAAAGAAGAGCAACTAGTGCTTGGTGATCTGTACGTAATGTGAAGTGCCGGCCCCACAAGTAAACATGCCATTTCTCACAGGCAAAAAGACAAGCGAGAGCTTCACGCTCTCCTACTGAATATCTGCGTTCAGCAGGGGTCAATGTACGAGATGCAAAAGCAATAGTGATCAGCTGATCATCTTTGAGTTGTTGAAACACTGCTCCTAGTCCAACATCGGACGCATCCGTCGTGATGACGATGGGAAGCTTCTCATTGAAAATACTAACAGCTGGCTTTGAGGCCAGTATTGAGTTTACTCGAATGAAGCTCTGCTCAGCTTCAGCTGACCAGTTAAAAGGCTGTGCTTGACGAAGTAGAGTACGCAGTGGCTCAACAACATCAGTATAGTGGGGAACAAATTTGGCATAATGACCAACAAGACCTAAAAAAGATTGCAAGGTTTTGACATCAGTAGGCCGTGGGGCATTGACAATGGCCTGAACTTTAGATTCAACAGGTGTCAAACTGCGGGAACTGACATTATGTCCTAGAAATTGTAACTCATTCACAGAAAAAATGCACTTGTTATTAAGTTTCATACCACATTCACTGATGCGGTTGAGAACAGTATGCAAGTTAGCATCGTGCTCTTCGCGAGTACGTCCCCACACCAAAATATCATCCAAGTAACAAAGGGCGCCATTACAACCCTTAAGAATAATTGACATCATTTTCTGAAACACTGCAGGGGCAGATGCAAGCCCAAAACACACGCGGCGAAACCGAAAGAAGCCTTCATGCGATACAAATGTGGTCAAGTCTCTACTGCACTCAGAAAGTTCAACTTGGTGATAAACGGACGCGAGGTCCAGCTTGGAGAAACATACTGCTCCGGAGAGCTGATGAAGCAGTTCTTCAATGTGAGGAAGTGGAAACCCGTCTACGACGATTGCCTTGTTCGGTTCTCGTAAGTCGACGCATAGTCGAAGGGATCCATCTTTTTTTCTTGACGACGACCAGTGGAGAAACCCAGTCGGAAGCAGAGACAGGCTCGATGATTCCGCTGGCTTGAAGGCGAGACAGTTCCGCAGAGACTTGCTCACGGAGAAGAGGAATGCGGCGCAACTTGGCACGCACAGGGCACACACCTGGTCGACGCATCACTTTATGCACAAAACCGCACACACAACCCAGTTCACGGGTGAACAGGTGGTGGAATTCAGAAGGCGCGTTGGCTGGAAGATCATCTTGGACGTCGACTTGAGCACACGTCATAGACGCACCGACGATGTTGATGGACAAAGCCCTGATGGCATCACGTCCCAAAAGCGAGCTGCCATTGGCAGTTACATAAAAAGTAATGGAAGCAGTGCGACTGCGATAGGAGACCTGAGCTGTAAAATGACCTAAATTTTCAATCGTTCCCTTGGAATATGTCTGTAGAACGACGTGTGAAGGCAAAAGCCGAATGTTGGAAAAATGACTATGAAAGTCAGCGGCACTGATTAAAGAGACTGAGGCACCAGTGTCCACGAGAAATGACAAGGGCACATGGCCCACTGAAACTATGATGCTGGGCTCGGGCGTAGTGTGGAGGCCATCCACATTTAAAACAGTGACCGTATTGGTTTGTGCAGTGCTCGAAGGAGCGGATGAAGAAACTGGTTCCGGAAGATTTGCTGGACGGGAATTGCATACGGACTGAAAATGTCCAATTTTTCCGCACGCAAGACAAGTGCGGTTTCTCGCGGGACACTGCGCAAAATTGGCTAAATGCCGAGCCGATCCACAACGAAAGCAATGCGTGGTTGCGCTTGGAGAAGAAAATTGTGAACGCGAATTAGGAGCTCGGTGCTGTTCCTGAAAACCCGAATTTGGCGGAATGGGGTCGCCATATTGTCGGCTTCCTCGCCCCCGCGACGCAGAGAGGTCGCCATGTTGGCCGCCACAGAAGGACTGTGCAGGCGGGCGTCCATGTTGGCCGCCGCGCCGAGACGAAGGGCCGCCATGTTGACGCATCTCGTGAAACGAAGAGCCGCCGCCTTGGCCCCCGGCTGCAGAAAGTTGCTGCACTGAATGCGGAGCGAATTGCTCCAACTGGGAGCGAATAAGCTCGTCCTCTCGCGCAATCGAGAGGGCTTCGGATAATGAAATCGAGGAGCCCTTTTGAAGTATGCGGCAGCGGACGCTTTGCGAGGCTACCCCGATGAAAAGCTGATGGCGGATCATATCGTCCTCGAGCGCGCCGAAGCCGCACGGCGCGGCGAGCGTTCGAAGAGAAGTAATGAACTCGGCGACTGGCTCACCAGGCAATTGTCGCCTTTCTTGGAATTTTACGCGTGCGAGATAATCGCACGAGACATCTTTAAAATGCTCATCGAAAAGAGCAACTGCAGTCTTGAAGGCATCGCCCGACGCTGGCGTCGGCGACGCGTTGGTGGCTTCCAAAGTATAGAAAAGCTTTAACCCGGCAGGGCCCAACGCGTTGAGCAGCAGGGCCTTGCGACGCTCGGGCTTGCTGGCGTCCTCCCCGACCGCGTCTGTGTAAGCCTGAAATACCAATTTCCAGTCCGCCCACGGCGGGTCTCCGGGCGAATGAAGAAATAGGGGAGGTGGAATGGGAGACGCCATTTCAAGCAAGAAGAATGGAGAGGTGCAGACGAGAAGAAAATGACGCCAGTACACTGTTTGAAGACAAAGGCAGAGTAGCTGAATGAAGAAATGAAGCGACGCAGCTCGCAGTAGCCACCTTGCTAAGAACAAAGAGCGTCTAGGGTTAGCACGAACACGGAGAACGAAATAGATTCTTACAAGTCCTCGTCGCCATTGCTGTGTTGGGGGGCTGGCTGGTCCCGACGAAGCAGAAGAAGAAGACAGCCGACGGAGACGTACGGGGCCGGCGGGGATCCCGACCAGCCCGAACACGCGGGTTGGCGCCAAGCGCCGAAGAAAGCACAACAACCGCACTCCACGGCTACCTAACACACACTCTGGTTTTATTTTACAGTCGCCTTGAAATCCCGGATGCCAGAGCGGCGCCCCCTGGCATCCTCACATGTAATTCGAAACCGAAACCCCAGAACACAACACATCGCTACCTTCATACGTCACACACACACACACACACACACACACACACACACACACACACACACACACACACACACACACACATATATATATATATATATATATATATATATATATATATATATATATATATATATATATATATATATATATATATATATATATCGGTTTGGGGACTTAATAGGTTGATTTGCTGATCTTTTTCTAGTGGTGACGAAAACGTGTTTTTTTATTGGTTGCCAATCCTGAGTTCCGTCACGCGTTGCAGCTTTCGATGGTTGCGGCAGTGGCCATGGGGTTGTAGGCAAATATTTTGGCGCAGGCTAGTGTACTGATATCTGGCTGCAGAATGTGCACTGGTCACACGCACATTTGCATGCGCCTTTCTTCATCGTGGGCTTGTGTGCGATCAAGCATTTCTGATATCGCGATCTGATGCGTTATTAGGGGACTGACTCTACTGTTGATGGGATGCGAATCCATAGCTGACGTCACTGTCGGCATTAACTGCAGTGTTGCGTTGGTAAACACGTAGACAAGGAATAGAAACCCGGCATGTAGGAAGGAAAGTTAATGTGGAGCATAGCACAATGTGGCACAGACAAATTATTAAATAAAGAGAGAGTTAGTGGTCGTGTATGCATTTTGACTGCTTAATTCATGATTTCTGTAGTCGACAAAAATTTTAGGTCGAAAGAAGATAGTCTTTCACCAGGCTTCGTTCGTGTAATATGTTGCATTTTCAGCGAAGTCTAGGAAGTAGTGTAGCGTCTTCAGAACTACGTATGTATTTTCTAGTATAGGAACGCACCCCGTGGTGGGAAAACTGCCGGACGCCCAATGATCCCCCGCTGGCATGGCGTTGCTATGTTGGTTGGCGGCAAACTGTTCATGGGCGTTGCTCGCCCTGAACCATTAGGGTTTGAGTATTCTGAAAAAAAAAACACAGAAACAAAGCCCCACCGAAAGGCGGAGGCACCAAGTCTACTCACTAACATCAGTACTTAGGTATTGATGTTGCGGCTTAGATATGCGTAATAATTACTTTTAAATTAACAATGTACACGAGGATGAACGCAGCCACCATTTCAAGATGGTTGGGAGTTGAGCAGGTGCCTAAATTTTGACCGGGCGGCTGAATTATTTGTCAGACGGACAAGGGGAGAGACAGAACAAAATTACTGAATTCAAGTTTCGCAAAAAAGGCTCGTGTTAGAAAAACGCCAAAGAGCAGTGCAAAAAAAAAAGGACAGAGACCACGGAGCCGTTGTCTGTGTCCCTTCTTTGTGCCATATTTCAGCAACGTTTCTTGTCTAAAAAAATTAGTATATGTCAGCCATACATGCGCCAAGCATGGCTCTATCTCATTTTACAAGTAGAGAAAACATCATTGAACATTTTACTGTGTCCCCTTATTATCTGGCTTGCGACAAAATGTAGAAAATGCCCTACAAAAAGATCCACGTAGTCACTGTTATTGTTGGTTTTCTTCATCGAGTGGCTCACTGTTGTTTACGTCACAGAACAAACACTGCCTTTCGTCGACTTCATGTTTTTATAAGGAAATATGGTTGGACTTAGCGTTCTAAATGATTGTTTCTTAATATGTGAGAGCATGAAATGTTTAGAGCGCTTAAGAATTTATTTTAAACAAAACCATATAATGAAGCCAAGAAAATTATAGGGAACTTTGATTGGCCTGATTTAAGTTTGTTGTAGTAATCGTGGTTTAGAAGGGAAGACAGCTTGCCACCGGCTGGCACCAGATGTGCAACATTTGGATTACGAGCCCGATGCACTAATACCAATTGAGATACCGGGGCAGTCTTTTTATTGTGCGCTTTGGGGAGGGGGGATATAATGTGCATACAAAAGCCTGGAAATGTCAGTCAGCCCATATCTAGACCGGGATTGTGAATGTGGAACACTATTTATGACAGCTGGCACCACGTCACGTGATCTTTTTATGAGCAGACACCGGACCAATGAGGCCTCGCGCACTGCTTGAAGGCATCAAGCATGCCGGAACGAAAATTCGCTGTGAAGGCTCTGAATGCTGTTTGTTGTATACCCTATAAAAATTGAGGGGCTTTTTTCGACTCAACGTCGAAAAAAAATAGCCGATAATGAAGGCAAAAAAGTGTGAGGAACGTTTACATTTCAGCCACAGTAGTAGCTGGGCGGATCAGAGGCCTTTAAAAGAAAACGTGAAAATATCCACGACTTCTGTTGTGTAGATGATGAGCTTTAATAAAGTGATATAATACAATAATCCCAAGCACTTGGCAGTATGTGTGTCCTGTAGGGAGATATAACCAACTCATTCTAGCTGTATTCCAGCGCTGAGAGCCATGCTGCGAAACGTGGAGCGTTGATCAGCCATGAGGTCATAAACGGGCCCGTACTCCAGAACTCGGCCATCTTCCATAACGACGACTCTGCGAATAGATTGTGGAATTGTTATTTTTCTGCTACCAATACGTTAAGCGCAAGAAAGCTGGTCCCAGATGTTCATTTTTCAGCACTTCTTTCGAAGGGAGGCACCCACCCACTGCAAGGTGTGGTGCTGAAGGTCGAGAGTACGGGCTTCATTCCTGGACATGCCGTCTACGTTTTCAAGAAGAAATTCAATAAGCAATCAAATCAATTATATTTGTGACCATCAACTATAACCAGAGCAAGTACAATCTATTTATTCATCAGTCTCCACTCCGCCATCCCAGCGTGTATCATAATCATGTAGTGGTTAACTGCAACTGTGAACAAGGCTCCCACGTTGGGAGCCGGAACGTGTTTTTATATTTTGTGTATTTTACCTTGGTCGGCGTTTTTGCTTATTTTGATTTGATTTATATGTGAGGTTTATTGTCCCAAAACCACCATATATGATTATGAGAGACGCTGTAGTGGGGGGTTCAAGAAATGTTGACCACCTGGGGTTCTTTAACGTGCACCCAAATCTGAGCACGCGGGCCTACAGCACTTTCGCCTCCATCGAAAATGCAGCCGCCACCGGGATTTCATCCCGCGACCTGCGGTACCTGCCGTATCGGTGCCCGACGGGTGCTGCGCAGCCCGCCGCGTCGAAAGGTGCTAGAAGAAACGAGACAAGCATCAGGGAGAGCGCCGCCATGACCTCCCAAGGTGTGACACCAGGTTAGAAGCACCAGCTGGTTTGCGCAAGCATACCTGACTGCAAGCGACAACACATCGTTGAATCAGAGGACGAATCAGCTGTCGTCGGGGACCACAACGGGGCGAACCTCACAGATCGAGACATGGACGAGGGTGGTTTCCGCCTTGAGCGACATCGCAAAGATAGGACGGTGGGCATTCCTGTGTTAATTGCTCCAACATCTGAAGGAGCTAACTTGAGGCAAGTGAATCCTATTCACCTATACTCGGAAATTGAAACGATTCTCGGTGGAGCCCCAGTTAAGAGCCGTTTCACAGCACAGGGAGCCCTGCTCTTGGATATAGAGACAGAACATCAAGCTAATATGCTTCTAGAGACCAACACTATCTGCGGCCTTGCCATATCTGCCCGTGTACCACACAGCTACATGAAAAATACCTGCATTATAAAAGGGGTCCCAAAATGGTACTCGGACGAAGAGCTGTTAACCTACCTGAGACCTCAGGGAACATACCACGCAAGAAGAATCATACGACGAGTCCAAACCTCATCCACCGAATCGGAATCAAGGCGCACTGACTTTGTAGTTCTCACATTCGCTCCCAATTCGGAACGTCCAGAGAAGATCAACCTTGGCTTCACCAGACACGAGCTGGTAGACTACGTGGAGACGCCACCACGCTGTTTTAAATGTCAGCGTTTTGGACATGTTGCTAAGTACTGTCGTGGGGAACAAAGGTGTAAGCGCTGTGGGGGGGCCTCATGACTTTAAGACGTGTACAAGTAAAGAAAAACTTGTGTGTGCAAACTGCGGCGGCGACCGCCCAGCTAGCTACGGCCGATGTCCAGCACGAACAGCTGCGCAGCGAAGAAATAAGACCTTTGTCCTCGGCCCGAAGACTGTGAACGAACCATCGCTCACAAAGAAGACGTCCGGCGCGCCACAACATGGCGGTTCAGATAACGAGTGCGCAGGAAATTTTCCGCGCCTAAATCCGACAAGAGCTGGTACTGAGTCAACGCAAGTGCTCAACGCTGGTGAGAAATGTATCACGAAAGAGTCCGCCAAGCGCGCCTACGCTTGAGCAAATCTCAAGTACCATCTGGAAGCCAACAGCAAGAAAACCTCGAGCACGTTATTCGCGCTCTGTTCACAGCACTACGTTCACATGTCGCTAAGATGCCTGCGAGTTCAACGAAGGATATGTTGGAAGCAGTGCTGGCTCTAGAGTCACTGTTACTTTGCTCTGCTTCCACAAACAAACAGTAGAATAATGGCACTGTCTCGCCCACCTGGTCTATTTCGTCCTTCAAAAGTGCCCTTAATAATGCAATGGAACTGTGCCGGTCTTCTAAAACGCCTGTGCGAACTCAACCTTTTCCTGCGCAACATTCCAATACCGATTCTAGCCCTCTCCGAAGCCGGTCTATCGAATGCAAGGATGCTCCCAGGGTACACCCGACACGGCAACCCGAGAAAACGTCGTTTGCAAATGAAACCGCAATGACATACATAAGGCGGGAAATACCTCACGTAGCCTTACCAGTGCAAGACCTCTGTTCCAACTCACTGGAAGTCGCTGCTGGGCAAGTGTGCCTGGGAAACCGAAAACTGAGTGTGGTATCGGTGTACATAAGCCCACGAAAAAAGGTCTCTATGGAGACTTTCCTAAAGGACCTCTGCACTCGATGTCCCGCTCCTCGAACAATCTGTGGGGATTTTAACGCGCACCATCCACTCTGGGGAGATAAGAGTGTAGATTTTCGAGGCAAAGAACTTCTAGCAGCTGCAGATGCTGCAGACTTATGTGTGGCGAACGATGGTAAACCTACATTTTTCAAGTCACCAGACTCATGGAATGCAATAGACCTTGTACTTCACTCCACCGACCTTCTGGTATCATCAACCACGGCTCCAGACAAGATGGGCAGCGACCATTTTCCCATCTTCCCCAATATCCTGGGATTTCGAACTGCTGGTCGACAATTCTGCAATGTAACACGCTGAGACACCTATAGAGAAGTGTTGGACAAATCCACTGGTGAGCTGTTTGCAGATATGTTGCAAAGCAAGCGATCAGCAACTTCATTGCTGAAACTGCCCGACCACTTTCCTGCTCCTGACTTGAAATTGAAGAACCTCTGCGCAGCACGTAGACGAGCGGAGCGAAAAATAATGAGAACAAAAGAAAATTCGTCTGCGAAAACCGAATATAACAGGATAAACGCTGCGATTCGTCACCATACAAAAAAATTAAGACGAAATCAATGGGCCGCTTTCTGTGAGAGTTTATCAACGTTTACGCCCTTCACAAAGATATGGGCAGTAATAAATAGTCTTTCTGGGAAGATCCGAACACACAGGCCATTCGAAGCACTCGCTTTGAAACAAGGGATAGATTTGCAAATCCTTGCGGAGGATTTCGCAGACGTGTACATATCTGGTAGATCAGCAGGAGCGGCGATTCCTCTGTCACCCCAGTTTTTTCACACGATGGATACGCCATTCACCTTCCGAGAGCTGGATATGGCACATAGCAAATTAAGAAGATGCTGTGCCGTGGGTCCCGATTTGATCAGCAATCAAATGCTGACAAATCTACCATATGAGCGAAAAAGGGCCCTTTTGCACAAATTTAATCTTGTCTGGAGCACGGGAGAGATCCCATTTGTTTGGAAGACAGCATGGGTGGTGCCAGTCCTAAAGTCCGGAAAGGATCCTGCGAGCCTCGCGTCATATCGACCGGTATCTCTTACATCATGCGTATCTAAGTTGATGGAAAGATTAATATGTACAAGATTAACTTGGTACCTTGAATAAGGAAGACGATGGCCACCGTGTATGACCAGATTTCGCCCACGACTGAGTGCCCAGGACAGTGTTTTGGACCTATTAAGCCACATCGAACACCACCGCGTCAGCGGACTCTCGACACTCGCCGTCTTCATGGACGTTGCCAAGGCATATGATTGTGTGCTTCAGGCAGGCATCGTGAACGGGCTCCAAGTCATGGGTGTGTCGGGAAATGCTCTTCGGTTCGTACATGAATTTCTCAGAGACCGCTGTGTCCGTGTTAAGCTTGGAAATGTAACGAGCGAAGAGAGACGCGTTTCCCTCGGCGTTCCACAAGAAAGTGTTCTATCTCCCTTGATATTTAACGCTGCCATGGCCAGGCTTCCCGACACTCTGCACTCAGCTCTGAAAGCAGTTAGAATATCCATCTACGCCGATGACATCTGCATTTGGATCTCAGGGTACCAGCACAAACGTTTGGTCCGGATAGCACAGAGCGCAATTTCAATCATTGAGCGTCACTTGTTGACACTTGGCTTATCTTTATCAGCGGAAAAGTCGGCCTTCATGCTCTTCCCGGGAGCGCGACGGAAGTCAACACGTCTGTCGCTGAATATTCGAGGCCACTCACTTTGTTGTGCAACAAGTGTCCGTTTCCTGGGCATTACCATCGACAACAAGCTATTATGGCGACGTGTGGTTGATTGTTTAGTCACTGCATCAGCGCAAAAAATCAACGCTCTTCGTCAATGGCAGGGGTTCGTTGGGGCAACAATCGTATGTCCATGCTTAAATTGAATGATGCGCTTATAACAAGCCACATTCTTTATCAGCTGCCCCTGATATCACCATCACCAAGCCAGTTCGAACGCCTAGAGGCAGTGCACAGAAAGGGTCTTCGCTTGGCGATGGGAGTCCCTCAGGCGGCTTCAAACACGAAGGTCACCAATGAAGCCGAGTCTCCCCCGCTCCGCCTTTTGGCGTCTCAGGCCTTATTGACGCAGCTGTCAAGACTGGGCGAGTCCTTCGCAGACACGGCGCTTCTCCGGCGGCTAAGAGCAAGAACTGGCTCACATTTCAACGCGGCACTAAACACATTTCAATATTTAGGCTTGAAACTGCCTAAACGGTGCCCTATGGGCCCGCCATGGTCTTTTGTGAATGTTGCGTGCCACTTCAGCATACCCAATCTGCTAGCGAAGCGCACCATTCCAGCCGCGGAAGCAAAATTTTTTGCGCTGGACCACTTGAGCACCATGTACCGCGGCCACCTACAAGTGTACACCGACGGATCAGTGTGCACACAGACGGATAGCTGGCTGCGCAGCGGCTTTCTGCATACCCAGCCTGGGCGTGTCATGGTCAGGCCGCCTGGATCGCGTGGTTTCGTCCACAACGGTAGAAAGCGCTGCAATTACGGCGGCTTTGCGAAAACTGCGATCCTTTTCTGCACGAGATGTTGTAGTGCTGACGAACTCCAAATCGGCGCTACAAAGACTGTATCGTGGCCTACCTCAAGAAAAGTTCACCAGGCAATCTATGGCACTAATGAAACACCTAAATGGCAAGAGTTTTAATATAAAGTTCCAGTGGATCCCATCCCACGTTGGCATTGAGGGCAATGAAAAGGCTGATGCCCTTGCATGCGAAGCACGTACATCGTTTCCAAAAATAAGAACTCGCAAGACTTACCAGAACAACAAAGATGTGATACGCAATCATTTCAAGGCGATCTACAAGTTTCCACACCAAGCATGTGTAATTCATGGACTTTCTCGTGAAGAAGCGACGCTGTTGTACCGCATTAGAACCGGCTCCGCATACACCCCGGCCTGATCATTCAAGACTGGGAGATACGCTTCCCCATTCTATGCCTTATGTGGTGACATCGGGGATATTGAACATTTCATTTAGCTTTGCCCACAGTTTTATGCGCAAAGAGCAGCGATGATCCGCACCTTGCGAAAAGGCTGTCATAGGCATCGGACAGTTGATGACATCGTCTTTCCTGAAGGACCCGCGGCAACTAGGAGGAACGTGCAACGAACTTTGTTGGTCTTCCTGCGAGACACTGGGCTGTCTGACACGTGGTGACATTTTCCAAATCCAGGAGATGCTCAGGCGGAACAATTGCCTGCCATGCAGGCCAGGCTAACCCCGCCTGCTGCCACACCCCCACCACCACTACCACCACCACCTTCATCCCACGACCTGCGGGTCAGCAGTTGAGCACCTTAGCCACCAGACTATTGCGGTGGGGCATTTTTGCTATTTTGTATTTTGTAGTGGTTGTGGCGTGATAAACACCAGCAATTTTTATTAGCAATAATTCTCAGAAGCGTTTTCTCCAGTCGATGAAAACAGCCCAAGTTCTATGCGATTAAATACTTAGTATATTATGCGGGGCGTACACGGTGCAGCGTTCGCACGCGCACCATTTCTGTGATTTTTTTGCCGACTAGTGTCAACCAAGCCCACCTCGCTTCACTTTTTTTAGCTGTGCGCCGTATTACGAAAGATTTCTTGTAAACGCTCGTGTGCTACCGTGTGGCATATTCGGGCTATTCATCTAGCTATTAACTTCGTTCTTTGTAGAGATAGAAATGATTACATAAATTTGTTGGGCACCTTTGTTAACTAGATAGCGCAGCTAATTCTACAACTTTTCGGTGGTTGGAACAGGCTCTTCGTGAAGACGGTTCTTGATTGATATGTGGTGTTTAACGTCCCAAAACCACCATATGAGTGAAGACGCTTCTATACACGAGAGCAGGCCGCAGCTCGGTCACAATAGTGTCACGCTGAAAGCTGCATACCATGTGATCTCGGTTATACTATAGAACAAACATACATAACTTTGCAGATATCACAGTCATATGCAGCTGCCATTGCTTGGAGTCGTTATGAAATGCCCCTGTTCGACTTTCAGTGTTCCTGTATTCGCTACTCCTTAAAATGATCCATGTGCTGGCAACGATGGTTGAAAAATGGAAAATGACTGTGCTTAACAGGGTCAACGCGGCACTTTCGCTTGGTGCTGTGCTGGAGATTCGTGATTGTGGCGTTGGTTCGCGTTGCTTCATCAGCATATAGAATTTGATTGGTGAAGCAGCTGAAACATTTGCGTTGTGCGCGCAAACCTCGAGCCTCTTCGACGAATCACTTTATATTTACCTCATGCTGAAGAATCCGTTTAGCAAGTCAGAGGTCGAAGAAGGAAACTGCTCCAGTGTTGCGGGCTTCTCCGAAAGGTGCTTGAATGTTTGCTCTGCGTTGTTACACTGCCTTGACAGTTTTTGAGTAACTACGCTGCGATTTGTGCTGCTGATTGCATGTAGCACGTTCAGTTTCGTTCTGCCGTCAAAAGCTGAATACGCACGCTGTTCACTTGGTTGTAAAATGGAGCTATGTTCGGGCCAGTGTATCTCGAGATGAGGCAAATCATAGTTTCGACTGTAATATGAGTCCTTCTTCATTTTCGTGTGCCAGTCCATGTCTTAATTTTTCTAATGAATAAGGCCGTGTGCTTACGAACACTCACTTGTTCATGCATGCAGTTGTTTATATTCTAAGCAGATATATGCAGGCAAACTACGCACGATACGAATGCACCGACGTGATATTACATATACGCACGAACATACACGTACGCACGCGCGACCTTCACGCATTCGTTTGTGTGCGTGTACACACGAGAATTAAAAAAAATAAGAGTGGAGGGAAGGATATCACATCGGCTTAGTTTGGGCATGGGCAGCATGACCACTTGCGCAGAGAAAAAGCATATGAAAAATACATTCGCACACGTCACGCAACAAATTTTATAAAGCTCTTGCATATATAAACGAAAGTATACTCCGCGCTTGTAAAAGCCTGAATACTGATAAGAATGCACATACGCTCACGCTCTATGATGGCGTACTCACCGAGGAGAATGAAGTCGTCACGAACAAATTCATTAGAAAAACCACCGTAGTGTCCGTCACCTTATTTTCAATGTGTTAGTTTTTCGGGTTTTTTATGCGTGCCGTTCTCAGTCACGCGTCATCTGCATCCCTCGAAAAATGATAGAATGACACGTTTTATTCTTTACACCACAATGCCACGCATTGCGGCACTCTGCAATGGTCTTTAGACATCGCTTTCCTTTTTTGCGGGCTCGCGCGTGCGGCATGTCAAAAATTAGGAAACTATGCGGCCGATTCTCAACGCGCGCTTCGTGGCCACACATCTCTTTTCAATGTTTACCGTGCTAGCACCTTTTCGAGGCGTGGCCACTAGGTGGCGAGAGCTCAGTTGAAGCCACGAATAGTGAAGTGGGAGCGGTATATCATGTGAAGACATTTATAGAAAAAAATACTTTGATACTCATGTAAACCAAAGCGATTTAAGAACCAATGAGGTATAGAGCTATGGCTGGCTTATATTTCTCTTTTTTACTGCGGTAATTTTTCTCTGGACTGAAACAACAACACTGTAGTGAAGATGCTCCAGAATACTGCCCTGGTGTCACCAGGACAATGATATTTAGAGCTACGTTTTCGAGTTATTTAGAATATGTTCTGAATGGAGTTCGGAAAATGGTGCACTCCTAATCACCTGTCATAATCAAGGATGGTGTCGATGCGGTGTGCTACGGTGATCAGTGTGCAGTGCGAGAAGCATTCACGAAGAGTCGTTTGCACCCGGTGGTCTGTGTCTTGGTCCAACTGTGAAGTGGCTTCGTCGAGCACCAAAATCCTTGTACCTCGAAGCAGGGCACGCGCGAAGGACACGAGTTGCCTCTGCCCAGCACTGAAGGAGGTAAAATTTTAAAAATAAATATTAAAGGATGCATAACAACATCAGAATGACTATAAAAATTATCACAACAGGCATTCAAACAAGCGGCAAGAAAATCGAGCTTCTGTGATGGCACATACGATGAGTTATAACGTCTACGTCTGTTCGCATCCCTGTTGAGCCGATCGCACAACTACATGGGTCGTAAAATAAAGAATGAGCCTTGGTTTGGTGCCCTTTTTTTAAAGTAAGCTGTGTGGACTCTGAGTGTTGTATTTTATTTGAGGTACTAATTAATGGTCAAAACGCAGTGGTCCCTGGCTTATGGGTATCTAATCGCTTCAAACATGGAACGCCTGAGCGAATGTGAGGGGCGTCGAGAGATATGTCAAACGCCATATAAAGTGTCAAGGTGAGAGCCCTAAATGTGGCATCAATAGCTAAATATAACGTTCAGCGTCAACGCATTGTATTGTTGGGACGAGCGATGCAAAAAATTATTACGCGACATCTGGCGGTATCACGTCAGTCTAACGTCACCGCCATAATATGACTACGTTCTTATGATATCGCCGTGATGTAACTCGACAAACTTCACAAAATTACGTCATAAGGTGACGGTAAAAGGTGCTAGAACGACGGAGGCAATGCGAAACCTTGTCAAGTGCCTCCAATCTTTGATGCAATGCAAAAAATCTCGTAAGGTGGAGTAAGTGTTCCAATGGCAGCTACGCTGTATCTCCAAAAGGACTAAGAATAAAAAATAGCTTTTGCCTTAGAGTTATGTGAAGTGAATGCACGAAGGACTTTCTTATTTTTGTGTGATGAAGTAAATGCGCGCTTGAGAGTCTTTAAGTCCATTACTCGCGCATGAATATTTCGTGATAAGCGCGTTTTAATATCCCTGACACTTGCCAGCAAGAAATTACTGTTAGCCCACGTGGATCAAAAGTTACTTGAAAAAACGGGGAATGCCAAGACCTGCTTCAATAACTGTTGTAATGATGAGCACGAGCACGAATTTGACCTTGTGCACACAAGACAGGGATAACTTTGTTGACGGGAAAAATGAATATCACGAATTTCACATCCGCATACTGTACGGACGGTTGGCCTGTGAAGATGGAGCATATATACCTCTGTTTATTGTCGACTTAAGACGGTCTATTCAATAAATAGTCCTAAGTTAGTCGCTGAGCCTGTCATAAACTTTAACTGGTGTTGGCCGCCCGTGTATCCCTCCTTCACATATAGTGGACTAGAAACTATAGTCGGGCTTGCAATACTCCTCAGCCGCTTACGTGCTTGGAGACTACGCACACATAAGGCGGGCAATTGTTTTTAGGGGCGAAGCTCCTTAAGGCGTGGGTCTGTTCATTCGTTATATGTATGTATGTATGTATGTATGTATGTATGTATGTATGTATGTATGTATGTATGTATGTATGTATGTATGTATGTATGTATGTATGTATGTATGTATGTATGTATGTATGCATGCATGCATGCATGCATGTATGTATGTATGTATGTATGTATGTATGTATGTATGTATGTATGTATGTATGTATGTATGTATGTATGTATGTATGTATGTATGTATGTATGTATGTATGTATGTATGTATGTATGTATGTATGTATGTATGTATGTATGTATGTATGTATGTATGTATGTATGTAGTATGTATGTATGCATGTATGTATGTATGTATGTGTGTATCTAGTACGTAGCCACTGGTGGCACATACCCGCGCTAGAACAAATATGAGTCACAGGGGATGCGAGATGGGAGAGGGCGCTACTTGGAATGTTCACTATATGGACGCACGGACGGATGGACATACAGACTAGCACATGGAGAGATGGATGGATAGACGCGCGGACGTATGGATGGTTCGACTCACGAACAGACAGACAGATACATAGATGGATGGACTCACGGACAGACGCACGGACATACAGACGGACGCATGGATGGATGCACGGATGATCATGCGGGCGGACGGAATCAAGAACGAACGGACGAACGGAAGCACGGACGGGCTGATGAATGTTTCGCCTTACTCATCATCATTCACTCCATGAATATGCTGTGATTTTTTTCCTATCCCTATACTGCTTTGCTGCAAAAACGCAAATGCAAGCTCTGACTTTGATTTATTGTGGTCACCTATGCGTCAGTGATGATCAGAGTCATGAGTTAACACGAGTAACGTCTTAACTTAGCGTTGAAGGTGTTGCAGACATGAAGTAAATACGTGACTACCAGTATCGTATGAAATCTGCGAATACGCGACTACCAGTATCGTATGAAATCCGTCTCACTCACCTTAGGTTTTCACCTTTCTCAGCTATTAAAAGGGAGAGACCACCCTGATTGCTTTTCGTGAATTCTTCAAGCCCGACCTTCCGCAAGGCACACCAGAGCTCCGTGTCAGACTTGCTACCTTGCGGATCCAGATTCTCACGCAGGGTGCCGCAGAAGAGCGATGGATCCTGCGGAACAGAAAACCAAATTGTTTGCCCTGTCACTTTTAATGAAAAGTTTGACAATGACGCATGTCAGCATGAATACGTCCTACGTTAATGAGGCATGTGGCGAGAAGTGTATGATGATGAGCTATGTCGATGTCTTGATCTCCGACCATGTTAACCGGAAGGCATGAATCTACCCATCTTCCCAAGAGCTCACAAATGCAAAAACGAAGACGACAAACGCAAAGCCGAGCGAGTGGATCACCTTTTAACTGCTGGGTTGCATCTTCAGATAAATCAGAACCGACTCCGAAGTTCTGTCGATTTTGACTTCACTGACACGTCGCAACTCATCGATACATCGCAATCGACATTGGTCCTGTCGGTATTGATACTGGCAAAGCAGGGAGTATCCAAAAGTGGCACGGCGTGGGTCAATGGCCTTCCAGTGACACGGTGTACCAGTGTGGTGTATCCCTTGTGCAACCCAGTGGCGGAACGGTCGTCTTCCGGTCATGTTTGTTCCTCAAGCTCGCCATTTTATTTCTTCAGTGTGCACCTTTGGGGAGCAATGGCTGCGCAACCGGAACAGATTGTACTCCATCTTACAAGAATAGATAGCACTGTAATATTGTTTTGTTGGTGATAAAGATTGCGTGGCTTATAGTTGCAAACCACTTCGTGATTACAATAATTTCTCTGGCACCCCTCGTTCATTGCCTTGGTGCTAACTCACTTTCTATCAGGGAACGACACAATTATTAGCACCAACGCGCGGCTACAAAGATCAGAAAACGTCGACTGTAAGTGCAGCTGGCAGTGTTTCCTTGAAGGTTGCGTAAAAAATAACGTGGAAATCGTGCATTTTCGCGGCATGTACTGGGACTCCCATCTTAGATTATCAGTGAAAATAAATTGCACTGTACTGTAGGAAAGCGATGTCAAACGCTGTTCAGGAGGTTATATCTGCTCTCTTGAGAATTATAATTGTCTTCTTGCTCAAACGGTATTTCCAGTGAGCCTTTGTGCTCTTGTCACCTACTCAACGCTTATGGCTGAAGGCTATTTATCGGGACTGTTTTCAAACGCCCACAAAACGCCATTTTCACTTGCCCCATCCTGTGTTCCTACATTTTGCTGTGAGTCGCACCACCAGTTGATTTTTTCTTACTATCAATATTAAAAAAAGAGATAGAACATAGGAAAGGTAGAAAGGTTAACTAGATTACGCCGTGTTTTCTACACTACATAGAATAAGAGAGTAAAAGGGAGAAAGAGAGAAAAGGAGATGGTCGCGTATACATTGCACACCACCCACATAGTGCAGGCTTTCACAGGCAGTAGCTCAGTGACACTGCCTTCCACTATTGTTGAAGGGCTGGTGTGGCTTTGTCCACTTATGTGGTGTAAGCCCTGAACCCATGATTGTTTCCCAAGAGAAGAGACAATTATCCATTCTCCTCAAGGCCCACTAAAAGAGTCCGGTGATCTTGTTAAAAGTCGGGGCAGTGACACAATGAAGGAAGAGAGATATGCAAGAAAAGGCAATGATGTTAACCAGACTTGCTTCTGTTTTGCTACCCAGCACTGGGAGAAAGCGTTAAAGGGGGAGAGTTGTAGAAGAGAGAGAAGAAAAATACACATGATCACGAGTATGCTTGAGGGAGTGCATACAGTCTACAGAGTTGTTGAGTTCAGGTACTTCAGCACTTCAGTTGCGAAAGATAATAAAGTTTGAAAGCACTCTCAGAGCAGACGTCCAAGGTCCTAGTTTATTCTGTACGGAAAATGGCCGGGAGTCGAGTTGTTTAAAAACTACCCGGAACGATCATTGCTAGACGTCAAAGCGAGCGCAGCTACACAGGACGCGCTCGATGGTATTTTCAACTCCACATGAGTCGCATGCGGAAATGTCCACCATACCGAGCCGAAACGAGTGCGAATCGTTGAATGTAACACCCAACAAAAGGCGGCATAACAGTGCCGCATCACAGCGGGCAAGTTGTCAATGTAGCTGTTCAAGTGATTTTAAGAGTTCATTAAAGCTATCCGACTCGAAGATCATGTCAAGTGTGAGTCAACCTAATCAAACTCTCTATACCGAACGAATATATGCATTGACAATGATAATGGCTGATTGCTGTGATCAGTGTTCTGGATTTCCTTTTTCAAATTAGTCTCTTTTTGGGTAGTCAGAGTAGCCAGTGTTTTAGTGCGTTAGAGAGCAAAGTCAGAAGACCACATCGAACAATATGTGTGTAGTGTCGATTTTTCAAATGAGTGGTTACGATTTTTTTCCATATAAGTCAAATCAGTCACATCACTAGCATATATGTTGCAAAGTGTCCGCGCCCCCCCAAATAAAAAAGCATGTGCGTCACTCTGTCGGCTCACCTGTGGTATAACTGCTACGGCCGAGCGCAGCTTCTTCAGCGGCACATTGCCGATATCGATACCGTCAATAGTAATAGATCCGGACGTCCGCTGAATTATTCGCAAGAGGGCTAGCACAAGCGTCGACTTTCCAGCCCCTGTTCTTCCCACAACAGCTACCTGGAATTGAGAGACATGCGCATTTTTTTCCGAATACCAACTACGTGATGGGAATGCAGGTCTGTAGTTTGGTGCCTTGCTTAATAGCTAACTATTAGAACTGCTACACTTATACTTGTAAGAAATATGGTTGAATTGTGAATACATTCTAAAACTACATTTCTTCAGTACGAGTTGAAAGCTCATATTGAGGGGGGCTTTCATCCGTTGCAATGCCAAGCAAGCAACAGTACAATCACCGTAATTTAGTTAAATGGCACTGATATATTTTTCTGCTCATAGACGACACTACAGAATTATCATTGCGTGCTTTCATGCTTCAGCATGTTGTTAAAGGCAAGCGTCATCAATACCCGCGGGTATACTACACATATCATCCCGGAGAAGAGGACATCGAGGCAGGAAATGTCTTGGTGGTACTAGTTAGCTGTTTTCGGCCGCCAGTGTAGCGAGCTTGCTCGTTTAGTTTGAATTGATGAATTAGATTGTGGAGCCTATGTTTACGCACCCAGCTCTTACGTCTGAATCTACTTATATAGAGGGGTACTGATGCAAGTTTTGCACTTATCGTTTTTCTGCGTCAACTTATGGGCCAAGCAACCGAGAACGTAGCAAATGTGCCGGTGAGCATGCGTGAGCCCTGAAAAATGATCTACAACGCGCTTTTAAAAGCTGGTTTTGGTTCTTCTTGTACTCTGACGTCACGACTTGGTATGAGCAGCGCCAGCAGGTGGTATGTTCACGCGTAAGTTTCGCGACATATCTATGTCCGCGCATCGCTTGAGGGATAGTCTGCTTCGTGTCCTGCGCACAGCACGTATGGCGACTGTCTTGGCCGGGGGACACAACTTTGGGAGGGCATCACATTTGAGGCGAAGATTTTTCGTTTAAAATCAGAGGTCGGTCAGCAACTGCATGCAGTGAGTGTACGCGTCCGGAGTGAAATGCAGCGAACAGACTCAACTCCGCTTGGTTAGCAAACAGTCTCTGCCTTACCCCGTGCAGCGCACGAAGTCGACCCCCGCTTGTCTCAGTGCTGGATCAGACGGGAATTAGTGGAACTTCCACCTATTGTCCACCGTTCACTGGCACAAGACTTCACACAGCAAAATAAAGGTGCCATAACAACAAATTTAAAATCAAACAATATCCTTTGCCCTCGCGTCGCCCTCGTTATCTAGTGACTAAGGTACTCGGCTGCTCACCCGTAGGTCGCGGGATCAAATCCCGGTTGCGGCCGCTTCATTTTCTATGAAGGCGAAAACGCTGTAGGCCCATGTGCTCTGATTTTAGCGCACATTAAAGAACCACAAGTAGTCAAAATTTCCGTTGTCAAATTTATAGCTTTTTTTTGATGAAACAGAATAGTACTTCTAGGTAGTTTTAATTTGAGACGTGGAAAGAAAAAGCAATTTCATTTTCTTTTAAATAATAAATTCGTATAACGCTTCTTAAGATAAATAAAAAAACATGCTTGGGCCATTGTTGAAGGGCGTGCTTGTAATGTCATGCCTGTTTGCATACGCCCACAAGAAACGCTGCAGTATTTTGTTCCTTCGCCTGTCATCTGCACTCTGAGGACCAAAATCGCGCTCTTGCTCAGTGCATGATTCCTCAGGTTTGTGACATGACTTGAGGGAGACAGTATTACTGAACTTACGAAGGATGTGAAGAACATCGGATAAGTACTGACTTCTGTGGTCTTCGGGCGATTGCGGTAATCGAGGGGACAACTCGTGGAGCGCGGAAAGGCGAACGCATTCTACAGTGTGCAAAAAAGTACCTACTGTGCCAGAGTGCGCGGATTTTTGTAAGTACTGAGCTATTGATTGCTTGAATCAATATTGATTGCTTTCTCACTTCACTCTAGAAAGCCGAAAGAACAAGTGGTCTCTCCCATAGAAATAAGTAGAAATGCATGGCTTTGTAAAATTTATGCCCATGGATTCGCGTGAATGAGTGTTTTCTGCACTCCTCAATATGGGAGCAATGTAGGCTTTTCTGTGCGCCTCGGTGCTACAGTGCTATGGCACTGGGATGCTGACCCAAAAGTCACAGGTTCGACCTTGGCCGAAGCTTTCGCATTCCAGTGGAGACTAAAGGCCCGTCTACAGCAGGATGTCACTACAGGTTAAGGAAAGCGAGGTTGCCCCACCGCAGTGGTCTAGTGGCTTAGGTACTCGGCTGCTGACCCGCAGGTCGCGGGCTTGAATCCCGGCTGCGGCGGCTGCATTTTCGAAGGAGGAGAAAATGCTGTAGGCCCGTTGCTCAGATTTGGGTGCACGTTAAAGAACCCCAAGTGGTCGAATTTTCTGGAGCCATCCACTACGGTGTCTCTCATCATCACAAGGTGGTTTTGCGACGTTTAACTTCACATATCAATCAATCAAGGAAACCGAGGTTGCCAAAATTTCATCAAACCTGCGCCGCTATCCCGTACTCCCTAATCATATCGTAGTTTTCGCTCGTGTAGGCAGTGCACTACAACCTAAGTGGTTCGAAATAGGAATGTCTTCTTTCTGAAAAATGTTAATACGAACTGTAATGAACAGAACATGCCTTCACCTTCTGCATTATTCTAAATTTTGTCGGCGTGGCTCGCAATAAAAACTTCAGACACGTCTCTGGTGATGGCGGATTTCGGCAGCTTGCACTTTCCTGTAATTTGGTTGATTACAAAAAAGACACTGTAATATCTAAACATTTCTATTTCGTTTTCAAACGGCTTAATATTCGTTTATTTAGTTATTGTTTGATTGATATTCATTAAAAATACTGCTTGCCTAGATAAACGAGATGTAGCAGAAGTGCGCACATGAGTTAGTAAATTAGGCAGTGATCATACGATTACGAGTATCACACAAGGTTGTTTGGCCATTCAGCCACGAAAATTTCAGAATGTTTTTTTTTTACGTAAGGAACCATATAGGCTGTTCCATATGCCAAGAATGCTTGAAAAAAAAAGAACGCCTAAAACAATCCACAAATGGCTGAAAAGGAACAATACTTAGTGGGTGCAATCAGCGCGTGGCACATCTAGTGAAATGACTGAAAGAAATCGGAGCCTGAATAAACCTATAGCAGTGTAACACTTATGCAGCAAAGTGACACGGCGTGGACGATCCAGTGGCTCTTACAATAAAGTGCATGCGTGAGATTAAAGAGAAGCTTTGCGATTACATCGGCGAAAGTTGAACCATATTGCTTTCCTTTGTATCACCTCAAGCTTATTTATGTTAAGTGCAGTGTAGGGGGACCATACCACTTGGGCGTACTTTATTAAAGGCATTACGAGGACAATGTAAGCGGTTTTTTACAGTTTTTGGTTGAGGACTTGTGAGTTCGTTTTAAGTATCTAAATTACCTAAAGGGCCTAGCGCAAATCGTTTCAGTGTGAAGGTTGGGCTTGAGATGTTCAGTAAAGGTAATTCCAAGATATTTCGAGGTATTGACAGAATTGACGTAGTGCTTATTGTAAACATAACTGAAATCTAGTGGCTATTTTCATTACTAAAGATAATTTGTACAGTATTTTGGTAATTGATACTTCTTTACCATGCAGTGCCCAAGCCACACAAAGGACGTCAATACATTGCTAAGACCCTCTTGATGCCGTTTGTTGGTTACAGTGACAGCACGTAGTCATTGTTACTTTGATGTTCAGTTCACGTAAGTTTGTTCTTTATCGCAGATTGATACTATTTAATACGTAGAATTCAGGATCGCCTCATGTTTTGAAGGATGCGTTTCTTCTTTTTGTTGTTGAAAAACGTCACCATTATGCGGAAGTTTCAAAAAAAAACGAACCAAACAAACCAACCCGAGCAAAAAAAAACACATACATGCTTTACGTCAGTGATCTTTCTTTTTGAAAGGATATTGGTCACTTCTGCCTAACGTTTGCTTAAGCTATGAGGCTGTAGACTATTTTACGTAAGACACATGGGCGCCGCCATCTTAGGCTGCGGAACGAATGTTTTCTTTGCCTTTGGCCCCGCCGCGGCGGTCTAGTGGCTAAGGTACTCGGCTGCTTACCCACATGTCGTGGGTTCGAATCCCAGCTGCGGCGGATGCATTTCCGATGGAGGCGGAAATGTTGTAGGCCCGTGTGCTCAGATTTGGGTGCACGTTAAAGAACCTCAGGTTGTCGAAATTTCTGGAGCCCTCCACTACGGCGTCTGTCATAATCATATGATGGTTTTGGGACGTTAAACCCCACATATCAATCAATTCTTTGCCTTTGTTCCTCGAGACATGATCTGGTCAGATTAAAAACGCCGAGTTCACCAACTGAACCATTGTCATTCGTATACGTCCACTGTGGCAGTGCTCTTTTTGTTGCTCATAATAAAAAATGGCAAGGATAACACACCAATATGGGGGCCTTAAAACTCGTTTGTGAAACAGTGTGCCTTGAACGGTAAAACTCAAAGTACCAACCATTCTATCATGACATTATTCCTTGTTGAATATGAGTATATTGCTACAGAGAAAGTTCGTGTTGTCATAATCATTTTTGATAAGAATCAGCGTGTACAGTTTTGCACGGTGCTTAGAAAAGTACATGCAGGTACATCGTTGAAACAGCAGTTCGCTGTATTGCTACGATGCTCTGTCGGCTGTGGGTCAGCGTAGCTTTTACTAACTCATTCAGTTACTGCATTGGTACGGCTGACTTATCCTATTATTAAAACTCTTGACTGCGTCTAAGAAACTGCCCCAACTTAAAAAAAAATCACTGGGCTCTTCAGTGTATTTAAAAAAGGTTAATAATTTAGAGTACTTTGTATCCTACTACCGGATGATTAAATTCCTTCTCAGGAGAAGATCTTAGGCGCGTGGTACTCAAGTACATCAGCCTAGAAAGCTACCCGGGCCCTTCTACAATTCTTGATGACAAGGTCAATGAGCGACTGCCTGTAAAACGATGTGGAATGTGCGTCTCTTTTTCTTTTTCTCTCTCTTGTTGTCTGTTATTTTTATTTCTCCACACTTAGCATAGCAAACTGGTCGTAGTGTAGTAGACTTCGCATTTTTTCTTACATTCTTTCTTCCTATCTGCTTAAACTATAGAGTCCAAAATCCTGACCTTTTCTCCTGCGTACGCCTCGAAGCAGATGTCTTTGAGAGCGTCTTCTTGAATGCCAGGTCGATAGGATGCACTCAAATGCTGAAATTTCACGACACCCCGGCTGGGCCAGAGGCCGTCGTATGGTTCAAGAAAAAGGCGAGGATTCAGGATCTTAAGTTCACAAGAAGTGCTTAGGCCACATGATGCGTCCTGGGTGAGAAAAATAGAAATGTGTGTTCAATGTCAAACATTTCATCGGAATGCGTAACCAAACAAGTTAAAGATTTCATTGCCTGGGCAGGACAGGGTGCAAGACAGTGAGTAGGCTTAAAAAACAAATTATGTAATTTCGCCAGCGTTATGCTTGAGAATGCACATCTTTTATAGAAAAATTGTCTCCTGTTTCGAAAGCATAGATAGAAGCTGCAACTTTCGAGGGCTAAAGCCTGTTTGGAAGGGGCAGACGACTGCCGTTCTGTTTTCCACAAAACAAAACTTTTGCAATTTAGAGTGAAGAGAACGCATTCGCAGCTAAAGCGCATGGCGAATCTTCTCATAAGACTTTTTGCTTCCAGCGTTAGCCATTATACTTTCCACTCGCTTCGGTTCTCTTTAAAAACTTGTATAGGTAAAAACAAAACAGAACACCAAACCAAGTTTTAAAAAACCTGTTACGAAGCAATCACATATTCTTACAATTTGTTTTTGAATGAGGAAAACTAACGTAACTTCATTCAGAGGCAATTACCTAAGGGATGCGTAGCCTTTTTTGCCGTTATTTTTGTTTCTCATAAAGGTGTTTTGAGCACGTGCTTCACGGTACGTGTTTGCGCATGCGTATGTTATTCCACGAAACGTGTTTTAATTTCACATTCTACATGTGCCCCTTGTCTGTGCCACGTTGCTCCATAAGCGTCCCTCCTTCTCTTTTCTTTTACATTTCGGCGGTGGCTGGCTGCAACATTAAGACCAAGTTGCCAAATGTTTTGCATTGAAATAGCTACAAAAGCAATTGCTGTGCTGGACGAATTCGTGTGCTGCATGCTATATAAAATAAACTGCAGCAGAACAGATATTTTACGCACTTCATTTAACACTTAATGTATTAATTACTTCTTGGAAAAAGAGCAACGCAGGGACAAACGCATGAGGTGCTAAACTTGTTCATGAGCGCTGCCATTACCTAGTTTGAAGAAGAAATAAAATAGAGGAAACTCAAGTATCTTAATCATTAAAATACTATGCGTATCCACAATGAGGATAAACACAGGGAAGTCCAAAGGTATGCAGAAAGAGAGCGAAAAAAACTGAGAGAGGGCGTGGCAGCGAAACCTGTGTTGCACCTTGGTATTTATCGACATGAAAACGAAGGGGCTCGTAAACACTTGTGAGCACCAAAAAAAGCTGTGACATACTTTCTTTACCGTCTAAAACCCGACATAAGCAATTCTCGAACACACAAGAGAAAACGTACATGTTGTTACTTTCAACAAGTTTATATTTCTGAGGCGCACAGCTTCTGGCACTCACCTCGCAGTGATCAGAGACAGCGTTCACAGCAATTGCTTGTAGAAAAAGATTTAAGATTTTTCTCATAAATTCAGCTCGAAGTTTCAAGTTCATTCTTGCATGGTCAGTGTAGATTGCACCCAGTTGTGGCATTTTTACAAATGCTTAGCACAAACGCTATTGTGTATTTGTTTATTCTGCTCAATCATCTATGGCCGATCAGCTTAGGAAAACCTTACGTCCACTTTAGATCCGTCGTTTATTATGCACGCGTAGAGCACTTCATGCGATATAAACCTAACCACGTGGATCGCATGTGTTTGGGTAATAGCCGAACTTCGTCCTGTTACAGCCAATAACAAAAATTTATCCCGAAATAAATACATTTCCTGATAATTTTTTTATGAAAAAAAACTCAGGAGTTTCGAAAGATAAAAAAGCGCTGCAGTCGACATTAGAGACCGATGAGTAACGTCTTCACGATCGTGAAAAAAGCTGTCTTTTTGCTTTTCAAATAACTTATTTGCAGTCTATTCTGCTAAAGCATATAAAAATCACAGCATATTCACGGAGGGAATGATGATGAGTGGGTCAAGGCATCGGTCAGTCAGTCCGCGCTTCCGTCTATCTGTTTGTTCTTGCTTCCATCCGTGCGTCCGTTCATGAGTTTGCACGTCGAACCTACAGACAATGGACGGACGCAACCAGGGGATGAATCACGGTTTGTCGATAAAACCCTCCATAGCTTCACCCCACTCATCATCATCCACTCCGTGTATATGTTGTGAGATGGTTACCACTTACATGCACACAAACAGGTGAAGACCGACCCACTCGTTAAGAATCTTCGCCCTTAAAAGGTTACAGAACTTCCTTGCTAGCAATTGTAAACTGCTATGCATTCACGGTAACCTATTCAATTGAAGAAGCGTGTATATGACAAATAGTCCACGTGTATTGCGTACTTTACTATGAAGAGCTGTAATCAGCTGTCCCTCGGCAAAGTTCATAAACGCAGTAATGCTGAGACGGCTATTAATTTGGAATTTATGAGATTCATCGTGGTTGACTCGTCATACCTCTTCGACTGGTAGTTCCGTGTATTCCAGTGCTCGTTCTAGTGCCACAAATGATAAGACGCCCCAAAATATGACCAAGGATACACCAGTCATTGCGAATGGTACCTTTAACAAACAAAAATTGCAAGTTAAAAAAAGAACACCGTGATTACACACGCGCTATACATAATATAATACAGCGATGTTCGCCAGAGACACTAACAGAGTTACCAAATGCGACCGAGCAAACAAGGGAATGCTCATCACAAAAGAAGTCGAAAAATGCAGATGGCAATTTCTCACTTTTGAAAATACTTTTAACTTGTAAAAATGTTACTCAACTACGTGTGAGAGAGAGTTTAAAGAATCACCTAATTGTTTTTTGCAGCGAAAGTATACGCAACTATGCCTGAAAGCACATAGGTGTTTTAAGAACTGTCTCCAGTATAGCCTCAATTTGGTGGAAGACAACCAATCATTATTAACGTTACTAGAAGATTCCCTCATTGTATGTTGGGACGCAACAGGCATACGTAGGCGTGCGTACAGGGTGGTCAGGGTGCTCCCTTACCCGTCAAGTGAAAAGGGGGATCAGTAAATCGGCCCCATAGGTTGATTTGATGGGGCATGGAGAGGCGCTTCGTTGACCCTTGGCACGCGAACCCTAGGCAAGAGTAACTGGTCAAGTAATTGACAATCATGGTATATGTAATTGATTTAGGCTCATTGATGAGCGCTAGGATCCCTGCAATAAGTACATTTGGTATAAAAATGCACATAAGCTTAAAAAATGTCTCCCCCTCCCCGAAGGCCGAAGGGATTCTTGAGGAAACGCGAATGCATTGCGTAGCGTTCATAACGGCATTTCGCACATGAGAGCTCAGCGTTAGAGAATAATGTTTTCTTTTTTGATTGTGTTACGCCATGCAGCCAGTATTTCACATGCACGTCGTAACGTTGTGCTGAATTTAGAGTGACCTATCAACTTTCATCAATAGTGCTTTGCATATCATCTATTCCCATTGTGCATGGAATCTGCCAATTTTTCGGTAGAGATGCACGTTATAAGCAAGGTTTACGCTGGAGGTATTCTCTCCATCTGGCGATGTGGTAATGCTTCGACAAAATTACACTTTCCTCATTCCATCCGTCCTGAATGAGACGGACGCGTAGAAGCGACGCTCTGAAGGAACTCTTCGAGAACGTCACGGTCTTCACGCATTACTGCACTTTACCAAGAGTACTGAGACAACGTAATGGTAGATATGAAAGCCTTATTTGTAAAGCTTACTGAGTATGTAACCATGGCGCAGGCATCTGTGGTCGCGGACCAAGACGTTACATGTTTGACTTTTGTTGACGGCCCTTTTTTCTTTGACTTTTGATCATGTGTATTTTAGACGTCAGATTCGTGACGGAAATACGTCACCCAAGTCTTGGTGGACCCCACCATAGAAAAACGCCCATGTTAAAAAACGCGGCAAGCGACTGGAAAGTTTTATAAGTGACTTCTAGAAAACAAAAGCCCTAACTCCTTCGTTATAGGCGGCACTGGCAACTCTGAGCACTAATGCACTGCTCAAACTTGTATAGCCTCTGTTTCAAGTGTTTTTTCACCACGCAATGTAATTGCTCGACGTCTTCCCAAAAAGCCATCGAGCAGTTGCAAAGAGGTATGTGTTGTGTGATGATAAAGCTACACACAATAATTGGGAAACATTTCTGATGAAACATTGCCTCGTTAAAATCATTAAAAGTAGAACTATTGTGTAAATAAGCGAAATTACAAGAAGGGCACTTGTATTCCTTCCATTAGGTTTTAGTTTCCCGGGGCTGCGTTTCTATTCATATTACAGTTCCCAAGTTAACGTTACATATTTATTCTCAATCTATGTTGTTAGTGAAGTATATGTTTTAGATATAAAAAATTCACTTGGACGTAACACTATCGCCTACTTATTTATTGTCGAAATGCGTTGTCTCACCACGGAAGAAAAAAAAACAAAAAACCTATCCGACATATGTTGTATTGTGTGAGTGCGGGAAATATATAAATGGCCACTGTGGTACATTATATCGCATCTTGGCTTAGAGCGACGTCTTTTGTGACATACCCTACTTCCTATTTTCCTGAAAGTCTTAAGTGCCTTCGGCCTGTAGGAGTGTTACATTGCAGGTTCTTAGTTAATGGGTGTCCGAGCCGTCGCCCCAGACTCCCACGAAAAGACGAGGCCGTTTGTACGCCACACTTTATACACACAAGAAACGAACACACATAACATGGACAGGCTATTTAAAGAATCCTTCACTGTCTCTGTGAACTATCAAAGTCCTAAGCTAACCGTCCCTCCTTTTAGCATGGACACAAGACATGAGGTCGGTCTCACCGAGGTTCGTTGCTACGTCTTGAGCTGGCTCGCGTTGTCCGCACGGTCAACCAGGCGACTAGTTGATGGGTAGGCTCCGCCACCGCAGCCGCGTCGCGGCTGGACACATCCGCTGGAGCTCGTGCCCGTAGCCCGACAGCTCCGCGTTGCTCGCACGGTAGACGAGGTGGACCAGTTGGCACGGTAGACCAGGCACTACCACCGGCCGCGTCCCGGCCGGACACCTCTGCTGGAACTCGTGCCCGTAGCCCGACAGCTCCGCGTGTCCTCAAGCACAGGATGCTTTGAAGCCGCAGCACGTCAGCGACGCACGGCCGTGGCAGGTAGAACGTGGCAGGTAGGCCGGGCT
The DNA here is from genome assembly GCF_043290135.1 of Rhipicephalus microplus. Lineage (NCBI taxonomy): Eukaryota > Metazoa > Arthropoda > Arachnida > Ixodida > Ixodidae > Rhipicephalus > Rhipicephalus microplus. Next base: position 9,446,743 of record NW_027464588.1, read on the forward strand.
CGACTGTTACTAGGCTCGGGTCCGGAACCCAACGGCCGAGTCGAGAGCCCCGTCTTCCTCGTTCCTTCTCGTACCTTCGCCGCCACGCTACTCAGCGCTCGTGCTACCTTCGTCGTTGTCTGCTTCAAGCGCGCACTTTGTATGGCGCGCACTTTGAATGGCGCGCACTTTGAAGCTTCGCGCACGACACATATCACAAAAGCCCCCCCTTAAATAAGTTTTTTTTTCTTTTTTAAAAAAAAAAAAACTGCTGACACGTGCGCGGTCTGTAAGCCCCTTCACTGTATATGTCCTCTGTATAGTTCACATGTCGAGGTCCAATATTTACTAAATACACAAGAACACCGTTAAATACACTGACATACTTCGAGTGTCCAACACCCAATATCACAGTGCATGAAGTCCGAACTCTTGGCTCACAATCTACTCATGAAGTCCGCACCGGTATTCTCCGACCCTTTTATATGCTGAATGCTAAATGAGTATTCTTGCAATGCCAGGCTCCACCTCAGGACCCTACTGTTCAAGTGTTTGGCTCGGGCTAAGTACTGTAGAGGTTGGTGATCTGTTTGTACCACAAACTGGTTCCCATACAAAAAAATGTGAAACCTCTGTACCGCCCATACCAATGCCAAACACTCCCTCTCTACGGTAGAGTAATTCTTTTCCCGGGGCAGCAACTGGCGGCTTGCATAAGATACAGGGTGTAACAATCCGTCATGTTCCTGCATTAATATCGCTCCGATGCAGGTGTCAGACGCGTCCGACCGAAGTACAAACCTTCGCTCCGGATCAGGAGCCTTTACAATTGGTCCAGAAGCAAGGGCTTGCTTAAGTGTTTCGAATGCCGCCTCTCTTTCAGGATTCCAACAAATCTTATTTCTCTCCTTTTTCCTAGTTAGTTCGGTGAGAGGCTGAGCTTTCTCCGCATAATGGGGAATCATATCGCGGTAATATCCAGCCAATCCAAGAAACGATCGAAGCTGCTTCTTTGTTTGAGGTTTTTGTGCATTGGCAATCTTCTCGACAGTACTATCCACTGCTCGGATGGTCCCTCCTCCTAAACGATGGCCTAAAAATACGACGGAAGTCATAGCGATTTCGCACTTCTGGGGTTTGATAGTCAATCCTGCTTCTCTCACTCTGTGCAGGAATTGCTGCAATGTGTCTAAATGCTCTTTCCATGTCATAGTAGCGATGAGAACATCGTCTATATAATGCGCTACGTTCGGGAGGCCTTGGAGAAGTGTTCTCATCAAACGCGTGAACACTGCAGACGCAGTTTTGATTCCAAATGGCATGTAGATAAAGTGGTAATGTCCGGTCTGAGTTGAAAATGCGGTTACCGATCTCGACTCCGGTTCCAGTGGAACTTGCCAGTATCCTTTGGTAAGATCGAATTTCGAGAAAAACCTCTTGGTCCCAACCTCTGCGAACATCATATCCGTCCGTGGTATGGGTTCAGCATCTGATATCAACACCTCGTTGATGCGACGAAAGTCTATGCATGTCCGATAAGTTTGATCTGGCTTCTTAATTAGCACCAAGGGGGAATTGTATGGCGAATTGGATCGCTCAATCACCCCGAGCTTGAACATATCTCGAACTTCCTTTTCAACCACTTCTTTCATCGCCAGTGGTAGTGGGTACTGCGGAGTGCAAATCGGATCCGGTGTTGTCAGTCGAAGCGGGCATTCCAGCAAATTGGTCTTTCCTGGCATTTCGGAAAACACATCTTGGTATTTGGTCAGAATCCGATGGAGCTCAGCAGCTTCCTCTTCAGCCAGCCCTTCACCTATATTAATTGTCTCCACCCCAGTCCTTTGGTCAATGGTGTAAACTGGTATAGGTGAATCTGCCTCCTCTTCTTCCATCACTACGAATGACGCTGTTTGTGTAAACCTCTCCGGTTCGCGATCCTCGTAACGCTTTAACATGTTGATGTGGAACAACTTGGTGTCACGTCCCAAGTCCAACCAGTAGTCATGACTGCCCTTTTTCCCTGTGACCTTAAAAGGTCCTTTCCATTGCATGAGTAATTTATTTTCCGTAGTAGGGAGTAGAATAAGGGCCCGGTCGCCTACTTCAAGCTGACGTTTCGTGCTTCGCCGATCATAGTATTGCTTCTGTGATTTTCTTGCTCGTGTCAAGTTCTCATGAGCCAACTGCAGTGTTTTTTCAAGACGATCTCGCAGATCCAATACATATCCGTAAGTTGTCTTCGCCTCGTCGCCGATGTGTTCTCCAATCCATAATTCTTTTAACAAACTAAGTGGTCCTCTGACGTCACGCCCGTAAATAAGTTCGAAGGGAGAAAATCCCGTGCTGGTCTGAGGCACTTCACGATAGGCAAAAAGGAGTGGGGCAAGCAACCGATCCCAGGATTTTGGTTCCTCCTGGCAGAGCTTCCGCAACATCTGTTTTAACGTACCGTTAAATCGTTCCACCAACCCGTTACACATAGGATGATAAGGTGTAGAACTGAGGTGCTTAATGGCCAGTAACTCGTTGACTTCTTTCATCAGTTCGGAAGTAAAACAAGATGCTTGATCACATAGAATTTCACGCGGGAATCCTACGCGTGAGAACATCTCCACCAGGCCCTCTGTTACTGTCGCCGAATCGATTGCTGGCAGGGCCACCGCGTCCGGGTAGCGCGTGGCGAAGTCCACCATGGTCAATATGTAGCGGTTTCCGTTTCTCGACACAGGTTTTAAAGGACCGATAATATCGATTGCCACTCGCTCAAAAGGGGTGTCGATCAACGGCATTACGCCCAGAGGCGCCTTGCCTACTTTACCTTTTGGATATGCTCTTTGGCAAGTGTCACAGGATCGCACGTATCTCTTTACTTCTTCCTGAACTCCTGGCCAATAGAATGATCCTAGTACTCGGTCAATTGTCCTCTTGATGCCTTGATGGCCCGCCATCAGACTTTCATGAGCTAGCTGCAGTACTTGGCTCCGCAGTTTGCGAGGAACAACTACCTGCTGTACTATCTTGCCGGAGGATAACCGATAATGGCGATATAAAACTCCCTTTTGCATAACAAACGAATATTCTGTCGATCCTCTCCCAAAAAACACCTGCCCAACTTTGTTCCTACAGAGATCTAGGCTCTTGTCCTCCGCCTGCTCAATCTTGAGGATTCGTTGGTTGATATTCAAAGCGGTTGCTTTCACCGAATCCAACGAAGTACTTGAATTCTTGACTACGCTGATCATTGGTTTCTCGTAGCGATCTGCTTTCATCACCCCTAATCTCTCCTTGACGCTTTTAGACTTCGTCTTCCTTTCCGACAGTCCCTCGCTCCACCTGCTATCTGGATCATTGGGATCACGGGATCCTGGCACGTTTCCCACGATGACGTCATACAATGGGGAAGTCATGCATTTAACGATCACCGTGCCAGAAAAATAGGGCGAAAATATCTCCACTTTTGCTTCGGGAACCTTTATTCTGCTCCCATCGGCTAAAAATACTGTCGTCATAGCTCCTGTCAGCACTTCGTCGGGCACGAGGGAACGTCGCACAACCGTCGTGTTACTTCCTGTATCCCGAAGAACCGAGACAGGCTTACCAAATAGGAGACCCTGGAGAACTGGCATCTGATATTTCGTTGCCATTTGTTGCGTGTTTACTGCCCCCGACACATTATTCTCGGGCCCGCCGCCGGATGCGTTATCATTGTCTTTAGAGTTCTCTTCGGACAATATACATGAAGCCTTTTTATACGTGGCGGGTTTCTTGGTGCAAACTTGGGTATCGTGTCCTGCCCTACGACAATGCCCACAGTAAGGTTGCTTCGTCCGAGCGCGACAATCTGAGGCTTTATGGCCGATTTTGTTGCAAACAAAACATTGCACTGAAGTTTTTGAGGTCGTGCTCCCACTTTTCACAGCCATGCCGTTTTCAGCCTTTTCTCGGAAAACAAGCAGGTTAGACTGTCGCTGTGCCTCTAAAAACTGATCTGCCGCTTCAGCCATTTCTTCAAGTTTACGGCAATTCTTTTCACGCAAAAAGAGCGCCACTCGATCATGACACTTACTGATGAACTGTTCAGCTACAATCAGGTCACGAACTGACGCGTATTCTTTGTCTACTCTCGACATTTCCACCCATCGGTCGAAAAAACTCATTAATCGTGCAGCGTACTGCCGGCCGGTTTCTCCCTCTTGAGGCTTACTGTGCCGGAACTTCTCACGGTACCCTTCCGCTGTGAAGCGAAATCGCTGAAATAGAGCCAGTTTCACTTTCTCGTAATCAAGTGCATCTTCAGGGGATAGGCGACCAAACACTTTTAGCGCTTCTCCGCTTAGGCACAAACTCAGAGCCGTGGCCCACTTGTCTCTAGGCCACTCTTGCCCTGTCGCCACATTCTCAAACCTTTTTAAGTACGCATCTAGGTCATCCCGGTTTTCATCAAATCCTGGTATAAAATTATGAGGATTGACGTTGGAAGACACCCTTGATGATCGACCTATGTCTGCCCCGACAGGCTCTCTGGCGGTTTCAGTCTGAGTCAGTTGAAGGCGCAATTGGATCGTCCTTTGGGCCTGCTCCTCGACTTGTAATTGCAACTGCATTTGTTCCTTCTTCGCCTCTCTTTCTGCCGCCCTTTCCTCACGAGCTCGAGCTTCTCGCTCATCAATCCAAGTTCTCAATTCGGCACCTTCCAAACCCATGCGCATGGCCAACGCCATTAAATCTGTCGAGCTCATCTTTTCCTCACTAATCGTCAGCCTCACTCAAGCGATACAAATGGCCTCGTCCTGTCGCAGCGGACGCCAGTGTTACATTGCAGGTTCTTAGTTAATGGGTGTCCGAGCCGTCGCCCCAGACTCCCACGAAAAGACGAGGCCGTTTGTACGCCACACTTTATACACACAAGAAACGAACTCACATAACATGGACAGGCTATTTAAAGAATCCTTCACTGTCTCTGTGAACTATCAAAGTCCTAAGCTAACCGTCCCTCCTTTTAGCATGGACACAAGACATGAGGTCGGTCTCACCGAGGTTCGTTGCTACGTCTTGAGCTGGCTCGCGTTGTCCGCACGGTCAACCAGGCGACTAGTTGATGGGTAGGCTCCGCCACCGCAGCCGCGTCGCGGCTGGACACATCCGCTGGAGCTCGTGCCCGTAGCCCGACAGCTCCGCGTTGCTCGCACGGTAGACGAGGTGGACCAGTTGGCACGGTAGACCAGGCACTACCACCGGCCGCGTCCCGGCCGGACACCTCTGCTGGAACTCGTGCCCGTAGCCCGACAGCTCCGCGTGTCCTCAAGCACAGGATGCTTTGAAGCCGCAGCACGTCAGCGACGCACGGCCGTGGCAGGTAGAACGTGGCAGGTAGGCCGGGCTCGACTGTTACTAGGCTCGGGTCCGGAACCCAACGGCCGAGTCGAGAGCCCCGTCTTCCTCGTTCCTTCTCGTACCTTCGCCGCCACGCTACTCAGCGCTCGTGCTACCTTCGTCGTTGTCTGCTTCAAGCGCGCACTTTGTATGGCGCGCACTTTGAATGGCGCGCACTTTGAAGCTTCGCGCACGACACATATCACAAGGAAGTTGTGTTGCCGACAAGAAGCGGCAGTATCATCATCATGGCGATTTCCGTGTTCGAGTGAAGAACACTACCTCATTTCTTGTAATGGATTCTCTGCCTTAAGCCAAAACACTTTTGGTGACATTTGCCACCTTTGAGCAATAGATTTAAATGCGCAAAATATGCTTTCTTTTAGGCCTTGTCTCTTGGCCAAAGCGACGGGAACATTGTTGACGCATTGCGGAAGTTCGTCAAAGGTTCAAAGACGTTGAAGTGTTGAAATCATTCTTCGGTAAATATTATTTTTTCAAATTGACTTCAAATGAAATGCACCACTTCATTGCGTTACAGTACAGATTATTTACTATTATACTATCGAGTTACACCTGTTGATTCTTTCGTTTTCTTTTTCGTAGATAGAATAATCTTAACCTGTTAATAAGAAAGTAATTCATAAAAACTATCTGGTCCTTGGCCAATTTCTCAGCGTGGGTGTGCGCCACATCGTCAAGGATATTGACTTGACTTAAAGAAGAGGTCGACTGTGGGCTTCACCATGCGGACAGCGGCTTGTACTTTTCTCCAGACGGCCTACCCCGCACTGTCAATAGCTTGCGGAGTAAGCAACATGCGCACCTCTTAATTTCGGATATGCATGATGCAAGATTGTCAGGCATGGCGCTGTATATGTCTTTATTGACGATGCCGCAGGAAATACATGTAAAACACTCATCTATATTTTTGATACGACGTCTTTTGAGCTAATGAAACCCATGTGTTGTGTTTTGTTGAAAATATTTTGGGACTTTGAAGATTCTTTAATAGCGTGAGAAAGGTTGTACATATTCTCTAGAGCTAGGCAAAGTGGACTTTCGCTTGTTGTTAGAATACATACCACCGATAAAATGTTAGGAGTGCTTACGCTATCTAACTGAACCTACGTTTTACATTTGTTTAGGAATTATGAACATTGAATTACTAATGACGCAACAACAAGCCGAGTGCAATACTTTGTGGCCCATTACAATGTTGTTTTACCCTTTGTACGCAGCATGTGCGAATGATGCAGCGTAATATTGTTTTGGCAATGTAATCAGTGTTGCGTGTTGTGCATTCAGAAACAATTCAGCTGCTTGTCTTCGGGAGCCATGGAGTCAATCCAAACCCCTGGTGACAGCGGGACTGTATGAGTTTGAGGGTCAGTATAATGCAAATACTCTAAACGAATGTAGACGCTGTATCAAAAGGACAAATATAAACCTTGAATAGCAAAAGCCTCATGTTCACTTAATTGTTATGAGCGTATTATAATTTTACGCAATTTAAACGGCAGCGTGCATGGAATAGAGAACTATGAAACTGTTCATCTTATTTCTGTTGTTTCGAAAGACGTTTGTATGAAAGTCTGCGTGACGTTCAAGCGTCTACGACATTTGCATAGGAAAACATTTTCAACCTTTGTTGTTTCATATATCCACGGGGTCCATGGCTTGCATTTTTACATTACCAAGGTGTAGTAGTGACTATCGCAGTTTTGTAGCGGCAGCGAAATTTCGCACAAACGTCAACACGAACGGCTGATTTTGCAAATTGTAAGCATTGTTCAAATAGCTCAGCGAGCAATTAGGCCTTACGAAGCTACAGCCAACTTTCGCATAATTTTAGAGTTAAAAAATTCAATTTTAGAGTACTCATTTGAGCGCTCAGTATCTGCTATTCAAATACTAAAACACCACTTAGCTCAGCATAGAGCTGTCTACGAAATTATCCTTAATACTGACAGACAAGGCTTCTGTCTCTCTCAGAAGAAGTATTTGCAGAACGTACCGTCAAGGCCGAAAGAAAAGACAGACCAACCGAAGCTGCAGCTTCCTCGTTGCCTTGGCTTGGCACCACCACAATGACTATAGTGAGAAGAATTACAAGTACACCGAAGACGGTCACAATGAGTCGGGTGAAGGAGTAGGAAAGAGTGAAGGTGTTGAAGGCTTCGAAGTAGTCGTTCATGAGTCTCCTGTACCGGGCACAAAACTTTTCCATGACTCGATAGCATCGAATCATTCCAACAGAGTCGAGTGTCTCCGTTAGCTGCTGCAGCACCATCGATAACCTTGTGCTCTCGTACTGCCTGCTGATTGTTGTCGCCCTGATGATGTAGCGCTGATTCGTGCAAATGGAAATACCTTTATATTGTGGTAACATTGCTGAAAATGACTCCTTGTACAATGGCTACAGCTTGTTTACGCTAATAATATAAGGGTACGCATTGAAACAAACCTGTGTTTGCAAGGTAGCTTCAAATGTACACATTGTTGCTGATGGCTGCGCAGCTTGCCTAACGATTAGTCATATATCTGGCCACACAAGGCTTCCAGAACATCCTAAAGTGAGTTTTTCAATAGTATAATGTTGGCAAACAGCAGCAAGTGCTAACCTAGGCACTAACAGCAGCAAATGCTAAGCTAGTCAGTATAGACTTTATTTTCTTTACAATTTATTTACCAAGCCGTCACAACATGCAACAACTCCAACGGGTGGTAATATTATTATACCAAATATTATGCCTCAGAACACATACATTAGATGTTAACATCAACCTATCAGCAACCGAAACATTGAGTTGACAGATACGAGAAGCTTGTGACACTGCGTGATGTGTAAAAGTGCTTCCCTACTGTCATCTATAAAAAATTCTTATCCCCTATCTATAAACGGCGGGAAACGGGGCTTAAAAATATTTCCGAGGGTATTAAGATTACCACTAAACATATTGATGCTTACGATTCACACGTCACAAGTTTATCCCTCGAAGCCAAGTGTAACTCGTTGCCTTGGCGTTTTCATGTGTACATAGTGACAGATTCCCTTGAACAATGTTTAAGGCTTTGCACATAATCTCATTACTTACCGTATAAGTTCATCTAACATATCTGATTGCACAGGCTGTGTACAAGACACTCGCTGAACTTGGCATGATGAAGTATATTTTCCGCTCCCCTTTTTGTTGGAGCAGCTACTCATTGTAAGGCTCTTGTCGGTGTACTGCCTCCGACACCAGTCATGAAATATACTTGCCTAACGTGCCCATTCAGTTGAATTGTTATATTGCGTCACGATAACTACAACCCCACAATTTATCTAATAACCCCACGGGATCCTTCAAAGAATTAAAATAGAATGAAACATAGTCGTTTGTGGCTGTGTTCTTTCGAAAGCTCATACATATGGCCCACAAAAAAGGCAGCCTTATTTGAAAGGGCACTGTGGCATTTTGCTTTTCTTCTGATGCCTCAAAATGCTGATATAATTTTCATACAATACTTCATTTTATACTTGCTTTCTACTGTTTTCTGCCTTTGTTTAAAAATATTATATCAGCATTATTATTTATGCGCCATATTATATTTACTCGGTTCGTAGAGCTTGTTCGCTATCGAATCGCTTAGCAACTTCATCAGGAATTTCCTCCTGACTCAGCCGGAGCGCGATTTCATCAACTACTGAAGCACAAGAAAGATTTACTACAGAAATATGGGAAGACAAATTACGAAGGGTTCGATACTCAGCTTGTATATGTCGCTATAAGGTGCGAATTAAGTAACGTGAACTTACCATAATGAAGATGAGTACAATCTCAACACCGCAGGCCAGAATGCAAACTGTGAGAGCCTGCGTGCCGATGACGGCAAGCCGCGCTACCACTGCAAGTAGCGTCTGGTAAAGCTGTTTCATTGCGACGAATGCCCGGCTGTCGTTCATTTCCAGGTCCACCGAAAAACGGTTCATTATTCTACCTCGCGGGGTGGCGTCGAAAAACGAGAGCGGGCTGTTGGCGACGTGCCGTATCATCTTGTCGTGAAGGCTGAGGGAGAGCTGTCGCGTGCCACGAGCGAGCGAAATTCCTGCGACCAGTCGGAAGAGTACTGCGTAGCATAAAGAGACGTTATGACGCATTGAATCGCAGGAAATAAAGCAACAACTTGAAGCGCAATAATTAAAATGTTGATCTTAAAATGTGTGCTTAAAATAAATTTATGAAAAACCACTTACATTTAATAATTCATTGGATAGTATCCGTAATTTTAATAGTACGTTTCGCGAAATCGAACCGTGTATACGAAATGTAACATGTAATGCCGTAAACTTTTGCCTGAGTCATTGCATCTGAATTGGCAAAACGCATGGGTAAGTTGATCGTATACCACGCGCCTCGTCAGTGGTGCACTGAGGACATTCATGCTGAATTGACATTAGTAGACCTTTTGATATGAAGTAGGAGTAAGACGGACAGGCAAGGAGGTTAACTAGAAGCACATTTGGTTTGCTACCCTACACCTATAGGAAGGAATGAAGCAGCGAATAGCGAGAAAGTTGCCCGGGCACATGTGCGCCATCAAACGTTTACAAGCAATCAAATTACCCGCAGTCAATATTAAAGCAATATCAATATGTTTTGCTTCGAACCTACTGATAAGGCGTGGCCGAGGCAATATGGACTTCAGCTTCTCCACAGAAAACAGTTGGGACAGAACGGAACAGTATCAATGCCCACGTCACTTTGTTGGCTTGCAAAGCGTAAAGCCAGGATGTGAGGATCTTCTCTTTGGAGAGCGGTCTGTCGTCTACTTCGTTCAGCGTATTGCGCGGAACGTGGCGTCCGCTCAATCACAGAACACACGAGTTGCGAGATATGAATCTTGCCTGCACTTACCATCTCCAGTGCAGGTCAACGCAAGCCACATTATTATGTCTTGGCTGGAATATCTCGAGTCACTTTTACGTATTTTGAGTGCTGCCCAAGCTTTGACGCAAAGAAGTTGCCCGGCTGTCATTGCGGCGCTAAGTGCGAAGCAGGAGAATGCTAGGACCATGCAGAGGCCCGAATACTTTATGTACGCCATTGCAATAGTGAGAAGACCCTGCATAGTTAAAAAAGAAGAAAAAAGCACACTGTGATGAAGTACATGACATGCAAACAAATTTAGGAAATTTGTAAAGAATGTAGGAAATTGCATAACGTAAACTAAATGTGAATATTGTAGGAAATTTGCATAACGTAAACTATATTATAGAGAAAAAACTGCCGTACCTCAAGAAATTGACTCTCAAACAATAAATGCCTGCAGCTTCTACACGTATCAGGTGATAGACGTAATAAAGTAAGTTTAGGAGAACATGTTTCAGTGATTTTACTCCTGCAGATGTAATTTCGACAGATGTTTTCGTTTAATAGGTAAAAGTGACACGTCCAATGATTATGCAGCTGCTCTTGCTTACGACTTGTAGATCTCTTGTTACCATGCTTTATTTATTTATGAAGCCTAAAAGCAGCAAATTATTGAGACTTTTATTCTTGCAATTACGAAACCTTTTTTTTTGTGGCTGTGTTATTCTGCGGGTGAGAGTAAGAAGCGCGGTTGGCTGGCGCCAAGCATGTGTGACTTCTGGACGTACTTTCCAACTCTTTACTTTCGTCATTTATGGCTAGTTTCAAAGCACATGCAGTGGATCTATCAATTACTTATTAAAGGATTTTTCTCGCTTTTAACCAAGTAGTCTTAAAGGAACGAAGACATTACCTAATGACTTATTAAAGAATCTTCCTCGCTTTTAATTAAGCAGTCTTAAAAAAACGAAGACATTACTTTGTTGGCTGATTGCCCCTCTTCTTTAACAACCGCACTCGACTCCAATGTATTGTCCGTCTTGTTATCCTTTTTTTCTGTAGAAAAAAAAAACGTAGCATGAATGCTCCCGCTAGCTCAGGACAGACATTCAGGTAGTGATCTTGGACATAAGATGAAAAGCATTCCTTCAATGCAACCTGTTGGTGAGTACAAAATGGTAATCTTTCACGCTGCACTTTGGTGTTTGGCATTAAGTGATCGATTAATTGATATGTGGGGTTTACCCATATCTACCATATCACCATATCTACCTATGAATTATGAGATATCATTACTACCATATCAATATGAAAGACGCATTAGTGGAGGACTCCGGTAATCTCGACCACCTGGGGTTCTTTAACATGCACCAAAATCTGAGCACATGGGCCTACAACATTTCCGCCTCCGTCAGAAATGCAGCCGTCTCAGCCGGGGTTCAATCCCGCGACCTGCGGGTCAGCAGCCGCGTGCCTTAGCCATCAGACCACCGCGGCGGGGCATTGGCATTATGTGAATACAGCACGTCATACTTTCACACCATAGATTGAAATATTTGGTTCAGCTGATGTATTTATTGGTATTCAAATTTTTAGTGGCCTCTTGCTTCTTGGAAGGATTGAGAATTCCTCGTGGTTTCACTATAATGGGAAGGCTCATGTCTGTTTCGAGAACGGCATGACATTCTTATGTTCGCAGTCAATATTTTAAAAGTGACTACACTTCGATGTAGATGTATTCCCTACATTTATTTGTATATCACCTAATGACATCATTGAGGCGGAAATGTTGTAGGCCCGTGTACTCAGATTTGGGTGCACGTTAAAGAACCCCAGGTGTTCAAAATTTCTGGAGCCCTCCACTACAGCGTCTCTCATAATCAAATGGTGGTTTTGGGACGTTAAACCCCACAAATCAATCAATCAATCTAATGACATCATTTTCTGGGCTATTAAAAACCTTCGAAGGTACGTGTTAAGTTTAATAGCCTGCATTGCAATTAATTCCTGCGTCTTTACAAATGCAGCTGAAAACGGGGTCGGGTCTTAGATGAGTATATACTTTAATTAAAGCTTTATTGATACCCTCGAAGCGTTTGCGTTGCATGCTTCAAGTAGTATGAAAAAAAAATTTAAGTTTACTGCGTCCGCGCAGTAAACACGGAAGTCGTGTTCCCGCATAAGCGTGAAGACAAGCAAAAAAGGCTGCATTACTTGAGAATTTAAAGCATCACCAATAGGCAAAAAACTACAGCATATTCATGAATTGAATGACGATGAGTGGCACGAAGCGTCCATCAGCCCATCCATGCTTCCGTCTGTCTGTTCGCTTTTGCTTTCGTCCGTCCGCGCGACCATCCGTGCGTCCATGCATCCGTCCGACCATTTGTCCATGCGTCCGCCCTTGAGTTCATTCATGCGTCCATGCGTCTGTCCGTCCGTTTGTGCGACCATACGTCTGCGCGTCCGTCCATCTGTCCATCCACCTTCTGTATGTCTGTCCGTCCGTCCGTTTGTCCATATAGTGAAAATAAAAGTACCACCATCTCGCATTCCTTGTGGCATGTACCCACTCCGCGCGTCCATCCATCCATCCGTCCGTCTGTCAGCTAGTCGGTCGGTCCATCCGTTCATGCGTCCATCCGTGTTTTCATCTAGTGAGCACTCCAAGTACCGCCATCTCCCATCTCGCTTTCTCTGTGCACATACGCGCTCTAGAGTGGGTATTTGCCACCGGTGGCTACCTACACCAACAGAGGATAGACAGACCCACACGCTAAAGAGCTTCGCCCCTAAAACACAATTACAGTATATCGTTCAATCTTCCTGGTGTCAAAACAATACACAAACGCAGGTTTCTACTGGATGACTGACTAGCTGCAATGTTGCGCAGCAAGATATTTGATATACATAGAATAGTAGGGGGGGATGAACGACAAGAGAGAAGGCAGGAAGGTTAACCAAGCACATGCCCGGTTTGCTACCCTACGCAGGGGGAATGAGAAGGGGGCATAGAGATGAAAAAAAGGGGAAAGAGAAGAGAAAGAGAAAGAGAAAAAAAGAGGATTGTTAGTCAATCGGCTGGCGTGTATGCAGCGGTGGCACTAAACAAAAGCTAAAGGTTGTCACGTAGGGCTGTGTGTGGTTCTCTTCTTTGGCTCCGTCTTTTTGTGCGCCGCTTTTCTTTTATTATGAATATACAACAACTCGCCCAACTTTCTATTCTGTTACAATATATTTCTTGTACACAGGGCTCTTTTACTTGTTCTAATTTGAGTACTTCTCATCCGGCCACCCTGGCTTCAATTAAATGCAGCGCTGTGTGTGGTTCTCTTCTTTGTCTCCGTCTTTTTGTGCGCCGCTTTTCTTTTATTATGAATATACACCAACTCGCCCAACTTTCTATTCTGTCACGTAGGCCTGTAGTCCTCAAAGAGCACAAGACAGCTTTGACTACTTTCTGAGCTGACGAAAGGCGAGGATGGTGTTCCATAAGCATCTGCATAGACAGTGGCCGATCGTCCAATTGTCGCAATTCGCCCGAAAACTGTCTTTCGGAGGCAAATCAAGGGCAATGGCTTATCTGATGGTCCATGTCTTCTTTGAGGCAGCAGACGTCACATTCCGCATTGTCGGTCAATCCGATTAGGGATCTATATGCTTTTGTGAAGGCAACCCCCAACCAAATGCGACAAAGAAGCGAAGCATCACGTCAACGAAGTTCGGATGGAGTTCGAAGTTCAAGTCGTGGGTTTATTTGGTAGCGTCTTGTATGTCTAATGCTTGGGGTGTTCCACTCCTGCAGACACAGACTACGTGCCAGGTGACGAAGTTGCTTTGCAGCATCAGTCCTTGACAAAGTATTCGGAAGGATGTCCTCCTCTTGGTGCGATGTGCGAGCTGCGTTGTCCGCAGAATCATTGCCACTGGTCCCACAATGGTCAGGAAGCCACTGAAACTTGACCTCGTGGCCTGTTTTTGTGACGGGATGAAGAAGCTTGACAACTTCTTAAGTTAACTGTTCATGGCAACATCGTCGAAGGACAGACTGAATGCTCTGTAGGGCCGGCTTCAAGTCGGAAAACACAGCCCATTTACTCGGTCTTTAAGATTTGATGTACTCTAAGGCGCCACGCAAAGCCTTAACTTCTGCCGCCATAGACGTAGTGGCGTGTGACAGCTTGATTCGCAGAGTGATTCCTCTAGATGGAATCACCACCGCACCGCCAGAACCAGATGCTGTGGTTGAGTCATCGGTGTATATGTGCACGTCGTTATTGTGCCTTTCGTGCAGAAGGTTCAAGCTCAATTGTTTTTACGGCTGATAAAGGCAAATGTGATTTTTTCTGCATTCTTGGAATTGAAACACGCACTTGCAGAAGTGTCAGGCAACACGAAGGATACACCAGTTTCTCAGCAGGCGTAAAACCTGACGTAAATGACGCACGATGTGCACAGACAATTGCACTAAACTTTGTGTGGGGCCTCTCAGTAGCGAGGGTTTCCAAGGGGTTGGAAGGATTCCTAGCATGTTGCCTGAGGTACGTACGCATCGTTTCAATGATTTTTTATCTGCTGCTCTGTTTCTTGACGTTAAAGGGGCATACGACAATGCCACCCACGAAGCTATTCTCAGCGCACTAGAAGGAGTGGGGCTCGGTGGCAGGATATAGGGGAGACCCGCTCAGGTTTGCCCGGCGACGCCAGCGCTTGCCTTTCCCTTGCCAGAAAAAGCGCACAATAGTAGCGTGTAGCGACCCTTCCGCTCCCTTTGGCTTCCACGCATTTGCGAAGCACGCACTGTACGTGAAACGTCCCTCGTTGCACGATGTCACTCATGTCACGAAGTCAACAGAAAGGGGGGAACTATTGCTGCATCGTCAACTGTCACAATAGCCATGGAAACACGAAGGGGGTCGACACCACCAGTGAAATTCTACCGATTCCGAAACCGATGGTACGAAACAAGCAGACGACAGGAATGTATTACATCAGTGCGCCGAAAAAAGTAAGAAAACAATTTTTTCAGAAAAATTAGCAGGCGCACAATGCATGCATTCAAAATAACGGGGGTTAATTCCTGCGTCACCGTTCCTCTAATCTATCGAGTTACTGGGAGATGCACATCCCCATCTTAAAGGCATAGATTTTCAACCTCCCTCTTTAGAGCACTGTTAAAAATTGCGAAGAAATATTTTATGCTGCTACTATTATTCGATATTGTTGGGGACGTAGTAATTGAAGTTGTGTACACATGTGGTATTGGTGATGTGTTGTTATATATTTTTGTATCTACGCGGCGCTGACGGAAGTGTGTGGTTGCCAAAAGCTTGGACAATGATTTGTAGCAGGCATTTTGTGGGAAACTGCTAAAATGACTCAATCAAGTCTACACCCGTCGTTTGTGCCGACAGTGTTTCCAGCGACTTACAAGAAACGAGCACCTCACGCATAAACGGTGGAGATGTATGTTAGGCAGTGAAGTGCTTAACTATCTATGCATTTTAAAGCATTTTCAGAGGACTCTTGATTCCTGATTTCAAGCTCAGCGAGAATTCGTTCCGCGTATGTGCAATTATCAAGTAAAGCTGAAATGGAAGGGTTTTGATCAAACATGGCACTTTCACACCGCCACATTTGAGGGATAAGATTAGAACGCGGTTGGTAACAAGCGTATGAAATATTTCTGTGCACACAGATAGACACAAGTGCTAGTTTTTTAATAAGGAATTTTGCCATCGTACATGTTTTCATAGTGTTTGATTTCATATGCAGTACTTGTTTTATATTGTAATTGTAAGGCGTTACTAACAGGATCACAGAAAGCCCTTGAACCTATACTCATTTTCAGACTTCTTGTACATCTTATTCTTGAAGATGGTAAAAAAATTATTATTATCTGGTGCACTACAGATATGCTCACTGTTGATCACCGTAAAATATGTGAATAAAAAAACTCCAACGTATGAACGTTCTTGTGAACGGCATGATCTAATCTCTGCCACAACCTCATTTTGTTTAGGTGAAAGCGTCATTCTGTGAGGGCACCGAGATCAGCACAAAATTCCGTGGAGCAGGCTGTGCCGCAAGGTATTGCTCAAGACGACCCAGCGATGCAAAATGAAGAGAACTCTGTTTCCCTCGATGTCTATGACACGCTTTCAAGTGATTTAGAATCGCTAGAGACGCCTGCGCGGCAATTAAATTTGCCACTGGAGATGCGAAGCTCCCGTTTGAGTGGACATGACAAGTACGAAAAAAGTGAAAAAATACATTAGCCGTTGTTGCACGTCAATTGCCAGACGCAGTGACTATAGTTGGTACTGAGTGTGCAGGGGCAGCCCGAACAACAATGTGCATTTTGTGTCCAAGATAAAATGCCTTTATAGCAATGTGCTCTTCCCCTGCAGATTAGACACACACAAAAAAGTTTCTCTGAAAGCTGGGCGCTCATCATGATGGTATGCATGCTGTTCGTGAACTCGAAGTACCCGCTATGAGAACGGTGATAGTGCAAGGTAGGACACACGAGATAGATGTAAATTTTCATTGTGGGCCAGAAAGAAGCCCCAAATAGACGATTTATTTTTGAAGTGCTGTGCATATACCCAACGATAACTTGGGTGGGTGCTAGTAAATTAAGGTGTCCCAACTAATAGCAGTCACAGCGCAAGAACCGCTTAACCTAAAGCACGAGAAGCGGCCTGACCCATGCACCAGTAACAAACATAGTGCATAGTACACACAGCAAACCAAATAAAACAGGTATATAATTATGAACGTACAGAAAGTTGTATTCACCTCTAACTCCACGTCGTAAACAGCGTCGTCTGCTACAACTTGTTTCGCATTGACTACATGGCTAAGCAGACGCTGCCTTTTTACCAAATTGCTGCCACGAAAAAAAAATCCTCCATTGTGGTGATCCTATTAAACATGGACAGAAGCGTATACATCATAACCGTGCGCGGCGCGAAACTCTCAAAAACACGTGCAGAACGCGTGCAGCATGCGAGCAAAGCAACGCGTTTTCAAGGCGGGTTGAAAGGGACAGCGGAAGGGTCAACACTCGGGTAACCAGTTTTCACCCCGCATTGACTGACAGCGCCAGGCTCTGCAGCGCCTCCCTCAGCGTGGGTCTTCCCATATGCGGGGGTTCAAAGCTACCTACAGAATAGACCATTTCACGTGCAGACAGAAAATGGCCCGACACCCGAGTATTACTGCAGCTGAGGAGTCCCGCAAGGCGGAGTGCTAAGCCTGACGCTGTTCAATCTAACACTCATTGGACTAGTTGGCAAGCAACCAAGCAGTGTACGATCTTTCATTTATGCTGATGACATCTGTGTGTGGACATTAGGTGTGACTCGACTTCAACTTCGTGCTCGACTTCAGAAGGCAGCATCAGCGACATCGCACCACCTACGCAAACAAGGGCTCGAAATCGCAAGTGGAAAGTGTGCAGTCGTGGCTTTCACCAGAAAACCAATGTCCGCCTATAACATATCAATTAACGGGCAGTTGGTGTCATGCAGCCGGAGTCACAGGCTCTTGGGAGTCATAATCGACCGAAACCTGTCTTGGACACCCCACGTAAACTACGCGAAAAAGCGGCTGACCGCCATATGTCATTTATCCAGGTTTCTTCCGGGAAAAGTTGAGGAATGTCGGTCGAGTCTATGTTACAGCTGTACAAGGTATTATTTATTGGATTCCTGCGGCATAGCCTAGCTGTTATATTGTCACGGGGTCGTGACGTGGCTGAAGACAGGAAACTTCGTGTTGGGATTTAACTGTTTATTTGGGCGAACCTTTGCCCGGTAAACGGAAGTCTAATTACAGCAGCAGTCTTGCACAGATAGCATTCTCGGACTGATAGCGGCGAACGGAGCGTCGGCCTTCGATCAACAACTGGCAAGCGGCGAAGTGCGTCAGCATTTATACCCTTGCCGTTGAATGTTCTAGCGTTATCGCTGGTGGTGGCGTAGGTTCCAGAACAATCTGTCGCGTTCGCACAGTGGGCGTGATCTTATCGAAATGATCTACTACAGTCCGGAACCTTCTCGAAAACTGCAGGCGTGGTTTGCGCTGAGAATCGTGTGGTGTTTTGGGACGATAACAAAAACTTGGGAAATGGAACGTGGCATTGCCCCCCTTTGAAAAAAGGCATCGTCCCGATGCTTTAACTAAAGATTACGGTACAATATTAATGCAAAAAAGTACAATGAATAAATTACAATACAACAATAATACAAAAAACACTGTTTCAGTTTGTTAACGCGCATGAAACGGCTTGAGGCGCGCGACATGGACGACTTCAGGTCGCGATCGGCGTCGTTGAGAGTTCGTGATGCCGTCGGGGACAACCTGGTAGTCAAGTGGGCCGAGACGTCGAACTACCTTGTACAGTCCGAAGTACCGTCGCAGAAGCTTTTCACTTAGTCCACGTCGGCGTATCGGCGTGCACACCCAAACACGTTCACCGGGCTGGTATTCCACGAAGCGTCGTCGAAGGTTGTAACGGTGGCTCACGGTCGTGTGTTGATTCTTGATACGGATACGCGCAAGTTGTCGGGCTTCTTCGGCGCGTTGAAGGTACTCGCTCACATCGAGGTTTTCTTCGTCGGTGACGTTGGGTATCATGGCATCGAGCGTCGTTGCCGGGCTCCTTCCGTAGACCAATTTGTATGAAGATATCTGCGTCGTCTCCTGCACCGCCATGTTGTATGTGAAGGTCACATACGGAAGAATGGTGTCCCACGTCTTGTGTTCGACATCTACGTACATTGACAGCATGTCGGCGATCGTCTTGTTAAGCCGCTCGGTGAGGCCGTTGGTCTGTGGGTGGTACGCTGTCGTCCAGCGGTGGTTTGTTTGGCTGTATGCCAAGATCGCTTGAGTTAGGTCGGCAGTGAATGCCGTTCCTCTGTCGGTGATAAGGACCTCCGGGGCGCCGTGACGTAGGACAATATTTTTGACGAAGAACTTAGCTACCTCGGATGCACTGCCTTTTGGCAGGGCTTTTGTCTCGGCGTAGCGGGTGAGGTAGTCGGTAGCCACCACGATGCACTTGTTTCCGAAAGCCGACGTCGGGAATGGCCCCAGTAGGTTTATACCAATCTGCTGGAAAGGTCGGCAAGGTAGATCAATTGGCTGCAGAAGTCCCGCGCGCCTTGTCGGCGGTGTCTTGCGTCACTGACGGTCCCGGCATGTCCTCAAATAACGAGTGACGTCGGTTGTAAGACGTGGCCAGTAGTACCTTTCTTGTATCCTCGCGAGCGTGCGAGAAACACCGAGGTGCCCTGCCGTCGGATCGTCGTGCAGGGCCTGCAGGAGTTCTGGTCGCAGAGCTGAAGGAACCACAAAGAGGTACTTAGCTCGAAGCGGTGAAAAGTTTTTCTTTTGTAGAAGACCGTTTCGTAGGAAGAACGACGCAAGTGCGCGCTTGAATACCTTCGCGACTTCGGCGGTCCTGCCTTCGAGGTATTCTATTAGGGCCTTAAGTTCCGGGTCGGCCCGCTGTCGTTCAGCGAAGTCGTCGGTAGTTATCGTTCCCAAGAAGTATTCGTCATCCTGGTCGTCGGGTAGCGGTTGGTCGACTGGCGCACGAGAGAGACAGTCAGCGTCGGAGTGTTTTTTGCCGGACTTGTAAATGACAGTAATGTCATATTCTTGAAGTCTCAGGCTCCATCGTGCGAGGTGACCTGAAGGGTCCTTCAAGGTGGCTAGCCAACACGAGGCGTTGTGGTCGCTCACAACTTTGAAGGGCCTGCCGTAGAGGTAGGGGCGAAATTTCGACGTAGCCCAGATGATGGCGAGGCACTCCTTTTCTGTTGTGGAATAATTTGCTTCTGCTTTGGATAGCGATCGGCTGGCGTAACTAATAACCCTTTCAAGTCCGTCAGCCCTCGCACAAAAACGGCGCCAAGACCTACGCTGCTCGCGTCAGTATGTATTTCTGTCTCGGCGACTTCGTCGAAATCGGCAAGTAACGGAGGTGTCTGGAGGCGATGTTTAGGCTCCTGGAAAGCGTGTTCCTGTGGCGTTTCCCACTTGAACTCCACGTCGGCCTTGGTAAGGTTAGTGAGAGGATCGGCGATGCGGGCGAAGTTTTTCAGGAACCGCCTATAATAGGCGCACAGGCCCAGAAATCGGCGCACGGCCTTCTTGTCAGTGGGCGGCGGGAAGTCGGCGATGGCGGCTGTTTTCCGTGGATCATGACGAACTCCAGACTTGCTGATAACGTGCCCCAGACACAAGAGCTCCTCATACGCAAATCTGCACTTTTCTGGCTTCAGTGTGAGTCCGGACGTCTTGATGGCTTGAAGTACAGCTTCAAGGCGCCGAAGATGCTCGTCGAAACTCGAGAAAAACACGACGACGTCGTCCAAGTACACAAGGCAAGTCTTCCACTTCAATCCTGCCAAAACTGTATCCATAACGCGTTGAAAAGTTGCAGGCGCTGAGCAAAGGCCGAAGGGCATCACCTTAAACTCGAAGAGGCCGTCTGGTGTTATAAACGCCGTCTTCTCTCGGTTTCTTTCGTCGACTTCGATTTGCCAATAGCCAGTCTTGATGTCCATTGACGAAAAGTACTTGGCGTTATGGAGCCGATCAAGTGCGTCGTCTATTCGTGGGAGAGGATACACGTCCTTCCTTGTGATTTTGTTCAGGCGGCGATAATCGACTCAGAAACGTAGGGTCCCATCCTTTTTCTTCACTAACACCACGGGGGATGCCCATAGAGTCTTGGACGGCTGGATAATGTCATCCCGCAGCATTTCATCAACTTGTCTCTTCATGGCCTCACGTTCTCGCGTCGAAACCCTGTACGGACTCTAACGGAGTGGTCTGGCATTTTCTTCGGTTATGATGCGATGTTTCGTGATTGGGGTCTGCCGAATTTTCGATGACGACGAAAAGCGATCGTCATATTACAGGAGCAGGGCCTTGAGCTGTTCTTGCTTATCGCTCGGAAGTCTGGGATTGACGCCGAAAGCTATGGGAGGGGCTTGGTTCCTCTGAGCAGGTTCCGCAGAATCGGCGAGGGCGAAAGCACTGGTGGCTTCGACAATTTCTTCGATGTATGCGACCGTTGTTCCTTTGTTCACATGTTTGTACTCATTGCTGAAACTCGGAGCATAACCGTTGCTTTGCCTCCCCGCAGCTCTGCAATTCCTCTTGCGACGCAAATATTTAGGGTGACCAACAGATGCTGCGTTCCCGGCGGGTGACCACCGCCGGGAATGCACTCCCTCACCAGAGAAGGATTGGCCACCCTGGTGCAGTATCCGGCCACTACCTCCCACATGCATACGTCAAATAACTCACGGCCCTCAGTCCCCAGCAGCTGTGAAGCAACTGACCACGGCGGCGGTCAGATCTGCAACGCAGCAGAGGGTGCTAAGAATCTGTGGATCCGGACAGGCCACCATTGGAACCTGAACTTGGCAACGTTCAACGCTAGAAAATTATCTAGTGAGGGAAGTCTAGCTGTACTATTCGAGGAGCTAGAGGGTGTTAAATGGGGTATAATAGGGCTCAGTGAGGTTAGGAGGGCAGATGAGGCCTATACGGTGCTACAGAATGGGCACGTCCTTTGCTATCGGGGCTTGGCAGACAGAAGAGAACTGGGAGTAGGGTTCCTAATTCAAAGAAACATAGCTGGCAACATAGAGGATTACTATAGCATTAATGAAAGGGTGGTAGGCATTGTAATTAAACTGAATAAAAGATACAAAATGAAGGTAGTACAGGCTTACGCGCCTACATCCAGCCATAATGAAGCTTCAGTTGAAAACTTCTATAAAGACGTGGAATCGGCAATGAGTTAGGCAAAAACGCAGTATTGATGGGCGACTTTAATGCAAAAGTAGGGAAGAAGTAGGCTGGAGACCAGGCAGTAGGAGATTATGGCATCGGTACAAGAAACGCCAGAGGAGAGCTACTAGTGGAATTCGCAGAACGCAATAATTTACGGATTTTGAATACCTTCTACCGAAAACGAGAAAACCGCAAGTGGACAAGGAGGAGCCCTAATGGCGAAAATAAGAACGAAATAGACTTTATAATGAGTGCACACCCAGGAATCGTGCAGGTTGTGGAAGTGGTTGGCAAGGTACGATGCAGTGACCATAGAATGGTACGGTCTCGAATTCGCGTAGACTTGAGAAAGGAACGACAGAAACTGATACGCAAGAAGCCAATCAATGAGCTAGCACTGAGAGGGAGAGTTCAGGAATTCAGAGTGTCGCTGCAGAACAGGTACTCTGCTCTTAGCGAGGAAACCAACCTTATCGTAGATACAATGAATGATAACCTGACTAGTATCATTACGGAGTGTGCAGTGGAAGTTGGAGGCAGGGTAGTTAGACAGGACACTGGCAAGCTTTCCCAGGAAACGACGAACCTAATTAAGAAGCGTCAAATTATGAAAGTGTCAAGTACAACAGGCAAAATAGAACTGGCAGAGCTTTCGAAGTTGATTAATAGACGTAAGGTATGCGATGTAAGACGGTATAACATGGAGAGAATTGAACACGCTATGAAAAACGGAGGAAGCATCAAAGCAGTGAAGAGGAAACTTGGGATTGGCAAAAGTCGGATGTATGCACTAAGGGACAATGAAGGCAAAATAACTACCAATATGGATAGGATAGTTAAAATAGCGGAGGAGTTTTACAGAGATCTGTACAGTAGCCGAGACAACCACGACCTTAATACTATAGGAACTAGCAGTAACCCGGATGACACCCCACCAGTTATGATAGAAGAAGTCAGAAAAGCTTTGGAGAGCATACAAAGAGGCAAAGCTGCTGGTGAGGACCAGGTAACATCAGATCTGCTGAAAGATGGAGGGCAGATTGTGTTAGAATTAGAAAAACTAGCCACCCTGTTTACGAGGTGTCTCCTGAAGGGAAGAGTACCAGAGTCTTGGAAGAACGCTAACATCATCTTAATACATAAGAAAGGAGATGATAAGGACTTGAAGAATTATAGGCCGATCAGCTTGCTCTCTGTAGTATACAAGCTATTTACAAAGGTAATTGCTAACAGAGTAGAGAAAACATTAGAATTCAATCAACCAAAGGAACAAGCAGGATTTCGAACAGGCTATTCAACAATTGACCACATTCATACTATCAATCAGGTAATAGAAAAATGCTCAGAGTATAACCAACCACATTACATAGCCTTCATTGATTACGAGAAGGCGTTTGATTAAGTAGAAATATCAGCCGTCATGCAGACACTGCGGAATCAGGGCGTAGATGAAGTATATATAAACATTCTGGAAGAAATCTACAGGGGGTCAACTTCTACCATAGTGCTTCATATAGAAAGAAACAGAATACCAATCAAGAAGGGTGTAAGGCAGGGGGACACAATCTCCCCAGTGCTATTTATCGCTTGCTTACAGGAGGTTTTCAGAAGCCTAGAAATGGAACAGTTAGGGATAAGAGGTAATAGAGAATACCTTAGAAACTTGCGCTTCGCCGATGACATTGCATTGCTGAGTAACTCAGGGGACGAATTGCAACTCATGATTACGGAGTTAGACAAGGAGAGCAGAAAGGTGGGTCTTAAAATTAATCTGCAGAAAACGAAAGTAATGTACAACAACCTCGGAAAGGAGCAGCGTTTGAAGATAGGTAATAGTGCACTTGAAGTTGTAAAAGACTATGTCTACTTAGGACAGGTAATAACCGCAGAGCCGAACCACGAGATTGAAGTAACT
Organism: Rhipicephalus microplus; assembly: GCF_043290135.1. Classification (NCBI taxonomy): domain Eukaryota; kingdom Metazoa; phylum Arthropoda; class Arachnida; order Ixodida; family Ixodidae; genus Rhipicephalus; species Rhipicephalus microplus. The sequence goes on from NW_027464588.1 coordinate 9,470,692, forward strand.
AGAAGAATAAGAATGGGGTGGAGCACATTCGGCAAGCACTCTCAAATTATGACAGGTAGATTGCCACTATCCCTCAAGAGGAAGGTATATAACAGCTGTATCTTGCCGGTACTTAGCTACGGAGCAGAAACCTGGAGACTTACAAAGAGGGTTCAACTTAAATTGAGGACGACGTAGCGAGCAATGGAAAGAAAATTGGTGGGTGCAACCTTAAGCGACAAGAAGAGAGCAGAGTGGATTAGGGGACAAACGGGGATTAAGGATATCATAGTTGAAATAAAGAAGAGGAAATCGACATGGTCTGGGCATGTAGCGCATAGACAGGATAACCGCTGGTCATTAAGGGTAACTAACTTGATATCCAGAGAAGGGAACCTTGTTAGGGGGAGACAGAAGGTTAGGTGGGCAGATGAGATTAAGAAGTTTGCGGGTATAAATTGGCAGCAGCAAGCACAGGACCGGGCTAACTGGCGGAACATGGGAGAGGCCTTTGTCCTGCAGTGGACGTAGTCAGGCTGATGATGATGATGATGATGATGATGATGACAGATGCTGACTGCCTTCAACGACGCCTTCCAACTCAGATGATTTAAGAGCGCCGACTGAAATAATGACGTTTGAGCGAGGCGGAATGGTGACTTGTTCTTCCAGCACATTCAAGGCATGGTGTCCTGACGGCGTGCGCGGTGGTAGTGCTTCTTCTGTGGATAACGTTATCGGCTTTGTTTTTAGATTGATCACAGCACCATGGAGGCATAAGAAGTCCATGCCAAGGATGACGTCTCTCGAGCAACGCTGTAGGACTACGAAGTCCGTAGGATAAATACGGCCGTTAATGGTGACTCTCGTTGTGCAGATTCCTGCAGGCGTTTTGAGATGACCTCCGGCTGTGCGGATTTCAGAGCCTCTCCAAGCTGTCCTAACTTTCTTTAACTTCACGGCAAACGACCCACTGATGACAGAATAGTCGGCTCCAGTATCGACGAGAGCGGTCACCCTGTGGCCGTCGACAAGAACGTCGAGGTCGCTAGTTCGCCGTCTCGCATTACAGTTAGGGCGTTGCGTCGGGTCAAGGCTGCGTCTGCTTGTTCCACTGCTTCCAGGTTGCGTCATCCGGCCACCTTCGGTAAGTGAGCTTTTGCCTTCAGGGCTTTGCCTGGTTGGCGTTGTGTTCGGAAAGCTCCGTCGCGGCGGCGTCGTCGTCGGAGGATCTTCGTTAGTACGTCGCACAGCAACCGCACCTCCATCGGTTGCTGCCCTTAGTTTCCCGCATACGGGCTAGGAGACCGGCCCCGCGTTGGGCCAGAGTACTGCCGGGGGTGCAGTGACATGCGGCGGCTGGGCGACGGTGAACGGGAAGGACTTCGTGGTGTCCATTGAGTTCCTGCCAGGTAGTCGGCGATGTCACGTGGCCGATCGCCTGGCTGCGGACGCGGTGCATTGACGGCGAAGCCACGCAGTCACATCTCTCGGTACTGGCAACGGCGGTATGTGTGCCCGGCCTCGCCGCAGTGGTAGCAGAGCGGGCGGTTGTCAGGTGCACGCCAAACGTCCGTTTTCCTCGGCGCACTGCGCTGGCCCGCTGGAGAACGATAGGACGTCGGTGGGTGTGGTGGCGGCGGTGGCGTCTGGCGACGGAAGTGCGACGGGGCGGCGTTTTGGCGTGGACGGGGAGGAGCGTTGTGGCGCACTGCAGCGGCGTAGCTCATAGTTTCTGGCTCGGGCAGCGGTGTTTGGGGAATTCGTAGCGATTGCCAGAATTCTCGCGCAGTTTCGGCGATTGAATCCACTTGAGGCTGCGCCGAAGGCAACAGTTTGTGCAGCTCTTCCCGCACGATCGCTCGGATCGTTTCACGCAGGTCTTCGGAGTCACTGGCTTGAGCAGCAGCGCAGTCTGGAGTCAGGCGACGATTATACTGTCTGGTGCGCATGTCCAGGCTTTTTCCGATGGTGGTCGCCTCGGATACAAATTCTTTGACGGTGTTCGGTGGATTCCTCTTTAGTCCCGCGAAGAGCTCCTGTTTGACCCCTCGCATGAGGAAACGAACTTTCTTCTCCTCAGGCATGTCTGGGTCAGCGTGACGGAATAGGCGGGTCATCTCCTCTGTGAAAATTCCAACCTTTTCATTTGGTAGCTGAATCCGGGTCTCCAGTAGAGCAGCGGCCCTCTCTTTGCGAGCGACGCTAGCGAACGTTTGCAGAAATGCGCCGCAGAAGACATCCCACGTTCGGAGCGTGGACTCCCAATTCTCTAGCCAGGTCCTCGCGGTGTCTTCCAGGTAGAAGTACACACGACGGAGCTTTTCTTCGTTGTCCCAGTGGTTGAGGGTGGCCACATGGTCGTATGTTTCTAGCCAGGTTTCCGGGTCTTCAAACGATGACCCATGGAAAGTTGGTGGTTCCCTGGGTTGATGAATGACGATCGCGGGCTGGGACGCTCCGGTTGTCATTGGCGCTGCAGTCGAGGTCATAGCCTTGGTCTTCCGCCCCTTGTCTTGTAGAAGGCCGTACTCCGGTGGGAGACCTTGCTGTCGGCGGCTTTTTCGCTGTTCTTGGTTGGCGTCGGTGTCTTCTTCGCGACGTGGGCTGGGTTCACGGCTTGACGGGGGCGTCCGGTACATGAACGAAGCAGCACCTCCACCAGATGTCACGGTGTCGTGACGTGGCGGAAGACAGGAAACTTCGTGTTGGGATTTAACTGTTTATTTGGGCGAACCTGTGCCCGGTAAACGGAAAGTCTAATTACAGCAGCAGTCTTGCACAGATAGCAGTCTCTGACTGATACAAAGAGAAGTTTATTAACTTCAAACTCAAAAAACTCTTTACATCATTTATTCATACAGTGCTCGTTTAGACACCCCTCTTGTGCACTATGGGGCATACAAACTCCATTATCCATAGAGGAAACTAGCGGCACATACACAGATCCATACATATTGACTGATTAGTGGCGAACGGAGCGTCGGCTGTCGATCAACAACTGACAAGCGGCGAAGTGCGTCGGCATTTATACCCTTGCCGTTGAATGTTCTAGCGTTATCGCTGGCGGTGGCGTAGGTTCCAGAACAATCTGTCCCGTTCGCACAGTGGGTGTGATCTTATCGAAATGATCTACTACAGTCTGGAACCTTCTCGAAAACTGCAGGCGCGGTTTGCGCTGAGAGTCGTGTGGTGTTTTGGGACGATAACAAAAATTCGGGAAATGGAACGTGGCAATATCTACCCGTGCAAAACGAACCTGCGCACAATTCAAAAAATATTCAAGCCCATGCGCTTAGGATATGCCCTGGTTTACCCCGCTGCGCATCGACAGCTGAAACAACTGCCATTGCACAAGACTACTCGATCATGACTCACATCACCATAGAATAGTAACCACCACGTTAAAATGTAGCGCATAAACTGAGTAGGCTTTTGTTATACCAAAATATTCCTATGATTATACAAATTTGTATTGGAACCCAGCCTGCAGCGAGAATGTTGGGAACATTACTGTTGTTGAACTGGCTTGCAACGCTACAGCAAATGAAAAATCACTTTTTGATCCACGGTAATTAAAATATATGAACAGATAGTTGCTTATGTATTGCTACAACTCTTTGAGCAATCCGAAACACCAATAAGGTTTTTATAAAGTGACGAACGTTTCATTATACCTTCCATCAAACGGTTGTTATTCCTACTCAAGCGCAAAATTTTCTTCCGAAATTGGCGATGAACTCTGACATTATACAATTTGCTTGACATACCTCTTGTATGCTGTAGTGAGCCCCATTCGAAAATGTCAGTACTGTAATACGAAAAACGTAGCAGAACGTAGTACTTCATACATATTGCTCTTGAAGAATTTTGTTAAAACTTTCACAGGTTCATTCCTGTGTGAAATATTTTCATTCCAACATTTTCATTTTACGCACCATTATAGCGCTGCATGAGACCTTTCAGTAATAGTGAAATACATTGATGTAATGTTAGTTTAAATTTGACGTACGTGCACCTATTAAGGAGTCCTTGTTTTCGTAATGGTGTATGACTTAGAATGGTCAGTGTTTGGAATGCAAAGCAAAAGCAAGATACGTATGAGCTGTCATTATGGCATATATTTTTAAAACTATCAGTGAGCATTACAAAAACAAAGCCCCAGGTAATAAAGAAGAAAATAAATACTGTTATCCCTGAGTGCCCTTCCCGACAGTTAATGTCGTGAAACATCATCTTTTTAATTTTCGTCATGTTGTGTACAGCGCAATTCTAGTGTGAGAAGCCATTCTTAGCAGAAGCGAAAATACTAGTCGAAGCAGATGTCAGACGTTAGCCAGGTGTTAAGACGGTATACTTCAAATGAAAAAAAGCAAATTAACTGCTTTCAGGAACTAGATGATAGCCACCCACATCATAAGAATGTTCATGGGTTTGTTTTTGCACATTTTCGTGTTTTTCTCGATTTCACGTAAGAGAAAACAAATGAATTCAAAGAGGAGGAGCTAGTGCCTTTTATAATTGCCGATATTCTAGGCACCTTCATTGAAACGACGGAGATCCTGTCAATGGTGTGAAGGCAGAATATGCATTTCAGTATTCATTTTAAGCCTGATCTGATAATAACTTTAGCATCCCTAAGTTGCAACTTTTGCCACATCTGCGCAACCGAGAAAGTCTACGCACATGACCAGCAAGGCAATTTGGAAATGTATAAGTGACCAGCACTACCGGCGACGTTCTGAGGGTTTTCTGGGTGTGCTAAGCATGACTAAAACGTCAAAATGCATAGCTAGTTGGCAAGTACACCTCAGAAGAGTGAAAAGCACTCCAAAACACGTACAGAAAAAGACATAAGGTTAACACGGGCACCGGAACTTGTGTTGTTCTGATGTCGTCTAGTGGCTAAGGTACTCGGCTGCTGACCCACAGGTCGCGGGTTCGATTTCCGGCTTCGGTGGTTGCATTCAAGATGGAGACGGAAATGTTGTAGGCCCGTGTGCTAAGGTTTGGGTGCACGTTAGAGAACCCCAGGTGGTCGAAATTTCCAGAGCCCTCCACTATGACGTTTCTGATAATCATATGGTAGTTTTGGGACGTTAAACCCCACAAATTAAATCATCATTGTTCTGACGCGATCTTTTTGTCTTGTTTTCATGCCTTGACGTCTTTAATGTAGCAACAACGCAATATTACGTGCACGTGACGTGTCAATCTTCCTTGCCTTACATTTACATTTTATCATAACCGTAATATAGGCATGTGGGCAGGAATTATTTGCTTGCTTAGCTTTTCCGGGTGTGAACATTACCTCACTTATAATCTGAATAGTTACCTTTGGCAGAATTTGTTTGAATGGTGTTGTAGAGTATCTGTTTTTGTCATAAATTTGTTTTTTGAGAGGTCCTAGTCATTTTTTGAAGTAAAATGCCACAAGAAAATTAACAAACCCACAAAAATTAAACATTGTGTAGGTGTCGATCAAGTTTTCAACATATATAAAATGAAGACGTGAGTTTCGGAGAATGCAGGGATTCACACTGCCCAAAAGACGAGACATCTCGTCGAAACGTTCCTTTCTGCAACAGCACCTGCTGAACAACTTTTCATCAAGAATGGCATAATGAATAGTCAAATGCTTAGGTAATTTCACGGAGCATCTTCTCGTTTATTACACGAAGGCGTTCGTAGGAACTTATGTAAAATCATAACTCAGTGTTGCATCTATAGCTGTATATACGTAATTGTAGAATCAAACTGATTTGCTTTAGACCAATATCGCACAAAAAATTTGCAGGTGCCGTAGCGGTCTTCAGAAAGAAGTAATAAGTATGCGTGTTCGCAATGCTCATGGCCTATCGGTAGCACGCCGTGCAATCAAAGATGGCTGCGCAAGAATGAGCAACCCGTGATGTCACATATTATAGGACGCATGAGCATACTCCCTGTGCCGCTTCCACAGGATGAACTTTTTATCATCAAATGAATGTATATCGAACCAAAGTACTTTCCCAACTGATAGGAACTCCTGAATGTTCGCCATATATTACGCCGCCATCATTACTTACGATGTAAGAATCATGCAGCTGCTTCTTCAACGGAACACAAGTATTCAATTTCCCATTAAGTAGAGCTTTTGTCACAGCCATGATCAGGCTAACAGTGCACAACTCCCAGCACTCGGATGTTGCAGTTTTCATCAGCGCGATCTAAACAAGGATATCAACACGCGTACGCTTTTCGCAACGTACATTGCGACCATTTGTGGAAAAAGAACGTTGTTCGGACAGCACCGTTGAAGTGAAGGAGACGTTAGCGTGAACTGTAGTCACAACTGATCATTTCATTGCTCTAACTATTTCACTTCGCTGGTCAAGCTCGAGTGTGTGGGCGGCTTGCGGCGCTTTGTAATATCCACTATAATAGGAATACATTCAATGCACAAAAAATTATGCTTTTATTTTCAGTTTGCTCAAGGGTAATATACAATTAATATAATAAAGGTGACATGAGCGTGGAAAAAACAACAACGAGAGACGGGACGTGAAGTGCAACTCTCTGTTAGTGATCTAGCAGCTGATCGTTCATCACCGCTGTAACTCTCACCGCGTCGACAACCACCTACGCCCAGTGAAATTTTCTCGACATCAAGACGGTTTATTTAAACGTCACTGCTGAAAAAAATCTGAGAAATTCTTTTCGCCAAACGATTTCGATAGCACCAACAGCGCGTCATTCGCCACGCACAAAACCCACACCGAGTCACTCAACACGTTTATCTGAGGGTGCGATCATTTCGCTGCTATACCCAGCAAGAAAGAGAGAGCATAAAACATTTATTTACGACTAAGGAAGGAATGTCAGTGAGTGGGATCTTTTGTCCGGGATCCCATTGGCACGGGCCGCTGTCTTCGCTCGTCTCACGAGGGCCTCTTTGGTCTTCGAATCCGAGCTGGACGGAGCTGCCTCTCACCCTGCAGTGTTGTGTGGTACTCTGAGTAGTAGAGGATAATTGTGTGGGCATTCGCATACCATGTGGTACAGGGTGGCTGTTTTAGGGACGCAGAACCTGCATTGTGGTGCGTATGTGTCTGACTCAATCATGGATAGTATGTATGGATTGGGGTATGACAAGGATTGAAGTAACTAGAAGAATAAGAATGTGGTGGAGCACATTTGGCAAGCACTTTCAAATTATGACAGGTAGATTGCAACTATCCCTCATGAAGAAGATATATAACAGCTGTATCTTGCCGGTACTTAGCTATGGAGCAGAAACCTGGAGACTTACAAAGAGGGTTCAGCTTAAGTTGAAGACGACGCAGCGAGCAATGGAAAGAAAAATGGTAGGTGTAACATTAAGAGACAACAAGAGAGCAGAGTGGATTAGGGGAAAAAGAGGGTTAAGGATATCATAGCTGAAATCTGGAAGAGAAATTAAACATGGGCAGGGCATGTAGCACGTAGACAGGATAACCGCTGGTCATTAAGGGTAACTGACTGGATTCCCAGAGAAGGCAAGCGGGTTAGGGGGAGACAGAAGGTTAGGTGGGCAGATGAGATTAAAAAGTTTGCGGCTATAAATTGGCAGCAGCACGCACAGGACCGAGTAACTGGCGGAACATGGGAGAGGCCTTTGTCCTGCAGTGGACGTAGTCAGGCTGATGATGATGATGACAAGGTCTGCAGGCAACGCCACGCTACCTGAGAATCTTTACTGAGCTTTGGCCCCGGGGCCGGATGTTTCCGCCTTTGGAGTCTTTGATATTTTAGAATATCTGTGTATGTTAGGAGCGGGTTCATACGCATAGCCGAGGGTGGGTGCGATATTCTGGAGTCGGAGGTCCGGAAAAGTAAATCTTGGGCTGAGGCATGGGCGAGCTCATTGCCTCTAACTCCGCAGTGGCCGGGTATTCATATCAGCTGTTTCTATCTGGCCTCTGAACGTGAAGACGAGAGTTGTGTAAGAAGTCGATGCACAATCGGGCCAATGTAGCCTTTACAAAACATTTGGTAGGCTGTTTTTGAATCTGTTAGAACGAGGGTGGACCTTGTGTTTCGTAGGGTGAGGGCAATTCCTACTTCTTCCATACTGTGTTGTCTTTGTCCTGGTCTGATATACAATCACCTTGGTTTCCACGATGATAGACGCTTGCTGTATACTTGCCGTTCACTTGTCCAGCTGCACCGACAAAGAAGGCGCCCTCAATATATAAGTAGTTGTCGTGAAATTTTGCCCGAGCCCGACGTCGATGTTCGTAGAACTGAGGGTGCATGTTGCGTGGCAGTGGTTTGATGACGAAGTCCTGCCTCCATTCATGTGGGATACGTTGTTTTCCTATTCTCTCAATGGGGGCTTGCAGTGTGCTGCTATCCATCAATGAACGTAAAAAACAAGCGCAACAGCGTAGGCCAAGGTTTACAAACGCAAATCGCGAGCCTGTGCTACTTTCCGCGTACAATGAATGTTACGAGACTCATGCACTACAACAGCACCAAGAATCGTATACGCACGTAAAATAAGGCGAGTTTTAACTAGAATGGTCAGACGATAACATTTAGTTATTCAAGCTGACTGCGAAAATCTCGCGAAGCTGATATGTGTACTCTGCGGGCTATAATCGAAAGCGAGAGTTGCCACGTACTTTTTCGAAAGCTTCCCGTCTCGCAAGAACGAATCAGATTTATTGCGTAGCGGACGGTCCGGTGTATTCACTAATTCAAAAAAAAAATTGCCCGCAGCTTCCCTCGGGGGAACACTGAGGAGGATGCGGAGCATATAATTGGTTAACGGGGTGTTAAAGTGCGACTTACTTAGGTCGATGGCTAAATCGGTTAACGTGGTTGTGAAATGGGGTGTTAAATTGCGACTTACTTGGGTCGATGGCTAAATTGGTTAACGTGGTTGTAGGAGGGGGTGTTAAATGAGTGAACACGTACACACGTATGCGAAAGGGCAGCGCTGGTCGAAGGGACGTCGGTCATTGTGTTTGTGGATTCGTTGGAATTCATTTCACCGCGACCTTGGACGTCTACGCGCCGTACAAACCAACCGACGAGCGGCAACTGAGCGAGCGAGCGCCGACCTTGAGTATATATACAGCGCGACGGCGCATGCACTGTCAGCTGTCGAATGTTCGAGAAGGGGGAGAAGCGCAACGGCGCATGCGCGCGCATCAGCTGCCGATGTTCTCGAAGCGCGACGGCGCATGCGCGCACGTCAGCTGCCGATGTTCTCGAAGCGTGACGGCGCATGCGCGCTACATTATACAGCTAGCGAATGTTGGTGAAGAGGAGAAGCGCACGCGGTGTGTACAAGGAGAATTAAAGAAAAGTTGCTGGAGTGGAAGCTCCTGCGATGCCTTGCCAGCAGAAGTGAAGCCACCTGCCACTGCCAAGATGGCGGAAACATGCTATTTTCTGATAGTGCCCGCTTAAAGATCAAGTGGCTTTGATACGTTATGTAAATACTACGGTATTTCTATATTAAAGGATGGTTGTTCCTGACGAAATAATACTCAGAAACAAATATGGATGACTGAATCTTCAAAGAACTTTGCCTCCATTTAGAGGCTCACTACGGAAAACTAGTGACTTTAAGACGCACTTGGAGCACTATGAGGCCCAAAAAATGTTGGTTGCATTAAACTCGTTGGGCGTGCGAGGGAAACGCTTCGTTTTCGATCGCTGAACGGCGACACTTTATCATGCCCCTAGTAAGATGGCCGCCACAGCCGCCATCTTGCCAGAGGAACGGCTTCACATCTGCGCAATCATTTCCACTCCAGCAATTTTTTAAATCCTCCTTGGGTGTGTAGAGGAGGAAGGGTGCACAGATGGTGGAGGAGTGAAGCGCGCGCGGTGTGTAGAGGAGGAAGGGATGCACAGAAGGTGGAAGAAGGAGGAGGAAGCTTGCGGACGGCGCCGCACTACAAGCCTCGAGTATTAGATGCTCCGCATCTAAAACATACACAGTGGCTTGTGTTCGTTTCTTGCTAACACGTTGGCACTGCAGCTAGCAGTGCCGAACAAGGGATCATTGGGAGCGTCTGTTTACTGATCATTCTTGAGAGGACGCTCCTGAATTCCGCTAAATAGTGCGACAGTCTATGAACATTACGAATACCGCGGGAAACTTCGAACTTTTATGCTTACTTTTCTTCGGCGACGACTTGAGGGACAGGTTTACTGCTTGGTGCTTTGAACAGCTCAGTCGGTGTCCCTGGGTGCTGCTTTAGCTCACCAAGGTCTTTAAAAAGCACTGCGGTCCTGTTATGCATAAGCACCCACTGATCAGGGCAGAATGGCAGCCACGTGTTGTTGCTTACGAATAGACGCGTCTACAGTAAAAGACCACAAACAGGAATATTCAATACGAGTGAAAAGGTGATGACCAAACATGCACACTGTACTACTATTCGAATACAAAGCAAATAATGTTCAATTAGCTGTGCGCTCCTATGCTCACACTAATGTTCAAGGAATCTGGCCAACTGAATATGAAATAATTGGAGGACTTTTTTCAGTTTGTTACACGTTGTGAGTGGCACGAGGATAGATCGAAGTAAAAACTGAGGATAAGATGAAGTAATATACTCGTGGAAAAAATATGATAACATTCGAAATACAAAAAAGATTGTGTGTTTTGCCTTAAGTTGTTCAGTGGTTATAGAAAAAAAGATAGGGGCATAACTCATGGCGCTTGAGTTTAATGTTATGCGTCAACAGTGCTTGCGCACTAAAGACAATGTTCGCAATGTTGATGCAAGCGTACTCTTTCACTTAATAGAAAATTCAATTTACACAGCACGTTTGAGTTGCCTGCTACATTATTTGAAAGGTATTTGTGCGAATTAAAGATTTTACATTTTTTTATAGTGAGTTCGAGGGAATGGTGCTGACTTCTCAATGCCATTTTATTTCCATTTAGATGAATCAGCGGCCCAACGGGACCATTCTCAGCGGTCATATATGACACGACCATACTGTAAACACATAGCCAATAGCTCATCGTAATCACTTACAGTTCATTAGTTATTATTAGAGCGCACTAGGTTTGAATGAACCCTGGCTGCCACATTCGTCAGGCGCTCAAGCCTCTCCGTGACTTTTGCTCAAGCCTCTCCGTGACTCTCCGTGACTGCTTAGCACGCATAGCATTCGTCATTCATTCACATACAATAATACCAAGTTTGCATATGTAAAGCTAGCGAAACGATCGCCAGCGCACCATGAGCGTGGCGTGTAGTCATAACTTACACGACCTGCATTTGATGATTTCCACGTTAGGTTCTGTCACTTATGTTTGCCATGCAGTCATGTCATAACACCACTTTTGCAAAATGTCATGTGAAGACAACCTACGCTAGGGCAGTAAGACCATAAAACGTATATCATGAATTTCATATTGCACATTCAAGGTTTTCTTGTTATAACTTGTCAGTTATGCTCGTCACACCCTCATGTTATGAAATACTAATTTTGGTACAGATAACATTAACGAAACGGCCAGGAGAGCTAAAAGGCGTGAGCGGCCACATAGATAGATAGATAGATAGATAGATAGATAGATAGATAGATAGAGACAGACAGACAGACAGACAGACAGACAGATAGATAGATAGACAGATAGACATATAGATAGATAGATACGGTCAAACTCGCCGAACTTGTCTAAGAAAGGCTTCGCATTTAAGGCGCTGTCACTTTTCTCCCCAATAGACCATGTGGCCCAATGACATGCTCAAGGATATTACGACCGACGTGTGGGTCTTGAGAGCTGGTGGGATCATCCAGGAGATAAATGTCGCTCCTTGAGTACACAGCTCGGGCTAGTGCTACTCGTTGCTTTTGGCCTCCACTCAGCATTTCACCCTACGATAAAACAAGCTTTGTTATCGGCGTCACGATAAAAGTGACATCATAGAACAAGTCGCAATCACTTGAAGGTCCGTCTGGTGCAGAATATTCCCCAGGCTGGCTCGTTTCGTTAATGCTTTGATTTATATGTGGGGTTTAACGTCTCAAAACCACCATATGATTATGAGAGACGCCGTAGTGGAGGGCTCCGGAAATTTCGACCACCTGGGGTTCTTTTAACGTGCGCCCAAATCTGGGCACATGGGCCTACAACATTTCCACCTCCATCGGAAATGCAGCCGCCGCAGCCGGGATTCGAGCCCGTGTTTGCGGGTCAGCAGCCGAGTACCTTAACTACTAGACCACCACGGCGGGGCTCGTTTTGTTAATGCCAATTGCGACCAGAAAAATGATAGCAATAACCTAAAGAGTTTTATTTTCAGTGGCCTCCAACCTACAGCATATGCAAGATCTTGTGTTTTTTGTACTTCCTGCTGCACTTACAGAGAATACAAACCAACACAAAAATTTGTGTACACGGAATGCTGGGGGCACCCTGCGCTAAAGCACTTTAATATTTTCGGAGTAGAAGTGCCCTGGCAAAATTCTTCGCAGACTTCGAGCACATGAATACCACTCTCCAAACACCAAAGTGGAGACTCATTTTCGGGGCTCTAAAGTTCAGTCTACCACATTTGGTCTCTAATTACTTGAGCCTTCTCTGTAACGAGTGCTGGCCCGAAGCACACGTGATCAAATTGTGGCTTGAGCCACGTGTATTTAGGCACCAAGTTGTCTAAGTTTCGGGAGCCTTTCACGGCGGTGTCTCTAAAACATATCGGAGTCTTTGGGCTGTGAAACACCGAGAATAATTGTTCTAAGATGCCATTCACATTTTGCCGTAGTCGCAATTCTTCACGCCCATGTTGTGTATTTCATGTAGGTACAGCAGGTGTATTTCATGTGTGCATATACCTAAATAGAGGCGCACATAAATAACCCTTAGTGCTCGAAATCTCGGAAGGCCTCTATTCTATGGTAGCACTCGTAATCATATTATAGTTTTTGAATTTTAACATCTCAACAATAATTATCTATTTTGTGGTCTGACAATCCAAGCGTCGCGGATAACTTAATGATTGCATCAAAAACGAAGCAACTTTGTTTGCCTATGCAAACTTTTTAGCCGTACTCTTTTTCTGCACATTCGAACACTTAGTTTATTTTTTACAGTTTAAAAAAAAAGTCACAGCTTTTTCGCAAAGGTGAACAAAATAACGCGATAGCAACAAACTGGAAGGTCACGTGCCGATTGGCAAGCAGATCGAATTGTGCTCCGCGTTTCTCATGCAAAAATGGCCCCGTATCTGCATGTAATCTGCAAACGTCGTCGAAAGACGATAGTCTTGCGTGTGGAGAGAGTGAACAAAACATTTATTTGATGTTCTGCGCAAGAAAATCGGCGAATGGTATTTCGAAAGCGCTGCGTTAGAGTGCCTCGAGCGTGCAGCGGAGGCGAACGAGCGCATCAAGTCACGTCACTCGTGAGACGTGAACGCCATCTGGCAGTTTTTTTGAAAAGAAAGCGCGTGTTTCTGAGACGGGCGAGCGCGCCCATCTCAGAGACACGCGCTTTGTTGAGGTGTGGAATGCAAGGCGACGAGTAGGGGCCACCACCGGGTCTTCTTAGCAAAGCGTTGGAAACACTCGGCTTTCCGTGCAAGCGTTGCATGGTCAGCACAGCGTGATAAGCGTTACGGTCCTTAGAATTACCTATGTATGCCTTTTCTAGTAAAATACGAACATGCAGAATATATACGTGTTGTTATGACGCCTCAGATATGCGCAATAATTGCTTTTAATTCACAATCACACATGTACGAACGCTGATTTCTGAGCAACATTGGTGGCCGCTGCGGATGGGGTCGGCCGTTCGAGATATCGGCTGGTGCTGTTAACATACCCGGTTCGCGGTAACGGCGGATAAACAGACAAATGTAAAAACAGACAGACAGACAGACAGGCAGACCAAAGTTCTTGCGTTGAAGGTCCCCAAGAAAGACCATCGTCTTTAAACATACGCACGAAACGTACTCAGAGGTACAGATGAACGCCAATAAGCGTCTCAGTTGTTACTTCGCTGTGTTTAAAAGGCGCGCTCTTTTCGCAAACTGAGGCTGTGTAACTATTGCAGTGACCTTTGTGCGTCCGGTAACTACAACAGAATCGTTCCGACGAAACCCAAAGGCAAGCCAAGACATACCATCATCCCCACTGCAAGATAAGGGCGTGCAATCGAGTGTACAACCTTTTATTTTCTACGTGGGCCAAAGTACGCCTGAGACATGAGAGCTGCCACGCGATCATTGCGCCCTCTAGCTGATAAAGCTGAAAGCATGAAAGTTCGCTTCCTCCCCCTTAAAAAATGCTCTCCAACCGCGGTAAGCGGTAGATATGAATAACTCGCCATTTAATCAATTAAGGGGTACTTTTCAGTGGCTCAGTGGTTAACGTCTCGCATTCGCGATGTGGAGGTCCTACGTTCGGTTCCGCGACGGAGTTCCTTTTTTTCTGGCATTTTTTTCTTGCGTTTTCATATATATAGATACGTATACATATATGATGCATGACATCGACGCCGACGGTGGCGGTGAAATCCAGCCGAGAGTGTCCATATAATTGCTATCGCAATAAAATAAATTGATGCTTTAACGTGGAGCGTGACCCTAATTGAACTCACAAATAAAAGCTTACCTCTAAAAGAACTTCTGAGCAAAAAAATAGTCATTATTTTGTAGGGCGCTCTCTGAAGTTGACTTGATTATTGTACGTGTCCTACTGGCTTACGACCTTTTCGGGAAACACTGGGTAGGGTTCAACACGTGGTGGGTTCAATTGTAGGGTTCAACACGTGGTGACTGACCCCTACAATTGCAGTGTCAATGAGGCTCAACATTTGTCTCTAATGGCCGTTGTTTTAATCTATAGGTGTGTACCTATTCTGCGCACTAACTAAAGTTAAGATAATTATTATGGGGCACCTGTAGCATTCATGAAAACTCTCATGCCTTAATACCTACAAGTAGTTGCTAAAAATATTGCTTATTACTTTCACCTTACCTCAACGTGCACTTTGTGAGAAGGGTTCCAATTTACTATATTTATTGAATGTGCTAGTCACTTACCAATAATTCCGGCCACTACTAAGATTAGGCTGACAAGGAGCTTAAGCAGTATTACACCAAAGTTGCGAAGTCATGTGAGTGGCATTCGGTATGTTTTGATAGGTAGTACGTACGCGAAAAAAAGCGAAATGTCAAACATTTCGAGACCAAGTTGAGTATGCCGGGTGTTTTTAAACTAATTTCAAAGGCTTATTTTATTAAGTTTTCATTTTAGTAACACGCCCAGTAGCTATTGCAAGTAACGCAGGCTATTCATTACGTTATTAATACACCGTATTGACACTGTGGTGGCTTACCTTCTCCCCTGCTTCAGTTAGGTCGCCAGCCGCAAATCCCTCGATGTCACGAATCATTTCACAAGCTTCCAACACTTTCCAGTAGTACGACTCATCAACACTGCGACCAAATATTATGTTGTCTCTTATGGTCATGTTGAACACGTGGGGCCTTTGACATAGAACACCAATCGTGCCCTGCGATATGTTGCGTGATGGACATTCATAGCACTAAAAACACTAAGCACATTCATAGCACTAAAAATACTAGCCTTTTCTACAATTACAATTGGGCTATTTCCCACGGATGTCACTCTAAGGTTTCTAGCTTATACTGTGATAATACTGCAACATACAATTGTGGCACCAGATAGTTCAGTGCTGAATATTCTTGTCCACTATATACCTGTCAAAAAACAGGCCATAAGAAAACCGACGCAGGAACAAAGCCAAGACCACACAGACGCCAACTAACTGCAAGGAAGCAGAACAGTGGTTAAAAAAAAAGAAGTCGTGGAAAGTTATGACTGCACGTGCATGATAATATGGAGGACCAGCAATGAAACGTGTACGCGTGATATATATATATATATATATATATATATATATATTGTCAGCATTATTCATACGCGTCATCCTATATGTACATACTCATCATCATCAGTCTGACCTGTGTTGTGGGGCAGAGGCTCGGCAAGTAAAATGCAGTGTCTTGCAGCCAAAACGTTGCCTGACAGGTCGAGTCAGTTAGGTACTTGGGGGTAACCTACACCGAAACACTTAACTGGAGTCGCCACATAGAAAACATGGCTGCTAAAGGAGCACGTGCCGTAGGGATGCTGCGCAGGCTCAGTAATTCTCGTGCCGGTTTGCGTAGAGACGTGCTCGTTATGATATATTGCGTGTACATTCGACCGATATTAGAATTCGGCTGTGTTTTATTTTCTGGTGCTCCGGCCTGCAAAGTTCGACCACTGATTCTGCTAGAACGCGAATCTTTACGCTTATGCCTAGAGCTACCCAAATATGTTGCCTACAATTTTCTATACGAAGAATCCTGCCTGCCTTCTCTTATCAAAAGATTTCATATTCTAACAGTACGTACATTCCTTAAAATCTATGCATCACCTCAGCGGAGGGCACAGTATGTGTTCATTAACCAGCAGACCTCCTTTTCAACCACCAATGGCCTAAATTAAGGTGTCCTCAAGTAATATTTACTCAGAAACTTTTAGAGCCCTTAGGAGTTAACCTTTAGGAAACACTTGTGCTCAACACTGTAAATACAATTAGGATAGAATTTGACGACATATATCCCAAAAATGCAAAAAATTTACCATATCAGTATGTAAATGGCATTTTGGAGGATCATTTGGCCAATCTAGAAACATCCATTGTGATAGCGCCTGACGCTTCGGTTTATGAAGCGAAGGCTGGCGTAGGAATCGTATCATCCTCTCTAGGTTGGGCTTTCTCAATTCGATTACCCGACTTTACACCTATTTATCAACCTGAACTACTGGCAATAGTCTTCGCATTGCGTAAAGTGCTGCAAGATATATCAGCGGTGATTGTTCTAACAGACTGTCTCTCGGTCTGTACTGCCTTAAGCTCACCAACGTTTCCGCGTACCTTAGAAACTTTCTACTCGCTCATTCCTACACATGTGCGACTCGTCCGACTAGTTTGGGTACCAGGCCATAGAGGTTTAGCTCTGAATGAGCATGCAGATGCACTAGCTGTATCTTTCCTTGATTGTCATATTTTACCTATTTTGCCTACTTCGAAATATATCACAGCAGCACGCTTTGAAAAACGCACAACGGCCAATAACTTTGAAAAATTCCCTTTGTTTGTATCAGACTTCCCACAGCTAAAGTTCTCTTGGATGAACAAGTGGTGTTCATCAAGAAAGGAAAAAATAGTGATTACCAGGAAGCGTTGTCGAGTCCCCTCATTGAACTTTTACCTTCACAGGTCGGGTCTGGCACACTCGCCTTTGTGCCTTTATTGTAATGAGAGGGAATATTTGGAGCACTTCTTTTTGTCATGCCGAAAATTCAAAACTCAAAGGGAAAATCTATTAGAAGAACCCCTATGAAAGATGGGCTTAAACTTCACACTTCCGGTGATTCTTTCACTTGGCGCAGTCGCATTCGGATTCAGCCACAGGAGCGTTTTTACCGCTGTTACAAATTTCTTACGAGAATCTAAAAGATTGGAATCCTAAAACTAAGTAACTTCAGTTGTTTCATATATAATTCTTTTTCTTTTTTGTATGTTTATATGTTTTCTTTCAAGCTTTGTTTCGAAATTGAACATCTTTTTATTATTACCTATATTACCTAATTAATCCTACCGCTCTTTCAAGAAGTGAATTAATTTAAAAAGCAAGGCACCATCCTATTCATGGCCTATCACCCCAGGTGGGTTGCGCCAAGGTGTCGAGGAACCAACCAACTAAATCACAAGTGGTGGAGAGTGCTTTCCGGTCCCCTGGTCCTCTCCCTGAAGCACGTTTTCGTTATCTTCGACTACGAACCATCCCAGGAGCTCTGGTCGGGTCGCCGTCTGCGCAGTCAGCCTACGGTCATGTCACAGGACGAGCACAACAACATGGCTCCATCCACCGCACCTGCGCCCCTGGGCATGCCTTCTTGGACTGTCACCGCCCCTCAAAAAGATCCACCGTTGTTCGCCGGCCTTCACGGTGAAGACGTTGAAGACTGGTTGGATGAGCACGACCGTGTGAGTGCGCTTAAGTATTGGTATGATTCTGTGAAGCTGTCCTGCGTACCGTACTCTCTGACGGGTGTCGCTGAGACATGGTTTCTCAACCATCAGCTGGATTTCCCAGACTGGCCTACTTTTAAGCAGCAGCTCCGTCAGATATTTTCCAACCCTTCTGTACGTGCAGACATCACCAAACGGAAGCTTGTTGAACGTGTCCAGCACTCTGGCGAGTCCTATACTTCGTACATTGAAGATGTCCTCGCCCTATGACGTCGCGTCGACAGCTTGATGGCGGAGCATGACCGCGTTCGCCACTTGCTGAAGGGCATAGGTGCCGTCGCATTTAACGGTCTGGTGGCAAAGAACCCAACCACTGTCGCTGATATCATCAGTACGTGTCAGCGACTCGATGACCTTCAACTGATACGTTTAGAACAGCACGAGTTTTTATTGAGGGCATCCTTCACCATATAGAGTTCCTCGTTCTGTCATCGTGTACCAATGCGCTAATTTCAGCTTGGGACTTTCTCTCCTCAGCATCAGCAGTGATATCTTGACGTCAGAGGGTCGTTCGCATGCCAGATATGGCGCTTTCGTCTGATAACTATGCCCATAGCCAGCGTTTTGTCACCGCTGATGACTGTTTTATTTCTCCAGGCAATGAGCATATTCTGACCCTGACATCAGATAGGATTGGTAGTGGTGATGTGTTCCTAGCACCGTGTGGACGCTACATCTCTGGTGGACTTACCATCGCTCCTAGCCTGGTGCGCTTTCGTGACGGAAGAACATTAGTTACGGTAGTTAACCCCACTTCATTGCCTGTTGCACTGCCCCAGGGCACCAGCGTGGTTTGCTTCTCAGATACCGAACCACTTGCTCTAGTGCCCCTTCACGCAGACTCGCCATCTTTCTGTACGAGTACTGTTCACCATGCTACAACGGCTGCTTTAACAGCAACAATAAATCCCGATCTCACGTCAGCGCAAAAGCGAGAACTTTTGCGTATGCTTCCAAAACACAGCGCTTCATTTGATGTATCCTCCAAGCTTCTGAATTGCACTTCTGTCGCCGTGCATCGAATTGAAACGGAAGGCAATACAATCGTACGCCGCCGCCCATATCGAGTGTCGTCCGCAGAGCGGAAAATCATCGAGGACAACGTTGCTGCTATGCTCAAACGAGATGTTATACGGCCTTCGTCCAGCTCGTGGTCTTCACCTGTAGTGCTAGTCCGAAATAAGGATGGTTCGGTGCGATTCTGCGTCGATTATTGAGCACTTAATAAGATCACGCGCAAAGACGTCTACCCGATGCCACGAGTCGACGACGCACTTGATTCTCTGCAAGGCGCTGAATTTTTCTCGAGCCTCGATTTACGGTCTGGTTATTGGCAAATACCTATGCACAAAGCGGACAAAGAAAAAAACTGTCTTTACAACACCAGATGGGCTCTACGAATTCAACGTCATGCCATTCGGTTTATGTAACGCTCCTGCCACGTTTGAACGCATGATGGACACAGTTCTACGCGGCCTAAAATGGAAAACATGTCTCTGTTATCTAGATGACATCGTCATTTTCTCCTCTTCGTTTCGTCAGCATCTTGATCGTTTGGACAAAGTTTTGACGTGTATTTCCAGTGCTGGACTTCAGCTAAACACAAAAAATGCCATTTCGCCATTACGAACTTCAAGGTGTTGGGCCACCTTGTCAGCAAAGATGGAATTAGTCCGAACCCTGACAAGCTTGCTGCCGTGATACGCTTCCCTCGGCCAGAAATTCAGAAACTCCCACGAAGTTTTCTGGGCCTGGCATCCTACTTCCGCCGCTTTATTAGTCATTTTGCTGCCATCGCGTCGCCACTGCACATGCTGCTCACATCCGGATCAACTTTCGCTTGCAACGACGACTGCGGGCGGGTATTTCAAGCCCTCAAGAATGCTTTAACATCCGACCCTGTTCTGTGCCATTTCGACGAGAACGCACCTACATGTCTGCACACCGACGCGAGCGACCATGACATTGGTGCAGTTCTTCTACAACGGGATGGCACTCCAAGGAAAAGAGCTTTAGAGTATGCTAGTCGTGCTCATACGGCTGCTGAACAGAACTACTCCATACCTGAGCAGGAGCGCCTTGCTGTCGTTTGGGCCATACGAAAATTTCGTCCCTACCTTTACGGACGCCACTTCACGGTTATAACAGACCACCATACCTTGTGTTGGCTCTCGACACTGAGAAACTTGTCTGGTCGCCTCGGTCGTTGGGTGCTCCGCCTACAAGAGTATGATTTTGACGTCGTCTATGAGTCTGGCAAAAGACACCAAGATGCAGATGCTCTCTCTCGCTGCCCCCTTCCACTTTCATCATCAAGTACGTCAGCTTATTGCTCGTCTGGTGGGCAAGGCACTGCGTCACCCCTGACATTATCACACCTTGCGGTTATCGACACGCCGTCTTCAAATCGCTACACCGAGTTCGCCACACGCCAGCGTGATGATCCATACTGCAATCACGTTATCCAACGCCTAAATGGCATATCACCTACTCCTAATGCTAGATTGCACCGACAAATACGGCAATTTAAGCTAGATAACAATGTGCTCCATCGTTACGTTTACACTACTGATCGACACCACTGGGTTCCAGTACTTCCGCGTTCTCTACGTCATCAAGTCCTCGAAGCCTTTCACGACGACCCATGTGCAGGACACTTGGGATTTCACAAAACACAAAGCCGCATGAGAAACTGTTTCTCCTGGCCGGGCATTTCTAGCTAGGTTGCCAAGTACGTTACATCTTGCCATCTGTGTCAACAGCGGAAGCAACCAACTTCGTCTCTTGCTGGACTTCTGCAACCTATTCTATGTCCCGAGACTCCATTTGCCATCGTCTGCATAGACCTACTCGGACGTCCGCCCATCACGGCAGAACGTAATCGTTGGATTGTGACTGCTGTCGACCACCTGAACGGTACGCAGAGACTGCTGCACTACGCACAAGTGCTGCTTCAGACGTCGCAGACTTCTTTCTCAACGATATTGTATTGCGTCACGGTGCACCTCGCGTCCTCCTGAGTGATCGCGGCAAGACGTTCCTGTCTACCATAATAGAAACCCTGCTCACAACCTGTGGCACAGTACATAAAACGACGTCAGCCTACCATCCCCAAACTAATGGGCTGACAGAAAGATTTCATCGGACACTAACAGACATGCTGTAGATGTACATCGCACCAAACTACGACAACTGGGATACAATTTTGACTTTTGTGACGTTTGCCCATAACACCGCTGTTCAAAGAGCTACTGGCTACTCGCCTTTCTACCTTTCTACCTCGTGTACGGCCGTTCACCGAAATTCACCATCGACGTATCTTTCCTAAATGTGCCAACCGACGCCTCGGCAACCGTATCAGAGCAGCTCATCACAAGGCTCAAAGAATGTCGGCAACGGGCTTGCCTTAATACAGAAACCAATCAGCAAGATAGCAAGCAACGCTACGACAGCTCTCATCGCGACGTCTCCTTCAGTCCGGGGGATGAAGTGTTGCTTTGGACGCCTATTCGTACAGCACGATTGTGTGACAAGTTTCAGTCACGCTTCATTGTACCATATACAATCAATGAATAAACGTCCCCAGTGAACTATCGTATCACTCCCACCGACCTTCCTTCGGATCGACGCTGTCGTGGTTCGGAGATTGTCCACGTATCACGTCTGAAGCCATTCGTTCGACGTTCAGATTCTGTAAAGACGCGTCATCTTATATGTACGTACTCATCATCATCAGTCTGACCTGAGTTGTGGGGCAGAGGCTCGGTAAGTAAAAAGAAGTGTCTTGCAGCCAAAACGTTGCCTTACAATATATATATACATATATATATATATATATATATATATATATATATATATTGTACCGAAGCATAGTGGCGCCAGCTCTGTGCCAGCGTGAAAGAAGACGTGGACGACCGTGTGTGGCTCGTGCTTGCCGGGTTCCTGCCTGTACCAGCTTGTTGCGGCTAACGTTTTTCGAATTATAACCTGTGTTTTTACGCAACCTTGCTCGCTGCATTTGGTGGAAACATGCTGGGTAACGTCCTGGGGCTCCACAGCCGTAAGCTACCATCTTAGCCCGCGATGACCGAGCGCGTCGATCTCCCACAAGGCTCTTCCACGCTGCCACCGGTCATGTGTTCTGGTGTACTTTGTCTGCGTGACCCACCAGTATACAACGGCACTGAAGATCAAGATGTCGAGGACTGGCTGGCAGAGTACGAGCATGCCAGCGCGATTAACAAGTGGGATGACCCTGCGAAGCTGACTCACGTCATCTTCTACTTGACGGATTTGGCCAACCTATGGTTCACAAACCACCAAGCTGACATCTCCACCTGGTCGGTTTTCAAAGAGGCCGTCGCCTCGTTTTTCGGTCGTCCAGCCATGCGTAAGCTTTGTGCTGAATTGGGCCGGCGGGGACGATTTCAGCGAAATGGTGAGAGCTTCGCGAGCTACATTGAGGATGTGATCAGCCTCTGTAGGCGAGTTGATGCGAGGATGACGGAGGCTGACAGAATAAAGAATATATTGTTACGGTGCATCATCGACAGGAGCAAGCGTGGCACTTAGCGAAGATGAAGAAGACGCCTGTGCGTTAGGCGCTTGCGCGAGAGGCAACTCCGACATCTTGTTCGGCTGCCGATTCTCGGTGGACGCTATCCTGTAAGCCAAGACCTCCCCCCGTCACTTTTGGTGGAAGTGCTGGGTAACCGCCTCGCAACGGAACTTCGCAGCGGCCGACGTTTGAAAGGTCATTCCACAACTATGACGGAGAGTACGGCGTCTGCATCTGCCCCTGGTGTTCTTGCGGCCGGAGATGATGCGGTAACTACATCTCCTTCTGCGACCACAACCTTCGTGCTCGAGCCCCCGCGGGATTCTGGCACGTTCAGCGGTTCCGGGGATCCAGATGAAGTTGACGTTGAAGATTGGCTGGCAGAGTACGAACGTATGAGTACTCGATACCGATCGGGCCCGACTCTTATGCTGGCAAACCTGTTATTCTATCTTAGGGGAACCGCCAAGTCGTGGTATGAGAACCATGAAACAGAACTTGGGAGATGGGCAGTGTGCAGGGAGAAAATTTTGGACCTGTTCGGAAAGCCGATTGGAAGAAAAATGGCCGCGAACAAAATGCTCGCGTCTTGGGCCCAGACCTCGACCGAGTCTCACGTCTCCTATATAGATGTGTTGTCGTTGTGTCGCAAAGCCAATGCGAGATGCCGGAGGCTGACAAGGTCGGGCATATTCTTAAGGGGATTGCGGATGACACATTCAACCTCCTCATCTGCAAAAATTTTTCTACAGTGGACGCCATTATAAAAGAATGTCGGCGCTTTGAGCAAGCGAAGAGCCGGCGGATTAACAGCGTATTTACTCGCCTTCCGAATACGGCTCCAACATCATCTTGTGAAGACCGTGCAAGAACACAGCCACCACCTCTAGATTCATCGGATCGGGTGACCCGAATTGTACGGCGCTAAATTGAAGCCATTGCCTCTGCTCCGGCTCACACCGCTGGAAGCGACACGACCCCACTCACTGCTAACATGGTTCAAGCCATCATCCGCCAAGAACTCGCGAGCATAGGTTTTCCCTCGGTGTGCGCTTTGCCCAGCCCGCAGCGAACTTCCAGGCGTCCACCCTCGTCCTATCACGAGCAGCCGTTTACGGCCTGATCTCGCGACCCTGCTGCGTGGAGAACCGTCGACAATCGACCAATTTGTTTTCATTGCCACCGTATCGGTCATGTCGTCCGTTACTGCAATTACCACTGGTCCTCGCCACCTCGGACTTCATCTCAACCTCACTACCGACAGGTCAGCACCCACTTCGCGCCTGCCGCGCAGCCTTCTCCGCAAAACAACTGCAGAAGGTTCAACAGCCGATCTCCGTCACCGCATGGTCGTCAGTCGCGTTCGCCTCCAGGACGTCGCCAGTCGTCTCGCTCACCGCAGACTCGCAGGCCGTCGTCTCCATTCAACCCCGCTCCTGCCTACCCGGAAAACTAAACGTTGCAGTGCCCGGAGGTGACGCTGCATTTTCGACTTCCTCCACAAATCCCCTCTTGACGCTTCCGACGAGACAAAACTTGTTAGACGTTGCCGTTGATGGTGTGGCTATTTCTGTCCTTATAGATACTGGAGCGCACATTTATGTAATGAGCGCGAACCTTCGCCGACACTTACACAAAGTGCTCACACCTGCTGCTTCCCACAAACTTCGTGTCGCTGATGGGAGGACCCCTGATGTTCAAGGGATGTGCACGGCCCGTGTGTCCATTGCCGGTCATCCTACATTAGTTCAGTTTGCTGTCATTGAAATGTGTCCTCATGACCTAATACTATGTTTGGACTTCCTGGCACGTCATTCTGCGCTCACTGATTGTGCCACTGGTGCTCTTCAGCTTGAACTGCCGCAGTTTGCCGATTTTCCAGCTGACTATTCTCCCCGTTTATTCTCTCGTAACCACGTTCGCTTGCCTCTGCAAGCTGCTACATATGTCACTTTGTCGTGCTCACGTCATGTGCACGATGGTGACTACCTCCTAACTCCTTTAGTCGACGTACTGATGGCCCGAGACGTCGCCCTTGCTCACACTGTTGTCGCCGTCGCTAATAATACAGTGGTTATACCACTACTCAACGTGAGTCTCTTCACTCAAGTTATTCCGCAAGACATGTCTTTGGCCACCCTATCTCCACTTGACAGCTGCAACGTTGCTGGTTTGGACACCGATACTACATCCCCCTGTCTTGGCCGCAATTGCACTCTGCCTGCAGATGACCTTAACAAGATGATTGCTCCCGACCTCACTGCAGTGCAAGCTGCCAGCCTCCGTAGTCTGCTAACATCATATAGAGACGTTTTCGACTTCGACCACCGCCCTCTCAGCCAAACAACTGCAGTGACTCACCAGATCAACACTGGTGATGCCAGTCCTATACGGCGGCGTCCATATCGCGTATCTCACAAGGAACGCCAAGTAATTCAAAATGAAGTGAATAAATGATTACTAAAGACGTAATAGAACCCTCATCCAGCCCCTGGGCCTCCCCAGTCGTGCTCGTTGAGAAGAAGGGTGACAGCTGGCGCTTTTGCGTGGACTATGGCTATTTGAACAAAGTGAGCCACAAGGATGTCTACCCTTTGCCTCGGATTGATGACGCCCTCGATTGCCTCCATGGTGCCCAATACTCTTCGTCTATCGACCTTCAGTCCGGCTTTTGGGAAATTTCCGTCGACCCCATGGATCGTGAAAAAACCGCTTTCATTACACCCGACGGCCTCTACCAGTTCAAAGTCATGCCGTTTGGACTGTGTAATGCGCCGGCAACTTTAGAGCGCATGATGGATTCCCTTTTCCGAGGATATAAGTGGTCCATCTGCTTATGTTACTTAGACAATGTCATCGTCTTTTCACCTACCTTTGACAGCCATATAACACGTCTATCAGCCGTTCTGGACGTTTTTCGAAGAGCTGCTCTCCAGTTAAATTCTGCAAAATGCCATTTCGGACATCGCCAAATCACCATACTCGGCCACCTTGTCAGTGCCGATGGTGTTCAACCAGATCCCGAAAAGGTGCGAGCAGTACAACAATTTACTGAACCACGCTCAACCAAGGACGTCCGAAGTTTTGTAGGGTCATGTTCCTGTTTTCGTCGATTTGTCCGCAACTTCGCCGACATCGCTCGACCGCTTACTGATCTCTTAAAGAAGGACGTTGTCTTCGCATAGGGTGTAGAGCAAGCGGACGCCTTTTCGGCTCTTATCCATCTGCTGACTACACCACCAATACTGGCCCATTTCGACCGAGCATCACCTACAGAGCTTCGGACCGATGCCAGTGGCCATGGAATTGGAGCGGTCCTTGGCCAACGACAGCACGGGAAGGACCGTGTGATTGCTTACGCCAGTCGTCTTTTTTCACCTGCCGAACGGAAGTTCTCCATCACTGAGCGTGAATGCCTAGCTTTAGTGTGGGCCGTGGCTAAATTCAGGCCTTACCTATATGGCCGAACTTTTTCCGTTGTTACGGACCATCACGCTCTTTGCTGGCTGTCATCGCTAAAGGACCCATCTGGACGTCTTGGTCGCTGGGCGCTCCGTCTGCAAGAATACTCATTCGTGGTCGACTACAAGTCGGGACGCCTCCACACAGACGCAGACTGTTTTCACGTTATCCGGTTGAAACGCCCGACTTGACAGACCTTGATTCAGACCCCTGCGTTCTCTCCATCCACGCTTTGGGTGATATCTCCACCGAACAACGACATGACCCGTCGTTACTCTCCATCATCGAGCGTCTGACCTCTCCTCCAACAGACCCTTCCGTTCGCCTGTTCGAACTGCACGACAACATTCTGTACCATCGCAGATTCAACGCTGATGGCCCGGAATTACTACTCGTGCTTCCCCATCACCTGCGTACCAGTGTTCTCGAACAACTACATGACGTACCTACAGCCGGTCACCTAGGCGTCTCTCGTACCTACGATCATGTGCGACGTCGCTTTTTCTGGCCCGGACTGTATCGTTCTGTGGTTCGCTACGTCACTGCTTGCGACCGCTGCCAACGCCGCAAGCGCTCCTCTGTGCTACCGTCTGGCCTCCTACAGCCCACTGACATACCGACGGAACCATTCTTCTGTGCTGGCCTTGACCTGTTGGGCCCGCTTCCTACGTCCATCTCCGGAAATAAATGGGTTGCACTCGCCACAGACTACGCCACACGCTTTGCCTTCACTAAAGGACTGCCGACAAGCTGTTCCACTGACGTGGCTGACATTCTCTTGTATCAAGTCATTCTTCATCACGGCGCTCCGCGGCAGCTACATACTGATCGAGGAAGGTACTTTCTTTCACGTGTTGTGGACGACATTCTCCGCGCCTGCTCCACTCAGCACAAGCTTACCACCGCTTATCATCCACAGACCAATTGATTGACCGAGCGTCTGAACCGAACGCTGACGCAGATGCTGTCAATGTACGTTTCGCCAGATCACCGTGACTGGGACAAAGCACTCCCCTCTGTCACGTTCGCGTACAATTCTTCACGGCACTACACAGCTAGTTATTCGCCGTTTTATTTGCTATTTGGCCGACATCCAGCATTACCATTTGACACGCTCCTTCGTTCGGCTGCCCCCTTGTCTACTGAGTACGCCAGCGATGTCGTTTCTCGAGCCCATGCAGCCCGTCAGCTTGCCCGTGATCAGCTGCACTTGTCGAAAGCGCACCAAAAAGACCGCTATGACAGTCGTCACGAAAGCGTGCACTTCTCGCCAGGGTCTCTGGTACTTCTCTGGACATCAAACCGCCAAGTCGGCTTATCAGAGAAGCTACTATCACACTACCATGGCCTCTACAAAGTGTTACGACAACTTAGTGGCGTGAGCTACGAGATCTCTCCCCTAAACAATGCCTTTTCGACCACCTCACTCCAGACAGACGTTGTACACGTTTCCAGACTGAAACCGTATCACCCTCCTTGTTCGTCGCCGCCGTACTAAGCGCCGTGACGGCTCTTCCGCCGCAGGGGAGTGATGTTACGGTTCATCATCGACAGGAGCAAGCGTGGCACTTAGCGAAGATGAAGAAGACGCCTGTGTGTTAGGAACTTGCGCGAGAGGCAACTCAGACATCTTTTTCGGCTGCCGATTCTCGGTGGACGCTATCCTGTAAGCCAAGACCTCGCACCGTCACAATATTGAAAGGCATTGATGACGACGCTTTTCATATGCTTGTGGCCAAAGACCCACAGACCGTCACGGCCGTGATTCAGCTATGTCAAAGTTTCGATGAGCAGCGCAAGCAACGAATTTCTACACGTCGCGCTAATACGCAAACAGCTGATAGTTCGGCTTTGGAGTGCAAAAAGCAGTGGCCCCGACTACAGCGCGTTAATGCCTAAAATTCAACAGTACATCCGGGAGGAAGTTGCTCGACAGCTCTCTCTTGTCACCACCATCAACGAGACCCCCACAACACTGGACCACTCACTTCGCCGTGCTATTCAGCCGCAAGTTGCCGAGGCTCTCCCTTCGCCCGCGTCCCCAATATCAGTGGCTGCAACGCTGACTTATGCAGAATTCGTCCGCCGACCTCCTGCCCAACCGCCGCTCCATTCATACAGTCCAGCCACCAACAACTACAGGTCACCAGTTTGGGTTTATCCGCTAAATCGGCCCTCTCCTCCACCTCAAGCACCTGTAAACTCTTGGCGTACTCCGCATAACCGGCCCGTCTGCTACAACTGTGGTATTCCAGGACATGTCGCGCGCTACTGTCGTCGCCGTGGATTCTATTTTAATGAAGTTCAGTATTCTGGCAATATACCTCGGCAATCAGAATGGCATGTGACACCTGATTCACATGACCCCCGCTCACGTCGACCAGACTTCACCCCGTCTTCGGTCTCCTTCCCCCATGCTTCGCCGTTCCAACCACGCCCAGCAGGAAAACTAACAGTCGCAGTTCCTGAGGCAAGAGCTGCGACACCGACGAAATTTCCAAGGCCTCATCTTTCGCCCCCTAACGAGATTGCCGTGTTTGTGGACGGTTTCGCCACAACTGCTTTTGTCGACACAGGTGCCGCTATTTGTATAATCAGTGAAGTGTTATGCCGCAAACTTAACAAAGTGACGACTCCACTGGTTGAAATTTCTTTACGCACAGCGAGTTCGCAACACGTACAACCTTCTTCCACATGCACTGCTCGTGTTGTGATTCAAGGAGTGCTTTACATCGTTGAATTTTTGGTCCTTCCGCATGCGTCTCATGAGATCAGCCTGGGATGGAACTTTTTTTCCGATAATCATGCGGTTGTCGACTGCGCTCGTGCTCAACTCGTTTTGTTTCCATTCAGCACGACATTCATAGATCTCCCTCGCTCACCCAAAAAGGTGATTGTCGCCGCTGACGTCGTCATTTCTGCTTTTTCGGTCGCCGTGGTATCTCTTTTGTGCAACTCCGTTTTCGATTCAACTGCTCTCTTTATGCTGTCACAAGAATGCGCTCGTCGCCGGAACCTTGTCGTCCCGTTTGCCGTCAGAACACTCGCCGATGGCTCCAGTGCCGTGTACGTGTGCAATCCGTTCCCTTGTCCCGCTACCTTATTGCATGGCGACTGTATTGGGAGTCTTGACACTTATGATGACATCTTTCCTTTGGATGGCCGTTCTGATACGACACCGATGTCCGTAGATGCTGTCACAGCTGCCACCGCTCCCTCACTACCTGACAAAGACGTTCTGTTGCGCAGCGTAAACACCGGCCTTACGCAAGACCAACACAATCAGCTCATTCCACTACTTGACCGTTTCCGCGCCTCCTTCGACCACAGACAACCTCCCTTGGGACGCACGTCAGTAGTCGCTCACCATATCGACACCGGTCATCATACTCCACTTCGCCAGCGCCCCTATCGCGTCTCGCAGGCTGAGCGTGACGTCATCACTCAACACGTCGACGAGATGCTGCAACGTGGTGTTATTCAGCGCTCACACAGTCCTTGGGCTTCGCCAGTGGTCCTTGTGCGAAAAAAGGATGGCTCCATCAGGTTTTGCGTGGATTATCGTCGACTAAACAACATCACACGCAAGGATGTTTATCCTCTGCCACGCATTGATGACGCCTTGGATTGCCTTCAAGGTGCGGAGTTTTTCTCTTGACTGGATCTGCGCTCTGGATATTGGCAAGTGCCAATGGCTGTACCAGACCGTCCAAAAACGGCGTTTGTGACCCCTGACGGCTTATATAAATTTAATGTAATGCCCTTCGGTTTTTGCAATGCGCCTGCGACTTTTGAAAGAATGATGGACAGTGTTCTCAGGGGACTTAAATGGCACATCTGTCTTTGCTATTTAGACGACATAGTTGTATTCTCGGGGAATTTCAAAACTCATCTTTCCTGTCTGCAACAAGTTGTTCAGTACCTTACGGCAGCCGGGTTGCGACTAAACTTCAAGAAATGTGGTTTTGGCGCCCACAAGCTCACAGTTCTCGGCCACGTCGTTTCAAAAGAAGGAATATCGCCAGACCCTGCCAACCTGCGTGCCGTTGCCGAGTACCCCAAGCCTACTACCCTAAAGGAGCTTCGTAGTTTCGTAGGCTTGTGTTCCTATTTTCGGCGTTTCATTCGCAATTTTGCCTCTATAATTGCCCCTCTGACTCAGATTCTCTCCCGTAGCGCGCACCTCTCTGGCTGGAATTCCCATTGCGATGACGCATTCACGGCGCTTCGCCAGCTACTCACGTCTCCGCCAGTTCTCCGCCACTTCGATCCCAATGCACGCATTGAAATTCACACGGATGCAAGCGGTGTCGGCCTCGGTGCCATTCTCGCTCAATGCAAGGATGGCTGCGACGAGTACGTTGTCGCCTATGCCAGCCGTACCCTACCGAAGGCCGAGTCCACCTATTCCGTCACGGAAAAGGAGTGCTTGGCTATCATTTGGCCTATAGGAAAATTTCGCACTTACCTTTACGGACGCCAGTTTGATGTTGTCACAGATCACCATGCCTTATGCTGGTTAGCGTCCATGAAAGATCCTACTGGCCGCCTCGCTCATTGGGCTTTACGCCTTCAAGAATATGATAGCCGTGTTGTTTATCGCTCAGGACGCAGACATTCAGACGCCGATGCACTATCCTGTTCTCCACTGCCTCCTGACCTTGCCTGCTTATCAACTGTCATTTGCGATTCGTCGTCGTTGAGCATCACTGACATGCCATCCGAACAGCGCAAGCATTCTTGGATCAATTCTTTGCTCGACGTCCTCGTTTTAAGACTTACTCTCGTCTTCGTCTAGGATACTACTGGCGCGGCATGTATCGGCACGTTCGCCAGTACGTTCGTTCATGCACCACGTGTCAACTGCGCAAGACGCCTTCTCACAGCACTGCTGGCCCTTTGCGACCCTTAACCTGCCCAGCGAGACCATTTGACCGCCTCGGAATTGATATTTTTGGTCCTCTACCCAACTCTCTTCGAGGCAACCGGTGGATTATCGTCGCCGTCGATAATTTGACACGCTACGCTGAAACATCTGCGCTGCCTGCTACCACTGCGAAAGACGTTGCGTCCTTTCTTCTTTACCATCTCATTTTGCGACACGGTGCACCTCGTGAAATACTGAGTGACCGTGGACGCGTATTTCTCTCGAACGCCGTCGACGAGCTGCTCAAGGCATGTCGCACTGTCCATCGGAAATCCTCGGCATACCATCCTCAAGTTAATGGCATGACGGAACGCTTTAACCGTACCCTTGGAGATATGCTTGCCATGTACGCCTCTGACGACCACACTAACTGGGACCAAGTGCTCCCTTTTGTCACGTACGCGTACAACTCTGCGCCACAAACAACCACTGGCTTTTCTCCATTCTTCCTCCTGTACGGACGTGAGCCATCATGCTCCATGCACGCCATTCTCCCTTACAGGCCTGATGTTTCCGAAGTGACGCCTGTTTCCGAAGCAGCTGCGTATGCCGAAGAGTGTCGTCAACTCGCTCGCTCATTTGCCGCACAAGACCGATAGCGCCAGAAAACTGACCACGATTCATCTGCGTCTACTTTACACTATAACTCAGGAATTCTGGTTTGGCTCTGGGTCCCGTCTACCCTCCCGGTCTTTCCCCGAAGCTTTCGTCGAAATACCATGGCCCCCACCGTGTGGTGCGGCAAACATCTTCTGTCAACTATGAAGTTGAGCCCGTTGATCCACCTTCGGACTAACCCTGCCATGGGCGTGAAACAGTATCACGCCTCAAACCGTGCTTTGACCCCCTCGTCGTGTCCTTTCCCTAGGTCGCCAGGTTGGCTCCTTTCTGCGCGGGGAGTAATTGTACAGAAGCATAGTGGCGCCAGCTCTGTGCCAGCGTGACAGAAGACGTTGACGTCTGTGTGTGGCTCGTGCTTGCCGGGTTCCTGCCTGTACCACCTTGTTGCGGCTAACGCTTCTGGAGTAATAACCTGTGTTTTTACGCAACCTTGCTCGTTGCAATATATATATATATATATATATATATATATATATATATGTATATATATATTGTGGTAAAGCCTTTGAACAGTGGGTCGTCCTCTTCAGTGCCTTCTAGTGGGTCGCCCTTTTCTTAAGAAGAAGAGCAGCTCGTGCAGAGAGTTGATCCCCGCATTGACTGTCGCTGTCGTGAATCATCGCTGAGCGTCCGTTAATAAACCGCTTAACAATTTGGTGGAGGTGCTGAGAGTGCTGTGCCCTTCAAACACATTCGGTCAGCATTCGATGCCCTTGGAGCTTCGATCCCGTACCGTGCCTCCAACCATGTACCAAGACGCCGCCCAGCAAACGCTTCCTCCTACGTCGACGCCATGTCCCGGTGTCCCCCGCATCCGCGACTCTCCTGTATTCACCGGAGCGGATGGCACCGACGTCGAGGACTGGCTGGCCATGTACGAACGCGTGAGCGTCCCCAATCATTGGGACGAGGCAGGTAAACTCGGCAACCTGTTTTTCTATCTCGTGGGTGTGGCCGGCATGTGGTACAGCAACCACGCATCTGATTTCCCGACATGGTCCGCTTTTAAAACCGCTGTCGTCGACGTGTTCGGCCGCCCGGCCTTTCGTAAGCTGCAAGCTGAACAGCGTTTACGTGAACGAGCCCAGCAGACCGGTGAGTCCTTCACAAGTTATATCGAGGACATCCTTGAATTGTGCAAGAATGTCGACCTGAACATGTCAGAGGCTGACAAAATCACGCATGTTCTAAAAGGCATCGGCGACGATGCGTTCACCACGCTCCTGGCAAACAACCCCCACACTGTGGCAGAAGTCATGATGTTATGCCAAAGTTACGACGAGCTGCGGCGGCAGCGCTTGATGACCCGTCGCCCGCCACCACGTGATGCTGATTTCTCGGCCTTGTCAGCAGTTCCTGACCACGCAACCTTGCTCGCCGAAATCAAGTCGTTCGTGCGTGAGGAAGTTGCCCGCCAGGTCTCTCTACTGGCTTTTGCTTCCCCACAACAAGCTCAACAGCCATCAAGTACACTTCTACCTCCGCTCCGCTGAGCCTTTCAGCAGGAAATCGCGGAGGTCGTCCCTGAATACCACCAGCCACCTCCTGCATCTGTGCCACTCAGCTACGCCCAAGTTGTTGCCAGGCCGCCCCCACCGATTTCTGTCACTGTTCCCTTAAATTACACCGAAACCGTCGCGAAGCCCCAGGCCTGTGGAGAACCTGTCTCGCCTACATACGCCAGCGTCACCCACGTGCCCAGAGTGCCACCTACTATGCACTCATATCAGCAGCCGGCTCGCCAATCGCGTTCTGCGACATGAATGCGACCAGCAAACCAATGGCGCACTGCTGACAATCGCCCCATCTGCTTTGCTTGCGGTTGCGTCGGTCATGTAGCACGATATTGCAATCGTGTGCAGCAACCGCAGGTCACCTCCAACTTTCCCAGCCAGTCAAGCCGCTTTTATGACCAACCGCCGCCTATGTCACCGTCGTCCCACCCCGTTCCGTCTACTCATCGTTCACCATCTCCACGACGTCACTCACTGTCGCCGATGCGGCCACGTCCACTCGAGGGCGACCAGGAAAACTAGTCGTCGCAGTCCACGAGGCAAGGGCTGCGACGCTGTCGAACTGCGGAAGCCCTCAGGAAAGCCCGTCGAACGTGATAGACGTGCTTGTAGATGGCGTTCGTGCATCTGCCCTTGTAGATACTGGAGCCGCCGTATCCGTGATGGACGAAAAACTTAGCCGATTACTGCGCAAAGTGACCACGCCGCTTTGCGGGCTCTCCCTCCGTACAGCCAGCGCCCAAAGCATTCACCCTACAGCGATTTGCACAGCCCGCCTTTTGATTCAGGACGTGATGTATGCGGTCGAATTCATCATAATTTCTTCATGCTCTCACGACGTCATCCTAGGATGGTATTTTCCCTCCCGCCACGACGTCGTCATTCATTGCGCACCAGCAGAAATAGAACTCGCGCCATTCTCTTCTTTGACGCCAGCCGACAGTCCATCCACTGCAAGCAAGTTACTCGTCAGAGACGACACTCAAGTGCCTGCAAACTTGTCCGTTGCGGTGTCGCTCTACTGCGCAAGCCTTTCTGACACCGCTTCACTCCTCTCGCCATCTCATCGTGTTTTCATAAGAAAAAGCTTGCTGGTTCCTTTCGCGACCGTGCAGCTCACTCACGGCAGCACCACTATTTTTGTTGTGAACTCATCTCCGTACAGCGTTACGTTGTGCGAGGAGAATGTCTCGGCAGCGTGGAACCCATCGAAGACGCGCAAGTTATGGATCAACCCGATGACATGCAATGCTCAAGTTCCTGTACGCTTGGTGCTGTTTCGACATCTGCTTCATCATCCGATGATATATTCGGTCCCTGCATACCCGACGACTTTACGCAACGCCAGCGTTCCCAGCTTTTGGGCCTGTTGGAAGAATTCCGCTCTTCTTTCGATGTCGCTCAACCTTCTCTCGGCCGCACATCCACCGTTACGAGTCGCATCGACACAGGCGCACAGCCACCGCTGCGGCAACGTCCATATCGCGTATCTCCCACAGAACGCCGTGTAATCAACGAGCAAGTCGACGACATGCTTCGCCGCGATGTTATTCGCCCCTCTAGCAGCCCCTGGGCATCTCCTGTCGTTCTCGTCACGAAGAAGGACGGTTCTGTGCGGTTCTGTGTGGACTACCGACGCCTCAACAAGATCACTCGTAAGGACGTGTATCCACTACCACGGGTAGATGACGCGATTGACAGCCCGCAAGGAGCAGAATTCTTTTCATCCCTCGATTTGCGTTCAGGGTACTGGCAAGTACCTATGGCTGAGGACGCTCGACCAAAGACCGCTTTTGTCACCCCCGACGGCTTGTACGAGTTCAACGTTATGCCGTTTGGGCTGTGCAATGCGCCCGCCACCTTTGAGCGCATAATGGATACAGTTCTGCGTGACCTGAAATGGCACACGTGCCTGTGCTACCTCGATGACGTCGTCGTTTTCGCTCCTGACTTCTCGACGCACCTTCAACGCCTTCGGCATGTTTTAACGCGTCTGAGAAACGCCAGTCTGCAACTGAACCTAAAGAAGTGCCAATTTGCAGCTCGGCAGCTGACAATACTCGGCTACGTCGTGTCCGAGGACGGAATTCTCCCTAATCCAGCCAATATTCGGGCCGTGACCGAGTTCCCCAAGCCGACATCCGTGAAGGAACTGCGCAGTTTCGTAGGACTGTGTTCCTACTTTCGGCGCTTCATTCGAAACTTCGCGACTATCATATTGCCGCTGACGAAGCTTCTCGGAAGTAACGGACCTCTCCATTCGTGGTCATCACAGTGCGACGACGCTTTCAGAACACTTCGTCGTTTGTTGACGTCGCCTCCCATACTCCGCCACTACGACCCTGCGGCCCCTACAGAGGTACACACGGATGCCAGTGGTGCCGAAACCCGCAAGCGATGTGGCCTTCTTTCTGCTCCACCGGTTCATTCTGTGACACAGCCCACCCCAGGAACTGCTCAGTGACCGAGGCCGTGTCTTCCTGTCTGAAGTCGTTCAAGCCATTCTCAAAGAGTGCAACGTTGTCCACCGCAAAACTGCTGCTTACCACCCGCAGACGAATGGCCTCACAGAACGCTTCAACCGTACGCTGGGCGACATGCTCTCCAAGTACGTCGCCGCCGATCACACAAATTGGGATTCCATTCTACCCTTCGTCACCTACGCATATAATACCGCCCCTCAGAGCACTACTGGCTTTTCACCTTCTTTTTTATTATATGGAAGGCACCCGTCACACACCATCGACACGATACTTCCATACAGGCCAGATCCGTCTGAGTGGGCACCTATTTCTGCTACAGCCAAGCTTGCTGAAGAAAGTCGAGAGCTTGCAAAGACCTTTACTGCGCATGATCAAGAGCAGCAAAAAAGCATTCGCGCTGACGCCAGTACTACTGCGCCCACATTCCTCCCTGGAGCGCTCGTCTGGCTCTCGATCCCTACTACTGCAACTGGCCTATCTTCAAAACTATTGCCCAAATACGAAGGCCCCTATCGTGTCGTCAAATGCACTTCCCCAGTCAACTACTTAATTTAACCCATCGAACAATCTTCGGACATGCGTCGTCGAGGACGCGACATTGTTAACGTGGAGCGCCTCAAGGCCTACCATGACCCGCTCATTGTAACCAGCTGTTAGGTCGCCAGGCGGCTCCCTTTTCGTACCCGGGGTAGTTGTGGTAAAGCCTTTGAGCAGTGGGTCGTCCTCTTCAGCGCCTTCTAGTGGGTCGCCCTTTTCTTAAGAAGAGCAGCTCGTGCAGAGAGTCGATCCCCGCATTGACTGTCGCTGTCGTGAATCATCGCTGAGCGTCCGCCAATAAACCGCTTAACAATTTATATATATATATATATATATATATATATATATATATATATATATATATATATATATATATATATATATATATGGCGAACTGTTTGCATCAAGTAAATGCCTGGCTAAATAAATTTTGACGAACTCAAGCTCCATAACCATACAGACACCGTACAGACATAACCATGCAGACACGTTTTACAAAGAACACCAACATCTTCAAAACTCACTTTGAGAGCTGCAGCTCCTGCAATGCACCTCATGTCTCCCAATACTGCAGATAAAAGCGAAGACTTTCCACTGCCCAGAGAACCAACAATACCCACTATGGTGCCGCTGCTCACGTTGACACTGATATTTTGTATGGCCGGGACAGCCCCACTGCAAATTTTCTTTGTCCAGGCAAAGGAGCAGTTGTGCGAATTGACTTGGCCAGCTGCAAAATAACATTGAAATATTTTCAATGAAAAGAAAAGCCTTCTTATTTAAGCCCATAGTAATTGTGTCAGTTCAAGCGAATATGAGCAAATTAATTCAGCGTAGTACAACGAGATCCACTCATCTATTTCTACAAGGACTTCTGCGCATGCGCAGAGGTCATTGTATACAAGTTGACAAAGCCAATAAATTTTTTGTGTTGTGTACAACGAAGCCTATAAAAGTTCATCATTTGAGGAGACAAACCATTTTGTCAGCCATAAGAGAAAATGCCTGAAAACGCAATTTGACGGCATCTCGCCTAAAATCTTGCTTCTCAAACTTTGTTCATCACTCCAAACTACAGAATGATATGAGTCAGTGATCAGCAGTGTGGTTATTGTCAAATTAGACCCTGACAGGGGCTATTTGTTCCAAAGAGGTGTATTCTTTATTTTCTACAGAGATGGGAAGTTAGTCCCACAGGCCTGTAAGAGCTATTTGTAGGTAGCCTATTGGCTTGCGGGATAGAGAGAGTGAAAGTGAATAAAGATCCATGGCTGACCTCAGTAGGTTACCATGTACCGGCCAAGGGGGTTAAGGGAATAACAGATAGAGAAATGATACAGATATGGGAATATAGTAGAGGCAAACAAGTGACCATTCCAGACGAAGGCCTAGGTCTTTCCATAAGGCGTAATTTACGCTTCCTAAAAAAACATCAATGATAACAAATTTAACACAACCGGAAGAAAAGAAAAGTACTTATCTTAGCTCAGTAAGATAAGTTTCTTTTACAAAACAAAGCTTGACTGGCAGGTTTACAATATACGGTCTACTGATGAATCTAGAATACAACGAGAATGCGATAAAATCGCGGAGAGTAACGTAACCAATACTTACTTAACTTTATATTACTGTATGTTAGTGGAAATGTAAAAAAAACGTAAAAATTAGGAGTGCCAATAAGACAGCTCTAAATCGGTAAATTATGAGAGCACTTACTGCTAGCTTGTGTACATTGGAGGGTTTTAGTGGCGTCGGCATTCCACTCCTCGTCAGCAAAAAATGACATTAGTCTTCGACAGCTGCGAAAAACCTTAACAAAAGAAACAAATGCAGCTGAGGAGTTTTCGATAAAGTCACTCAACGAATGTGTACTAAATTGTTATCTTTTCTATTTCATTGTTTTAGTGCTGATTTACGGAAGGGATGATTTACATTTTCCACTTCTTCTGTTAGGCCTTACTTTTGTGAGCTGTTCCTCTGATGATTTGTTTTAATTGCATGGAATAGTTTTTAAGTTTGTAAGACTGACCAAAATATCAAAGGTCCACTCATCAGGTATGGCAATTTTGAGCTGACAAGTGCGACGCGTAGACATAGGGCGTTCAGGATCACGTCTGCTAAAATTTGCAACGTTATTCCGCAGAATCGGGTCAATTTTCAAACTTAACGCTGCTAGGGCCCCTTTTATTTTGCGGGCGCGCACCCGGAGAATAAGGGCATGACGTGCGCGTATGCTTGATCCTACGTAGACGGCAATGCAGAGACGTTGGTTCTCTACGCAGACAACTGTGCTTTGACGTTGCGAACAGTGGCACGTGAGAAAGAGAGGTAAGCTTCATTGATTTCCGGCAGATCAAATGGCAAAAATTTTTTAACATGACATGCGTGGTTTATGTAATTTATAGCTTGAAGAGATTATTGAAACTCTAGAAAAATATTGAGATGCAATAATGGTATGTGCGCGCCTTTTTTTTCATTTCTTACCGTGAATAGCAACGAAATTCGGAGCTAATGTGCCGGCATTTCATTTGTGTTCGTGTCCCCGCGATCATAGAGTTTCCCAAAAATAACTAGAGGGCACCCTGGCGCTGCGATCGTTCAGTGACCATGGGAATGATGGGTAGTACACACATTTACCTGGACTTCGTACTTGCGGACGGCAAATCGTACTTGCAGCTTTATTTATTGCTGTGCCTCAGTTTTGTTTTGAAAAAAAAAAGAACGAACCCTTTTGAACTTAGTGACTTGATTCAAAATGGTAAGCCTAAAAGAATAAGGTTGTGAAGCACAAACGGTGAGCATTTGCTAATTTATGTTTTTGTGAAAAAACAGCTCCAAGCTACACGAACACACACGGAGCCAGAAGCAGGCCACAAGTACGAAAATTAGAAAGATGTGTGTACTACCCATCATTCCCATGCTCGCTGAAGCGCCGTGTGTTGCAGCTCCCATAGACACTAGCGCCAGAGCTTCCTCTAGTGTATATTGAGAAACTGTATGCTCGTGGTAAGCGCATCGAGGAGACGACAGCCATGGAAGCGTAAGTAAAGCTCCTGCGCGTTCGCGCCCTCATTGTGCTCATCGATTCTACGACGTCTAAATTAGCGTTTCGAAGCCATTCTGCAGAAACAGGCAGTAGACCATAATATAACACTGGTAAAAAAATGGGCCCCGTATATGCATGGTAATTTGCAAATGTCGTAGAAAGAGGATAGTCTTCCGTGTGGAGAGACTGAACAAAACATTTATGTGTTGTTCTGTGCAGAAAAAATGGCAGCATATCCCCAGAGTGAATGATGGAGAGCGGGGCGAAGCATTCGTCCATCCATTCGTTCTTGCTTCCGTCCATCCATTCGTTCTTGCTTCCGTCCGTCCATGCGTCCATCCGTTCGTCCGTGCGTGCGTCTGTTCGTGCGTCCGTCCCTGCGTCCGTTCATGCGTCCATCCATGCATCTGTCTGTGTGTCCGTTCGTTCATCTATTCAACACTCCAAGTACCACCATCTTGCATCTTTTCATCATATATTCCCCATATAGAAGCACCGCCATCCAGCGGACATTCCAAGGACTAAACGAGAGCAGCCACAAGCACACTTTCTTACGACTTGCGTGCGAGTCTACCTCCCACTTTTAACCACTTCAAGTTCATGGTATATACTAGTTCACTGTATTCATGGAACTATGGCGCAACGCTCGCTAAACCTTTCTACAACCAAGGAGGTTATACCCAGCCAGTATAACGTAGCAATCCTTTCTTTTCAGACAGTGCGCAATGTACATGCCAATGGCTGCTAAAGGGGATTGCAGCGTGCCCGTTAACTAAAAGCCGAATGCTCTTGTCTCTCATTCCCCTTTAGCAGCCATTTGCATGTACATTGAGCACTATCTTTTATTGTTTCACAACGCACTCAAGAAATCTCTCACCGGCACCACCTTGGAGGTCAAAATGTGATACTTGTTACACACTACTACTATGGCCACGAGGGACGAACAAGTGCCGCTATAAGGAGCTGCGCGTGTTTCCTCGTTGTCGTCATTAGCGTCTCAGGGCGTCCCTGGGCTGGCGGACGCCCGTATTGGCAAGCCAGCCCCCGAAGAAGGCGCTAGCCTTCGACGTAGTCGTACCCGACGGGACTAGTCCCGAAAACGTCGTTGACGAGACGTCTTCAATAGAAGGAATCGAAGAAGTGTACTGCGTTCAGCACTTTGGAGGCCGGAACTACCAAGTTACCGTCAACAGTGAGGCCGCACATGCCCAAATCGTAGACGCGTCACACCTGATCATCAGAGGAGAGCGCGTCGCCATCATACCCCTGGGACCCCAAGTGACCCAAGTGACCGTCCTGTTCCTGCCGTGCCGCGTACCCAGCGAAGTCATCGCACAAGCACTCTCTCCCTACGGGAAGGTGCTGCACATCAACAGAGGACTCATGGGATCGCGCCCAACCGTGACCACTGGGACACGATACATCCACACGGAAATGAAGGCTTCGTCACCGTTGCCCAACTACCTCAAGGTCGTGGGCCTTCTAGTAACCTGTGACTATAAAGGCATCCAGCGAGTGTGCCGTCGATGTGGAGACAGTGGGCGCTTCCGCATGAACTGCACAGCTCCGTTTTGTGGAAGGTGTGGCGTTTATGGCCACGACGGGAAAGGCTGCTCGCTGCCGTGTCGCCGTTGTGGAGACCCGCATGCCGCGCCATCAGGCCATTGTATTCCGAAGCGAAATCTAAAGATTTCCCTCCACTTCAAACAGGAACGCCATCTAAGAACAAGTGCGACGATTCGTCAACGCGAGCTGCGGTAACCGACCACGACCAAGGTGTGTCAGTCGCGACGCTGCACCAGACGCCCACTGCGTCCTCAACGATTCCGGACCTGGTAATCCTTCCAGGTACTGAAAACTTAAGTTCCCCGCGTCCCGTGGCCATTTCTGAGGAATCGCAGGCCAAGCCCTCGTCAGACGAGGCGTCTCGTGAGGAAGGCGTCTCGGATGGAAATATTGCATCTGACGCTCCTCGCGTTGCTGCTCTGTCCTGAATAAGTTCAAGTGTTATCGAGGAGTCTACATCTCCAGATGACGACACCTGCATCTAGGAGGACTCCAACAGCACCACGCGTGAGGCGCCCCTACAAGTTGATGAAGACACCAGCCCCAGTGACTTAAGCCAGGACAGTGCAGACGCCTTTGTACCATCCTCGCTGAGGAACCTGGACTCCAAACGCCACCGGATGACTACTCGTGACTTAGAAGCCCCCACCAGAGACAGAAGTCCCCTGCGGACTTCAAAGCTAGGGAGCCTACATGAACGGCCGTTTTTAGGGTGATTGATGTCAGCCTTTGACCCACTACATGCCGCCAACGCACCGCCGCCAACGCACCGCCGCCCGCCAAAACACAATGTTGCCAGACAGCAACGCCGCGCTGTCGCCCCATCTTGGTGCCCGCACTGCGTCTACGCCCGGTTGCGTTAAGTTCTCGATGATACGGCGTCGAACGTTGCGGTAGCGTGTCAAACGCTGCTGGTGAAGCCTTAGATGCCTGGATGCTGCGTACCGCACTGCACTAACCACAACAGAAAGGGGGTGCGAATGTTCCGCTTCCCAGCGAGCCCTGGCCGACGACAACTATGGCTGGCTCAAGTGAAGCGAGACGGCTGGGAGCCCACCAGTGCGTCTCGTATTTGCTCTGTGAGTACTGCGTATTTCGTTCACTGTTTTTTCCTGCGGCACACGTATATGTGTTTCGCGGTGTTCGCGATTGAGTAAATAATCGGAGTTGTCGTTGCTGCGTCCACGCATTGCGAGTAGGAAGCCCACAAACCGGACGCGTCCGTGCGTTCGTACGGAGACGCGCTCGCTAGTCTGAGCTGTTGCCACGCTTGCGTTCGTGTCAGCGTAACCTCAGTATTATGTAGCAAGTGTTTGTGTTTGGGCTGCGAATTTCTTCGTGCGCTTACTTTGAAAACTGCGTCGCTTACACGACCCTGAGAACCGCCGCTGTCAAAAGCCCAGGTGTTGTGTGTTATTACAAGGGCTGGGCACCGACACCGTACGTAGGTATACGTGCTTGGTCGCCTCCCTACAATAATGCTGAATAGTCCAGCTGAATTAAATTCTAGCTGTTTGTCGCAAATGCATCTGCAGTCAGATGCCAGATGAGTGGCTCCAAATTGGCGGCGCACAGAAAACTATGCTGATTTTGTGGAAGCTGGCAACAGCGTGCCCCGTTGCCCGCTAGTTTTGGCAGAGTTTCTTGAAGGCACCTATTAACATGTCTCCACCCTTAAAACGGCCGTTCATGTAGGCTCCCTATTCAACGCGATCCCGGAAGCCCCGAGCCTCGGGTGGATTGCCTGGCCGGAAAAAATGACTCAGCCACTTGCGGGGCACCGGCTCCCGCACCTGGTAAAGGTACCCCTGTATTTGCGTGATCCTATACTATGTTTTAATTTTCCCCGTGGCTTTTACTCTAAAAGTTTTTACTTTTAACGTTCAAGGTTTCCGCAATCCACAAAAACAAGGCTGAGGTATTAGCTTTTGCGTGTTCAGTGCACTGTGATTTGCTGTTCGTGCAAGAAACAAATTTTTTCAAGCTTTCTGATGTACTCGCTTTTAAGCGCGTGTTCAATATTGATTGTTTCTTTTCGTACGCCAGCACGCGTTCGACTGGCGTCGGAGTCATTAATTTTTAACTGAGGTTTTTTACGTGACCATCATGTTTCCTTCGATGCCTTCGGAAGCGGGCTGGCGTTCGACTGCACCTTTTTTTCGTTAAGAATAAGATTTGTTGCCGTGTATGCCCCAGCGACACGCGTGAACTCAAACGCGTTCGTCCAATCTCTTGATGCGTTCCTTTTAAATTCCCAACATGTGGTACTTTTAGGGGATTTAAATTGTGTCTAAGACTCACACGCAGACGTTCGAGGTCCGGGTCGCAGTCGGTCAAACTGGAATGCCA
Source organism: Rhipicephalus microplus (assembly GCF_043290135.1). Taxonomy (NCBI): domain Eukaryota; kingdom Metazoa; phylum Arthropoda; class Arachnida; order Ixodida; family Ixodidae; genus Rhipicephalus; species Rhipicephalus microplus. The sequence continues at coordinate 9,513,846 of NW_027464588.1, forward strand.
GAGAACTTGAACGTCTAGTGCAGCAATTGGCATTAAGTGACATTCATCAAAGTGTGCATGGCAGTAATTATGCCTATACTTGGCGTCGAGCAGCGTCGAGCAGCCGAATTGATCGCGTGTATGCATTCCCCAGTCTCTCATTACCTACGTTCACGACACCGGGGTAATGTCATTGCCACCGACACCAGTGTACATTAGCGACCATCGGTCGGTTATGTTCTCTCTCCACCTGCCAGGGAGACGCTGCTGGGATGCCGATGAGTGCAGACGCGTGCACATCGAGCTCCGTATGTTCTTGTCTTTTGTGTATGGTTCAACCCTTGAATCGTCCAGAAGTTGCCACAGGCGTGTGGGGGAGATGCTCCGGTATCGGTGGACTCCAGTTTCACTGAAATCGGACCATTTTTCTTGTTTTTACGGCCACTTCTTCGTTCGCCCGTGTGGAGCCTTCGCTACCTCTAGCGTCCAGTAGAGGAGCGGCGGCGCGACGCCGGGAGACGCTCGCCCGAAGACGACAACCACGGCGTTGCCGCGGTTGCTGACGGCTATGGACTCGACTGGGGAGTCGCAAACAGCGTCCGTACGACAATCCGAACCAGGTTTGGGTGAAGAAGTCATGGACTTTGCCGCGCAAAACCGGGATGAAGCAGCACTGCCTGGGAACTGCAACGCGGCGTCCACGCACGCCGCCGCAGATTTTTCCGCCCCAACGGAGACCGACCGCACAGAGGAGGGATGGCAAATATCCCAATCGCTCAGAGCGAAGAAGAAACAGGCGAAGGAGCGGAAATTTCAACAAGGAGGGGACTTCTCCGCAGGCAGCAGACCTACGACGGACAACCAGCCAAAGCGCCGGGGTCGACCTACAAGACGGAGGCCCCCAGCACTACCCAAGGACGATCTGAAAGTAGTCTTCCGACCTCACCAGGGACTGCCTCTGAAGAATGTGACCACCCAAGCGATCTCCGACGCTATAGTGGAGGCTTGCCAAGGAAAAGTCAGGTGGGATCAGTTTATTCTCCGCATCCGACCGGGGTCCAACATTGCGCTAGCGTCGACTCCAGACACGACCGTCGCGATGGCGATGAGAGGCGTCACGTCTTTGAATATCAACGGAAGACCACACCCGGTCAACGTCTACGTTACGGCAGGTGAAGGAACCAAAAAAGGTGTTATTCACGGTATAGAGCCGCACACCCCGTCTGAGACCATCAAAGCGAGCATCCGTTTTCGCACCCAGAGCGTGACGCTGGTCGACGCTCGGATGTTGGGAGACTCTCAGAGTGCCGTCTTGACTTTCTTCGGGGACATTCTACCAAGATATGTTTACTACAGAGGAGGTGAGAAGGAGTGTATTCCTTTTCGTAACACCGTCCAATTCTGCCGGGCGTGTGGGGCGGTTGGCCACCGCACCGACGTGTGTCCGCAGCCAGACTCACCCGTGTGCCATACCTGTGGAATGCGCAACCCCGAAGTAAACCATAATTGCACTCCGACATGCGCAATTTGCACGGGAAACCATATCACTGGAGACCGCAGTTGTCTGAAACGCCTCAAGCCTATTCGCAAGCAAGCAGCGAAACCACCCAAAAAACCACATAAGCCAGCCCCTCGCTGGTTTCAGGCGGAGGAAGAGGAATCAGAATGGGAGTACGGACGAGGCGGGACCCGAAAGAGCCGTTCCAGAACCCGCTCGCCGTCGAAAAACCGTGCCGTGGAGACAGGACAACCAGGACAGCGGCATCCAAAGTCGACTTCGACGCCGAGAGCAATCTCCCAGGACAATCCGAACGCGCAAGCCCTTCCGAGAAGCAAGCCACCGGGGGCGTGTCCTGCACATAGCAACCCACAGGCGGACGCGGTAAGCTATGCGCAAGCCGTATCTCCCACTACCAAACATAAACCCGTTACACCAACGATCACAGAACACCCAGAATACAAGCGGGTAGTAGCTGAAAACAGACAACTTAGAACAGAACTACAGGAGGTTAAGTCTCGAATGGCGCGCCTGGAGTCACTACTAAACCAGTCGAGCAACACACAAAGCCCGGCGAGCACACCTGTTGTCTCGCAGCCCGTTGCGCAGCCCGTGGCAACGCAACCACCACAAACACCGCCGATAGCGTTCCTAGTTCAACAAATTCAACTTGTTTTTGCCAAACTAGGCCAGATGGAACGCACCATAAGCGACTTGAGTCAGGCGCAGAATCCTCGCAAGAGATCTTGTCAGAGCCCGGGTGCCCCCACCAGACAACCTAAAGAAAGTGGAATAACAGATTCCGAGAATACCAATCATGGCTAGACACCGTAACAATAAAAAGACCGAGCAAACGGAAATATGGCAGTGGAACTGCTGCTCACTGAGAACAAAACTTGAAAATTTCAAACAATTTATTGGAGCATCTCCAATCCCTCCTGATATAATCTGCCTTCAGGAAGTAGGCAAATTTCAGATAAATCTGAGAGGGTACATAAGACATGTTAACCCAAAGTACCCACAAGTGGCGACATTTACCAAAAAAGATATCGCATTGAGTGTCAGCTACGTGAGCAATGAGGCAGTGCAACACCAGATAATAACAGTGTGGCCCAAAAAACGTGGAGGACCAAAAACAGTGGGGGTCAATATATATAGCCCACCTAAGGAGAGACGAGCCGACTTTGAGAACATTATAGCACATGCGATGGGTTTATTGAAAGAGAAAGACAGGTTAGTTATCATGGGGGATTTTAATGCGCCACACAGAAATTGGGGATATAAGCAGGACAGCCCTAAGGGCAAACTCCTTGTAGACCTTGTTGAACGGTATGATCTCTGCCAACTTACACAACCAGACCTACCGACACAGGTCGGGAATAGCTTAACAAAAGACACGTCACCGGACTTAACGTTTACAAATTCTGAAGGAAACGTCTCATGGGCGCACCTCGGAGAAAACTTGGGCAGCGACCACTACATTCTCCGAATAACTATTAATGCCGCCACGACAAGAAGAATGGGGAAAGCGACAATATCTGATTGGAACAAATTTAGGGAGAACGTAGGAGACCAAGGGGAAATAATAGATCTAGGTAACTGGGTGACACAGATAAAGGAGGCACACAGGAAAGTGACAAAGGAAATAGAAACAAGCGTGGAAATCCCAGCAGTCGACAAGCACCTGCTACAGTTGTGGGACGCGCGGAGAAGCCTCACAAAGCGATGGCGGAAGCAAAAGCTTAATCGCAAATTGAAGATAAGGATAGCTCAGTTGTCACAGGAAGCCAATGACTACGCACGTCAACTAAATAAAAGTAACTGGAGACAATTTAGTAACTCACTTAGAGGGACGTTAGGAACCAAAAAGACCTGGCACATCCTGAGGAGTATGATCGATCCAGGGGCAACAAAAACAATGACGAACAGGGCTTTAAGAATTCTGGAGAATGAATTTAAAGGTAACGATGACGCACTTATCTACGAAGTCAAGAAATTATATGTCGGACAAGACGCATGTGAAGTGGTACATGGCAAATATGCAGGAAAAGAACAACCAGAGTTAGACGCTCCCATAACATTTGAAGAGGTTTATGCGGCGGCCCAGTCTTTCAAAAAGAATACCGCCCCAGGACGAGACAAAATAACAAACTCTATGCTTAGAAATTTGAGTGATGCGGCCCTTCGACGAATCACGGATTTCTTTAATGAAAAGGTATGGGTAGATGGAGGAAACCTTCCAGTAGAATGGAAGGACTCAAACATCATGTTAATACCAAAACCAGGGAAACCAAGAGATATTAAGAACCTCCGACCAATCTACCTTACCTCATGCTTGGGTAAGCTTTTTGAAAAAACAATATTGACTAGATTGACAGACTATGTAGAGAGAGAGGGTCTGCTACCGGTGAATATGTTCGGTTTCCGACCACATGTATCGGCCCAGGATGTTTTCCTGCTGTTGCAAAATGACGTCATGAACCCAAACAGAGGTTCAAGCGACGAATTCGTACTAGCACTAGATATCAAGAAAGCATTCGATACAATATCACACAAGGTGATAATGGAAGGCCTCGAATCGATTAACTGCGGCCAACGAATATATGAGTATGTCCGGTCATTTCTGACAAGCAGGAAAGCTACCATTTCTTTAGGCTCGGTTACATCTGAAACCTTCGACTACCCAAATAGAGGCACCCCCCAGGGAGCCATGCTATCCCCGATACTATTTAATATCGGCCTGAGAAAGCTCGCATGTGAGCTGGAAAATATAAAAGGTCTAGGAGCAGCTCTTTATGCAGACGATGTCACCTTATGGACAAAGGGTGGCTCTTATGCGGACAAAGAAAACGCCCTCCAGGAGGCAGTAGATAAAATACAAGCTTTCGTGACAGCTGCAGGAATGCAATGCTCGCCGGAAAAAACTGAAATGGTTAGAATTAGGGCAAGATACGCAAAGAAAAAGGACTTAATACTGGTAGCAGTACTGCTGGATGGGAGACAAATCAGGGAGGCAGATGTAATACGCGTGCTTGGCATGTGGATACAAGGAAATTCGGGAACGTCACACACACTACAAAGGCTACGGGGAACCACGGCGAATGTGGCCCGGATGATCAGGCGGATAGCAAATAGCGAAATGGGACTAGAGGAGAAAGAAACCATTGCCCTCGTTCATGCATTTGTGATCAGCCGAGTTACGTACGCGCTACCGTACCAGACAATGACAAACCAGGAGACAAAGCAAATAAACACAATAATAAGGAAAGCATTCAAAGCAGCATTGGGGATTCCGGAAAATGCCAAAACCGAGAGGATAGAGAAATTGGGCATATACAATACCTTTGAGGAGTATGCGAATGCGGTGCTTTTATCTCAAAAGGAAAGGCTCAATTCAAGCTATCATGGGAGAAGAATTCTGGAAAAGATGGGATATACATTGCGACCGTTATATTGTGACGAGGAAACGGTGCTAATAGATGCGGAAAAACGCACACATTTAACTGTAGCGCCTATTCCCAGAAATATGCATCCGACGTATCACGCAGGAAGGAGGAAAGCGAGAGCAGACTCCTTACGCAAAGCATTTCAGAATAGCTCAGAAGCCGTCTTTACAGACGTAAGTAAAGCGAGCAGAGGGTCACATGTAGTGGCAATTGTAGCACAAAATCACACCACAATGGCGTCGGTTAAAACTTGTTTCACACGAGTGGCAGAGGCGGCAGCAATAGCCATAGCCATATCCAACGCAGAAATCAGGGGAGAATCAGTGGTTGTGCTCTCCGATTCACAGGCGGCATGCCGAATGTTTCTCCGAGGAACGCTACCTAAAATAGCGTATAAATTTTTGAATAAACCCATAACAGGAGACCATCACATTGTATGGTGTCCTGCTCACGAAGGTTTGGAGGGGAACGTCCCAAAGCGAGAATCATACCCCTAGACCAACGAGCCACCACTGGAGGGGAACGTCGTGGCAGACCGTATAGCTCGAGGCATCACCAACCGAGCGACGGCAGGCCACGACGTTGAACCTCTTTCCAATTCGCGTGACATCCTCCTCCAACAAAGGAAACAACGAAAGGAATATGGGCTTCCACATAAGGACTTGGATAGCCAGCAAAGCAGGGATTGGAGACGAATACAAACCAATAGCTTTCCCAATTTGTACCATCTAAGTAGAATATATCCCGCAAGATATAAAGACACCTGTCCGTGGTGTTCACAAGTACCAACACTCAGCCACATAACATGGGAGTGCACCCAGAGGCCCACACACATCGACAGCCCACACATCACGAAGCAACCACACATGCTTCACAGGCAGTGGAAGGCATGGCTTGCGGACGAGGACAAGCAGAGCCAAATAGCTTTGCTTGACCAGGTCCAGCGAGCCGCTTGTGCCAGCGGAGCCCTGGACTGAGGGCCCGACCAAACTGCCTGCATTTCAAAAAATTTTTTTTTCTGAATAAAGTTTCTTCCTCCACCTGCCAGCGGGGACGCCAACGATTCACAGACCAAGGCGTCTCGATTGCCGCGTCCTTCAGGACTCTCAGGCTACGGAAAAATGGTACCGAGCGTTACACGAAATCGCTCATTGGGGCGGATGTAGCTGATTGGGATCGCCTCAAAGAACAGTGGCGCCATCATTGCCGTGCGCCGGGCAGAGGACTTTGCACCTGTATGCCGAAAGATGCGTTATTGTTAATCCAGAAGGTACGCATTGGCAATCCAGATCCCAGTCCTTCCACTGTAATGCGGGCATAGCAAGAGGAGCTCGTTGAGTGGTACCAACGTATTATGCGCACTTCTTCACACTCGGCTGCAGCTTGGCGCTGTAGACGTGCACCGTGTGTGCACCCTGAGGTACTAAGGTGTGCACGCAGAGCTCTGCTTCGTCCACCAGGCTCGCCTGCCCACTCGCTGGACTCTCCCGCCCCAGCTGCTGCGGGCACGCGCGACTTTCAGGAATTCACTCAACACTTTAAGTCAATAGCTCAATCTGGTGCTACTGTCTGTTACCCAGGATCCGTTTCTTCGCATGCTTTGCTAAAAAAATTACCTCATGATTTCAACATGTCAAATGACATCCTGCTATCACCGCCATCCGATGACGAAATCAAGGGTGCATTAGACGCAATGGAAAAGGGATCGGCCCCAGGGCCTGACAGACTCCCTGTAGAGTTTTATGTACAGTTCTGGCCTATCATTGGTCCAACTATGTCACACATCATTCGCAAGTGTTTCCAAGATATTACACTTCCAACCTCTTTCCACAAAGGCCGTATAACACTAGTTCCCAAGAAAGACCCAATGTTCACGCGACCAGAAGATTGGCGCCCTATCATCCTGCTCAATGTAGATTACAAGCTCTTGGCCAACATTTTGGTGCGCTGAATCAGTCCATCTCTTGCAACATTAATCGCTCCCCGCCAGGTTTGTTCTGTTCCGGGCCGAGAAATACACACCCATACGTGGTTAACGCGTGATGTCATTCAATACACCACTAGCCGATGTGCGCAAGGACTGTTGGTTTCATTAGATCAAGAGAAAGCTTTTCATTTCATAGAACATGGCTATATACTAAATGTTTTACGTGCATACCGATTCCCGGATAAGTTCATTGACCTCATCCACGCAATGTACACTAATTCAGAAAGTTTCTTCACTTAGATTTCCGTGAGGGTCACGCATTTAGAGTCACTCGTGGGGTCCGTCAAGGGTGTCCCCTTTCCCCAGTGTTATTTATCCTTGCATTAGAACCCTTCTTAAGGGCCGTTGAACCTCACCCACACATTCGTGGCTTACCTCTACCCGGTAACACTCAAGTAAAGGTCACTGCATATGCAGATGATATTACTCTACATGTACATAATGAACAGTCGCTGCAGCATGCTCTTCATACATTCCATGATTTCGGTATTATCTCCGGTGCAAGGTTAAACTTTTCTAAAAGCAAGTAGTTTTTCATTGGCAGCACCAGCGGTCGTATCAACATCACGTCGCCTTTACAGTGGTCTCCTGAGATTTATATACTCGGAGTTACTTTCACTGCATTTGGTATACAGGATAGCATCTGGTCATCCGTTGTACAAACTCTTCTAAGTGATATCAAAGCAGCCAGGTACTTCAAATTTCCCCTCTTGTAACGCCGATACTTAACTCAAACGGTGTACCTAGGAAAATTTTGGTACCTTTGCCATTCTGTTAAACCACCGCTCCACGTCTGCAGGAAAGTGCAAAGCTGCATCTGTTAATTTTTTTGATCTGGTGGCACAAGATTGTTATCGCGTCCAGCGTTAGCTCAACCGCGAGATCAAGGCGGTTTTGCATTCCTTGACGTTTCCGTCACAGCTTCTACATTGTGCCTCCACACTCTATTGCGAATACTGAGCAACGATGGCATGCCCGTACAGACACTGGCTCGCTACTATCTGGGGCCATCACTACGTGTCTTCTTGCCCGATAGACAAATAAACAAAGGTCCTCAATCAACTGAATTATCATCTTTGTATCGAGCCCTTCTGGCATTTCACCGACGTTTGGAAGCTACGTGCCCAGAGATAGAGGTGGCCGATCCTAAGTGGTGGACACAATGGTCGCCCTTCTATGGCTCTTGGTGCCCCAGCATCATCAATCTGTAATGAACCGCGCTTGGAAACCAATCACTGCCGCAGTGTTGCCAGGGCATCTCAGAGACTTTGTCTGGAGGTTGGGCTGGTGCTGGCTCTCCACGCGAGATCGGTTGCAGTGATGGCAGGTGGTTCGCACTTCCACTTGCCCCAACTGTGTCATGGTAGAGACCAATCGACATGCGACGGTTGAATGTGTGGTTTCCCGCCTTTTTTGGCGTGCGGTTAATGCTAGTTTTTGGGGACAGGGTGTGCGAACTTTCGTGTCCAACGGCCGATTTCCGCGTAGCCGCTTCTCCGCTCTGGTAATAGTTGTGGGGTTGTTCAGCCTTTGGAGAAACCGATGTGAGGCCATAGCTGCCAATTGCCGCCGGCGTGCCTTGTGGCCGATACTAGAAGAATGAGACGAGAGATCGCGTTCCTCTCCGAGGAGCTTTTCTTCCTCGGGAAGCAAGAGTTTCTGCGGCATTGGTCGTGCCCTTTCGTCAAGGTGGAACACGAAAGGATACAACTCATTTTTCGACCGACTTGGTGCTAAGCAGCGCCCGTTGAGTTGTTTTATATGATTTCATTTGTTACATATCATGTTTTATTGCATCTATTGTATCGTTATACCATTGTATCATGATATCGCATTGAATTCTTGTGTACATAGATGCCAACATTGTCATGTATGTTAGAGCAAATGTTTTCACTGTAACGTAGTGATGTTAGTCGTGAAATATAGATGTGCCGAAGTGTATGTGCCCTGTTACTGGAATGGTATGAAGACTTTGTGTTCTGTACATGCTGTAAATAATTTTTTTCTAAACACAAAAGAAACAAATGCAGCTGAGGAGTTTTCGATAAAGCCACTCAACGAATGTGTACTAAACTAGTCTTTTCTATTTCATTGTTTTAGTGTTGATTTACGGAAGGGATGTTTTACATTTTCCACTTCTTTTGTTAGGCCTTACTTACGTGAGCTGTTCCTCTGATGATTTGTTTTAATTGCATGGAATAGTTTTTAAGTTTGTTAGACTGACCATAATATCAAAGGTCCACTCATCAGGTTTGGCAATTCTGAGCTGACAAGTGCGACGCGTAGACATGGGGCGTTCAGGATCACGTCTGGCAATTTTGCAACGCTATTCCGCAGAAATGGGTCAAATTTCAAACGTAACGCTGCTATAGGGCGCCCTTTCTTTTGCGGGCGCGCACCCAGAGAATAAGGGCATGACGTGCGCGTATGCATGATCCTACGTAGACGGCAATGCAGTGACGTTGGTTCTCTACGCAGACAACTGTGCTTTGACGTTGCGAACAGTGGCACGTGAGAGAGAGAGGTAAGCTTCATTGATTTCCGGCAGATGAAATGGCAAAAATAATTCAACACGACATGCGTGGTTTATGTAATTTGTAACTTGAAGAGATTATGGAAACTCTAGAAAAATATTGAGACGCACTAATGGTATGTGCGCGTGTTTTTTTTCTATTTATTTTACCGTGAATAGCAACGAGATTCGGGGCTAATGTGCCGGCGTTTCATTTGTGTTCGTGTCCCCGCGGTCATAGAGTTTTCTAAAATTAACTAGAGGACACCCTGGCGCTGCGATCGTTCAGCGACCATGGGAATGATGGGTAGTACACACATTTGCCTAGTCTTCGTACTTGCGGGCGGCGATTAGTACTTGCGGCTTCATTTATTGCTGTGTCTCAGTTTTGTTTTGAAAAAAAAGAACGAACCCTTTTGAACTTAGTGACTTGATTCAAAATGGTAAGCCTAAAATAATAAGGTTGTGAAGCGCAAACGGTAATCATTTGCTAATTTATGTTTTCGTGAAAAAACAGCTCCAAGCCACACGAACACACAGGGAGCCAGAAGCAGGCCACAAGTACGAACATTAGACAAATGTCTGTACTACCCATCATTCCCATGCTCGCTGAAGCGCCGTGTGTTGCAGCTCCCATAGACACTAGCGCCAGAGTTCAACTCTATGCCCGTGGTAAGCGCATCGAGCAGACGACAGCCATGGAAGCGTAAGTAAAGCTCCTACGCGTTCGCGCACTCATTGTTCTCATCGATTCTACGACGTCTAAACTAGCGTTTCCAAGCCATCCTGTAGAAACAGGCAGTAGAACATAATATAACGCTGCTAAAAAAACGGGCCCCATATCTGCACGTTAATCTGCAAATGTCGTAGAAAGACGACAGTCTTGCGTGTGGAGAGAGTGAACAAAACATCAATTTGATGTTCTGTGCAGAAAAATTGGCAGCATATCCACGGAGTGAATGATGGAGAGCGGGGTGAAGCATTCGTCCGTCCATTCGTTCTTGCTTCCGTCCGTTCATGCGTCCGTCTGTGTGACCATCCATGCGTCCATACGCCCGTCCGTGCGTGCGTCTGTTCGTGCGTCCGTCCCTGCGTTCGTCCATGTATCCGCCCCTGCGTCCGTTCATGCGTCCATCCATGCCTCTGTTTGTGTGTCCGTTCGTTCATCTATTCAACACTCCAAGTACCGCCATCTTGCATCTTTTCATCATATATTCCCCATATTGAAGAACCGCCATCCAGCGGACATTATAAGGACTAAACGAGAGCTGGCACAAGCACACTTTCTTACGACTTGCGCTGCGAGTCTACCTCCCACCTTTAACCACTTCGAGTTCATGGTATATACTAGTTCACTGTATTCATGGAACTATGACGCAACGCTCGCTAAACCTTTCTAAAACCTAGGAGGTTACACCCAGCGAGTATAACGTAGCAACCCTTTCTTGTCAGATAGTGCTCAATGTACATGCCAGTGGCTGCTATTGGGGATTGCAGCGTGCGCGTTAACTAAAAGCCGAATGCTCCCGTCTCTAATTACCCTTTAGCAGCCATTGGCATGTACATTGAGCACTATATTTTACTGTTTAACAACGCACAGAAGAAATCTCTCGCCGGCAGCACCTCTGAGGTCAAAATGTGATACTTGTTACACACTACTACTACGGCCACGAGGGGCAAACGGGTGCCGCTGTAAGGAGCTTCGTCCCTAAAGCAGCACTCGCGTGCTTGGGGGTTGGTTGGGCTTGTTCGACCTCTTAGTCGGATGCCGGAGAGAGTAGGGAAGACACTTGTTTTTCGAAGGCTACGCGGTGGAGCCACCTCCTCTCATCCTCGTTTCGCGCCACTTCAAAAAAAGAAAAAGTTTTCTCAGATCGTAAGAAAATGATTGAAACCAACAATCGTGGCAAAATGCTCCTCATTGGATACACGACTTCCTTGTTGTAAATAAAATTTTTGTGGGGCCTGGTGAGTGGTCCTTTAATAACCACGATAGATTTGGAACGCTAATTTCCTTCAATGTCATTTCGCTGAAGCCTGCTTTTTTGACTCTGTTACCGGTCCCGCCACGGTTGTCTAGTGCCTAAGGTACTCGGCTGCTGACACGCAGGTCACGGAATCGAAACCCAGCTGCGGCGGCTGCACTTTTGATGGAAGCGAAAATGCTGTAGGGCCATGTGCTCAGATTTGGGTGCACGTTAAAGAACCCCAGGTGGTTGAAATTTCCGGAGCCCTCTACTATGGCTGTCTCATAATCATATGGCAGTTTTAGGACGTTAAACACCACGTATCAATCAGTGAATCTGTTAACGCTGTTCATTTCTTTGGGGCATATCGAGAAATAATTTCCGATCTTTATAGAGACAAACGCTTACAGTGTCTCAGACTTTGACAATCTTGCATCCAATTTTTATGAATGTATGTATAACATTATTCTAACAAACTCTTACGACATTGAACGTCATTTAGTGTCACGCATTTGGGTTAGTAAATAATTATACCAAATGAATATACTCACTTCTTTCAGCATTGTGTTCCGTTTACAGGTTCCGCCAAACTGCCCAGGCTAAATATTTTACCATATTTGGCTGACTACTGCAATGTTTATTAAAGCGGTGAAGAGTAATTTTTTGAGATTCCACAGATGCAGTGGTGCATTCTGCGTCTTCGTCAATTTATATTTGCGTTATAATTAGTAAAGCACAGTAAAAAAACAGCCGTTATCATCATTTATGACTTCATTGGCCTAACTGCCTTCCGAATCTAATTGGTTGCGTCTCCCAAAGAAACAAGCCCCTCAGAAAAGTGCCATGGCTGCGTTTCTTTCTTTTTTTTATTGCATGGGTCTCAGACCTGTGATTTACCTGAAGGTTTATTTGAACGGCGATGTTATTTTATTTGCTCTCTGTAGTTAAAGTTTCAAGAGATAGCTATATATTCTACACCCACATTATCCAGCAATATTGGGCTTATTGAGATTTTATAAGCTTGAAAGAGCGAGTAGTTTCTCTGCGTAGACAGTTGATTTGCAGATCACGTTGCTGTCACACAAGTGTTCGACCTTTCTTGAAAATATTGGTCCTGATGATTGTCTTGCTAAATCGTTCAATGAGAGTTGGTACCACAGTGGTGTGCTTCGCTGTGTTCTTATTACGGAAATGAATTTCTAGACTTGTATCAAACAACAACTGTGATGCATGTTGGGTTCAGGAGCATGTAGTTAGCGCATATTATGTACGTTGTCTACCTACGCATTGCGCTGCGAACTTCAGTTGTTGTCGATATACTAAAGCCGTAATTTTAGGTTAGCATCGAGAATCCTAATGTGAGGCGGTGGCTGTGATCAATGGTTGTTTTAAACATTTATTTTAGACACACGACGCTATATTAATGAAACTCACCGGGCTCTTTAGCCTAACAGCGTGGGTCAGCGTAGATGTGAATACGTCCATGAGTGACAGTGTGTACATACATGAGTATATGGTAGCTGGGCTGTATATTTTCTCCGGGTTTATGAATGTAACGGTGGCAAATGCCAGAATAGTCATCTGTAAATAATAAGATACCATTCAAACTACACAGAAACACTCGCTAGAGCGCTAAAAATGCATTTCAAAGCAGAAAAACTGGCTTTTAGTAAAACATATGCCCCATATATTTAAGGTGTTTTTAATTAGTTTGGCGCCACCTCTCTATTTCTCTCTTTAGTTCCTCATTGCCCTATCCGCACGTGTAGAGTAGCGAACTGGGCTTAGTCTTGTTAACCTCCCTATTTTTCTTATATTGTCTCTCTCTCTAATCAGTGTTGCGCATTAACGTAAATTTCTGTAGATCGTATTTTTTCCAATGAGTTGTTCACAGGTCAATATATCATATTTGGGCATAGGACCACAGTTACAGCTCGGCAAACTCATTGGTATACCCTCTCAGACTCACTAAGACTCACCCCTCTCTTCAAGAACGCCCCTTCATCCAACGCTCCACCTTTACTTCAGGAATCTGATGGGAGCGCCATCTCTAGGCTGGGAAAGTCACAGCATATCAGTGATAATGTATCACTATTCTTGAGTAGCGCAGCGTCATTTTCAGCTGAGCAGCAGAGCACTGCACAAATTTGTCAAGTGAAGGGTGAAAGTCGAGTCGAGGAGCGTTTGTGAATACGGGGGTGAGACTCAGATCAGGTACTGAATTTGAGATCGAGTGAGTCTGGTTGAGAAAAATTTTGGCGAGTCTGAGTCCGAGCGCGATGGAGGTAGATATTGTTGAGTCTGCGTTCGAGTGAGACTTATTCGCAAAGTGTATGTCCTAAATGATTCTTGGTGAGTTGCATCTTTATTTGCCGACCTATGTCGCACAGAACAAGTTCCTTGAGCATGAAACTCTGGCTCAGTAATTACACAAGTAAAATCATACGTTCTTTGAACTTGGCAATCATTTTTTGGCGTTAGCTTTGTAGAAGTACTGCTTCGCCAACAATTCTGCCTCATTTTTTTCGTCTTATATAGTGAAGTGCACTATATTAGGCGAACGCTCAATTTCTTTGGCAATACTTGGTTCAGTGATTCGTGCCATGGTAACTAAAGTACTCAAGGATGTGCATCAGATCACATAATAACATACCGTAAATATTTGGCCTATTGCAGAAACAGAATCATTCGCAGTATTTAGTTTAGACGTCAAAAAGGAGCCGAAAAATGAATGTCAATAAAGTAGGTGGGCTTGTTCTTGCCTACGCTAATTTGAGAATTCTTGCACTGCACCCTGCGCACAGGCAGTTCAGTTTAATTAAAGTAAGGATATACCATAACGATGTAGCCCCACAGATTCACTGACACTGTTTCACAATATTTCAAAATAACATAGCATATTGTCCTCAAAACAGCGCTGTGTCCGCATGTGTCTGAAATGCTCTATTCAATTTAACGCGTGTATGCTGTAGTGGCACTTTGGTTGCAGTCTCTCTTGGTAATATTTGTCTTATATTGGAACTGAAATATGTAAAACCGTGTTGTAAGGTAACACAACATATGCTAACCACCATTTCGCTGCTTTTATATAAATAATTGGCAAAACATAGGAGCGAACGAGTTCACTGCATAGAAGAACCATGTGCTCCGACGAAACGACACAAGCTATGATATAGGAGTCAAAATACGCACGCTATTGCAGCTGAAGTAGCTAGACACCAACCGTTCTTGCAAATGTGCCCGAGCTATCTTGTTCTGTGAGCTACTAAGTGCATCAACGTAGTTAGGAGTGTAAGTCATTGTGAATCAGAATGCATCTGAATGGTCTTTTTGCCGCACGCCTGCTAAAAACATGCATTGCTTTGTGGTATGATATCAGGCTCCCACGCATAGAGAAAAGCTCCACGGCTACAGTTATGTGGGTGCTCTCTTTTTATCCCATCAACAATGCCTGGGGCATTGTTGGCGAGGAAAAGAGCGCCACTAAAAGTATCTTTAGGATTTATCTCATAGCATCTAACCCTGAAAAATCACGTTTCCTTCGTCAGTTATATCTCGCAGGTCACGCAGTTATTCCGCGTACGCTGTTCATGTTGCTAAAAAATTGGCTATTTAACTACGCAGTATTTGTTTTGGTGTATGAGTTGTCTATTAAAACTAAAAATGGGCCCGAAATACCCTTGCCACAAGCCACCTTCTTACCACAGACGTAGAGGTACTGATGAGTGTCTCCAGAAGGCTGTCCACTACGTTGACGCGGTAGGCTTGGTCTATCTCCTTCAGCCGGAGGTGAAGAAGCTTACTTCTAAACACGTCTTCTAGAGCCGACATCTTCACCATTCGAAGTACTGACAGAAAATCACTTAGCTTCTTCAGCCGCTCGTCTCGATACCTGTAAAGTTTATTCTGCAGCATACGATGAAATTGAAAAAAAGAAATGAGAAAGTGAATAAGTAGAAGCCATGATTTTTTAGGTTAGTAAAAAGCTCAGCCCGCCGACTATACACCACGAGTGTTGTGCACATAAACGGCACACTGGAGATTTAAGATGTCGTACACTGTGCGAAAGTTTGCGCCACTGCCTTCGTTGTATATATACAATATCATTATCCCTTTGTGTGTAAGAATATCAATTATTCACATAAAAGTGATTGACAATCCTGTGTTTCTCTAGAATAGGTATTATACTGTGATTATGGCTGATTGCGTAACCTTGTGTTAGTACGTGCATATATACAAAAATATGCGTCACACTCTTTTACTGTTACAGAAAATGTCTGTGGAATTCCTGGCAACATGCCTCTCAATTTAAAGCTTGCCCAATAGAAAAGAAAATGAAATCTTTGTATTCTGCTGTTGATGCACCTGAATATTAGAAAAAAAGGCCAGACCTCTGCGGAAGGTGCAGCATAGTCTCAGCGAAAGCTAGAAGAGTGGCCTTTCAGAGCCTTTCAAAAGACTGATTGGGTAACTAATGCAAGCACACTTGCTTGATATCCACTACAACATTATTAATAAATCGGTTCAGGTGGTAGGCTGGCGTTCGCTATGCCATTTTTCGTCATTATTCTGATAAGCGTGGTATCCGCTAAACATTTGCAAGGAATTTTGTGCCAATGGTTCGTGCAGTGGCTGACGACGATGAGAAATTATGACTGAAGTGAGATACAGTTAATGACGGAACAAGAGCAAGCTTTTGTAATGGGTTCGAGCATTGGACGACCCACTCGTTACGCTGTTTGCATTATGCGACGACTGCTTGTTGTTTCGCTGTTTTAAAACGCTTTATAAGTCGTACTAACGCGATTGCTTTACCGACATCAAGCCTGCCTAAAGCAAGTTTGCCGACAAGTCCCAAGCACCAATGTAGCTCAGTGGTAAGCCACTGCATTCGCTGGCACCCAGCGTACCCGAGTTCCAGCCCCACTGGGTCATTGGTGCTAGGTCTTTTTTTTCAAATTTCGCGCGACGCCGGTGATGGCGGTGGCGGTGGCGGACAACCGCGCGTGACCCGAGTTGTGCTCTTATAACAACGTTCGCTGTGAAAACTATTTCACACCTGCGTAGCCTGTTCACTGCTTTAGTTGGGGCAGCAGTTTGCTTAGCACACGTCCTCAGCGGTTTAAGGACGGCTACTGCAAGTCAATAAAGTTGACGTGGACGCGGTGGCTGTGTCCTTGCTGCTGCTGATATCCTTATCGTTTTGAGATATGCAGACACTCTGCGAAACATTTCTGGCCGAATGAAAGAAAAAATAAAACGTCTTCTTCGTAATTACGTTTTACGAATCGTCAACCACGCTCGCTGATGGAATTCCGCGCATCAAAGTTGGCTAAGGTATTCTCTTCCGAAAATTTATAGCACTAGAAGTTTTACAGCGAAAGCTGATATGAGGTCACAACTCGGGTCACGCGCAGTTGTCTGCCGCCGTTGCCACCGGTGTCCGTAACCATGTCAAACAAAATTAGAAAAAAAATGCGCCAAAGACGCATTGGGGCTCAACCCGTGTCCCCTGGGTGCCAGCCCAATATTCTGCTACTGCGATACACCGGTGCCTGTGACTTGTTGTCAAACTTGTCTTAGGCAGGCTTGATGTCGGGAAAGTAATCGCGTTAATACTACTTATAATGTGTTTTAAAACAGCGAAAAAACAACCAGTCATCGCACAATTCGAATAGCGCAACGAGTGGGCCGTCTAATGCCCCGACCCATCACAAAAGCTTGGCTGTGTTTCAATTCTTAGACAGCATATAGACATTCTACGAACCACGCTTATAAGACAGCATCGAGCCCATGCTGTCCGAGAAATGGAGCACAATTAAACAGCTTTTACGCGACGATGTACTACCTCACGTCGAGAACAAAAAGCTAAAATAAACAAACGTTACAGTTCTAATTTCTGGCTTATTTTGTGTTTAATTAAAAAAATAAACGTTACTCACATTGAGCGTCTGGGAAAGAGTCTGCTTGTGTGGAGAGGATTAATCCGGGGAGATTTGATCGATTTGAGTGATTCGCTGAGCCGGCATTTTGTTTAGACAGCAAAGTAGCCTGCATGGTGATTGTCTACGATGCGGTCTTCTCGGAGCTGTCTGTGTTGCCGGCTATGTGAGAATTGGAATAGGACTTAAGATGGCCGCCGTCGATTTAGCTGTCTATTAAGCCGTCTACGGTGAGTATTGGAACACACCACTTGTTCTTGTTTTCCTCTTAACGATGGCGCATACCCACTTCAGTCATACTTTCTCATCATCGTCAGCCACTGCATGAACAATCGGCACAAAATTCTTTGGAAGTGTTTAGCGGATACCACGCTTCCCAGAACAATGATGAAAAATAGCATAGCGAATGACGGCCTACTACTCCCAAAATTTAGTTATAATGCCCTAGTGGGTGTCAAGAAAGCGTGCTTGCAGTATTTACCTAATGAGTGTTTCAAAAATGCTCTGAATGGCCGCTTTTCTAGCTTTCGCTGTGACTATACTCCGCCTTCCACGCAGGCCTGGTATTTTTTTTTTGTGAATACGAAGTTAGATTTGTCGGCTCGTTAATGTGTACTTTGGCAGCCTTTACTTTAAACTCCTTCACTTGTCTTGTAAGTTCGGAAGCACTTTGAATTACATTTTAAAAGAAGTCCATTGCAAATAAGAGCAGTGGCAGACTTCGCGCTGCTATGAAAAACACTACGACATAGAGATAAATGTGGCTGGGCTGCGAATGATGATTGACGCAACAGCCCTCTAAGCGTGTCGGATATGTTTGAGCACGAACCCATTTGGCAATTCACATAACGTGAAACCTCATTGATTGCCATATGTAGGCACCACTGCAGCTTGTGCATCTACATAGCTGCAAAGCTCCCTTCATCATGGGCCAGAATGCCACTTTTTATGCTACGCGTGAGTGCCTACTCATGAAAATATACTGTGTCACAGTCATGTTTGATGATGGTTAGTGGTGCTTTAATGGTGATTTGTGGTGATTTTTAAAGGTTGACCAACTATAATGCGCTCATCAAATAAATGTGCGTGCCGCACGGCTTAGAAAGCAAAGTGTGTCTACGCAGCTGCCAAACGACGTGGGTATTTTTCTTGCCTCTTATAAATAGCAGCTGTGCTTGAGCAGGAGTTGGGACTGAATTCTCTATCATGACTTCAATTCACTAACTGTATTCTTTCAATCTATCTGGTGGGCTTTTCATTTTAGCGTCGTTCATAAATATTGAAGTTGCTCCTGATTTTGTCTAAGAGACAGTGAATATGTGCAAGCAGTACATTCACACTGGTCACATAAAAAATCACAGCATATCTACAGATGAAATGATGATTTGGGCGAAGCGTCTGTC
Source organism: Rhipicephalus microplus (assembly GCF_043290135.1). Taxonomy (NCBI): domain Eukaryota; kingdom Metazoa; phylum Arthropoda; class Arachnida; order Ixodida; family Ixodidae; genus Rhipicephalus; species Rhipicephalus microplus. Next base: position 9,532,580 of record NW_027464588.1, read on the forward strand.
TGTCTGTCTTTCTGTCTGTCTGTCTGTCTGTCTGTCTGTCTGTCTGTCTGTCTGTCTGTCTGTGCGTCTGTCCGTCCGTCCGCCCGCCCGTCCGTCCATCCGTCCGTCCGTCCAACCGCTTCTTTTACACTAGAGTGTGCATCATACAACTAGGCGCTCACGTACCACGACAGGTATACAAGTGATGAAGAGACTCAAGCCTTTAGGAGCTTCGTCTCTAAAACGGTATACAATCATACAACTAGGCGCTCACGTACCACGAGAGATATACAAGTGATGAAGAGACCAAAGGCTTTAGGAGCTTCGTGTCTAAAACGGTATACAAACTACTCACGTAGTACTTGTGAAGCAGTGGTTCCAGAGAGAACGAGGCTCCTGCGATGACAAGGAGCCAGAGAAGACAAGCGAACATTGGTACACTTCCTATGCGTGTACCCAGCAAACCCAGTGCAATGGGCACGCACACGAAGCCCATGAAAGTGTTTGGAAGGAAAGAAAACGACAATGCCACAAGCCAGCAGTCAGCAGCTAATAAAGAGGTCACATGGCCTGCAGAATTTTTGGCAAGCGCAGTGGATGACAGGCACGTAACCTGCACACGAGAGAAATATGACCCAGCCGACAATTAGTCTTGATTGCAATCAGCATTTGTTAGTGGAGGAACTATCTAGAGGTTTAGTGCAATCGTGTTAAGTATTTCAGTTGCATATACAATCGGTATATGCTATAATATTGAAGCGTAAAATAGGCTGTGTATAATTCCTGACATCTCAGTTATTGTTTTCACGCTCTCATGTCGTGCCATATCAACGTTGACATATATGCAGAATCCAAAATGATCAGAAATGCATCAAGACAATGAAATGTGGGATAGTAGTGCACAATAAAGAGCACTAGATGGTCAAACTTTCTGGAGTCGTCCACTACAACGTCACAATCATACCGTGGTTTCAAGACGTATGATTCCCGATATTACTTTGTTATCAAATTAATATGAAGATTCGTATGTTTGTATCTTCAATTTATTTTCGTCATGTTTACAGGCACGTCAAGAAGCACCATTTTTGTCACATATCAATTAGAGAAACCACTCTCAAGCGCACCGTGAGCGTAAAAAATATAGATCCTGCTGTTAATGACATGAATTTTATGATTTTTGCGTTACAACCCGTCGGTTTTGTCGGTCCCACAGTCACGTAATGAAATACAAGTTTTGGTATATATCAATGCAGTGAAATGGCCAAGAAAACACTATGTGCGTGACATGCAAATAGTGGTGTTCATGACATAAATGCCACAATTTGCACGTGTCAGCCAGTCAGTTACGGTCGTCGTAGTTGCGTCATGCAATACCATTTTAGGTACATATAAAATTAATTGCAGCCGTCATAGCACCAAGACAAAGACATGAAATTGGTACTTCTCATGACGTGCATGTAATTATTTTTGTGGTACCACCAGCCTTTTATGTTTGTCGTACGCTCTTGTCATACTAGGCTGGTAAACATCTCCTTTGAAAAATCACAACGAGAGCATGATGTCCTAGGTGTCTAGGGATATGCATAGATAAGCTCGAAGGGACACAACATGCATCAGAATCACTTCACATTTAAGACGCGATTAAACAAGGATATTGCCAAGTAGCATACCCAAAATCAATTTGTGTGGATCGAACATCGCTTGTCATGACAATGAAGAGTGGATAATTTTGTTTAATTTTCTCTCAAGAGTACATTAAAAAACTGGCTTAAATTGTGTAATGCTCAAATGAATAATTTCTAGTAAAATAATGCCATCTATGAACATCTAAAAGACCCTTTAATATGGTCCATTTACATATTGATTTAGAATTCACTAAAATATATTAGAACACAGGTCGCAATATTCTGAGTTTGGAGGGCAAAGTTTCATTTAGGCAACTTGACGGGCACCACCCGGATATATCAGCGGTGGGGCGAACGTTGAAAGCGAACACACACAAAAAAACTCGGCAAAATTATGTGTGCAGAATGGTACATAAACAGTGCTCCTTTTCCGCACACACTTGAAAACGTTGCAATTTGTTAACATTGATCACAAACAAAAAAGGTGCATTGCGACTTATGGTCCTGAACAACCCTCTCAGTCAACTCACAAATATCTGCTGCATGGTTGCTGACCGACATGCCCGCGAAGTCGTAGACGCGTTTATCGGTCAAGTTAGTGGAAGAGAGCCCAGTTACGACTTAGCATCGGGGGCCACATAACTGAGCCTTGTGGTCCGCGGATGGTATGTGGTCGGTTCCTGTACTAAACCAACACTTAGAATTTCGCACAACCTATATATACGTATTTATTTCTGTTGTAGATGAACAAGACACTGACACTTTACCCGTTCATGAGGGGGGGGGGGGCTGTTCGTTCATTTGTTTGTTTGTTTGTTGCCTGTACGTACTGGCACAGAACCACTCTGGTGATCTTTCATGAAATCGAGTAGCAGCCTATATGTGATACACTGGTTGAGAGCCTATCGTTAAAACAACAAAAATAATGAAACTATAAAAAATAATAAAATGAAACTTAAGAATAAACTAAAAAAATTAAAATGAAGATGAATCAATAAGAGTAAAGGTGAGCTAGAATTATATTTGAAGACTAAATTCTGAGTATACCAGACAGTTGACTTTATCTCACCCGGTAAAAATCGAATGAATGTGCGACTTTCAATCACATTATCACAAGTATTCGTCAAAAATATATTTAGGCAGGTATTTTAATGAGATGCGCTTAGATTCTTGAATAAAACTGCATACAGCATCGAATACGTTTCTGTGGAAACGTCTCAAACTAGAGGCACCGAAACTAAGAACATTATCGGCAGGTAAATTTAAGCCTAGTGTGGAAAACGGAACTAAATGTCCTTTCCCAATTGTGAATAGTTTTTACATGATTTAAAATAATGCTCTATTGTTTCTTCGCACATTGGGCACTAGGGAGATATCGTCAAAGCAGCTCTGTGTAAATAAATGTTTAATGAAGAGGAATGACATCAACATGTGGTTAAGATAACTTCTAACATTTTAGATTTACTCTACTGAGGTTTCCAGAGATATGTTAGGCACTGACAGTCCATTCATTTTGTAATATTTTCATCATATCCGTGTAAATAGCCAATTCTTTATATCCTATTGACACTGTGTGTTCTATTTCTGGTAGTACTGATATCAGAGGACCATCAAGTGAAGCTCGATCGAGCTAATGAATCGGCCGTTTCATCCGACTGTATGCCACAGTGGCCTGGGATCTTAATGTGTGCAATGTCACTAGGGCTCTTCATTGTTCTGAAGGTGTGAGAGCAGTACACCCCGAAAGAGAATCGGTAATGATCATTGCACTGTCTTCGTTTGAAGGCAGTTTTCGGAGCGCCAAAATAATAGCCAGGAGTTCAACTTCGAAAAACGGTGTGAAGTCCGGCAGTCTTACTGAGAAGGACCAACGAATGTAAGCAGAGGCAGTGCCTACTGCTGCCTTTTCTTTATTCACAGAAGCGCCAGTGGTTATTATGTTTATTTCCGCATTAGCGTATGTAATCTTCTAACCTGTTATTCAAAAAACTTCAACATTGAAACATAGATAGTGGGGGAAAAATTTCGTCATATTCTATCGTAGTATGCTGATTTAATGCTTTAGTTCTGATTACCGATCTGATGTCTACCGTTATGCTTTTCAGTTTCCTTTGTACAAAAATATTCTGGGTAGTACGAATGCGTGGCCAATGAGTGAGGAGAAAGGCGTCAGGGACACTAATAAAGGCATATTCAGATCGTCTCGCTGAGAAGCCGTAAAATTTTAAGAAAGTTTGTATAGTTAGGGTACGGAATCGGCAAAGAATAGTTGGTATACGAGCTTCCTGGTATATAACATTAATAGCGACATTCCTGGGGAGTCGCAAACACAAACGTAGCGCTTCTCGCTCCAACAGAACTAAAGGTTTTGTTTTGTACGTAGGTCCACCCGAAAATAATATGCGCCCTAATTCTATTATGGGCGTATGTCCATTTTCATTTTATATATCTTGAACAAGGTTTGTCTACGTAAACCACATTTCCTTTCGCTCAACCTGCGCATTAAGCCTGAAGTTTGTTGTGCCTTTGCCACGGCTCCAGTTAAGTTTTTCGTTATCAATATTGCCCAAATAATTTATAGACTTGGCTTGCGGAATTGGTGCCTGCTTATATAGTACAGATATATGAGTAGAGTTTGCTAGTGGAAACGCCAGCAAAGCACTTTTACTGATATTTAGAGACAATGAAATTGACCGCAGCCAAAGTCCGAGGGAATACATATATTTTGCAATTTTTGATGAAAAGAATAAGTACCACTGTCTGCAGCAAAAACGCGATGTCATCCGCTTAATTGTAGACAGTTATATCTCGTTCAATGGAAATAGAGATAATGAGAATACTAAATAACAGTGGAGATAGGACCACCCTTTGAGGAACTTCACGTTGTTGTTTGAATTTAGATGAGCGATATCCATCCTCTGCACAGTAATATTCCCTTGCTTTTAGAAACTCTGCTACCCACTCCACAACATATCACTGAAAGTTTAAGTCCTGTATCGCATTCAATAAAATGGAGTGCTCGACGCTATGATAAGCTTTAGATATGTCTATTATTACTAGTGCCGCATAGTGCCGTCTTTTTCGGGCAAGCTGTATTCGGCTCTCTAAATCGTCACGAGCACACCAAATTGGGAACTTGCTACGAAAACCAATTCGGCTTGGCTTTAACCCTTTCAGCCCTGGAATTTGTATTTTTGTCAGACAGATTATTAGTACATATTTTATTCATAGTTAACGTCTCAAAAAACCGCAAACGAAAGATTTGGTGAGCATTGTAAGTATTTATTTAATTACAGCCTTTATATCAAATTAGATCATTATGGCCCTATAGCCATGAAATGACAAAAAATAGAAAATTTACTGCTGCTATGCCCCACAATGCCCAAAATCTGAACAAACTCTGTATTTAAAGAGTTGAAGCACTTAAAACAACTTCAAGGATTCAACTTGAAAGTGCCACCTTCTCGCCTCTGCTTGCCCGCGTCATCGTCACCGGCGACCTCGATTCAAATTCTTCTTCTTTACGGCTCCATGTCACGCAAAAATTAAAACAGTGGTTTCAGTCGCAGTGGGGATAGTTGATGAAATACGTCTACAGGAATGAGCAGGTTTGATTAGGTTTTCAAGGTTCTAAGAGAAATGTTTTGTTGTGTCAATCAACGACATCAGGGCCGAAAGGAATAATATAAGCTTGTCAGCTAGTCAAAGATTTATTGTGTTACCTAAAACTCCCGCTATAATTTTAATCAGGTGAGATGTTAGAGAAATTGGTCTGATATTGTCGACGTTAAAATCTGATCTTTGTTTTTTTGTGGGAACCACTCTAGCTATTTTCCAGTCATGGGGTATCCAGGCATTGTTTAAGAAATAGTTTGTAAGGTTGAGGACGTCACTGGGTGATATCTTGAATAAAAATCTAATCATAGGAATTTTTATACCACCAGGACCAGAAGCTGACGAGGGTAAGTTTCTAATTACGCTTGACACTTCAGACAACTTCACTTTTTCGTAGTCTGTCTTCATGTAAGATTTTTGCCAGTTGATTGTTAAAGTCGAAGAAAATTTTTTTGCTAGACCTCTACCAATCGCTTCAAAAAATAATTCATTTCTTCCGGCGATAACCTGTCATAATCAGAGTCAGCTAGAGACGGCAGGATTGTGCGTGATCTCACATATCGGAATAACGCTTTCTTGTTTCTTGGTTTAGAAAGAAAGTCGAAATGTCTTTTGCCATAGTCTTCTTTAGATTAAGCCACCGTGTGTGTAAATGTAGCTGAGACAAATTTGTAATCCGCCCAATTTTCGGAGGACTGATTTGAATTAGCTGCTTCCAAGCTGCTTGTCGTTATCTATAATCGCGATAGCAATCAGAATTTCACCACTGGCTCCCAGACACCCTCTTAGAAGACCAAATGGAAAATTCTGATTTTACGAACGTTCTTCTAAATACCCCACTTCATTTCATGACTTAAGTTTTATTGTTGTCTTCAGTGAGAGAAGCCAAAGCAACTTTTAGGTCATTCCTAAATTTGGAATAATTTATAAAGGTTCGAGCTTGGGAACATGATGGATCCGACTTCATTGTTCTCGTCATTCCTCTAAGCCCCACGCGCACCAATGTCCGAGCTCCACTACCACTACATTACACTATATAGGTCATCAAGTTGTATATTTGTGTATATGCAATTAATTTGTTGCCCCGCCGCGGTGGTCTAGTGGCTAAAGTACTCAGAAGCAGACCCGCAGGTCGTGGGATCAAATCCCGGCTGCGGCGGTTGCATTTCCGCTGGAGGCATAAATGTCGTAGGCCCGTGTGCTCAGATTTGGGCGCATGGTAAAGAATCTCAGGTGGTCAAAATTTCCGGAGCCCTCCACTACGGCGTCTCTCATAATGATATGCTGGTTTTGAAACAATAAACCCCACATATCAGTCAATAATAAATATATCACTATCATTCAAGACTATTTTAGTCCAGATCACCTTTGATTCTACTTCGTCCCTTCGCGGTTATTTTGAGAAACGAAAAATGCCAGCGCACTTCTAACGCGTACTTGAGTACTATACCGCACTAATTTTACGACTTGTAAAACCTTCGTCACTTAGATTTGTCGCTTCAAGTGGTTACGTGCAGTTCAACGTGTGTACCACATGGGACGTAATATAAGGAGTAAACCATTGTCAGTTATATTCAACCACTCGGTTCACTGTCTTGCAAGGAGCGAACCGAGCTTTCAAAGTCGATCGGAGTTTTGTTTACGCGAAAGCGGGCGCTGTAGTCCGACGAGTACACAAGACAGTCTCCCCAATGTCCTTTGCCGAGCATGTTATGAGTTGCGTTGTATAACAACTGACACATCGAGAGCTACGAAACGCTTCGTTGGCCCAGCTGTAGCAAGTTGGCTTACAGTGAGTGTAGCCAAACTTGATACATGGCTGTATTTTATGTTTTGCTTTATGCATATCATTGAAGGTATGCAGAGTTATTCATTTACGAAACACTCCTGTTCAGATTGGCGATGCTAGAGAAATTACGTAATTTTTGATAATATTTCATGATGAGATGTGAGGTCTTTTCTGTTAAACTCAATTATTGTGGGCATGTCAGGCTGATGACACATTGTGGCTCCAAACTTGAATAGCACTGCATAATGCCATCGAGCTTCATTATGCACAGTGTTCTACAGTTTGACAAGCATGAGTGAGTGGCCAGGCTCACAATGTATTGATTGCATTGAGTTCTCAGATGCACCGGCGGAGTCTATTATAAGAACTACTTTTTTTCTTGAAAATAAGAAAGCACAAAAATGAGTAAAAAAACACCTGATATTGCACTTTATCGCATGCAACGGCTGGCACTATCAGCCAGACGGCAGTTCTCACCTTTTTGAAAACAGCAGTCTGAAGCAATAGCTGTGCTCTCAACTGGCCCTGAACCGTGAAGTATGACTGCAGGTTTGACACGAAGCATTCAGCAATGCACGACGCACAAAGGAGAATGACCGACTGATCGAAGGAGAAGATACTGGTGCTATCAAGTAATCCACTGCGCAGACAAATAAAAGTTTGTCAAAGTGGTCATCTGAGATTTGAGCTTGATCAAAGCGAAATAAAAGCACTGTGTTTATTTCTACACATGCTACCCTGCTTTTTATGCTCAGCCTAGGAGCCGAGTAGCGTCGCATTTAACTGTTGCTGTAATCTGCTCACAAAGCTTCCAAGTGTTATGTTACAACAAGCATTGTCTTGATCGAGCAGTTCATTGAAGAAAAAAAACGGTAGAGTTTTGTCAGATTATTTTGGAGCTCTCTTACAATTGAGCGACCGTTGCCGAATATTGATGAATAGTGGATCATACACATGGTGTAATTGAAGGCGTGCCAGATTCACTGCCGTATAAGCGAAATAATCATGCATATTTAAGACAGGCTTTTAACTGTGTTGTAACGACTATATGTCCAATAACGAAGTGCGCTGGACTTTCTTTTCCGTAGGTCATGCACAAAAATGTCATAATGGTTTCGAATCCAATAAGTGTAAGGAAATAATGTAAAGTTTTGGCCATTCGACGCCATTAGACACTGTTTTCGTTTACCAGCAGCTCTGCTCATTATACATGACCATTTGTTGAGAATAATAGTGTTTATACCTATTGCAGACTGTACAATCAACGGAAAGAGCAATTTAGTTCACCTTAAGAAAGCCCAGCAAGCCTTCAGGAATAGGTAGCTTTTGATGTATGAATGTGCAATGCGACCACAAGTTGTGCGATAATTTTGCATATAGATGCCACAAGCTAAATCCGTCCAACTGTGTAATATTAGTCCGAAATGTCGAATGAACTACAGGTTCTCCTCAGCGAAGCTTAAAAAAAGCAAACGAGATTGAGACAAGGTTACAAGTGTACGCAATAACCATTACCTTTACAAATAAATTTGATAGCCAAGCAAGAAACACAACTTACAGAAACAGTGGAATTCTGAGGAGAAGTGATGAATAGAACAGAAGTGTCAATGAATTCGACCAATACAGTTCCTTCCAGGCATGCTTCAGCACGAGACAGTAGAAAAAGCACGGGCTGCTTGAACTTTGGCTGTAAAATGAATGAAAATAAATTGCTCGCAGTTTCCAGATATTTAGAAACGTGCTCCGAGCAGAGCTCGCACATCTTTCAAGTTGGTAGCTCTGTTAACGGGCATAATTTTGCACCCCCCTCCCCTATAACGTACGTAAGATTTGTTATATGCGTTACAGATATTGAACTTGTTTGCAGGGATTGGAAAGGTGGTGTGAAGGTCAGTAAAGCAAGAGGGCCCGGGAACTGCAGGTATGCTTGAATGTTTCATTTCATTAAAAGACATCCCGTGTGAAGGCCGACGCCTTGCTTTATGGACCTAAGACTACCTGTTTGCCAGATCGTGTCCTGCATTTTCTATTCAGCGTTATTGAGCTTTGAAATTTCTTACATATCAATTGAACGGATGTAGAGTTCGTCCTAGCACGCGCACCAGACGCCCATGAGACCTTTTATTAAACAAGTCTTGCATACATTACTTTAACTTTTAGTATATGCACCACTTACAGTTACTTCAGAAAAACATTGTCGGCTCAAATGATACATAAGCCATTAACCTAATTATTACAATCAATTTATCATACATGAGTATTGGAATGCGTGAGCGCATGCGCATGCTCAAGTGTCAGCGCAGCTTTGTTCTGTTTAGCAATTATAGCAGTCGTTGAGAATACTTACGTCTGTTTTATAAATTCTTTGCACTTGGTTTCTCTGTTTGAAGTGCAGCGAGCTCGTAGAGTGAGCCTCGGTATATCTTCTGTGACCACTTTTGAGCGAAAAAGCGTGTTTCTAAAGTGCCTGCGTTATGAAAAAAACGTACACGCACTAAATAAAACAACATATGCATGTAATTATTTTTTTACAAAACACACCCAGCACAACTAATAATGAATAACTGTCTTTTGTCATATAAGGTAAATATTAGTGCCACTCAATGGTTTCAGAATAAATAATTCAAAGCACTTGTCGAGATCCTTGCTGCTTCCTCCTTTATTCTCGGATGGCACTGCTAGGATTGAGAGGAGGGTGCTGTTGAAATATATCTTTAGACATTAAAAGTTGTTGCGAAGTAATATACGTCAGCGCTGTTGATCTTTGCGGTGTTGAATAAAATTCAAATAATTATTAGAGTTCCTTAAAAGGGGTTGTTCTTTAATTTGAACTTGCAGAGGTGTTTTTCTTAGATGGTGTGGTTTTGCTTTAGCATAACACATTGCTGTGCAATTATTCGGTGAATCAATTTAAATACTTACTTGTACGCAACCCTGAGAATAACATTTGAAAATGGAGAATACCCGTCCATGTCTTGCTGTTTTTCTTGCTGAAAAAAGTTGACGAAGATGATTATAATGATTGAAGATACTTTTCTAAATAGTATACCGGGCAAGTGTCAGTTTATATTATTAAAACTATATCTCGTCGGATTCAGTATAAATATTTTCATATCCGTTTAGAAAAGAATTACCATGCATATACTATTACATTATTACAAAGGACTGCCTTTTTAGCGGAACTAGGCTGATGAACTCGATGTGCTTGCTCAATTATTGTGAACTGTAGTTCATGAAGTATTATTCAAGAAAGGATCCTGAATTATGCCAAGTGGTCGTAGGTTTTAGTTGTTTGAATACAGCACTTTCTCAGAGGTCAGCAACTGAAATATTTAGGTTCATGGCGACAAACGCTGGCTCACTGTTTGCAGCTTGTATTTATTGCAATTTACGTGTCATTAAAGTGCAGAAGCCTCTTCTCGCCAGTACTAAAGGTCACCCTGTAAGCTTCGTATTTGCATGAACGTCACTGCTGAACCCTAAACCACGCCTCGATTGGTCGTAATATTAAGCGTAACTCGGTAAAAGTAACCTAAGCAAATATTAGATGAGAAGAGATATCTTCCAACACGTAGTAATATATGTAAGAATTTTCATTTTCATGTGGGGTTTAAAGACCCAAAACCACCCTATGATTGCGAATGGCAAGTGTTCTTGGTGCACGTAGAGAAGCAGGAACGTGGCACTTGTCTACAAGGCATATTTGACTGGTCACTTCGCGGTTTCTTAGCACACATTTGTAGGCACTCAACCGTCAAATATAAAACATAGAACACTCTAAACTTATGAGTCGGAGTTGCTAACACAGCCGTGTTGCCCGCTATACTACCAGACATAATTTCAATGTTGACCTTTTCACTAGCATCCTATTACCTAAACTCCCCCAGTCATTTGGCTCCCCAGTTGCTCGTGAAAAAGGTGTGTGCTTGTATTAGGCAGCATTTTTAGCTTTGTAACCTTTGAGAAACTCTAAAATCAAGTTACAAAAGGTAGTTTTAATTCTCTAGAATGAGAAAAAGAAAGCTTCCGGTGCATTCTTGTATTTTATGTAAAGTGCTGTTCTCTATACGTGTACACAATATCCAGCTGCAAGGCAAACCGATTACCGTCGGAAATTAAACCCACAAATTTTCGCTTTCTTATAGAGGTATAGTGTAGTGTGAATTCATGACCGTTATCACATGATTAGATTTTAGACCTAAAAAAGGATACTATAAGTAAATGCTACTGAATATCGTTTTGAATTCACGTGTGTGATAATGACGCTTGTGTGTCTGCCAAACAGCATAAAAGATTTTATAGCTGAATGTGCTAATTTGTACATCCAATTCTACAAGGTAAAATTCATTAGCAGTATGCGTAAAATTCGCTTAAGCATTTTCTCGCAAAACAAAACAACCCTATATAACCTACACCTTATGAATGCCGTTGTGTACAGTGAAACTGTTTTTGCTCAATACTGTAAGGCTCTGTAGACGGCTCACTGATTCAAAGTACGTTCTACACCACGCAAACACTAAAAATAAATAATTTATTACCTTGGAACTCTGTCCAGATCGTGGCAAGTAGGCAAAGCCACACAGCACGAAGTTTCCGAAAGCCATGAACGTGCTGCACATCAATACGATGGTCTTCTCAGCTAAGTAGATGCGAACAAAGTCTACCGAAGACTGGAACAAAAACCTATGAATTATTCCCCGGGCCTTCCTCGAGAAAGTGAGAAAGAACATTATTCAAGGTAACTGTGAACATAGGAAGGTTTTGGTCCCTAGTGATATTCTAACTCCTTTATTTTTTATTTTAGTTGTCATGCGCTCTGAGATGGCACAGTAAACCCTTGAAGGAACGAGTTCAGGAGTGTGTAGTTGGCCGCCTGATGACGTCTTGTGCACTTAGAGTGAAGAAACGTACGGGAAACATAATACAACCTTAAATGCGACTTATACCCATGCATCCTAAATAAGGCGCTCCTGGTGCACATGCCTGCAGAAATCTGAACAAACCAAGTGTGGGTTTTTAAAACAATTTTTCGCAGAACACTATTAGGGTATCAGAAAAGCAGCTTGTTACTTTATAGTGTAGAAGAGGGGTAACATAAAAGTGAACCTGCCAATTTAGAGTTGTTTAGTGACAGCCTGGACTCGTTCGCTCTAAGCATAGGGTTGAAATTCAGTATTGTGTACTTCGATAAGTCAATTTCAATGAGTCGACCACTCATATGATTTAAGTCTTTGAGAACACAAAGAAGACGCTTACTTGACAGGAGTACGCATGTTCTATCACTTCCAGCCAATCGTTTATGAACGCCGAAAGAATCATGCCATGTATGACGCATAAGATGCCGGGGACACACGCTCTTCTTAGTCTTTGCTTAATGTATAGGACACATAACAGGACCTATTGAAAAAAAAAGAAATAAGAAGCTATTAAAAGGATAAGTAAGAGAATTGGTTACAAAACCTATTATTTAATGGACCTTAAAATCAGGAGATGTCTATAGGCGCCTCCCATGCAAGTCACAGCATGTGGTATGAATGTTCCAAGCGAGTTCTCATTAAGTGCGACTTTCGTATTTGGCAGGCATCTGTCTAGGTTTGTTATTATTGTACTGAAAAAGTCAAACTATGCCAGTATGAGCTCTATATATGTACTTGTAACTATAAGAACAATTGCTACCGTACTGAAGTCAGGTGCAACTTCAGCCTATGCCATAAGTTTCGGCATGTGGTTCCCCCTGCACACGACGGGGATCATAAGTTTAACGCTACAAATGAGCACAAAAAACGCTATGCACACAATGGCTGCATAGATAACCCGGAACCACACTTTTTGCACACTGTTTTTATTTTTTGAGTGCAGGCTATATGGTGCAAAGTGCGGCATATAAACTGTGTCTTACTGTTTCACCGAGAGGGGGCTGTCGTGGTAACTCCGCCCAATTAGGCTCACTTATTTGTGTGACCGCAAACACTACTGCATATATAGGGTAGTTATTTTGCTTTGCGTATTTGATAAGTGTCATTGTTTTAAGGTATTAAATCTTGAATAGTGTGAAATTGATTATAGTTCATGCTATCTCAACGAGATTTGTATGGCGAAGTGTTTTGCTGGAAGTAATAGCCTCGAATGAGGCACTCATGCACAGTGAGCAATCATAGACATTGTGTTTATAATATTGTTGCGATTGTACGACGCTTCAGTCATATACCGTCCCCGTGCGAACAATGCTCCCGAACACCTCAGCACCGCTGCTATGCGTCGCCCTGTCCTATACCAAACACCCATACTCGGAAAACTGAGCAATGTAGCTTCTTTGAGGTGACGCTGCATTGAACCCCCGACTTGAAAACCCTCTGCTCCCCAAGACTACAGACGTCTACCTCCTCGCTGAGGAAGTGGATGGCCTGCCTATTTCTGCCCTCATTTCCACAGGAGCGCACATTTAAATTATAAGTACTAATCTCCGTGCTTGGCTAAATAAGGTACTTACACCGCTCGAGTCCCTATTTGTGCTTTTCGCCACTGGAGGAACTGCGGCTGTGCTCGGAATGTGCACCGCACGCGTGAGCATCCCCAACCACCAAACTTCCGTTAAGTTTCTTGTTCTTGTTCACCATTTTCACGACGCCATCCTCGCACTCAATTTCTTGTCTTACCACTCTGCTGTCATTTACTGCTTCGCCGGTGTCGTACAGCACAAGTTACCTTCATGTACTGTCTTTGTTCGGCTGCCATCATAAGCCCCAACCTTCTTTGCTGCTGAACTGTGCCCGAGAGTACCAGGTGGTGATTATGTGGTGACTTTATCTCCGGGAGTTTTGTTGGCGCGGCACGTGTCTTATTCTTGCACAGTTGCTGCTATTACAGCGAACAAAATGTGCCTTCCCTTTTTGAACTAAGGACACAGCCCTAACGCTTACCCCAAGTCAAGACTCTCGGCACTCAGTCGTCATCTAAAGAGTGCCAAATATTGTCTGTGGCACACTAATTGCGCACTGTTGTTTCTTCAAACCCCCATAAGAATGATGCAGCTGGATCGTCAGCGTTGCACAACAGTGTGATGAAGCTCATTTTGTCAGACCTTTTAACTTATCAAAGAAAAGACATTGTGAAATCCTGAAGACCTACTGGGACATATGAGATTTTGATTGTAGGCCCTCAAGTTGGACCTCGGAGGCCAAGCACCACACAGATTCTGGTGACGCAGCTCCGACCCACAAGGGTCCTTGCCGATTGTCCCCATCAGAGCGCCAAGTTATTCAACAAAAGGTAAAAAAAACGATCACAAAGGTCATTATTGAGCTTTATTCGAGTCCGTGGGCGTCTCCGGTAGTGCTAGTTGAAATAAAGATAATACCTGGCATTTATGGATGGTATATCAGCGCTTACACCGAATCACTATAAAGTATGCATGCCCGCTGCCCCACATTGGTAATTCTCTGGACTAACTTCACGCACCAACCTATTTTTATTCAATAGGCCTGCGCTCCAGTTACTGGCAAATCGCAGTAGACAAGCCTCGACTGTGAGAGGACTACCTTTCTAACGCCTCACAGTGTCTACCAGTTCAGAGTTTTGCCGTTCGGCTTGTGCGATGCGCTGGCCACGTTTGAGCGTACGGTGGAAACAATTTTGCGCAGCTTTAAATGGTTCATCTGCCTTTGTTACCAAAACGACATCATTGTGTTTGCGCCAACCTTTGAGGCTCATCTCGACTGACTTTAAACACCAGCAAGTTGCCATCCTGGGACACCTCCTCGACTCATCTTTTATCCGCCCCAATCTCAACAAGGTTCAAGTTGTTCTAAAGTTTCCTGTACCAACTTGCACCAAAGACATTCGCACTTTTGTGGGCTTGTGCTCGTATTTCAGACAATTTGTCAGAAACTTTGTGGACATGGCACGCCGTACAACTGACCCTAATTAGAAGGACTTGCCATTTATGTTGGGTCATCATCAAGACACTGCTTTTTTATGCCTCATTACTTTGTCGACGACTCCACCGATTCTCGCCCACTTCGATGGGTCCGTGCCTACCGTTGTCCGCACTGACGTTAGTGGCTACAGGATTGGCGCTGTGCTAGTGCAATGACAATACGGTCATAATGGAGTCCTTGCTTATGCGATTCTTTATTTTGAAGTAAGAAAACAAATCCTCGTCCTGCACCATAAATATATAGCAGGCAGCCGGCAGCTTTATCCTGTTGAACGAAATAATTCCATTACTTAGCGTGAATGCCTGGCAACTGTATGAATAGTTGGTGAATTCCACTCATTTTTATAAGGCCGATATTTCACCGTGACCGCAGATTACCATGCGCTATGCTGGCTTTGATCACTCAAGGATCCAACAGGGCGCCTGGCTCACTGGGCACTCCAGCTTCAGGAATTCACGTATACTGTAGTCTACAAGTCCGATTTACTTAGGTCCATAATGTGTACGTTGGAGTAGCTGACTCAAAATGCTTGGTGCTTGGGTTTATAAAGTTTTGTCACAATCATGATTGATATAAGTCTATTGTTGAAACTTTTTTGTGCCTCGCCTATGCTTAGACCCTACCGTATGGTGCCCGGGCGTCGCCCCATATATTGAAAATTTAGTGAAGTTACACAAAACGACATAAACAGTCGACTACAAAGCTAAGTCTTAAGGTCTATAATGTTTACGTTCAGGTAGCTCTATTTGAAAAACTGGTTTCTGCTTGTGTTTTATATTATTCTGTCAACATTATGCTGAATTTGAGTTTACTGTTCAAACTTTTTTTTCGCGTCTCACACATGTTCAGACTCTACAGTACGTTACCCGACCGGTAAGTCATATAGCTTAAACTGAGTGGCAGAAAGTGGCATAAAGCTCCATAAAGAGTCGACTACAGAGCTAAGTTCCAAGGATCATAATAACTGCTTTGAAATCGCCGACAAGTATAAAAGGTTTTAGGTTGAAGGTGTTGTATATTATTCTGTCACAAGTTTAATTCAATATTAGTCTGTTGCTAAACTTTCGCGTTCTGTGTCTCACATATGTTTCGACTGTACCGTACGTTACAAGAGAAGTGCCTCGTATAATGTAGCTTTGAGAACAGACATTATGGACGAAGAAGCCTCGTGCTTTGCCCCTAACGCTCAGAAATCATCAGTTCATACAGCTGCCCACGTATTTAAGTTGGGAGTTAAAAGAAGCGCTGCCACGTACTACAGCAAGACAACCCAAGAACTACCATAGCTTGCCATTACCCTAATATCTCATATTTATCTTGCAACATAGAACTGATGTCACTCAAAGTTCATTTTAGTAGCGAAGCTTAGGCACACAGGTGCTTCTATACTAGATGCAAAATTTGCCGGGGCTACTTACAACGATAAAGAAAAACACGACTTCGAAAGCGATGTCAAACACTTGCTTTGAAGTCCAGCTAATCCATCCAACGTCGTTGAACAAAACATAGTATATTTCGTACATGAACGCTGCACATGTTCCGGCACACGATACCTATAACAATAAATATATACGTCAAATGCTTTAACAACAATTCTGCTAGCCACGGCTGTGCCAGCAAACTGTTTTACAGGAGCTAGGATATTCCATCCATTGTAATTTTACAAATATAAAACAAATGACTGGTGCTAACGAGACGACAAAAAAAGCGCACTGGCTAGGCGAATGATGTGTACAAATGTGAACCCCGTCAGCGTAAGCATGGGGGTGAGTTCCGTACTGCTTTAACATCGGCGCTTTCACACAACAACGGAATTCTCGGCATATGCGCCGAAGAACCGCTAACGAGACCGTGTTTTTATTACGTGTACCACGTATTCTGAATATAAATATACACATTAAGTGTACATTGTTGCTGAATATATAAAAATATATCACAACCATAGGGCAACTATATTACAGCAAATAGAGCGAAGAATCAGAACACTGAGCATGAAAGTACCGGTGTTTTATATATCAGATTAGTAGGAATGTAATTACGAAAATAAAAATAACATAGCAGGCATATAAAACTGTGCAAATAATTTACTGCTTTGAAGCTTCAGACTTTTACAAATAAAGAAACAAGAGGCTGAATAATTATTATTATGCTGTCAACGTACGCAAGGAACACAAACGACGTTATTTTTATATTCAAAGTCAATTGTATATCTTTGGTTAATTTTAGGCAATTTCAATCTTTTCAGAAGAAAACCAACGTGGGCAATTTATTTCACAATATCCAGAACTTCGTTGTGGTGAGTGACAATTGTGCTAAGAAAATAAGATCCTTAAAGCACGAAAAAATGCTAGGAATATGAGGAGCGAGGTAATTAAAAGAATGATCAAAGAGTAACCTTGCTTTTGATATAAATGAGCAAACGGATGAGCTGGATTCCTCACTATTTTGGAAACTTACATGACTATTACGTACCGCTACTACTGACTGTTCTAGCAAAACAGGGCACTAATTTCTCCAGGTATAGGCTGTACTACATAGTATAGGGAACACAAGCTCACGCAAGGTCACCAGGATTGAGACGGATATCTCGAAAGAGACAAAAGAAAAGCTTGTCCCAGCAATCACGCTTGTGCCGTGAATGTCCATCACATTCAGGGCGTTGTGGCCGACTGTAAAAGCCGATAAGCTTTAGCCTCAGCAGAATCAAGATGCGGAAAATAGGTTAATGATTAATGAATTCTTCATAACGCATGGGCTTGTTAACCAATACGTAACACCTGAGGTTGGAGAAGCTTACAGAAAGCAGCGCCAATTCAGTGATTCTTTCGAACAGGAAAGTCATAAATACCGTAAAATCAAAGCCTTGTAAAATGAGATTCAGCACACGTGGCGTACTACTCTTCATTATGTATTCCCCTTTTGTGTAATTTACTTTGAAATCTTGTACTTACCATGTACGCAATGTCCATGAGAGTGTACAGAACAACTTTTTGTGGAGTGGATGGGCCGGTCTTGATAAGTTCCAGACTGGCCAGGATGGCGCATGCTAGCACCGCCAACTTCACAGATTGGCCAATATTCACAGTAGTCATGGCGTCAGAGCTGAACATTAAAAGAAAGAACAGACGCGTGCACGAAAGGCCAACCTGCCATTCTTAGCAATACTTTGTTACGTACAACTCTTTTATCCCTACTTATAAATTACTTACATTGTGCACAAACATAAACTACTCACATTTCGCACCTTCATTTGGCGGTCGCAGTGTTTATTTCGCTCTCCGAGTTCTACTAAGTACCACTGTAATAATCCTTATGTTTTATTATTTACTAAAGCTTGTGTGCTTTTGTGTAACTATGATTGCATGATCATAACTGTATTGATGTTATATGATGTGTCAGGGATGCACAGTTTGGTGTTTGTTGATGTCCGTGAATACTTCGCATGTACGAACTTTGGTATGCACGTTATTCTATAAAAAACTGGTCTAATTTATTGAATACTTCTAATTTTATGTATTACTCTTACGTATTTAGAGCTGGTGTTCTTCCTGCAATAATCTGTGATGAGGTTGGCAGTATGCCTTGAATAAAAGAAAGAGAGTTGAATAAACTAATAAGTATGTCTAAAACTGTTAAATTTCTTTGATTGCTGTCTTTCGGTGTAACTTGCTACATACTTTAAAATCATAAATGTGGAGGAGCCACACAGCTTTTTTAAATTTTGAGTTCCAAACTTACGACTCCTGCATAAGCTACGCTGATGAATTAGTCTTAATATCACTTAGTTTTTGGCGCCATAGCTCCCTTAAAACTATAGGTATGGATGCATATAGGTCTGTGAGACGGAAAGCGAATTTATATGCAGCTTTGCTTGCCTTTCATCAAATTCTTTTGCTTTGAAGAAAGTAAGAAATATATTGGTGGCATTGTAGTACGAAAGCTTGTTACACGAACATCGGTTCTCCAATTTTTGCACATGGGCAAAAGAGCCTTGCAGATTTTGTTCTTTACAGGTTCTTGCCCTTGTTCACCATGAACTAGAAGTTAATAAAAAACGAGTGCCCAAATCAATTTGTTATTAGTACCGCATCAAAAGTAGAATTCTAATAGCATGCCTTTGCGTTGAGTTTGTAAGAAGTACCACTTAAAGCATGTCGCAGGCTTTAAAGTACCGCTTTCATGTCACAATTCAGAAACATTTCCTTTTAAAAAATGAGACGAATCAGCATATATATCAAGATACTCAGTATTTAAGCGTGTTAATGTTTCAATAAAAATATACAATTTCCGTCAGGCTTTACTGTGCCCATTAACGTGTTTTCGTCAGCTCAAAAAGCCCTTGCAGCTGCGCACGAGTGTTCGCTTGGAAATTCTTTACAGAGTATTAGTAACTGGCAGCGTGAAGCATTAACGGTAGAAAATTTACTTCTATTAAAATAGAAGCCAACATAAGACAAGCTTAGAGTTCGGGAATTCACGTGAAGCACACATGCAGGAAGGACTTCAGTCGGCCGTACTTGAGTATACACGATTACGGTGTACATTAGCAGCTGTTCGATCTATATTGCTGCTATGTTAGCCATCAATCACTACAGCAAGGCAGAGAAACTCGCGCAATCTACCGAAATGAGCATCAAATCTCTGCTTCTTATGTGCCAGAATAAGCTTGTTTGCCATTCTAAAGTCAGTTCCATGAACACACTAAACAGTGGCAACGAAAGGCTCTGTAGGGTCATATGGGTTCCCAGCAATGTATTCAGATAAATAATTGCTAGTCGAAAAGTAAAAACAAAATACAAGCGCTTAGAATTGTTAGGGCTGATACCATTCTCGCATATTTGACTTCAGCATTGTTTTTTTTTCTCACTCCAGTTAACAATGTGAGGTCTTTATTGATGTTACCCTCAGCCTTTAGGTTTCTAATACAATTATAAATACCTTAACCGCGAGGTTTATTAGGTGGAATGGAATGCATCTGAATTGTTAGAACATTTGTCTACTCAAATGTATGCGTAAGAAAAGAAGTCCCAGCTTGCAAGAACTATTCTGGCGCACTAATATATAGTTAGGTTGATAAGAATTAGTCTTCAAAATGTCTTCGCTTCTCTGTTGTGTCTGTTTTCACACGCCCCGCATGTTTAACACAAAAAAGCCACTTAGTACAGTATTTAAATTACAGTTTCATTTCTGATATCACATTTTGAATAAATTCAGTTAGTAACAAACACTAGTGTCCTTACATGTTCTCTTTTACAAAGTAAAGTTTTTTGTCACCTTCATGCATTTCACATCGCATTTGCCGTAAATAAACTTCTTATGCTCAATTGATTAGGGATCCTCACTCTCGGGATTACCACCATACAGAAGTTCATTTTCAATACTCTTCTTAATATATACCAAAATTACAATGAGCCAGTGGTGGTAAATAAAACATTGCGAATGAATCAAGTACTGTCTTTTTAATATAGAAATGGCTCGGTAACGAATGACTTGTGCGTGTCCATACCACAAGCTCGCTTTATATAGTTGATACTAAAACGACTGCATTTTTCGAGTACATAGCAGATAATGAAGAAAGAAAAAAAACGCTCATTCCTGTACTTTCCTGGTTTTTTTTTTGCTGTGATTGTGCAGTTCGCTACCCGCTTCATGAAAGTTAATTGGTTGCAAAATCTAGGTTTGATAATTTTTCCTTTAGTTTCTACCAAATATGGCAATATATAGGTCAATCATTTTTCTTTTCATGACGTGAAAATGGGTTATAGCCTTCACTAAATGCTGAATATCGTCAAGAATTACTCAAAAATTGGGGGGATACACGATCCATAACGCGAGTGATTGCTTGAATAAGTGCCACCACGTTAGTTACCGCAAAGCTTTTAGCGAGCATTTCTGGGCCTTCTCAAGGTATAATGCCAGACAAAACTTGTAAACGCCCTTTGAATCTGCGTTGTACACATGAGCGTGAATGATTTTTACTTCAGGCTCGGTAGCCAATTAGGAACACGCGTGTTTGATCATAAAGGCAGTGGTTGAATTTCAATAAATGCGAAATGCTATAGGCCCATGTCCTTAAATTTACCCTCACCTGCAGGTTCCCCATGTGGTAAAAACTTTCAGGGCCCTCCGGTGATGCGGTACCCAAAAATCTCATCGCAATTTCTGCATGCGACACCCTAGAACTGTAACTAACTATTTATATGTCTGGATAAAACGTAGAGATATGCATTAAGAGAAAACTCAGTGCGGGTCATATCCTCGCATTCTTTGCTTTGTTATGCTCAAAAAAGTTACTTCACGTCTGTTAGGCACAAGAAGAGAACTGCAAATAGAATCGGTTCAGTTCGGCTCTAATCAATACCTGGCATGGTATAGGCAAAAAAAAAAGGTGGGGGGAGCAGCCAGCGCCACACCTTGGCACCAACAATTTCATATTGCTGCATGTTCAAGTTTTCCGTCTGAGAGGATCCATAGATAGTCGACAATGAATAGCGGCGTGGTTGGATAACGATGCCCCTGACTGGCCATCGATAGCGACGCCCCTCTCTGCTGCTCTGCCAAGCGGTATAGCGACAGTTAAGAGCGTCGGAAGAAATAGACGCATGACTAGGTGAATACCAACGGCAGGCCTCGTATGGGCGAGGAGAAGAAAAAAATGGGCTCCAGCGTCCGAGTGCTGCGACAATAGCGAGAGACATGGCCAACTCTGTGGCAGCGGAAGCAGCTATGTTTGTCCTCTGCAGTTCTCCATTTCGTCAGACTGTGGGACGTCGGAAAAAGCTTATGAGTCGTAGCATTGCGCATTCATTGTCATCAGTCTGCAGACAGAGCATGGCGTCGTTCGGCGTCTTGCAGCCGCATCGAGGCTTCCCCGATTGCCGAGGAGCCATGTTCGAGTCATAGTCCTACCGAAAGGAGGCCTGGATCTCAAAAAGGTTAGCCTGATTCGTCTAGCCCAAGCCCTGGAGATGGCAGCAGAACTGTTCCCGGAAGAAACACTGGAGGATATCGTCTGCCCGAACATAACTCAGAATATCGTTGTGGTCTTTACGCCAGCGTCCCGCAACGCGGGTGCCTACACGGCGTTGCGACTCATCCACCTTGGCTCGACTGAGTGTCACGTTTAGGCCTACACGGCCGCTTCTGACGATACCTGCAAAGGTGTCATCTGAGGCGTCGACGTGGACATCGATGAGCGACAGTTGGTGGCAATGATCGTCAACCAGCGCAACCCTAAAGCCATGGAGGTGCATCGCATCAAAGAAACGACTACTGTCGTGGTTCTCTTCAGTGGTCTCAAGGTGCCCAACTATGTTATGTGTGGTTCGAGCATGCTACGGTATACTTTGTACAGGAGACAGCCTGACGTTTGTTATGGATGTGGGGCTCTCGGCCATCGTGCCGATGTTTGCCCGACACCAATGAAGAAAGTGTGCCGCGGGTGTGCTGTCAAAGATCCCGCGAACGATCACCAATGCCAGCCGGCATGGGCCTTGTGCGGGGGAGGGGGGGAATCTAACGGCTGACAAGTCCTGCCAACATCGATTCCAAGTCCCTTACTAGGTAAGGCGACGAAGACGGCGTAGAAAGGCCGCCAAGAAACGCAGGCAGCACCAAGAGGGTCTGACGTCACGGGATTCGAGCGTGGCACCAACCTCAAGGATGCGCTCTCCCTCACCAGATGTTAAGAAGAGTCGCAGCCACTCAAGAAGACGCTCTCGCTCCAAGAGGCGCGTCCACTCCAAGGGGCGCTCCCACTCCAAATGACGCTCTCCCTCTAGGCTACGCTTCCAAGAAGCTCCCAAGACCTGGGTGGATCGTGCTAAGCCAAGCCCGGCGCAGCAGCCAGAACAGGTAACGCACGCGGCACTGCAAGAGCAAAAAGAAGACACTAGGATTGCATTCTTACTTCAAGAAAATGCTAGCTTAAAAGCGCAGCTTCAGCAGATGAGGGTCGAGTTTGAAGCCCTCAAAAATACAGCACAGGCCCCGGTGTGGTCTTCGTCAGTAGAGCCGCGGCCGGCTGAGAGAAAGATAGGTGCGGAAGGGGAGGTAGTGGGGGCTTTCGACTTGGAGGTCTTGGGAGCAATCTAAGATTTACAAAAGGCGGTAGCACGCAGGTGGAATGCTTTGACCTCGTAGCATGTAAAGTTGCCATGATCGATAGCAGACTCGCTCCAGGCGGGAACTCTTTTGTCCCGGTGATGCCTGTTTCACTTGTTCCCTCTGCGCTTCCCGGTACACCAATGGATCAGGCTCCCGTCGATATGGACGTGCCGTTAAGTCGGCAAATCAGTAGCAGCAGGCATGGCTCCGAACGCAACTGAGTTCGTCATTTGGCAGTAGAACTGCGCGAGGTTCAGGAAACGTAAGGCCTCCCTCCAGCAGTACATTGCTTCGTTGGCAGTTCAGCCGCATGTGATTGCTTTACAAGAAACCATTGACGCGGTGGTTGCCTTGCCCGGCTATCAATCTATATCGTTTAGGGGGGAGGGTCAACGTGGTCTGGTTGTCTTGGTTTCGAAGAAATGTGCGTTTTTAAAGCACACGCTTGCGCTTGGCAACCCTACTTTGGAAGCTCAGCTGGTGGAAATTATTCCGAGTAATTGGCTTAAGTGCAGCATATTTGTACTGAATGTTTACAGCAGCCCTTGAAATCACAAGCAGGTGTTCTCCTCGGTGGTCGCAAAGGTGGCTACCCTTGCCGGCAAGCCACCGCTCGTAGCTATTGGTAACTTTAACGCACCTCACCTACCTTGGGGTTATCGAAAGGCCACTGTTAAAGGGAAAAACCTTGTTAAAGCTATGACGGACTGTTCCTTGGAGCTGGTCATGGACCCTCAGTTCCCAACCCGGTTGGGCGATTTCGTTTCAAGAGACACCACTCGGAATCTGGCATTCATCAGAAATGCGGGGAAAGTTCAGTGGGTTAACTTGCAGGAAAGCCTGGGAAGTGATCACTTCATCCTCGCAGTCACGCAGGGAACCCGGGCGGCTACACCTAAAGAGTACAGGGTGATGGACTAGGACGAGTTCAGGAAGCGCCGGAATACCGTTGAGACCGAATATGCCACGTTAGAGGAACTCTTTTCTCGAATCGCGGCGGATGAGCTCCTCACCACCAAGACTGTCCAAACCGACTTACAGGTTGATACGATGGACTCGCGTCTTGCGCATTTATTGGAGGCAAAAAAATCGCTGGTTGAGAGATGGCGCACACAAAAGCTAAATAGGAGGCTCCGCAAACGCATAGCTCTGCTCAATAAAGATATTGAAGAATATTGTCAGGAGCTTTCTTGGCAGCAATGGAACGAGGTTTGCTCAAAAGTAGATGGGCAGATGCGCACCGGAGGTAAATGGAACCTGTTGAAGGTACCACTCGATCAGACAAACTCCAATAGTAACCAGAGGTTGGCAATTGACCACTTAGTTCAAGCACAGCGGAGCAGTGGAGTCACTGACACCACTTTACTCAAGGATTTGGCAGAGCCATACCTTCCGCTTGGGCCCTCCGGGAACTGGGATTACCCGGTCTACCAGAGAAGGCCGCTCGAGAAAATCGACTCGCCCTTTACGAACCTTGAGATCGAAGAGGTGCTTCATGCGCTTAAGAGCCGCTCAACCCTTGGTCCAGACGGCGTTACAAACAGGTTGCTGCGCAATCTCGACGGAAAGACAATCGCTAAGTTAACCGAGGAGGTCAATATCCTCTGGGCAGAAGGTCGTGTACCTGAGAACCTGCGTACCGCCTCGGTAATACTCATTCCCAAGCCGGGCAAGGTACTCGCCATGGAGAACCTCCGTCCCATTTCCCTCACATCTTGTGTGGCGAAGGTGATGGAGCATGCGGTACACAACAGAGTATCTCGGTATATTGAGGATAAAGAGCTGTTTCCGTACAACATGGTAGGTTTCCAGCCGGGTCTCTCCACCCAGGTTGTGATGCTGCCAATTAGGAGGCAAATTATCGATTGACACACCCGATATGTTCGAGGAATATTGGCCCCTGATCTCGCCAACGCCTTCGATACGATTTCACATCAGTTTATGCTGGAGCAAGTAGAGCGCATCGGATTAGGTCCCAAGTTCCACGCCTATGTTCGCGCCTTCCTCAGGGACCGCAAAGCCACCATAAAGGTTGGCGAATTAAAATCGGAGGCCTTCACCCTGGGTGCGAGGGGCACGCCAAATGGAGCGGTAATTTCACCCCTTTTGTTTAACATGGCCATGAAAGGCTTCTCGGAGCGCCTCTCCACTGTAGCCAATACCAACCATGCCTTATATGCCGACGACATTACAGTCTGGTGCATGGGCGGTTAAGATGATGAAATGGAGCAGGCGCTCCAATCTACTTTGTCAATCACAGAACGTTTTCTGCAGGGTACAAGGCTCCAGCTATGCGCTTCTAAATTGGAGTTGCTTCTATATTGGCCAGTTCAAACCGGAAGAAGGAACGAGTCACTGGTTGATCAGGTGCAGAATACTATAACCCCACGGGATGGGCAGTCGATTCCAAGCGTCAATTGTATTCAGGTGCTAGGCTTCCTTCTTGAATCTAACGGCAGAAATTCACAGGTTTTGGCTCGCATCACCTCCAAAGCAGAGAGCATGTTCAGACTAATATTGAGGGTTTCAAGCCGCAGGGGAGGGCTGAGGGAGAGCAATCTCCTTCGGCTCTTCTATTCATTCCTGTTGAGCCACATTAGTTACGTGGCATCCTCGCTAAATTGGTCTAAACGCGAGGAGAATAAACTCGACACTTTATTGCGTGAAAGCATCAAAAGCGTACTAGCCCTACCTATGAGTACCAGCATGGACCGGCTCATGAGTCTGGGCATGCACAACACCCTCACGGAGTTGACCGAGGCACAAACGCTAGCTCAGGTCGCGCGACTCTCCTCCACGAAAGCTGGGCAGCGTCTCCTACAGTCACTGGGATATCATACGGCAGGGGAGGAACAGAAGATCTTCTTATCACAAACAATGAAGGGCACGTACGAGGTGGCACCCTTCCCGCGTAACGTTCATTCACAGTACAATGTTGGCCGGTGAAAGGCACGGGCCAAGTCTCTCCTTGATTTCGTGGCTAAGTCCACGGGTAGTGTAGCTTTCGTCGATGCGGCGCAATACGGCCGCTCCGATTGTTTTGCCGCTGTGGTGGTTGATCATCACGGTCGCGTACTCAACTCAGCTTCCGTGCGGAAAGCGTTTGCCTCCGTAGCAGAGCAGGTAGCGATAGCCTTGGCGATGACGGACCCTTCGCGTCCAGAGATATTTACTGACTCCAGGGCTGCCGCCCTGGCGTTTGCCTCTCGGGTAATCTCTACGAAGGCGGCCGCTTTTTTAAATTCCAGGAGTGTAGTAGGCCACTACACAATCACCTGGTTTCCGGCCCACATGGGCTCAGAGGTGCGTCCGACTCTTCCCAACGCCAACGAACTTGCCTATAACCGTGCGCGAGAAATCACGTGCCGCGGCGGTCCGGGCGGGTACGGAGATGGGTTCGCGGATAACCTTAAAGATCCACTTGGCACCTTTCGCAAAGTGACGTCCCATTATCAGTTGTCTAGGCAGAGGTACCCGCTTCCGCATGCCAAGCTCACTCGGCCACAGTCATTGGTTCTTCGGATGCTACAGGCAGGTTTATTCCCATCTCGTAGCACATTCAGCCACTTTGCTCATGGCATAACTACAGGATGCGCTAGTTTTGAGGCACATAACTGCACACTCGCTGACATGCTTTGGCCGTGTCCGGCGTTACATGGTGCAAAATTCAGCACAGAATAAGACTGGGAAAGGGCTCTTAAAAGCCCCGAACTCTCAGTCCAATATTCGGCAGTCCAGGAGGCCTGCGAACGGGCGGAGAGCCACGGTCTTCTAGTCCCGGCGTGGACGCGGCCAGCCACTGCGGCGGGCACCTCTAAGGGGGGCGTTTGACCAGTTTTCCAGGACCAAATAAAATTCATTTCACTTCACCTAGACAGCATCACGTCTGCTTAGCTTTGTGACGGAAGGACGCCGAGCGCGCTCAAACGCGCATGCGTCCAACCAACGCAGCACGGCGTGCGAAGGCAGATCGGCACCTGGCGTGGCATCACCGGCGTGACGCGACGAAGCGAACGCCGGCGTGCACGCGCGCCGGGCCACGTCAAAGTGTTTTGGTGCCTCGAGTGTGGGACGTAGTCATGTTCTCACATGACACCCTTCTAATCATTGTCATGTATGCACCAGTCACATACCTTCGTCATCCAATGGCGTCACGTAATACCAAATATGGCATTAGTGAAGCTAGCCAAACGAAAGCGAGTGCATCGTGAGCGTGGCATGTAGTCATGTTGTTACATGACACGCCTCTCATGATTACCATGTTTGCACTAGCCACATACCTTCACCATCCATTCACGCAACGTATTATCAAATGTGGTACATGTGAAGGTAGCGAGACGGCCACTAGAGTTCCATGAGCATTGCGCATAGTTATGATTCATGAATTACATGACATTCATGTCATGAATTCCACGTTAGGGCCTGTCACTTGAGTTCGCCATGCAGTCATGCCGCACCATATTATTTTCAACATGTCATGTGAATTAAACCACCGCAAGAGCAGCAAGACCATGAAATATAAATCATGACACTCATGAATTCTGTCATGATAGTCATGTTATGACTAGTCATTTATGCTCGTCATATAGTCATAACATGCCATACCGAATTTGGTATGATGCCACTAACGAAACGGTCAGGAGAGCTAAAAGTTGTAGGTGGCTTGATAGCTAGATAGATAGATAGAGAGATAGATAGATAGATAGATAGATAGATGCGCTGAAAGTCGCCGAAAATCGCTAAGAAATTCTTCGGATTGAAAAAATAGGAAGATCCCACGTGGAGTCGGAATGAAAGATATGCGAAGCACGAATGAGGAAGGGTGATATGTCACTTTAAATTCACAACAACGTTACGAGGTGGAGGAAATTATGCCTTACAGTACTTCCGTGTCATGTTTATTATGTTTGGATGTGTCGTTTACCTTCGTCATCTATTCAGATCACATGATGCCAAATTTAGTATATGTGGAGCGGGGGAGTTTCGACTCCCTCCCACGCCTAACCGTGCGTGGCTTTGCCGTGTCCGAGAAAAAGGGGATCCTGGGGGTTGAGCCGACGCTGGGTGATTGGACCGTTAAGGCCCCCCGGCAGAGGCAACACACCCCTTTGGCCCCGGCTTCACGTAGACGGCACCCCTGAGCTGACCCACCCAGGGGAATCGGCCGTCGCCTTTTCCTATCTCTCTCTCCCTACATCTTCGTCTTTATCTCTTACTATTTATCTGTCCTGTCTTCTACTCTCTTCCGTTTACTTCCAAACTTTCTGGCGGCTAGGGTTAACCCTGTGCAAATAGCCTACCTTGGTCTAGGCGCATTGGGTTATAGTGGCGTTGTACGGCTGGCGTCTGCAGGTTTCAGCAATTTTAAACTTGTAGCGTCCCCTCGTTGGGCTCCGTGGTGGGTGGCCGCCAACGCTGCTGAACAACAATAAGGAAGACATTCATGGAGCATTCCCACTACTGTCTGATCGTACCGGCTTAAAGCCGGTACGCACCGATGATCTCACCAGAGAAGGATTGGCCACCCCCTCCCGTAGGCATTCGTCAATTAACTCACGGCCCTCAGTCCCCACCAGCTACGGAGCAACTGACCACGGTGGCTGTCAGATCTGCAAAGCAGCAGAGGCTGCTAGGAATCTCTGGATACGGACAGGCCACCATTGGAACTTGAACTTAGCAACGTTTAACGTTAGAACGTTATCTAGTGAGGGAAGTCTAGCTGTATTATTCGAGGAGCTAGAAGGCATTAAATGGGATATAATAGGGCTGAGTGAGGTTAGGAGGACAGATGAGGCCTATACTGTGCTACAGAATGGGCACGTCATTTGCTATCAGGGCTTGGCAGACAGAAGAGAACTGGGAGTAGGGTTCCTAATTCACAGATACATAGCTGGCAACATAGAGGATTACTATAGCATTAATGAAAGGGTAGTAGGCATTGTAATTAAACTGAATAAAAGATACAAAGTGAGGGTAGTACAGGCTTACGCGCCTACATCCAGCCATGATGACGCTTCAGTTGAAAGCTTCTATGAAGACGTGGAATCGGCAATGAGTAACGTAAAAACACAGTATACTATAGTAATGGGCGACTTTAATGCAAAGGTAGGGAAGAAGCAGGCTGGAGACCAGGCAGTAGGAGATTATGGCATCGGCACTAGAAACGCCAGAGGAGAGCTACTAGTAGAATTCGCAGAACGCAATAATCTGCGTATTTTGAATACCTTCTACCGAAAACGAGAAAACCGCAAGTGGACATAGAGGAGCCCTAATGGCGTAAATAAGAACGAAATAGACTTTATAATGACTGCACACCCAGGAGTCGTGCAGGATGTGGAAGTGGTTGGCAAGGTAAGATGCAGTGACCATAGAATGGTACGGGCTCGAATCCACCTAGACTTGAAGAAGGAACGACAGAAACTGATACGCAAGAAGTCAATCAATGAGCTAGCACTGAGAGGGAAAGTACAGGAATTCAGAGTGTCACTGCAGAACAGGTACTCTGCTCTTAGCGAGGAAACCAACCTTAGCGTAGATACAATGAATGATAATCTGACGAGTATCATCACGTAGTGTGCAGTGGAAGTTGGAGGCAGGGTAGCTTGACAGGACACCGGCAAGCTTTCCCAGGAAACGAAGAACCTAATTAAGAAGCGTGAAATCATGAAAGTGTCAAGTACAACAGACAAAATAGAACTGGCAGAGCTTTCGAAGTTGATTAATAGACGTAAAGTATGCGATGTAAGAAGGTATAACATGGAGAGAATTGAGCACGCTCTGAAAAACGGAGGAAGCGTTAAAGCAGTGAAGAGGAAACTTGGGATAGGCAAAAGGCGGATGTATGCACTAAGGGACAAAGAAGGCAAAATAACTACCAATATGGATAGGATAGTTAAAATAGCGGAGGAGTTTTACAGAGATCTGTACAGTAGCCGAGACAACCACGACCTTAATACTATAAGAACTAGCAGTAACCCAGACGACACCCCACCGGTAATGATAGAAGAAGTCAGAAAAGCTTTGGAGAGCATGCACAGAGGCAAAGCTGCTGGTGAGGATCGGGTAACATCAGATCTGCTGAAAGATGGAGGACAGATTGTGTTAGAAAAACTAGCCACTCTATTTACGAGGTGTCTCCTGACGGGAAAAGTACCAGAGTCTTGGAAGAACGCTAACATCATCTTAATACATAAGAAAGGAGATGACAAGGACTTGAAGAATTACAGGCCGATCAGCTTGCTCTGTGTAATATACAAGCTATTTACAAAGGTAATTGCTAGCAGAGTAAAGAAAACATTAGAATTCAATCAACCAAAGGAACAAGCAGGATTTAGAACAGGCTACTCAACAATTCACCACATTCATACTATCAATCAGGTAATAGAGAAATGCTCAGAGTATAACCAACCACTATACATAGCCTTCATAGATTAAGAGAAGGCGTTTGATTCAGTAGAAATATCAGCCGTCATGCAGACACTGCGGAATCAGGGCGTAGATGAAATATATATAAACATTCTGGAAGAAATCTACAGGGGATCAACTGCTACCATAGTGCTTCATAAAGAAAGCAACAGAATACCAATAAAGAAGGGTGTAAGGCAGGGGGACACAATCTCCCCAATGCTATTCACTGCGTGCTTACAGGACGTTTTCAGAAGCCTAGAATGGGAACAGTTAGGGATAAGAGGTAATGGAGAGTACCTCAGTAACCTGCGCTTCGCCGATGACATTGCATTGCTGAGTAACTCAGGGGACGAATTGCAACTCATGATTACGGAGTTAGACAAGGAGAGCAGAAAGGTGGGTCTTAAAATTATTCTGCAGAAAATGAAAGTAATGTACAAAAACCTCGGAGAGGAGCTGCGCTTTGCGATAGGTAATAGTGCACTTGAAGTTGTAAAAGACTATGTCTACTTAGGGCAGGTGATAACCGCAGAGCCTAACCACGAGATTGAAGTAACTAGAAGAATAAGAATGGGGTGGAGCACATTCGGCAGGCACTCTCACATTATGACAAGTAGATTGCCACTGTCCCTCAAGAGGAAGGTATATAACAGCTGTATCTTGCCGGTACTTAGCTACGGAGCAGAAACCTGGAGACTCACAAAGAGGGTTCATTTTAAATTGAGGACGACGCAGCGAGCAACGGAAAGAAAAATGGTAGGTGTAACCTTAAGAGACAAGAAGAGAGCAGAGTGGATTAGGGGACAAACGTGAGTTAAGGATATCATAGCTGCAATAAATAAGAGGAAATGGACATGGGCCAGGCATGTAGCATGTAGACAGGATAACCGCTGGTCATTAAGGGTCACCAAGTGGATTCCCAGAGAAGGGAAGCGGGGTAGGGGGAGACAGAAGGTTAGGTGGGCAGATGAGATTAAGAAGTTTGCGGGTATAAATTGGCAACAGCAAGCACAGGACCGGGTTAACTGGCGGAACATGGGAGAGGCCTTTGTCCTGCAGTGGACGTAGACAGGCTGATGATGATGATGATGATGAGCTAGCAAAACTGCCATGAGCACGCTATGAACGTGGTATGTTGTCAAGTTCTTACATGACACGCGTGTCATGGTTATCATGTTTCTACTAGTCATATACCTTCGTCATCTATTGACGATAGGTAACACCAAAATTGGTATATTTGGAGCTAGCGAAACAGCCGCGAGTGCAATATAACCTTGGCGCGCCCGCACGCTGGGCATAGCGACGCTACGTTAACGAAAGGGGAGCATTCTATTGTCTGACGCCTGGCGCGACCAGCGAGACCAGAGTCCGTCGGCGCGGCCCGACGGCAACCGGCGCGAAAGTGACATGCTGCGTTGGGCGCAGATGCGTTACCAACATAACACTGCATCTGCCTCTTTTCTTGATCGAGGCACACCGCACGCGCATGCGTCAATGCAATGCAGCGCGGCGCGCGCCTGCGAGTATATGGAAAAATCGGCGCCTGCCGTGAAACGACGGTGCGACGCAACTAAATGAACGCCGGTGAGCACGCGCCCTGCGTCACGTTGAAATGTATCGGCGCCTTGACTGTGACATGTAGTCATGTTCTCACATAACACGCATCTCATGATTATCATGTTTGCACCTTGGTCATCCATTCGCGTCGCGTAATAGAAATTTGGCATATGTGAAGCTAGCGTAACGCCCGCGAGTGCATTATCAGTAAGGCTTGTAGTCATGTTGTTACATGACACGCGTGTGATGATTGTCATGTTTGGTTGTGTGTTTACCTTTGTCGTTTATTTGCATGATGTAATACCGTATTGGGCATATGTGAAGCTAGCAAAACGGCCACTAGCGTATCATGAGCTTAGCATGTAATCATGGTGTTACATGACACGCAACTCATGTTTATCATGTTTGCTCCAGTATCATACCATTGTTATACATTCACGTTCTTAATGCGAAATTTAGTATAGGTAAAGCTTGCGAAACGGCCGCCAGGGGATCATGAGCGTGGCATGTATTCATGTTGTCACATGGCACGCATTTCATAATTATCATGTTTTCACCAGTCACATACCTTCGTCATCCATTGATGTCTTGTAATACCAAATTCTGTATATATGACGCTAGCGAAATGGCCGCGAGTGCATCATGAGCGTGGCAAGTAGTCATGTTTTTACATGACACGCATGTCATGATTTTCATGCTAGTGTCTGTCGCTTGTGTTCACCATGCAAACATGCCATACCATACAAGTTTTGCAACATGCCATGTGAACGAAACCACTGCAAGATCTGCGGGTCCATGAATTGTAAATCATTATATTCATAACATACATGTCGTAATTTTCATGCTATGACTAGTGAAATATGTTTTTCATACAGTCATGCTATCCCATAAGAATATTGGTATTGATACCATTATCGAAACGGCCAGGACAGCTAAATGTAATAGGTGGCTAAATAGATAGATAGATAGATAGATAGATAGATAGATAGATAGATAGATAGATAGATACTAAAAAATGCTTCGCATTTAACTTTCGGTCAGTCCGCCGAATACCTTTAGATGCAAGGGACATTCGACAAGCAGACCTGTAAATATGGTGCATTTTCAATTTTTTGTGTATTTCGTGCGCATACCGTTTTTATTTCACCAACTAGGGAAACCATAATCGCTCATCTGAAAGTCCTACTGAACCTTATCAACAAAATTGATGAAGGACCTTCGAAATTGTTCTTCGCAAATAAACAGATACTCGGATATGAAAAACTTGCCGCTTTTGTTTTAGATTTCGAAATTATCATAGTGTGCATGAGCAGCACAATGCTAAGGAACTGCGAAGCTGATGCACACTTTGCTAGATGTAACATTCGTGGGCCTACGCATGACTTTTCTGAGTTTTGGGAGGCGGTGCTTAATGTTCCGCATTGCTTTCGGAGGCATACTACCAAGTTATTCCTAATAGTTGGCTGCTTTGGTCAAGTTATACTTTATTGCATTAGGCTACTCTTTCAGCCTAGCGTTCCTGGGTAGTCACTTTGATGTCCAGCTACTAGGCCAATCTGGGAGTGAATCAGTTCAGCTCTTTCTCTGCCTCGCCTACTAGTGACGACACACACAATTCAGGTCATGCTTTGCAAGAACCGTATATTCAAGAACTGGTTGGCCGTCTTTGTTTCTCTTCGTTTTCTGTTTCTATCTTTTTCTCTTTTTTGTGCATTATATATATTTTTGTCCATGCCTATTCCTGTTTCACAGCTTATCATTCTTTTTTTTCTCTGTCTCGCTCTTTTTTTCTTTTACTCAATTACTTCCCCTTATCTTTCTCTCTATTGCTCGCTTGCCCTTTATATCTTATTTCTGATTTTTCTCTGATTTATTCTGCCCTTTTACTCTTTTTTTCTCTCTTCTTGTTTAGATTTATTGCACACTATGTTGGACCAATCGGTGCACGTGTCCCAGGAGCGAAGATGAGCAGTAGCAAGAGCAGGCGCCGGTCCGTCGTGACCCCTTTTTCTGCTCACCCTATACTGCGGTTGCACTGTTGAAAGTACCCTTCTACCTTCCACGGTCCGCCATATGTTTACGATTTCTCTACATTCTGGAATGCCCTCGCAGACTGGAAACATATTAAATAGGCAGCTATTTTCGAGCATTACGCGGGGTGTGTTACGGAGGGCATTACTTTCTAAAATATGTCTCATGTATGGTCAATCACATTGGAAACTTCTCCAACATTTGGTGCAGAATAGCACAATCACCGTTTGTCTATCTTTTGTTTCTTGTTAGTTTGTCTGTTTCTGCGCTGATTGTCTAAGATGCATTCCTCACTAGCCCAATCTGAAACGTTGTTTCTGCATAGTGGAAAAATCATATGTTCTTGTTATTCGTAGCGAGAAGTACACAGCTGCTACTAAGAACATTTTTGCCGAAGCGAGTGAAAGTATCTATACTATACGCGTCAGCAAACGCTCGATGCGTATCCTGGTTTCTACAGCAAAAGTTCTATATGACTATGAGAAACGAAAAAAAAATCAGAGCATATGCATGGAGTGAATGAGGATGAGTGGCCGAAGCGTCAGTCCATCCGTCCGTCCATCTATTCGTGCGTCCATCCGCACATACCTGCATCCATCTGTCCATACGTGAATGCATTCGTCCGTCCGTCCACATAGGCATACGTACGATTGACCGTCCATGCGTGCGTCCATCCATCCGTTCGTCCATCCATCCGTCCGTCATTCGTCCGTCCATCCATCTGTCTGTCTCCTGTTTGTACGGCTGTTTTTCTGTCTGTCTGTCTTTCTGTCTTGTATGTATGTATGTATGTATGTATGTATGTATGTATGTATGTATGTATGTATGTATGTATGTATGTATGTATGTATGTATGTATGTATGTATGTATGTATGTATGTATGTATGTATGTATGTATGCGTGTATGTATGTATGTATGTATGTATGTATGTTAATCTGTTTATCTGTCTCTCTGTCTCTTTTTCGGTCTGGCGACAAGCACGAGCTGCCTCGACCTTCCGCGCCCTCCGCTCCGGTTCGTCCATGCCCCACCAACGATCGGACACGTACGGTGACGATCCAGGAGACTGAGAGGGGCACTCGTTCACCGCACACACAGGTACAACTGCGCAGTTGTCAATCAGAGATTACCAGTACAGTGCCATCTAAAATATCCGCACTCAACTGCAGTTGGCATGTGGTTCTAAGAGACAGCGCCATCTATTTTACTGTTCGGGAGATACTGCTGGTTACGCCTGACGCAGGACAATGTTTAGTAAAAAAAAAAACTTCACTCCTAGAAGCGTCCGGTAGCGGTGTCATAAGCAGTCTCCAACAACTGTGTTATCAGTTACGTCGTTCGCAGCGTCGTACTCATGCACGAACGCCATTGGCTGCGTTGTCAATTAGCTCGCGATGTCAAAGGCTCGCAACAATGCGGAGTTGCGGCGTCAGTATGATGATTGCGGGAGCTCGTTCGCCAGGGCGAACGCCCGCTTTCGGCAGGAGTTTCTCTAGCGATACTTTGGCTTTGGCTGCGACGTGGGTGACCGCGTGAGGTTCTAAAACAACCACTGTGAATAAAGGTTTGCGAAATGCATTTTAACCACTAAATACGCTCTTCCATTACCAGAATCTTGTGAGGCGCAATGTGCGGCATAATCACTGCAGTAAACCCCAGTGTCCAACTGCATTAGGAAGCAAGAACATGAAATGAATAATTGTGAAAAGCTTCAGTGCAGCGTCGGCTTGAATCCTTTGCTGAACGCCGGGGCCAAACGCGTCAGCTATCGCTGGTTATCTATTTGTATGGAGTAGTTGGGCGGTGATTTTTTGTGTGCTACTTTGCTAAGCTTTGCTGAACCGCTCGCTGAATGAGGAAGGTCTACGCTATTATTCAAAGTTTTTTTTTACAAGATAGAGCAAATTCTGTTTTTTTTCCTAAGATGGCACCTGCATGATACCCTGAATGAGGAACGTTGTTATAGACAGGGAGATCCTAACACCAGCAGAGCTGAAAAGAAGCCAGGCAAATAAATTTATTGTCGTCGAAGCTGTTTCAATGCGCAAAAAAATTTTATGAACGCCACTTTGATGCAACACGATGCAAAAAATTAAGTACTGTGCCCTTGCAGATAATCGCCAGTGGGCTGAAAAGCCCAGCGTCTGATCTTAACAAGGCGATGTTAAAATGCTCGTTTCTCGAAAATTCTGTTGTCGGCGCTGGTGTCCTTAGTTGTGAACGAGAAATTGGTGTTGTTCGTGCAGGAAACATTCTGTGGAACGCCATTAATAAACATCATGACTCCGAGCCAGTATCGTGCCTAGGCTCACTGCGTGTCAATGACATGTTCTTCACATAAATAGTGCAGGCAAATACTTAAGAAAAAAAACAAACCCAGCGCAGGTGTCATTATAGTGTGAATGCTCATATGTAACATAGTGTTTATGAAGAGAAAAGTCATAACAGGCTCCACTTAATCTAGAAGACCCGGTGAGTGGCGGGTTTAAGGCTGATTAATTACAAAGCGCTCCAGCATAATAAATGATGATAACCAGCAGGAGCATAAACAAAGTACTTCTGTAATTAACTAATGCTCAAAATGTTGTGGTGGGCACTTCCCTCCTGCCATTTCAGTAGGCACTTTAGGATAGCCTAATGTGGCGAAAAGTTACTTTTCTCGCAACAAGATTTAGGCGTCGACAGAGAAGCATTGCCTGTTAAGAAGGTGACGCAAGTGGGTTCAAAACACGCTACCATCATCTTTTCTTCAAGGGAAAGCTCAAGTTCTCTGAATGTTTCACTTTTGTTTCTTTTTATCATATTTCTTCAGTGTTTATTACATCCCTCCTCTTTTATTTGTCTTGTAGCTTTTTTTTCACCACTCAGAGTCACATATCTGAGTTTCTCAGTTTTTCAATAAACGTTTTCTCTCTCTCTCTCTCTTCTGTACATTATGTGTGATGATTAGCGCTCAGGTTATGTTTATTTTTTCTAGAAACATGGAAATAAACGTAACTTCGTATCGTTGTGAAGATAAGCAGTATTGCAGACTCAGAAGTCCCCGGCTTCATGCTACCAGTTTTTCTAATTCACGCTACATGGCATGGCTGGTAGCACCACAGGCCTTGGTAGGTTTATGATTTTCATATTCAACTATCATACTCTGATATCATATTCTACTATCATATCGGTTCTCTGTCTGTACATTATATGTAAATTTACCATAGCTTTCGTGAATGATATGCTGTAGAAAATATTAGACAAGT
Organism: Rhipicephalus microplus; assembly: GCF_043290135.1. Taxonomy (NCBI): domain Eukaryota; kingdom Metazoa; phylum Arthropoda; class Arachnida; order Ixodida; family Ixodidae; genus Rhipicephalus; species Rhipicephalus microplus. Next base: position 9,569,876 of record NW_027464588.1, read on the forward strand.
TCACTACTAGGCCGATTTCTTGCATTGGGTATAAACCATGCTCAGAGGAAAAACCACAGGGGACATGTGTACCTCACTTCTACATCTTATAGAAAATTACAATCACACTTACTTCCTTTAAAATGTAATAGATTACAGTGGTCAGTTAGAGTTCCAGAAAAGTATCTGAGCAGTTACAAAAATGTAATAAATGACATTAAATATTGTTGCCATAATGGAGTGACCCAAGTTCAGTCATACTGGTGTGGCTTTCATAATAGAGAGAATGCTGAAGGTTTGCATGAAGCCTAAGGCCTACTGTGTATTCTGTGAGGCACACACTGTTAATTTTCAGGAGGAGTTTTTTTTCCAACGTTTTCATGCCAGCACAGGACAATCTCTCAGGGAAGCACGACATTCTGATGTAGGAACACCTTGCACACTAGCTCATAGTTGCACAGTGCTTTAATGCTCCTGTGCTCTATGAAGCATCGCACTTTGCTATTGCTGCTGCTCGAGTAAGGCGTTGCTCGTAAGGCCAAAGAAAAGGTGGAAAACAGGTTGTGTAAGGGGGGTTGGTACAGAGCCTGTTTCACCTTTTCCTTCGCCTACAGGTTGGTTGCATTTTTGGGATGTATTTTAAATCACATGTTCGGGGTGGGAAGAGTCGCAAAAGACTTATTACAACATGATTTTGGAAAAAAGATGCATTACCTGTTATCAATTTATAAAGAAATTAATCCAATTATCTAGAATGTTTGTTTCAAAAAATCGATTATATTGTTGCGCAACATTCCTCTCCGCGTCGACTATCGCCGACTGAATGCCGTGACCAAAAAGGACGTATACCGCTGCCCCGTATAGAGGACGCAATAGGCTGCTTACATTCGGCCTCTTATTTTTCCTGCGTAGACTTACGATCCGGTTATTGGCAAATTTCGATGCACCCAGAGGACAAGGAAAAGACTGTCTTTGTAACCCCTGATGGGCTCTTTGAATTCAACGTGATGCCATTTGGACTGTGCAATGCACCGGCAACGTTAGAGAGGTTTGTTGACACCATTCTGCGTGGCTTGAAGTGGAACATCTGCATGTGCTACCTCGACGACGACGTCATCTTTGGCCGCACGTTCAGTGAACACAACTCTCATCCGGATACTGTTTTGAACTGCATCCGAAGCGCTGGCCTAATTTTAAACTCGAAGAAATGCCACTTCGGAGACCACCAGACGCTTGTGCTCGGGCATCTCGTTGACAAGGATGGCATCCGCCCTGACCCCCAGTAGAGAGCAGCAGTTGAGGCGTTCAATGAGCCGCGTTCCATCAAGGAGCCTCGCAGTTTCCTGGGGCTTTGTTCGTACTTCCGCCGCTTTATTCCGAAGTTTTCCGACGATGCGTATCCTCCCACATGCCTCTTACGAGAGGACAATTCCTTTGAGTGGACTCCAGAGTGCGATTCTTCATTCCGTCAATTGAAGTTTTTGCTGACGTCACGACCCGTCCTTCAGCAATTCAGTCCTTCTGCTCCGACAGAGCTTCATACGGATGCTAGCGGCATAGGTATTGGAGTCGTCCTAGTAAAACGTTACGGCGACCGCGAACACGTCATCGCATACGCGAGTCGCTCCCTAAAGAGGCCAGAACAAAACTTCACTGTTACGGAACAAGAATGTCTGACGGTATTGTTTGCAATTCAGCAGTTTAGGTCTTACCTGTACGGACGCCCATTCACAGTCGTAACCGACCACCACTTGTTGTGTTGCTTGTCAACGTTCGTAACCTTTGTGGCCGCCTTGCGCGCTGGGCACTCCGGCTACAAGAATGCAGTTTTACCGTCGCTTAAAAGAGTGGTCGTCGACATGCTGACGTAGACTGTCTTTCACGTATGCCACTTAGCACAACGGACTGTGAATCTGGTGACCTTGACCAGCTTGTAGCGTCTGTGTCGCCTATGTTCCCGGACTACCCCAGTTTCAGAGCAGAACAGCGGAAGGACGCTAAACTAGCACCACTATTCGCCGCTGCCTCCGCTTCCACTATTGCACGCCGTTTCTGTATGCGTGATGGACTGTTGTTCAAAAGGAATCTCTCCAGCGGTGCCGTGCGTTTCCTTCTAGTGGTCCCGGAGAGCCTGCGAACAGTTATTATGAGTGTCATGCACGACGACCCTACATCTGGACATTTAGGTTTGGCGTGGACGCTTCACTGGACTAAAAAACGCTTTTATTGACCGGTTATGCAGAAGTCCGTTGAGAGTTATCTGGCGAGCTGCATGCAATGTCAGCGTCACAAACGTCCATCAACTGGTCCAGCTGGTCTTCTACAGCCAATGCATACTCCAAGCTCACCTTTCGAACAAGTGGGGATTGACTTTCTGGGCCCCTTTCCAAAATCGGCTAAGGGCAACCGATGGATAATTGTTTGCGTCGACTACCACACACGCTACTGCGAGACGGCGGCCGTCCCCTCCGCAACTGCCAGTGAAGTCTCGTCGTTTTTGTTACAGTACGTCATCCTCCGACACGGCCCACCTCGCCTGATTATCAGCCATCATGGATGACAAATCACAGCAGATGTCGTAGAGGAGCTACTCCGTTTATGTGAATCCCGCCTGCGTCACTCGACACCATACCACCCGCAAACTAATGGGCTGACGGAGCGTACCAACCGCACCATTATCAACATGTTGTCTATGTATGTCTTGTGAGACCACAAGAACTGGGATGACGTACTCCCGTTCATTACTTACGCGTTCAACACCGCGAAACATGAGATTACAGGCTATAGTCCTTTCTTTTTGTTTTATGCACGTTCGCCCCGGCACACAATCGACACAATTTTACCTTTCTGTGATCACTACAATGTCACTGTCGCCGAGACTCTTTGCCTCGCCGAAGAGGCACGTCGCATAGCTCGACTACGCACATTGGCATCGCAAGACAAAACGAAGGCTCGCTATGACATTCACCATCGACCAGTGATTTATCGCCGCACTGATCTGGTGCGGTTGTGGACTCCGATGCGCAAGCACAGGTTATGCCAAACGTTTTTGGCCACTTACGATGGACCTTTTGTCATTGTCGACAGACTTACAGAGGTCAACTATGTAATAGCTTGTCTCACGGCGAGTGGTCGACGAGCTGCCAAAACTCAAGGGGTTCATGTTGCCCGCCTGAAACTGTACACGCCACGAAAACTCGACTGACTCGTCCGGCGGCCTTTGTATGCGCGGAGAGGAATGTTGCGCACATGCACGAATACAAAGAAGCGTATACGGTAAATGCACTTGTCGCCCAGAGCCAGAAAGGAAGAACAGGATCAGGAGGATCTCTAACCAGTCGGCCGCTTCTGAGCTTCCCCTCACGACCTAATAAACGGCCCCTTTCAACCTCTACCAGTCTCTTTCAAACACAACGATATTGTAAATTTACAAGGAAATGTAATTGAATACTAGTAATCGGTCATTTTTAACATGCTGAGCTGCTGATGAGAACGAACGCATTTCGACAGCTCCGTGAATATCGGCTGATAGCATCAGCTCGCGCGACCATCGCCCCACCGGCATTCCCGCACTGTCTGCGCCCTGGCTCAACACGACAACGCCCAGCTGTGTGGCCCCACTGGCTAATGACAGACCTGCCGGACGCCCTGGACGAGGTCGTGGGGTTGCCCCCATGCTCTATTCTTTCGAACACCATCGACAACTTGGACTAACCACCCTTGGCGCCGTTTGCTTCAACGTTGTGCGTGAGACGCTCGCCAGTACAATTCCGGCGTCTCGCTGGTTGCATCTGGCGGCGGCAACGCTCCCACGTTATGTGAACCATTATCGATGGCTGCAGTGGGGCTTATGATGCAGCCATCACAACCAGCCTCCGCTCCGAAACGCAGTGCGAAACGCGTGGCTGACTCACAATTGGAAACAGATGATTTGTCTGCTTCAGCCACACCGGCAAGCAAGCGCGAATGCCCCTCTCCGGCAGCTGTTGCCTCGCCTGGCACCGAGTCTAAGTACTAGGTCGTCGTAAGACCACATGAGTGCTTGACGTATCAAAATTGTCAGATCACCTCCTTAGTCAGCCTTCGACGCCTGCCTCAAAACCACCGCATTTAAAGATTTCTCCATTCACCATCCCACTAACAGCGCATCTGTATGGGTGCGTTCGCTGGCTGATCTTGACCGCGTCACCCAACTGCGAACTCTGCCAGTCACAGCTGATTGTAACGTGCAAGTGCAAGCGTACTTGAGTTCTGGCTCGGCTTGCGTCGGTATGTGGTCTCTGGGGTTGACCCAGGGGGATCGCTGGAGGGCCTTGTCGTGCTTTGACCTGCTCGACTCACAAAATCCCCACAGCTTGTTATATGGGCTGTGGACGCACGTGCTGCCTGGTCACTCTCCAAGGTCCTCGATCGCCACCAAACCGCATTACGTATTATAGATGCATCCTGCAATTCTATGTGTACAAGCTTGGTGTGGTACACTACTATCGGTGTTTTCGTACCGGTCACATGCGAGATTCTTGTCTCCAACTCGCAGACACTTCCATGGAGTCCGCCGAGACAGGCACGTTCAAATGTGGGCTCTGCGAAACGGATGATCATGATATAACGTCCAAAGATTGTCCTGTTAAACAGAAGGCTCTTAAAGCCCATCGCCAACGCCAGCGCTGCCAGCGTTCAGTGACACAAGAAGAAAGGGATGATGACATTCCGACTAGCAATCGGTTTAACTGTTGTCCCCCTCCGAAGAGGACACACCAGCATTGGTAGAACCGGACAGTGCTCGCTATGAAGCCCCCACGTACAACGGCGCCATCAAGCGGGGCAAAAAGCGCATTCAGCAGGCAGCGAATACTCCTAAATTGAGTGTTACGACGACAGACGATCTGGCGAAGCTTGACCAACAGATAGCGCAGCTCCAAATGGAAGTCAAGCGCCTCGTTCAATGCAGAACCCATCTCGCTCAACCTGCCGGACCAATTGCGATGTGCGGTACAGATGTGCCGTACGCTGCTTCTGTGCCGTAGTCATCCTCCGCAAGCGTGTCAGCACCAGTCAAGATGACTCCGGCAGAGCTCCTCCACTTTGTTACCCGGCAACTCTAAGAGCTTTTAAAAGTGTTGCTCACGAACCTTCCACCGAAATGTCCGCTCCTTTAAAAGCAACGCTGCCTCATTTTTCTTCGTGCAGCAAAAGACTGGAATGACCTCCCCCACCATATTGCCACAATCACCTGTCCATCATTTATGCATAGCGTCACAAGCCATTTTTCAAGCTAATTCAAGGCTTTTTTGTACGTTTTTGTAACCCCACTTCTTATGTAATGTCCCCCTGGAGACCTTTAAGGTAATAAAATGAAATGGAATGAAATGAAACGCGCCACCACTATGTCCCGCAGTGGAACTGCTGGGAACTTGCAAATAAAGTTGGTGAGTTTCGCTATCGCCTTGCCCTAAGGAAGCTCCCGGCTTGGTGCCTGCTTTTACGGGAAAAGAATTCGCTTCCATGCATCCCTGGATTCACTGCGTATGCATCCCCAACTATCCCTCATCGACGCTGGGCCAATGCGTTGGGACCTCCAGGCAAGGCTGCAGTGTATGTTGTGACTACATATCCTCAAACGCAACTTCCCGTGCTGCCGTGGTGTTACCAGTGGCAAGAAGTGGTGGCAGTGCTCGTTAGACTTCTGTGTACTGATGTGATTGTGGTTTCAGTTTATGTGCGTCTGTATAGTGGCAGCGCTTCTCGATTGCATTTGGGGTGGCTGGCTCACCTGGGTCAAACCTACTTTGGGTGCCCAGTGCTAGTTGGGGGAGACTTCAATGCACCTCATCAGTCGTGGGGCTACCCTTCTTCCAGTGCTAGAGGCAACATTGTGCTTGACACATTTACAGAGGCGCACTTTGTCCTTCTGAATACCCCGGCCATTTCTACTCGTCACTGGGATCATTCCTGTGCTCCATCTTATGTGCCCGATCCCTCGTGATGGTTGGGCATGTGTAACGTTTCGTGGGACCTAGAACCAGACTGCTGGGGGATCACCATCCGTTGATAATCGGTTTGGCCGCGTATAACCAGCGCCACCTCTGAGGTCGGTGCCACACAATACTTTGGGCCTTATTCCGCTAGGAACTGAATGCCTCGATTGCGACTACAACGTCTGATCCATTGCGGGTGTTAACCAGAGCTGTACAAGCCGGTATGCAGTCAAGCTGGGTAGAGGAGAACAGACCACATCCAAATATACATCTTCTGCGTCTGTGGGCAGCACGCCGTCGTGCAGAGCTAGCATTGAACCGAGATCCGGCTGCCGCTGAGCTTTGTGATATCCTCAACAGACTCACCGCTGCACCCGCGTCGCTGCGAAAAGCGTCTCGCTCAGGAACGGTAGATGGACTGGTGCGCGTCACTCGATTCGTCTTCAACCGCCTATATGGCAAGCGTTCCAGAGCATAGAATTAGGCACCCGTATGCCGGACCCAGCGGCCAGTGCCTGTCTCTCTTGTGGATGCACGCCAAGCCAGTTCGCTCCAGAAACAGTTAAAGCCTTTTTCCTAGCCTACAACCTGGTCCCACCACAATTCGACTGTCCGTGTAACCTACCTTCGGAGGTTGGCGCGACTCCCAGTCAGTCAGATATCGAAGGCATGCAAGCCCCGTACACGATGGCGGAACTCCAGGCAGAAATTGACCAGGAAAAAGTACGCAAGGCACCAGGACCAGATGGCATTTCTAATGAAGTGTTCAAAAACACGGATGGTCCTGCACTGAAGTGGCTGCTGGACACACTTAACGCCATCTGGACGACCAGAGAGCTGCTTGAATCATGGAAGCATGCCTAAGTTGTGCCGATACCAAAGCCAAGAAAGCACCCAAGCAACCTCTCCAATCTTTGGCCGATTGATCTAACGTGTACATTCTGCAAGGTTCTTGAACGCATGTTGGCGTTGCGCATCTCTTAGTGGCTGGAAAAGCACGCCTGGTAGGATCCGGCACAGATTGGCTTTCTACCGCATCTAGGCACGAAAGATGGCCTAGATCATTTGACGTCCATGCTGCTTGTGGGAAGAAGATCAAGCAGCATACGAACCTATCTCGCCATGGACGTTCATAAGGCCTACGACGTCAGCCACTCTGCGATCATTCGCATAATGCAATGGCTTCAACTTCCGCCTCGCGCCTGTGACTTTGTGGTGTCTTTTCTGGCACACCGTACCTTCTGCATCCGAGTAGGCAAAGAACGAACCGGACACTTTGCAATGAAGTAAGGTGTATCGCAGGCCTCGGTGCTGGCCCCGATACTCTTCAATCTTGCCCTGTTGCCCCTCGTGTGGCAACTAGCACACATTCCAGACGCATTTTTTCTCCTGCATGCGGATGATTTCACTGTGTGGACACTACATTCAGACCTGCAACACCAGCAGGAGGCACTCCAGAATGCTCTGGACAAGGCATCGGACTGGTGTGCGCGCATAGGACTTACACTATCTGTCACGAAGGCTGCATTTATGTCTATCACCAACAGACAAGCAAACGCCGATTTGTTTGAGCCTAAATGGCCACGCCCCCACCCCTGTATCCACAATCCGTGTGCTCGGGGTCGAACTGGACGCATCTGGCTTGCGAATGCGAGGGTTCGCTCTGCTCATCGGAAGAGTGCTAATACCTTTTATCTCATTCTTCACATCTCTCAAAAGACCAGACGTGCTTGTTCTCGAATGGTCCGTATTTTGGTGCAATCAATCCTACAATACCGCAGGGGTGCCTGCGCAAGAAGGCGTTTGGTGTGTAGCGACACCAGGAACCCTAGCTAACGGGGGAGTTTCGACTCCCTCCCACGCCTAGCCGTGCGTGGCTTTGCCGTGTCCGAGGAAAAGGGGATCCTGGGGGTTGAGCCGACGCTGGGTGATTGGACCGTTAAGGCCCCCCGGACGAGGCAACACACCCCTTTGACCCCGGCTTCACGTAGACGGCACCCCTGAGCTGACCCACCCAGGGGAATTGGCAGTCGCCTTTTCCTATCTCTCTCTCCCTACATCTTCGTCTTTATCTCCTACTATTTATCTGTCCTGTCTTCTACTCTCTTCCGTTTACTTCCAAACTTCCTGGCGGCTAGGGTTAACCCTGTGCAAATAGCCCACCTTGGTCTAGGCGCATTGGGTAATAGTGGCGTTGTACGGCTGGCGTCTGCAGGTTTCAGCATTTGTAAACTTACAGCGTCCCCTCGTTGGGCTCCGTGGTGGGTGGCCGCCAACGCTGCTGAACAACAATAAGGAAGACATGCATGGTGCATTCCCACTACTCTGATCGTACCGGCTTAAAGCCGGTATGCACCGATGATCTCACCAGAGAAGGATTGGCCACACTGGTGCAGTATCTGGCCACCCCCTCCCGTAGGCATTCGTCAATTAACTCTCGGCCCTCAGTCCCCACCAGCTGAGGAGCAACTGACCACGGCGGCGGTCAGATCTGCAAAGCAGCAGAGGCTGCTAGGAATCTCTGGATACGGACAGGCCACCATTGGAACTTGAACTTAGCAACGTTTAACGTTAGAACGTTATCTAGTGAGGGAAGTCTAGCTGTATTATTCGAGGAGCTAGAAGGCATTAAATGGGATATAATAGGGCTGAGTGAGGTTAGGAGGACAGATGAGGCCTATACTGTGCTACAGAATGGGCACGTCATTTGCTATCGGGGCTTGGCAGACAGAAGAGAACTGGGAGTAGGGTTCCTAATTCACAGAAACATAGCTGGCAACATAGAGGATTACTATAGCATTAATGAAAGGGTGGTAGGCATTGTAATTAAACTGAATAAAAGATACAAAATGAAGGTAGTACAGGCTTACGCGCCTACATCCAGCCATGACGACGCTTCAGTTGAAAGCTTCTATGAAGACGTGGAATCGGCAATGAGTAAGGTGAAAACACAATATACTATAGTAATGGGCGACTTCAATGCAAAGGTAGGGAAGAAGCAGGCTGGAGACCAGGCAGTAGGAGATTATGGCATCGGCACTAGAAACGCCAGAGGAGAGCTACTAGTAGAATTTGCAGAACGCAATAATCTGCGTATTTTGAATACCTTCTACCGAAAACAAGAAAACCGCAAGTGGACATGGAGGAGCCCTAATGGCGTAAATAAGAACGAAATAGACTTTATAATGACTGCACACCCAGGAGTCGTGCAGGATGTGGAAGTGGTTGGCAAGGTAAGATGCAGTGACCATAGAATGGTACGGGCTCGAATCCGCCTAGACTTGAAGAAGGAACGACAGAAACTGATACGCAAGAAGCCAAACAATGAGCTAGCACTGAGAGGGAAAGTACAGGAATTCAGAGTGTCACTGCAGAACAGGTACTCTGCTCTTAGCGAGGAAACCAACCTTAGCTTAGATACAATGAATGATAATCTGACGAGTATCATCACGGAGTGTGCAGTGGAAGTTGGAGGCAGGGTAGCTAGACAGGACACCGGCAAGCTTTCCCAGAAAACGAAGAACCTAATTAAGAAGCATCAAATCATGAAAGTGTCAAGTACAACAGACAAAATAGAACTGGCAGAGCTTTCGAAGCTGAATAATAGACGTAAAGTATGCGATGTAAGAAGGTATAACATGGAGAGAATTGAGCACGCTCTGAAAAACGGAGGAAACGTCAAAGCAATGAAAAGGAAACTCGGTATAGACAAAAGGCGGATGTATGCACTAAGGGACAAAGAAGGCAAAATAACTACCAATATGGATAGGATAGTTAAAATAGCGGAGGAGTTTTACAGAGATCTGTACAGTAGCCGAGACAACCACGACCTTAATACTATGAGAACTAGCAGTAACCCAGACGACACCCCACCGGTAATGATAGAAGAAGTCAGAAAAGCTTTGGAGAACATGCACAGAGGCAAAGCTGCTGGTGAGGATCGGGTAACATCAGATCTGCTGAAAGATGGTGGACAGATTGTGTTAGAAAAACTAGCCACTCTATTTACGAGGTGTCTCCTGACGGGAAAAGTACCAGAGTCTTGGAAGAACGCTAACATCATCTTAATACATAAGAAAGGAGATGACAAGGACTTGAAGAATTACAGGCCGATCAGCTTGCTCTCTGTACTATACAAGCTATTTACAAAGGTAATTGCTAGCAGAGTAAAGAAAACATTAGAATTCAATCAACCAAAGGAACAAGCAGGATTTAGAACAGGCTACTCAACAGTTGACCACATTCATACTATCAATCAGGTAATAGAGAAATGCTCAGAGTATAACCAACCACTATACATAGCCTTCATAGATTACGAGAAGGCGTTTGATTAAGTAGAAATATCAGCCGTCATGCAGACACTGCGGAATCAGGGCGTAGATGAAATATATATAAACATTCTGGAATAAATCTACAGGGGATCAACTGCTACCATAGTGCTTCATAAAGAAAGCAACAGAATACCAATAAAGAAGGGTGTAATGCAGGGGGACACAATCTCCCCAATGCTATTCACTGCGTGGTTACAGGACGTTTTCAGAAGCCTAGAATGGGAACAGTTAGGGATAAGAGATAATGGAGAGTACCTCAGTAACCTGCGCTTCGCCGATGACATTGCATTGCTGAGTACCTCAGGGGACGAATTGCAACTCATGATTACGGAGTTAGACAAGGAGAGCAGAAAGGTGGGTCTTAAAATTATTCTGCAGAAAACGAAAGTAATGTACAACAACTTCGGAAAGGAGCAGCGCTTTGCGATAGGTAATAGTGCACTTGAAGTTGTAAAAGACTATGTCTACTTAGGGCAGGTAATAACCGCAGAGCCTAACCACGAGATTGAAGTAACTAGAAGAATAAGAATGGGGTGGAGCACATTTGGCAGGCACTCTCAAATTATGACAAGTAGATTGCCACTGTCCCTCAAGAGGAAGGTATATAACAGCTGTATCTTGACGGTACTTAGCTACGGAGCAGAAACCTGGAGACTCACAAAGAGGGTTCACTTTAAATTGAGGACGACGCAACGAGCATTGGAAAGAATAATGGTAGGTGTAACCTTAAGAGACAAGAAGAGAGCAGAGTGGATTAGGGGACAAACGGGAGTTAAGGATATCATAGCTGCAATAAAGAAGAGGAAATGGACATGGGCCGGGCATGTAGCACGTAGACAGGATAACCGCTGGTCATTAAGGGTCACCAACTGGATTCCCAGAGAAGGGAAGCGGGGTAGGGGGAGACAGAAGGTTAGGTGTGCAGATGAGATTAAGAAGTTTGCGGGTATAAATTGGCAACAGCAAGCACAGGACCGGGTTAACTTGCGGAACATGGGAGAGGCCTTTGTCCTGCAGTGGACGTAGACAGGCTGATGATGATGATGACTATCATACTACAACTGGCAGTTCTTTTATTCTCCTAGAATCGAAAAAAAATAAAGTAGGATGAGGTGGAGTGCATGGCTCTTCAATCTTCCTTCATTACTTGTGCTTTTCGTTTCCAGCACAGATTTTAAACTTGCCCCGTATTAGGTTATATGAAGCTGCTACCCTTACGACAACCTGCCACTGGTGCAGGCAGTCCTCGTATTGTTCATAAACTTGATTCATGTCGCTTTGTTAATTTGTTATCGCATCGGACAAAGCGAAGATATACGGCCATAAAATTGCAGTTCAAATGACTTGGTACAGCACTGGTCCAGTTTGGTTCTTCCGTTTTATTCATTGTTCCCGGGTGCACTGAGCATGATTCCTTGTGAAGAGGGGAGTTCGGGCAACCAGCGCGAGGCAAACCTATCATATTCTCTTGTTTGCGCGAATGTGACCATACCTGCCTCAATAGGCCACGATTACAAATGGGTACATGATATATTTCCATCAACGTTAGCCAAGGTGCAGCGAGTGACTGTAATATGTGCCCACAGAGGCGTTCTTTATGCGCTGGAAAACGCTTGTGTATAAAGCTCAACGTTTTATCTCTTTATTGCTGTAGTAATGAAAACTGACAGACAAATTATCAAAGAGTATATAGAGGTTGTTATTAAAGGTATTTATAATATTTTGTGAAGAAATAAAAGGGAATGAAAATATCACTTGCCTTGGACAGAGACCCCACCTTCAGCCTTGGAATCCCGCGTCCGATCATCTACCAACTGAGCTAATACTTTTTAGTGTATACACACGTATTAAACGTGGGAGCTTCAGTCAGCACCGCATGTTACTTTTTCGGTGATTGTGGGACAATCGATTTCTGCCTGCTAGAAACACGTAGCACGTGATCTCATTACGAGCTTGCAGCTGACCAATAATTCCTCGCATAGCACCATGACGGGATTAAGCCTCCCAGAAGAAGACCCTCGCCATGGATGAAGGAAAGAACGTAAACTCTAAGGCTCCTTTTCTTTGCTACCCACAATAATAATGAGATCTCAGAGACAAATATGCTAAGAAAAATATAGCAAATTTTATTAAAAGTAATTGCGTTGTAGTTGTGAGTGGTTGGTCAGCTACTAGTTTGTAATAAGATCACGTGTTACGTGACGCCAGAAGGAGTAAATTGAGTGTCCCGCACTCGCCGCAACGCCAACAGCCAGCGCCAATTTCTCTCCCATGTTTAATACACACGTATATCCTACAAAGTAGACGAAGACATAGTCGCCGTAGTAGCTCAGTTAGTATAGCGTCGGACGCGGTATTTGAAGGTCGCGGGTTCGATGCCTGCCTGGGCAAGTTTTTTTCCCACGTGTGTTTCCCAATCGAATTACAATTATTACTTCCAATAACATCCGTTACACTTTCCTTGGCATAAATGTGTGTCAATTAAGAGGAGGAGGAGGAGTAAATGAGAAAGGACAGGGAGGTTAGCCAGTTCTCAGACCGGCTGGCTACCCTGTACTGGGGAAGGGGGTAAGGGGATAAAGAATGAGAGAAAAGAGACGTTGTAAAAAAGGAGAGAGAAGGTCATCAGACGATCCACGACGCTGTTTACAGTCTGTCTCTAAGACCACTTGCCCGCAGAAAGCGCAACAACGCTCTCAATGCCTTGCGTGCAGAGGACGGTCTCGGCCAGTGTCCTAATACCTTTTCTTCTGACAATTGGCGATTGTCTATTCTATCTAAAGCTTTTGACTGTTCTTTTCTTGGTACGCTAAAGCGGGCACACTCGCAGAGAAGATGGGAGAAAGTCTCTGCACAGCCACAGTTGTCACATGTCGGGCTTCTGGCCATTCCGATTCGAAACGAATAAGCATTCGTAAAGGCCACCCCAATCCGCAGACGGCACAAAAGTGTCTCCTCTGATCTGGTTATTCCTGATGGAAGACGGAGGTGTAGGTGTGGGTCCAAATTATGAAGGCGGACGTTGGTGAATGCCGGTGAATTCCACTGAGCGAGTGTCACTTCTCGTGCAAGTGATCGAAGCCTTGCAGCGGCGTCCGTTCTTGATAATGGTATAGCTACACAAGGGGCATCATCATGAGCAGTTCGGGCTGCTTCATCTGCACGGTCGTTTTCATCAATGCTGCAGTGGCCTGGTATCCATTGATACGCTATGTCATGTTGTTTCTCTATAGCCCGGTGTTGAAGAAGTCGTATTTCAGCAATTAGCTGTTCGTTTGGTCTATTACGATATGGCGAGGCAATGCCCCGGAGAGCTGCTTTGGAGTCGGAGAATATTGACCATGTCTGTTGCGCCTCTTCAACTAGGAACTCCAGAGCGGCACGAATGGCGGCGAGTTCTGCCGCCATGGATGTTGTCAGATGCGAGGTCCTGAAACTTATCGTGATGGATTTCTCAGGAATTACCACTGCGCCTGTTGAACTTGATGAAGTGACCAACCCATACGTGTAAATATAAATGCGTCCACTGTGTTTCTCATGCAGAAACAGTTGTTGTTTGTTTTAGGACCAAACTTGACAAATTTTTCTTCTTTTGCATTCCGGGGATGGTTATCAGGGCTTCCAGTGGATGTAGGCACCAGAATGGTAACGACGGTCTTGCTGCGTGCGTGAAGTTCGTAGGAATCACCATGCGATGTGGGGCAATAATAGAGCAGAACACAGAGCGTGGCCTGGAAGTTGGAAGGGAGGCGAGGTGATGCGATTGAATCCGGTGGCATGTATTATGTGCGTTCTTAAAGCATCGACACGAATGTAGGTTTTGATAGGGTGTTCATGAGCGATTGCGACAGTCGCTGCTGAGGATGCGCATCTCGGCAGCCCGAGGCATATTCTCAGAGCTTGAGCTTGTATTGACTGGAGGACGTGTACGTTTGTTATGCGGGCCTTGCCAAGCGCAGGTAGGCTGTAGCGCATAAAGCCAAGAAAAAGTGCAGCATACTGTTGAAGCATGGCTCGTACCGATGCACCCCATGATTTTCGCGCAAGAAACCTTAGGACATGGGTGATCATGGTCAGTTTCTTCTTCGTGTAAGCGATATCAGGGCTCCAAGACAAATCACGATCTATTATTACTCCCAGGAAACGGTGAGTCTTTTGATAGCTGATTGTGTGTCCATTAATTCTAATGCGGTATGGCGTCATTGTCTTGCGCGTAAACGCAACCAGTGAGCATTTCGCGGATGACAGCTGCAGTCCTCGTCCTGGAAGGTAGTTTGACGTCAGTGTAGCCGCTGTCTGAAGCCTGGCTCGTGCGTGTAGACGCGTGACCCCTGATGCCCAGATGCAGATGTCGTCCACGTATATCTACAGATGTACGGAGTGTGGCCAGGACGTCAACGAGGCCGATGAGCGCAAGGTAGAAAAGTATGGGGCTTAGGACCCCACCTTGAGGTACGCCGCGATAAGTATGATGTTGCCTTGTTGCGCCATCTTCTGTCTGAACGAAGAAGGTTCTGTCCTTCAAATAGCTGTAGATTCACTGGTAAATGCGGCCTCCCAATCCAATGCTGCGCAAGGCGTCCAGGATGGTTTCATGTAGTACATTGTCGTATGCAGCCTTAATATCCAAGAAAAGTGCCGCTGATAATCTCTTTCGGCTTTTCTGCTGTTGTACAGACATGACAAGATCAACAACATTGTCTACGGAAGACCGTCCACGTCGAAATCTGGTGAAAGCATCGGGGTATATATTGTTATGTTCCAAGAACCACTGCAGGCGAGTCAGCACCATTCTCTCCATCACCTTTCCAAAACAGCTGGCAAGCGCGATGGGGCAATAGGAGGCCACGTCCAGAGGCGATTTGCCTGGTTTGAGCAGGGGCACAAGGCGGCTGCACTTCCACGAAGGAGGAACCAAACCGTTGCTCCACGAGTCATTGTATACAGCTAGAAGGGCACGCCAAGCTGTTCGTCCTAGGTTAGCAAGGGCCATGTAAGTGACTCCATCGGGTCCAGGCGATGACGAGCGCTTGCATACTGCCAATGCTGCCTGAAGCTCCTCTAGAGAAAACACATTGTCCATCCGAGTGTCTCTGGACACCGGCGCGTTCCGTAGGTTACTCATGTTGATCTCGGACCCCTTGTTTGCAACCCTGGCACAGAAGTCTTCCGCTACATCGATTTCACGCCAGCCTTGGTGGAGAGCAAGGCATTTGAACGGACGATGCTGTTGTGGCAATGTTCGTAGGCTGCAGATTATTTCCCATATTTGCGAAAGAGGTTTGTGGGGATCGAGCGACTCGCATAGTGACTTCCATCGTAGCACCTGTAGTGCATTGATTCGACGTTGAATCTTCTTTTGTAGACGTCTCGCTTCCCTCAAGTCGTAGATGGACTTCGTGCGCCTATAACGTCGTTCGGCGCGACGACGGATTGCGCGAAGTCGCTCCAACTCCACCTCATATTTGCAAAAATCTGGCAAAGGTCCACATTTAAACGTTGCCTCTTGGATAGCGGCCTCATTATACCTTCTAGGCTTTCAAGAGAACCTTCCTGGTTTCTCTCGCATTGCTTCTCTGTGGATGATCTGTACTTTGACAAGACTATCCGTGAAGTGGGCGCGATTTGCGACTTGCTTACCCCCTTGATTTTTATATAGGTGGGGTTTTGGTCACTGCCATGCGTTTCATTGTCCGCAAACCACTGCACCTTGGTACTTAGGCTACTTGACACAAAAGTTAGGTTGAGACAGCTACTATATGTCAGACCCCGTAAAAACGTGGGAGTGCCGTCATTTAAACAATATAGTTGGTGGTCAGATGCAAAGGAGGACACATCTCTTCCCCGATGGTCCATCTTCTGGCTTCCCCACAGGGGGTGATGAGCGTTAAAATCACCGGTAATAATCCATGGCCCAGGTGTCGCTGATATAACGGCGCTTAATCTTGCTGGGTCGAAGCGGCCTCAAGGCGAAATATATACTGCCACTAGCTTGAAGTTCACGTTCTCACGCTTAACTGTCAGGCACACGTATTGGTTGCTGTCGTCCGGTGTTACTGGATACTCAGTATATGTGAGTTCGCACCTGATGTAAACAACGACCTTACTGGTTTCGTTACGGGTTGCTGATCTGAAAGCCTCGTATTTAGAAAGTCGTATAGCATTGTGAAGACGTGGTTCACAAAATACGATAATTGGAAACTGATTCTTGAAAAAATATGGTCGAAAATCGGAAATGCGATGTTTAAGACCTCGTGCATTCCATTAGAAAATTGATGCCTCTTTCACTTGTTTACGGAAGGGCTGCAGAGGAAGAGCCATGGTGCTTCTCTAGATTTGATAGCACCGGATTCAAAGCGTCCAATATTTGAAGAGTGCTGTGGGCAGTCGGAGTCTAAATATTATTCAGGAGTACTCGAATTGTCTTCATGAGGGTCTTAATCACGTCAATTATTTCGTTATCTTGACTTTCATGACTCACTCGCTCTGACGTAGTTTTAAGCGGTCGATGCTGCGACTCTACTGGCGGTGTCACTGACGGTAGCGCTGGCCACGCGTCAGGGTCTATGTTTCTTGCGTCTTTCTGAGGATGCTTGTTGTTGGCATTTGTTGATGCTTGTGGTGGTGAGTGCGTGATATGGGGTATCGGTGTATCCCTGGCCTTGGCAGAGGATGTCCTAAGAGTTTCCTATCGCGCGAACGCCGGCGTCGCACTTTGGCAGCAGCGTCCTTGTGGGTAGAACCGTCTCTGGCCAGCTGCCTCAGCACTTGCATCTCCTTCTTCACATTTGGGCACTGCTTTGATGACGCCTCGTGAGGACCTTGGCAATTGCCGCATTTGCGATGTTCTGCCTGGCAGGCTTCCGTGTTGTGCGACTCCGAGCATCGAGAGCACACAGCAGAACTTGTGCAAACAGCACTCACGTGTCCTATTTTACAGCACTTCCGACACTGAAGAGGTTTCGGCACGAACGGCCGTACTGTATGTCGAAAATGACCAACTCTTATTTCAGTTGGGAGGCTGTCACCCTTGAAAACTAGTTTCACGCATCGTGAGTTCCCGAGACGGCGGGCTTGCAAGATTATAGTAGCTTCCGTCACTGGTTTGATTAGAGTGGGAAAATCAATATCGCTGATAGAAGTGTCGATGTCGTACATAACACACCTGCCCTAGAGTCCTTGCCATCTGGTATGAAAGAACGTACGTTGATGTTCCCGAGCACATTCACCTTGGTCAATACGTCGAGAGCAGTACGTTGCGTAACGTCTATCGCCAGAACGTTCTTGCGGCCATTGATTCTCACGTCTGTTATTTGTCCCGGAACGAGCACCTCAAGTGACATAGACGTGACCTGGCGATTAAGTCGGTTCATGCTGTCAGCGGCATTCAGCGGGACAAACAAAATAGTGTGAACCGGTGGCTCTTGAATATTCATGGTGGCCTTACTTTGGGAAGGAGATGTCGTAAGCAGCCTCCTCTTCGCCTTGTGTCTTGCCACGGGCACAAAGTCACTTTCATCGGGGCTCTCATTAGTGGCCGTAAAGTACATCAGCGTGTCCTCACTGTCGACGTCATTTGGGTGGCCGGAGCGCTTTCTTAGAGTAGCCACAGACGACGCGGAACGTATGGGTGAAGGCCCTGGTGATTCTACGTCCATTTCCGCAGGCAGCATTATTATTAGCATTATTATTGTGTCTAACAAGG
Organism: Rhipicephalus microplus; assembly: GCF_043290135.1. Classification (NCBI taxonomy): domain Eukaryota; kingdom Metazoa; phylum Arthropoda; class Arachnida; order Ixodida; family Ixodidae; genus Rhipicephalus; species Rhipicephalus microplus. Next base: position 9,587,869 of record NW_027464588.1, read on the forward strand.
AGAACAAGCCTTTAAATTTACCTTTTATTACTGCGGGTAATCTGTTAATATAGGAGCTATTTTTTGTACTCAAAATGACATCTGTCATTTATTGTGTCAAATTAAGCCATGATAAAATTTTGAGGCATGGCATAGTGGAGAGCTTGAGAAATTTTGACCAACTGGTGTTTTTCAACGTGCCCTGACATTGTACAATGCATTTGCCTCCAGTGTATCAACTTCATTGAAACGCGACTGCCGCGTGCAGGATCTAACCTATGTTCTTTGTATCAACAGCTGCGCGCGTTAGCCACAACAATTTTGCAATATTTGCGTCTATTACAGCCAAGTCTAACTTTCATGTTTTCATCTTTAAAAAAAAACACTTGCGCTTCGTTTCTCTTCAAAGTATGCTTGACGGCAACGTTGCTTGATGACTTCCATGTTAGCTACTACGTGGTAAAAGGATCGCTCACGGCAATCGATACATTTCAGAGGTCCTAAGCACTAATTGAATCCTTCGTCCTGGGTCGCACGAACAACTTGTGTGCGAGATCGGAGCAGTGCTGCACTATGCAACCGTAAAAGAAAACAAGGTTGTGTTCCAGAGGATACCAAGTCGTTGCGGTATCTCCAGTAACGACCTCGCCGATGAAGCTGCCAGATATTCACGCGTACAAACAAACCTTGTTTCTATATTTTATGTATAAGGATTGACGTGGCTATACACTTAAGTAAGTTCGCGCAGAACATGACTTCACAGAATTCGTAGACATCACAGTTCGCACAGCATCGACTGTATATTCTCGACCCATCTCTACGACGGCGGCTACCCTCTCTCTGGTCTTTCCAGGAAGAAAGGTACAATGTTTTACAGTCTGCGTCTGGATGTAGCCTTCACCAATGCCTACTCTTTTAAGATTGGGATTGCCGACAGCACGGAAAGCAACGACTGTACCGTCGATGAGACGATTGAATACATTTTCTGTTACGGTCCGGCATTCAGAAAAGAGAAGCTTCACCTCCACAAAGTTCTAAATCAAATGAGCGAAAGTGATTTAACGGTACAGAAGGCAGTGTAACCATGGCGCCGCTCGTCCCAGTTCCGAAAGGCACCAAAAGCGCTGCTGCCTCTACTCAAAGAAACCGGTCTGTTTTATCATTTGTGATGTCAAACGGGGAACTGTAACGCGTCGGCACAGCCAGTGACTTTATTCTCCTCCTATGCGCATTTTCCTTCGCTCTCTCCAGTTCAGGGTAGCCTACCGTGCTCAGCGTTGGTTAACCTCCCCGTCATTCTCCTTATTCTTTCTCTCATGCTGCTATTATACAGACACGAAGCCTGAGCTGCCTGAAACAGCAAGTACTTCAACGCAACCCAGCCTCATGGCATGTGTTCGGGCGAGTGGCTTAATACTTGCACGGAACTTTGTTTGCTTCAGACAACCGAATACCAGTTCTTGCATGACACGGCGTGGGCGTTGCAGATATTAATCATACCGGAAATGCGAGAAAGTTCTGCAGCTGCTGTTCACTTGCATCAATGGAAGAGGTGCCGGAGGGCGCCCGCCATTGACGTGATGAGACTCGCGCTTTATAAGATTCGGCGGAGCATTCGCAGTACGTTATCACCATACTGTCTGTGGAATGTTTTTAATGCGAAGAATTTCATAGCAAACTTCGGTGACTTTGAACGTATCTATCTATCTATCTATCTATCTATCTATCTATCTATCTATCTATCTATCTATCTATCTATCTATCTATCTATCTATCTATCTATCTATCTATCTATCTATCTATCTATCTATCTATCTATCTATCTATCTATCTATCTATCTATCTATCTATCTATCTAGCCGCCTACTACGTTTAGCTCTTCTGGTCGTTTCTATAATGGTATCAATACCGATCTTCGCATGGAATAACATGGCTGTATGAAGAACATATTTCACTAGTCATATCATAAAAATCACAACATGTATTTCATGAATGTCATGATTTACATTTCAAGGTCCTGCAGCTCTTGTGGTGGTTTCGCTCACATGGCATGTTCCAAAACTGGTATGGTATGGCATGATTGGATGGTGAACACAAGCGACAGACCCTAACATGAAAATTATGTGATGCCTGTCATGTAACAACATGACTACATGCCACGCTCCTGATGCGCTCACGGCCGTTTCGCTAGCGTCACATACCAAATTCGGTATTACAGTGCATGAATGGATGACGAAGGTATGCGACTAGTGCAAACATGATAATCATGAGATGCGTTCCATGTAACAAATGACTACATGCTACGCTCATGATGCGCTGGCGGCCGTTTCGCTAGCTTTACCTATACCAAATTTGATATTACGGGACGTGAATATATGACGAAGGTAGGATACCGGTACAAACATGACAAACATGAGTTGCGTTACATGTGAAAACATGACTACATGCCACGCTTATGGTGCGCTTGTGGCCGTTTTGCTAGCTTCAGATGTACCTAATTCGGTATTACGCCACGCGAACGGACGATAGGGTAGATGACACATCCAAACGTGATAAGCACGACATGCGTTTCATGTAACAACATGACTACAAGCCACACTGTATGTGCACTCGCGGCCATTTTGCTAGCTTCACAAATGCCAAACTTGGTATTACGAGAGACAAATGAATGACGAAGGTATGCTACTGGTGCAAACATGATTGTCATGAGATGCGTGTCACGTGACAACACGCTACATGCCACAGTCAAGGCGTCAATACATTTTGACGTGAAACGCGGCACGTGGGCGCCGGCGTTCAATTCGTCACGTCCTGCCGGCTTTGCTACGCCAGCCACCGGTCCTGCCACATACTCGCAGTGGCGTGCCGCGCCGCCTTGCTTTGCCACATGCGTGTTACAGCGCGTGTGGCGTTCCTCCGTCACGAAAAGCGCGAGACGCAGTGTTGTCTGGGTAACGCCTCGTCGCGAAATGCAGCATGTCGCATTTCGTACCGGTTGCCGTCAGACCACACCGACGGACGCTGGTCGCGCCTGGCGTGAGACTATAGAGTGCTAGCGTTTTGCTACCATAGCCTCGCTGCTCCCAGTGACCGCGCGCATCAACGCTATATTGGAGTACATTGGGCCCTTTATAATGCGCCCGCGGTCATTATGCTCACTCCGCGTATACCAAATTTGGTGTTACGTGACCTGAATGAATGACAAAATACATGACTGGTGCAAACATGATAATCCTGACACGCGTGTGATGTAAGAACATGACAACATACCATGCGCATAGCGTGCTCGGCCGTTTCGCTAGCTCCGCATAAACTAATATCGGATCACGTAACGTGTATAGATGCCGAAGGTAAACGACACATCTAAACATAATAACGATGAGACGGAAGTCATGTATGGCATCATTAACCTCGACCTCGTAACGTCATACTGATTTTAAAGTGACATCAACATTTCTCATTCGTGCTTCGGATATCATCGATTCCCATTTTAAGTGGGATCTGCCAATGTTTTCTAGTGATTTATGTTAACCACGATGAAGACGAAGAAGTGTGTTTTGAATAGGAGCTACTTCTGCTAACTCCGGCGTATTTCAGTTGTAAATTAAGTCTGTTGATCAGTTTCCGCTGGTACCTTGGAGGGGATGGAAGTAGACCACCCCGGGCGCCTGCCGGCACCAGCGGCGTCAGCGGCGACCGCCTCCAGGAAGCGGATGGGACAAGCGAGCGACAGCGACAGTGAAGATACTCATGCTTACTATCTCAGCAGTGAGGACTTCTCAGATGACGGTTTTCAACCTGCGCTGAGCCGCAAGGCGAAGAGAAAGAACATGAGGACATCTTCATCCTCAACTATTCAAACTGTAAGTGAAGCGCCAAAATCGAACACTTATACCATCCTGTTTCTGCCTGCACTTCCTACCGTCAGCATGAAACGCCTTAACAGACAGTCTGTGTCGAGGTCTCTGGAAACGCTTGTGCCAAATGAGATCACGGACATAAGAGTGAACGCCAGAAAGAATATACTGGCTGTTGACGTTTTGCACGCAAGTGCGTTGGGCGTTCTGCGCACTGTAACTGACTTGGACGGCAACCAGGTGCGCTCTCATGTTCCCTTGGGATGTGATGTAGTAACCGGCGTGATCTACGACATTGATGTCGCTATTTCCAATAAGGACTTACAACTTCTTGTCAAGTCAACAACTGATACTCCAATTGTTGATGTCACCCGGCTAGGCAAGTCTCGCTGTGTGAAGATTGCGTTTAAGAGCACATCACTCCCCTCTCATGTGAAGGTGGGGTACTTCAGACATGCTGTGCGGCCTTTCATTCCGAAGCCTCTCCAGTGCCGTAAATGCATGAAACTTGGACATGTGAGCAGCGTCTGCGAGAATTCCGTAGTATGCCACCGCTGCGCCGAGCACCATGAAGCGGATAAGTGCGTCGCAACTACCAAGAAATGCTCTAATTGCAATGGATCCCATGAAGCCACATCGAAGGACTGCCCGCGGATTCAGAAGGAAATTGCCATCTTGAAGGAGATGGTGCGCGATCACTCATCTCATCGAGAAGCCGCAGCTAAAGTCAGAAGGCGTCGTTCACGTCGACGTCGGTCTTCGAGGACGCCCGCTACCTCCTCGACACGTTTGCGTGATCCCTCATCAGTACCACCTCCTTTGCCTCCCAGACCACATGCCGTGGGAAAGGCTGTAAAGGACAAAGCCAGTGAGCATACCCTAACTACGACAGAGTGGCCTGTACTTCAAGGGGAAGCAGCATCAAGCGAACCGAAGGAGCTTCATGACGGCCAGTCCGCGCTCCCGGTTCGAGATCTTTCCAACCAACACAGGCAAGTGACTGCAATCGTGCCGGTTCGAGATCTTTCCAACCAAGACAGGCAAGTGGCTGCAATCGTGCAATCATTATTTGCCACGATTCGCACGCTACTGAGCAGCATATAATCTCCGTCTGCTAAGAGTGCACTGCAAATACTGGATGCACTGAATCCAGTTCTTGCTAACTTTGTATAAGCACAATGCCTCAACAAAATTTCATCTTCCGCACTAAAGTTAAAAGTGCGTCGATTTTTCAGTGGAATGCCAGAGGCATGAAGTCCCGTATCTCGGACTTTCGCGAATTTGTTCGGGCCAATCAATTCCCTATACTTGTCATATGTGAACCAAACGTATCAACGCTCTATAGATTGTCCGGTTATGAAGCTTTTTATTCAGCCGCTTGCGAAGAACGAAGCAAAATAATTGTTTACATTCGCACAGACTTGACTTATCTTTCGCACCCAATAAGTTCAAATGACGACAATCAGTACGTGTGTCTTCGTGTGAAGAAGAATGCAGTTTCGTTCACGCTTATTGGTGGATATGTATCTCCGTCATCGCGATTTGACTGCGACAGATTAAAAGACATCCTAATGAGAACCGATGGGCCTTGGATCATTACCGGTGACTTCAATGCCCATCACATGCTTTGGGGGAGCACTAGGATGAATGCCAGGGGCCGGAACCTTGTTACATTCGCTTCCGATTACGACCTTTCCATCATGAACGATGGTACCCCCCCCCCATATCTGCGGTGTCTCACGTATGGCAGTTGCCTTGACCTGACATTGGTGTCACGGTGCTTCTCTCACAAAGTTAAGTGGTTTTGCGATATTGAGACTCATGGGAGTGATCACATACCCACCTACGTGACGATTGATGGTATCATAAAAACATTCTCTTCCGGTGTTGCAATTGGCACTGACTGGTCGATGTTTACATCGCGTGTTGAGGACGCTTGCCTAGAAGGCCTCGCCTGCAGCCTGGAAAATACCATAGCGGAAGCTATGCAAGCGTCCAATTGTAAATTACCATTTTCGTCTAAAATAACACAGTTTGACATCGAACTGGAAAGATTACGAGCTATACGAAGGCGTGCGGAACGACAATACAGACGCACAAGATCAATTTACGATCTGAGGGAAGCAGGGCGGCTCCAGAAAAAGATTCAACGACGCATTTACAAGCTGGAGAGCAAACGCTGGAAAGCATTCTGCGAATCTCCAGACCCTCATAAACCGCTGTCATATATCTGGAGAACAGTTCGTGGTCTTCGCTCCTCTCCACAACAACGGCACCCTTTTAAAGCTTCGGCACTCCATCATAGAAAAACAGAACTCGAGGTGGCTGAAGAATTTTGCACGAGAGTTGCCGGGAATAATATGAACGAGAGCATCGTCGCAGTGATCGTTCCTGAGACGCGATTACCAGAAATGGACACTCCGTTCACCATGGAAGAACTGGAAGGTGCGTTAGTCGCTTCTAAGCGCATGTCATCGCCAGGTCCTGATGGTATTACTTATAGTGCGTTGGGACACCTTGGACAAAAAGCTAGAAAAGAACTTTTAACATGCTTCAACAACTCCTGGCTCAGCGGCAGTGTTCCCCGAGAATGGAAAATAAGTCGATTAATACCACTTTTGAAATCGGGAAAATAACCATTGGACTTGACAGCGTATCGCCCTATTGCCCTTGCAAGCTGCATCGGAAAAGTGATGGAAAGAATGGTTCTATTTCGTCTCGAGTGGTACTTGGAACGATACACCAAATACCTTTCTTGCATGGCAGGCTTTCGTCGGGGCCGCTCCTCCATTGACTGTGTCATTGCTTTATCGATATTTGTTCAACAAGAAAAAAGTCGCAAGCGCATATCAGTGGCACTCTTTCTTGACGTGAAGGGTGCATATGATAATGTAGCTCACGATTCCATCCTCACTTCTCTCGCAGCAATGGGCATTGGTGGACGAATGTTTCAATGGATAAAAGACTATATAACTAGCAGGGGTTTCTTTGTGCAAACATATGAGGGTAAAACTGCTGAACATTACACCTACTGCGGAGTACCTCAGGGAGGTGTTTTAAGCCCCACATTGTTCAATGTGGCCCTCATTGGTCTGGTGAAGGTTCTGCCAAAGTCGGTGTGCCTATCCATATACGCCGATGATATTTGCCTCTGGAGTGCTGCAGTTACTCGCCCTCAGGTGCGTGCACGAATACAGCGGGCAGCAACCCTCACAACAGCCTACCTTCAGAAACAAGGCCTAAATATATCAACTGTGAAGTGCGCGTTGATGGCGTTTACACGAAAACCAATGACGCCATACCCTGTTTACATCAATGGGCAGAGTGTCAATTATGCACGGACGCATCAATTCCTGGGCATAATTATCGACAGAAGTCTTTCGTGGAGCCCACATTGTGCGTACTTGAAGAAGAGACTGCTATCTATTGTGCATATTATGAAATTCTTGTGCGGTAAAGCATGGGGAACTTCTGTGACCTCCATGCTACAGCTGTACGTACAGGGCCCTATTTCTGGGTCTATTGCGCTACAGCTTGCCGGTGCTGACTAACACTTGCAAATCGAATACTCATTCATCGGAGAGTTTGCAGAGTCAGGCACTGCGTATCTGCCTAGGACTGCCCCGATGCGCTTCTACTTATGCCACAATCATGCTTGCCAAAGACCATCCGGTCAGGACATATATAGTTGTGGATTGCCTCAGAGCGCACATTCGTCATGCTAGCCGTGTCCCCGACCACCACTTGGCCCTTCTACCTTCCGGAAGACCACGTGCTACGTTTTCAGACGTCATAGCCAAGCACCTAAACAGCATTCCATCAGGATATACGCCAGCTGCGAGAACGGCATGCCCTTTGTGGTGCCTCGACCAGCCGCAAGTACGTCTAGAAATTCCGGGAATCAAAAAGAAAAGCAGTCACTCCAGAGTTACATTGAAGCAAGCAACACTGCAATTATTACATGAGTTGTACTTAGACCGAACGCAGATATACACTGATGGGTCCGTCTCATCCAGCAGCTCATCAGGTGCCGCTGTAATTCCGGCTGCAGAAATGACAATCAAGTTTAAGTTGTCGCATATGACTACATCTACGGCATCAGAGCTTGCTGCTATAAGGGCTGCTTTACAATATCTCGTTCAAGAACGTCCAGGAAAATGGGTCATATTCTGTGATTCAAAGGCAGCGCTTCAGAGTTTGCAGCCTACCATGCGTAGGAGGAGCCATGACCAACTGGTAGAAGAAATAAGACATTGCCATCATGAAGCTCTAGCACGAGGGCATGATATTATATATCAATGGCTGCCTGGACATATCGGTATTACCGGAAATCAATTAGCCGATGATGCAGCCCGCTCAGCCCATGAAGAAACCCGTGTAGTCCCGATTCCTCTATCAAGGAATGATGCAGCAAGACAACTTTACCTGCTGGCTCGAGATCTCACACGCACGTTCTGGTCATCTACCACCTTCCAAAGGTGTCAATTTTATGAACTGGATCCTTCGCTCAAGCTAAAGCTACCATCACACCTTTCCCGCTCCGATGCGACACTGTTATGCCGCCTTTGGTTGGGTGTTGCATTCACAAAGGCGTACTCCTTTCGCATTGGTATGGCAGACACTCGTACATGTGACTACTGCGGAGATGAAGAGACCATCGAACACGTCCTGTGCAGCTGCGCTTGCTACGACACACAGCGATGCCAGCTACGGATGGTTTTGAATCGACTTGACCCCGGACCATTTTGTGTGCAGAAGATACTAGGACCTTGGGCATCTGCCTCAGTTGCGCAGAAAGCAACTAAAGCACTGCTACTTTACCTTGAGTCAACAAACCTGAGTGACCGCCTGTAAACTGTGTGTGCTCCCCGAGTGTGCTCGTGATTGTTTGTACCTTCTCATCTTTCTGCAACCTCTTTTCTCCCCTTTATCCCCTCCCCAGTGCAGGGTAGCAAACCGGATGTGCGCCTGGTTAACCTCCCTGCCTTTCCTTGCATCTTTATCTCTCTCTCTCTATGTTAACCACAGTTTCAGCCAGATGAGATTTGCGAGCTTCAGCGCAGCGTTTTGGCTGCACTTCCCCAATACTGTAAGTGGGCTGCAAAAAGTAAATTGTTAGAATCATCGCGCAAACATGATATGACGACTCGATGTGCTGCTGAACGTTGCACAATAAGCCTTCAGACTACACAGATATTCTGTCTTAACGGGGTTTAATTTACAGTAATAAATTTACCCGGAAAGCTGAAAACAATTCAAAAATAATATTTTAAGCGAAGGAACCACTCAATGATCTGAGCGAGTTCCGGGAAACACAGGGCATAAAAATATGCTGGAATTATACGGAAAAGTTTGATCGAGTCTAGGTTTGCAGAAGGAGTTTTTTATAAATGCTTTTAAACGCATAGGTTCTGGCCAAGGTGTGGCTTCTGCTGATTCTTTTTTCATACATAATAGCTTTCATTGCGTATTTGTCAACAGTCACAAAACTTATACAACAAGCGGGCGCATCAATAAACTTTAACTTACCTTCTCCATAGTATACTATAATGGTTGACGAAATGATATAATTTGCACATCATCATTTTTTATACGCGTGAAACATCGAAATGACTGCACTACAGTCAGTGAGAACTTCCCATCACTATCAACAAAACTATCATGAACGAAAAAAATGTATGATGAAAGTTGCGAACACAATAAATACATACAAAAAGGCACAAAAAGTTTGTACCCAGGAGTACTTTTCAACATGTGACCATGCGAGCAATACTGAGTGGCCGCGAGTTGTATGAAATAATCAGAGCAATTTGACTCAACGTGGGTGGAAGCGATCAGTCATGAACATTCGAAACAACCACGTGACTAAGTACATGACTACGCGAGGCAATTAAGTACCACTGTGCGCAAAACACTGCGTGGAATGTTCTCGCCGGCTAAGACTGAGATTACTTCAATGGCAGGCTGACACGTCGAGAAAACAAGCAATCACTGAAAACTCATGAACAGCCGTAATTTTGTCGGAAGTTGAGACGCCAATGTAGAACGCAGTGGTCGCGGCCACTTCAGTCGTCGAAACTCTCGCATTATCGTCGTCAGTCACCAATATGTCCACTGATTCCATGTCGCCGACCTGCCATGTAGCGCTAAACACTAAGAATGACCGATGCACGGTGAACTCTAACACACCGTCTACTTAGCTACCACTGCAGAAAAGACGGCCGTAGATACTGCCGTTGCCTTTGCTGCGAGATGGGCTGAAAGGTTTCGCCGTGAGTGTGTCTCGTGCTAAGCACGTTCGAAGGCCTCATAACAATGTCGACTACCTGGTCGCGAAGATGTGGAGGCCTCCACGTCTTTTACCACCACAACGTCAGTTTCTTATGCCAAACCAGTATTGAAGTGCACGTATATAAGTCCGCAAAACTAAAATCAGCGAAAAATCAAGATGCGCTTGTTGTCCGTAGCCACGTCAAAAATGCAACTACGCCTGCGAAAACTATACTGCCTAATCATGCATGCCGGTGGTGTTACAGCCCGCTGCTGTCCAACCGAAGGGAATGGCTAAGGAGTACACAAAAATTTTGATGCCTCCATCATAGGAATTTATATGCCATAAACGTGAAAATTGACTTCACTAAGTTGATTCTTTATTGTACGCTCATATATACGCGAGCACAAAACCCCTATTGCTACTGAGTGGCTATGGCACCTTGTGACGAGCATAGACCCAGTTAATGCCTGATGATACAACTCCATCAAGACAGCTAAAGTCTACTATGATGATGAAATCCGTTTGGTGCAAATGGTTATATACAACTTGACACAGAATATTTCGGATGACGCGCTAAGCTAACAACAAACACACAAAGTAATACTGCTACCCTGTACTAACTCACTCGAAGTATCATTACTTCAAAGAAGAGGTGACGAGGTGTGCGTCTAACCTCAATAGGATAACCTTTAAAGTTAGCCTGTTCGCATGTTGAAGAGTGCTTCAGGAACACGCGAGCCAGAGTTGCAGCTTGAGCAGTTAACTCACGCAGCTATTTTACTTTCCGCTATCGTGCTTTTTTTTGAACCATTGCAATCCTTTTTGTGACACAGCGTTCACGACGTGTAATAAACATGTGCGCTATGAATCATTTGCATTTACAATTTGCGAAAGTTAAATACAATAGAAGAATTGTCGTTTTGAGTTTCAGTCGTAGTTATTCTGCCACACATCACTTGAAACCGACACAGTTTATATGGCACAACAGTAACAATTTTTCCTCAGTAACATTGCGGAGACAGGGAAGCTGTAAAGAAGCTTTGATGTCAATATAATTATTAAATCTACACACCTAATGAGAGTTAAGTGTGTAGATTTAATAATTATATTGACATCAAAGCTTCTTTACAGCTTCCCTGTCTCCGCAATGTTACTGAGGAAAGATTGTTACTGTTGTGTCATATTAACTGTGTCGGTCCTGCATGCTACTACTGCGGAGATGAAGAGACCATCGAACACGTCCTGTGCAGCTGCGCTTGCTACGACACACAGCGATGCCAGCTCCGGATGGTTTTGAATCAACTTGACCCCGGACCATTTTGTGTGCAGAAGATACTAGGACCTTGGGCATCTGCCTCAGTTGCGCAGAAAGCAACTAAAGCACTGCTAATTTACCTGAAGTCAACAAACCTGAGCGACCGCCTGTAGACTGTGTGTGCTCCCCGAGTGGGCTCGTGATTGTGTGTACCTTATCATCTCTCTGCAACTTCTTTTCTCCCCTTTATCCCTTCCCCAGTACAGGGTAGCAAACCGGATGTGCGTCTGGTTAACCTCCCTGCCTTTCCTTGCATCTTTATCTCTCTCTCTCTAATGAGAGTTAATTAGGCTGTACGTGCTACAATAGTGTTCAGTCATACCTCATTCCTTCGTAATAGGTAATAAGCTGTAGAGGTAAAATAACTGTGTGTGAAAGATATGAACTCTGGGATGTGGACCTCAATATCTTTATTTATGTCACTGATGACAGACACGCTGCCAGTAATGTATGCATTGATTGCCACGGAATGAATGCATTGGCACTGTTGAATGTGTTGAACGCAGAACATTCCATATCATAACATTGAATACAACGGTGAAAAGAACGTAATACCTTGATTGTTATTACTAAATATGTCTTATACTTGACGTTTCATTAAGTATTGTTTTATTGTTTTGAAATACAAACAGCTAACCTTTGCAGCACTTGCTACTCAAAAGTCTTAAGGGCTGATTCATCAAGCTGCCCAAACAGAGATGTTTAAAAATTTGATTAAAGCTTGTGTGCTAAAAATTCTTCACTTCCCTTTTTTTTGGCAGTAGGGCTTCCCTTCGATGACCATAAAAATTGCGGGACTCTTAAGCTTTGTCTTCAAAATTTGAACGCAATAGCGATATTATATTCCTAGAGCGTATTTCAAGCACTTATTGCATGAAAACTTTTTGAACTTGTCACTAAGCCACTACGTAGGCTTTATGGAAAGGTGGGCACTTTGTAGTGGGTGACCGGATAAAAACCCTGAAGTGATCATGATAATCACGTGACATAACTGCCGATATCAATGTACGCTTGTGTCACCGAATATAACTCTAATATTTCGTGGTGTATTGTGAAGCTTGTATTCAGGGCGTCTGTTTTTGCAAAGCACGAAAGTTTCATCACTGCGTTTTCAAACAGAGGAAGGTATTTTCTCTGTACTCACAAGCAAACTAGTGACTGCGTGGTAGACATTCGCTTGCAACACAGAATTCCCAGGTTTGATCCACACTCAGATCCAGACGACTCTGGTTCAATCCTGAGTCTAAGCAAGATTATTTATTATTTTATTTGCATCATTCTACTTTTTTTGTCACGCAAAAGAAGATTTTTTCGCTCAGAACCAACGACGCCAACGCCGAAATTTCCGAGACACGAGCTTCTCAAGGCTCTCGCGTTAATACATACTATGCAGATAGTGGAAAGAACACTTCAAAGGTGTTCGATCCGGATTAATGAACTTACTCTTTCCGCCTACACATATTAACCAGTATACAAAATTTTTGATCCAAAGTTGCCAATGCCAGCTCGTTATGAGTTGCGCGCTCATTACCCTCTGCAACGTACACCCTTTTTAAGACGGTAGTACAGCGCGTTAGGAAAGCATACGAAGTGTCGTGGTGTTCATTTATGTCGGAAAAAAGAACCTTCTCTATACTTGATAACAGTCGTTTTATTAAGGTGTGTATCATGCTGTAAACGTTGAAGTAAGAATGACCGCTGGCCCCGCCGCGGTGGTGAAGTGGCTAAGGTACTCGGCTGCTGACCCGCAGGGCGCGGGTTCGAATCCCGGCTGCGGCGGCTGCATTTCCGATGGAGGCGGAAATGTTGTAGGCCCGTGTGCTCAGATTTGGGTGCACGTTAAAAAACCCCAGGTGGTCTAAATTTCCGGAGCCCTCCACTACGGCGTCTCTCATAATCATATAGTGGTTTTGGGACGTTTAACCTCACAAATCAATCAAGAATGACCGCTGTCAAATAATACTTTATTTTTGACGACGCTTCACTGATAATGCATAGGCACTGGAAGTCAATGCAAATATTCCGTGATTAGTGAAAGCCCTATTTGCGTTATAGTTTGAATAGACAAATTCACAATGCCTCAGACTGCCTGGCCGTCCCTTTTATAAGTGGACATATCTTTGTTTCCCTGTCAAAACTTCAGCCAGCCAGCCTGAAAAACGGTTAATCTCTTGTTTAAGTTTTGTTGCGGTGGCATTGAGTAGTTTTTGAGGTTCTCAGCGAGGTAAAATGCGTAGTTTTGATCGGTACTGAATGAAGAATCGGTGAAGCTTACCTCAGTGGTATTTTTGCCAAGAAATTCTGGGGAACAGAGACGATTCTTCGTGATGTATCTTCTTTTCGCAAAGTTATCCGAACTGTGAACGCGTGTGTCGAATGCACGTTCACAATCACTGAACTGTAGACGCTGCGGCTGGCACAGCTGCTGGCTTTTTCCCGCGAATAAGCAAACTGATCGAGTAGGGTATTTTTTTGTGCGTGACAGTGACACATGCGCAGTTGTCATTTGCGACGAAAACTGGAGGAAACATTTTCAATTTTAATTGGCCCTTTCAGAATAATACTGATGCACTGGGGAAACAAAATACGGCGTCTATGTACCGCAACAATTCTTATTAACTGGGCATACAACCGTATGCGACCTATGTATGAAGCTGTACTATGGGGCACATCAACACAGAAAAAAAATTAAACCTGTAGTTGAAATAAGGAAATAAGCTCATTTGCCCTTCAAATAATGACTCGTTTAATTGGTTTAGTCGTCAGTAGTAATATTGACTTACATTGTCACTCATAAGTAAAACTCTCCCGTTCTCTCTAAAAGAGTCATGAGCAACTAATCGGAAACTTACAAATGCAGTGTCACACACGTCGACAATATTTTTCAAAATAACTCCTGGGAGCACGCGTATTCTTGTTAGCAGTTGAAGAATCATATTTTGGTAACATTAGTATATAGTGTAGAGTTGCACTAACCCTTAGATAAAGCCAATGCTTATGTTATGCTTCCACTTACGGCATAATCAAATCAAATGATATTTCTCATCGCACTGCAGTGACCTACAGCTTGTTCGTAGGTTGTAGAACCGATAATTACGCAAGTGACGTACACATTTAAATGTCAGCCGCTCTATATACAAAGAATTAAAATAATTGTTAAAAAATATAACATTCACTTTTCAGCGTAATGCCATTCTCGTTTCGTAGAACTTGCTCACCATCGTATATTGACAATAGTTTTCACTCAATGCCCTTCATGGTTTCGAATTTGTGATGATGAATACGCAGTGAGACTTTGTGACAACAAAAGCAGCCTTATTAGTGAAGTGTCAAATGCGAGTGCGGAAAATTGCTTTGAAAATCAACACATGAATTAGCCAAGAAAATTTTGAGAGACGTTCATTGGACTGTTTTAACTATGTTTTAGAAACTGTGATGAAGATGTGAAGAAAGTGAACTGAAATAAAGCGAGCTTGCCGCCAGCAAAGAGCGATCACTTAACCTAAAAGTTATGGCCTCATTACTCTGACTAATTTATCATGGGCTGTGATTTCCTCATTCACTTTGTTTGATACTGATGTGCATGCAAACGCTCGTCGGCTATACTATATTCACATCTATACCACAATTACTATGGTCCCATAGAACAAGTTCATTAACATGATTTACACTTTATTTGACTTTATTATCCACTAGTTTCTACTACCAGTACATCAAACAAATATTCAAGCTCTCGAAGCTTCAATTATTGTCATTTCCTGATTGCGAAGATCTTGTTCCGACAAAACGTGGTGCCTTCAGGTGGTTTGTGAGGTGGCTGTTCTTTGAAAGATTACGTTTTATGAGATGCCCGCTAGCTAAGAAAGAGTGCTCTACGTTCGCTGCCATGGCTGCGAGTGGGGCTGACTAGCATTTGAAGGGTCTGCATTCACATAACTACGCCACAAAGTGGGTGATGGGACTACCCCCACCGAGCTCAATGGGTGTGTGCATCGGCTGCGTCATTTTAATGTGGCTGGTTTTGCACCTACTATAAAGGCAATTTTTTCGTTTGTCCACTTTGTATTCTTCAGATGTGTTACAATTACATCCATGCCCTTAAAACAGTACACTCACAAAATTTGATAGAGTACCGTAAGAGCAGAGGAACTGTCTTAACCTCCCTAGAGTTCTTTCACTCCGCGGGGGAGTAGAGCAGGGTTGTCCGCTACTTACTGTTTCCCTGAAGGTAGAGTAAAAGAGAGTGTGAACGCTCTGCTGCTCAGGTGGAGTTCCTAACCTATGCAACTCTCGTGCCGATAAGGGGTGAAGGAGGTTTGGTGCTCCATCTTTGCTGACGGAGTACAATCTAGCGTTTGCATGTTACCACCGACGCCGCAAAGCAATATGACTGTCTCGTAACCATACGCCTGAGAGCATAGACGCCCTAGACGTAAGTTTATTGCATAGTTATTTTGATAACTTTCAGTGATAACAAAAGCATGGTTGTGTGATCATGAACGTTTCGTTCGCGAAGCGCCAACAGTAACACCTTAATTCTAAGCAAAAAACCATCGGCAACATCTAACGCATCGCCAAAAGTTCTAGCGCAGCAGGAGTAATTCTACTCTTGGAGGGGCTGGTGCACTCTAGCCCGTCCAGATTGTAAAGCTCGGTGAGATAGTAGCGCCACTGCCGCAGAGAGTGTATGCATGAACTCTATTTCAGAAGCATGATTGTACACTGGCGAGGGAGCTTGTCCACTCTCGTTCAGCCAGAGTATGAGCACTCGGTCGAGAAAGCGTGCTTACTCTGTGCAACAGTGAGTTACCAGTATTGCTGAAAAGAGGGTGAAATGTGGGACAATGCTTTACTCCCGTAAAGAGGGTTGAGTCTCTTGGAGCTGTGAATGTACCATTGACGTAGCCGCATACGCTACCTGCTCTCATTATCTGCATGTTTTTTTACTGCAAAACTTGTTATGTGATTAGAACATGGATAACGCGTGGCGCCGTACTTGTCCGCTACCGCTGTCACCACCTCTGCTACCGGTGTTCGTAACCAGTATTGCAAGGAATAAGAAAAAAGCTCCGTAAATAAAACAATAAGAACACCCTGCATATCGAACCTAAGTTCACTGCGGGCCAGCCCAGAATTTTACCACTGAGCCAGGTCGGTTCTTGGAGCTTGTTTTAAACTGGCCTTAAGCAGGCTTGACGTAGGAAAAAGAATCGCGTTCTTTTGAGCAATAAAGTGTTTTAGAACATCAAAGAGAGAACGAGGCGTCGCACAATGTGAATTGCGTAACGAGTGGGTCATCCAGTGCTCTAACTCATGAGAAAACTTATTCTTGATCATCTAATAAATGTGGTGCATAGCCACTTCAGGCACAATTGATTGATTGATTAAAGCTTTATTTTGGTCCTGAGAAGACGCAGGGAGACCCCACAACACCAGCTAATCCCACGTAGGGACCGTCAAGCCGAGCTTGGCGGCCCGTTCACGGGCACTCTTGACGGCCAGGGTTTGATCGTTAAGTTCAGGGCTGCGTAAGAGCGCGCCCTTCTGTCCTCACTGAGGGCGGAGCCGATGGCTTCACATTCCCACAACACGTGGTCGAATGTTACCGACAGTCCACAGGCGGGGCGATTCACACTTGGATACCGTTCAGGGTACATGACACGAAGAACCGCAGGGTTAGGCACTGGCTGCAATCATCTAAGATGATTGCAGCCAGTGCCTAACGCTGCGGTTCTTCATGTCATGTACCCTGAACTTCATGTCATGTACCCTGGTGGGTATGCTTCTTGAGCCTTATTACTACCCGGCTCAAGAAGCATACCCACCAGACCGACTCTCGTCACCGTTGCCGTGCACAACGTCACCGGGCTTTACTGCGCTTGTAGCAGCAGACCGATAGCAGCGGGATCCAAAGCAGCAACAACGACCCATTGATCTGTTTCCAGCCATTGAATTCGAGATTGCAGACGCTGTTGTTTCAACTGCGCCCTGCTAGATGGCACTACCTGTCCCGTGTAACCACGTGAAAATCAAATTTTTGAACCACTCGCGCCATTTCCCATAGTAAGGTCCGGCGGTTCATTTTTCCATTATTTAAACAGAAACGAACAAGCAGCATTTTATTGCGTCTTTTGATGCACGGCAGGTTTCTCATTTAGTGCAGTTAGATCAATCACTAGTGATTAATTGTAGGCGATACATCTGATGCCATCGGGATTATTTTGATAAGCTCTTACTGCGGCACTTGTGTTGTTGTACATTTACCTTAGTGTTTTGGTAAGTAGGGCACACTTGTTGATAACGTTATCGTTTTAGATGTTGTCAAACAATGAGCTTTCACACTCTGATATAAATTGTCATTTCACTTTAGTGTCCGTTTGAAGCAGCCAGAACGTATGGGCACTGCAGAAATTTTTTCTTCTGCATGAACAACTCA
Source organism: Rhipicephalus microplus (assembly GCF_043290135.1). NCBI lineage: Eukaryota > Metazoa > Arthropoda > Arachnida > Ixodida > Ixodidae > Rhipicephalus > Rhipicephalus microplus. The sequence continues at coordinate 9,605,730 of NW_027464588.1, forward strand.
TTCGAGCCTGCTCTGTTTAATAGGAAATAACTACATGTCTTATTCACCCTATCAGCTGTTCCGTGTCTGCTAATGCCACACGGCTTCTCGTGGGTTCAATTGCGTGTGTGAGTAAGCTGCTGAGGTAGGTGAGGCGCCAGGCATGTGCGTAATTGGCTTCACAATGAGCGATCGGACCGAAAATTGGCGGGTGTCACACAAGCAGACAGTTGATGTGAAATGCGTTAAAGGAGCAGCAAATGATCCTAAACAAAATGAAAGAGGCAGCATATACAAGCTAAAAGAAAGATTGAACTTAAAAAAAAAGAACGGCCCTATATAGCCTCAACAAACTTTGACTACGTAGGGGCACCTGGCTCGCATTACTCACAAGCGAATGCCGGTGCGAAACACTGGCAATGTTTCCCTTAACATTGTGAATTCGTAGTGCATGCGACTCTATTTCTCGCATGTAAGTGATACTTTCATTCCATTCAAAGCCAGTGCGGCCGAATAAACTTCATGCAACAGAGTCGTTAAGTATGGTTAAATCCGAAAAGTGAGCTCAGAACAATGACATTATGCTGACTAAACTTTGAGCGTTACTGGGCAAAACATTTTTATGTAAAAACTGCTGGCGCCACGTATTAGTTGATATATAGAATAAAGTATTGACTTTCATGCCTCCATATATGTGTCTTTTGCTAATTTTAAGGCAGCCTAATATTTGTCATGCGGCTTTGCGACAGTGAAAGTGAGGTGTTAGGAACACAAGGTTGCAATCAAACTGCCACTCAAGCTAACTTTTTTTCATTTCTTCTTAAGCTGCTTCGCTCGTACACAGGCTCAGTAACAATATTTTTGGCGCCGAAATGATCTCACGCGCTCACGTGACGTCGTGAGATCGACCGACCAACCTTTATATGAGTATCGGGCAGTGACTGAGTTCGACGTGAGCAGAAAGCCGTTTTCCGAGTAGACGTGGCCCGCATCCTCAATGCATAATAAACACCGTCACTGAAGGGCTAGAGTCCCTCCAAGAAGGGCCACGAACGCTAGCTCCACCGCTCTCTGCTTTCAACGACTGTACCACGCGTAGGGGACGGGCGTCCCGTCTGTAGAGTTGATAAACTAGTTGGGGTGCTCGGATGCTGATCCGAAGGTCACTGGTTCCATCGTGGCCGTGCCAGTTGCATTTGCATGGGTGCCAAAATTTGCTTGGTGCAATACAGCTGACAAAAAAAAAAACTGGTGACAAACCAGCTGACAAAAAAACTGGTTATTGTGAAACTGTCTGTAATTGTTCATTTTGAGGACCGCTGTTGAAAAAAAAGTTGTGCATCTAACGATCGACTTCCTCTTTGAGGAGCCCAGGCTATGGCACGATGCATCGGTATATAGGGTGCTGACAGCCGTATGGAGGGCAGCATTTCCTGAAGGAACACTACAAAGAAAAGAAAATATTGTAGTGAGTGATGGTGTACATTCATTGTCGTCTTAGGTATCTAGCAGAGCAACTATGCAAGAACATCTCTTTCCTACAATAAATTTCTTAAAATGTACAATATTAGTTTTTTTATTGCATTGGAATGCTAGTTATAAAGCAATAAAATCGTTTCCATTCACAAAGTCATTTGAACACCAAAGAAATTGCCTTGCCCTCTAGCTGAGCAAAATATTTTGAGTACAGATTGATTCTAAGAAAATATGTTTGTTTTAAGGGCGATTCTCTTAAAGCCGTGGGTCTGTCCCTCCTAGCTCGTACGTGACCATTTAGTTTGATGACTTAGACAGCCAGTACAGATGGACGGACGGATTGACAGACCAACAGACAGATGAACACATACCCAGGCAGACAGACAGTGGTGGTTTTGGGACGTTAAACTCTACATATTATCAATCAATCAATCAATCAATCAATCAATCAATCAATCAATCAATCAACCAATCAGACAGACAGACAGACAGACAGACAGGCACGCAGGCAGGCAGGCAGGTAGCCAGGCAGGCAGGCGGATGGATGAACGGATGGACGGGCCATTCACGGATTACCAATAAAAGCTTCCGAAGCTTCACCCCACACATCATCATTCACTGATATGCTGATTTTTTTCTTTGTTACGCCAACGTCAGTATGCATGCACGCCTACATAGAGTTGTAAAACAAAGCCATTTCTGTTACGCCCTATCAAATCTACACGTAATAAAACCATGCACACGGTCCCAGTTAGAGAATTCTTGAAGAAAGGCTGTTCAGCATTTTTATCTTCTTATTCATTCATTCGGTACATACTGCAGTCTGTAGACCAGCCATAAGGTGTGAAAAAAGGGAACATAGTGGAAAAAGTGAACAATTTATGCAGCAGGCTTGAGTAAACATTGTCACTAAAAAGTACATACTACTTACGACGATTAAATATACATTTGCAGAAAAAAAGTGCACTTGTTTCTAGAAAAACGTATAACGCCACAACTGAAATATTGAGATGACATAGTATAATATGCCAATAGCTCGGCTATTTGCACTGAAGAATGGACATAATTTTTTATGACAGGAATGTGACATTCACACACACACAAAAAAGTTGAAGGCAGTTCATTCAATTGACCAATAGTTCTCAGAGAGAGTTTTGAAAACGTTATATGTGCAAAATATGGTGCCGCATCATGACTGCCACTGTGCTGGTTTGCCTGGAAGGAAAGGGATAAATGTACACACTACAATCCACATGATACGCCCAAGTACAAAGCAGTAACAGCAACTTGTCTCTTGCAATAGCAGCAGGCTATTTCAAAAGTGGAAGCTGTTTCAATAGTTCGAAACTCTCAGTGATGAAGGTGCATCAAGGCTGTGATAGGTGCAGTAAATAAAAAAAAACACAATCTTCCTGAAGGGGATCATAGGGTGATGCGAAACATCGCGTTTGTGCAGCGCGAGCAGCCGTTTGTTTATGCGAAGCCTTTCTTAGCGAACTTCGGCGACTTTGAGCTTATCTATCTATCTATCTATCTATCTATCTATCTATCTATCTATCTATCTATCTATCTATCTATCTATCTATCTATCTATCTATCTATCTATCTATCTATCTATCTATCTATCTATCTATCTATCTATCTATCTATCTGACCACCTACGACATTTAGCTCTCCTGGCCATTTCGATAATAGTATCGATACCAACTTTGGTATGGCATAACATGACTCTATGAACAACAAACATATTTGTCTAGTCACAATATGAAAATCATGACATGTATGTCATGGATGTCATGATTTATACTTCAAGGTCTTGCTGCTCTTGTGGTGGTTCGTTTCACATGGCATGTTGCAAAACTGGTATGCTATGACATGATTGCAAGGCGAACGCAAGCAACAGTTCTAGCATGAAAAACATGACATGCGTGTCTTGTAACAACATGGCTACATGCCCTACTCATGATGCGCTCGCGGCCGTTTCACTAGCTTCCTATATACCAAACTTGGTAGGACGGTACGTCAATGGATGACAAAGGTACGTGACTGGTGCAAACGTGATAATCATGAGATGCCGTGTCATGTAACAACATGACTACAAGCTACGCTCATGATGCGCTCGCAGCCGTTGGGCTAGCTTCACATGTACCGAACTCGGCATTACGCGATGCAAACGAATGACATAGGTAATTGACACATCCAAACATGATAATCACGGCATGCGTGTCATGTAACAACAGGACCACATGCCACACTCATGATGCGCTCGCGGCCGTTTCGCTATCTTCACATATGCCAAATTTTGTATTACGTGACACCAATGGATGACTAAGGTGTGTGACTGGTGCAAACATGATAATCATGAGATGCGTCTCATGTGAGAACATGACTACATGGCACAGTTAAGGCGCCAATACATTTCGACGTGATGCGGTGCACGTGATCGCCGGCGTTCATTCCATTGCGTCACGCTGGCGTAGCCATGCCAGGCACCGGTCCTGCCAAATACTCGCAGGCGTGTGCCGCGCTGCGTTGCTTTGACGCATGCGTGTTTCAGCACGTCCGGCATGCCTCGGTCACGAAAAGAGGGAGACGCAGTGTTGTCTGAGTAACGCATCGGCATGAAATGCAGCATGTCGCATTTTGCGCCGGTCGCGGTCGGGCTGCGCCGATGGATGCTGGTCGCGCCGGTTACGCCTGACGTCAGACTATAGAGTCCTCGTGTTTTATTAACGTAGCGTCGTTGTGCCCAGCGTGCGCGTGCGTCAACGCTACAATGGAGCATATTGGGCCCCTCATGTGGCGCTCGCGGCCGTTTTGATAGCTCCAAATATACCAAATTTAGTGTTATGTGACGCCAATGGATGAAAACTTATAAGACTGGTGCAACCATGATAATCCTGACACGCGTGTATGTAAGAATATGGCAACATACCACGCTGATGGAGTGCTCGCTGGCGTTTCGCTAGCTCCCCATATACTAAACTTGGTATCACGGGACGTGTATAGATGACATAGGTAAACGAGACATACAAACATGATTATCATGTCATGGAAGTCATGTGCGGCATCATTAACCTCCATCTGGTAACGTTGTGTTAATTTTAAGGTAACATTTCAGCCTTTCTCATTCGTGCTTCGCATATCATAGATTCCCAATTTACGTGGGATCTGCCATTTTTTTCTTTCAATCAATAAAATTGCTAGCAGACGCTGCCCTGCGTGGGGTTTGCGAGACGCCACGGGGGAATTCTAGCAATTCACCGTTTTCATGTCAGTAAATTAGCATGATAATACTTCGAGTATATTTGACATGTTCGCCAAAACCGCTAGAACATTGCGCGTGAAGCGACCCTGGTGTAAGTATGCACAAGATTTTCACGATATGCTGGTGCGTTATGCCGTTGATATCGGGGCTTGATTTATCCCGCGCTGAGAAGTGTGTGGCGGATCATGGGAAGTGGCGCATCTAAGAACCAGGTGTTTGTCGCGAAAGATAATAGATAATTGAAACGGAGCCGCTGCCGGCGGTCTCCACCAGGCGGCACTACAGTGACAACACAGCGGTCGTCTACGTTATCTCTACTTCTACCCCGTTCTACTGCGTCGAAAGCTTGGCCTGTAGAAATGGTGAACGCGTCATAGTACTATCCGTTTTGTACGGGGCAGATGGCATGTCGGGCCTTGAAGCCCGATTTGCCTTGTTATTGTTTTCCTCTGCACATCGCTCGTACTAAATGAAGGGGATTGACCAATTATAAGGTTAATTTTGTCGATACTTTCCGTGTTATATGAACTAGGTGTACTAGTTCATATAATATAACGTCTGCGTAAAGGACGCAATTTACATGAATATACCAAGCTATCGAGTGAATGGTACATCTCAAGATTTTATTTCTCTATCACGGCTCCTTGAAGATTTATTCACATGAGAGACTTTATTGCGGAAGACTCTTACAATCGCCAGTATTCTTACGGCGGGGGAGAATTCATGCTGCAAGCTAGGATCTCAGCATAGCTACAACCGCGAATGCCAACTGTTATTTGGGACTCTTTCGTTTCACAAACCGCTCCGCGCGGACCGAGGCCGGAGTGTGGTAACGGCTCACATATAGTGGCGTAGTGAGCGATTTGTGAGCCGAATCGCGATTAGGTTTGTAGTTAGAATTCAGATTTAAGGATGTTACTGGAAGGAGTTTCACATCGATGCACTGTGTGGCTACCTTGTGGCTCCGAATTTGTCAAAACAGTGTGATAACCTATGAAGACTTGTATCGTAAAACACTCTCACACACTTACACGAAATCCGACGTCGACGCAGTATTTTAAGCACGGGGGTATAGAAGTTCCTTCCACCGCTTGTCCGGTGATCTGCACACGTGAATGACCAACAACAATAATAAGGAATCCCGCTCGCCTGAAAGTACAAGTTGAGTGGTACTAATCACTTGTATGGGCTACAGTTCTCAGCAGGCTGATGAAAATGCGGCTCCACAAACACAGAAGACACGAAGATTCCGACATACGATCCAGGGCACTTGTCATTTTTTTTCAAACAGAATATTTTTAGAGCACTTGGTCCTCTCTTCCGGGCAGAAATCGAGAAAATGCCTGGCTTTGCGATTGTGACCGTCGCGCTGAGTCAAAATCATGATCAAAACCTTGATCATGTGCTTCATACCCCACGCCAGGTGTGTCGTCGCAACCACAGACAGACAGACAAGTTTGGTATCGATACCATTATCGAAACGGCTAGGAGAGCTAAAAGTCGCAGGCTGCTTGATAGCTAGATAGATAGATAGATAGATAGATAGATAGATAGATAGATAGATAGATAGATGGTAATAGTTCGGAGAGAGAGAGATAGGTTTATTTAGAGAAAGGCAGAAGTCGGCCTGAGCCATAGCTTGCTCTAGCCTGCTACTCTACACTGGGGGAGGGGAGAGGGAGAAAAAGATTATGGATGATGATGGTGAGATAGAGAGGTGGGCATGTACTACTCTTTGTAGCTGAGATAAACTTTATAGCCGCGCATAGAGCCCAGTTGCTTCCAAAAAGGTTATAACCGTTCTTATGACCACAATTGCACTGTTGATGTCTGACCAAGCGCCCAATACGGTTTCATCAAATAATGACCTACTGCGAAATAGTTCAGAAGAAGAAATCAGTCTTTGCCGTTCACGTGCTCATGCTGGGCAGATACAAAATATGCGCTAAAGTGTTTCTGGCACATCACAGTGTTCACAATTAGCACCAGTGCACTGCGACCGATGATATGTGCGTAACGTCTGGTGTACGTCACACCAAGATGAATGCGGTGGATCATACTTGTGAGTTGCCGTTTCAAATTAGGGGGCATGCGGAACCTCATTTCCGGGTCCCATTTGTGAAGTCACCGGTGTCGCCATTCCGGTTTGGTCCAGTGCTGAAGTGTGCTGCGCATCACGCAGCGAATCAGGGCGTTCGTGTCAGCTCGCGAAAACACAATGCGTACTTCAGGGGCACTGCTTAAGGCACTTTTATCTTCAGCGTCTGCTTCTTCGTTTCTCATCACGCCACAATACGCGGGAATCCACTGAAAAGTGATAAGATGGCCATTTGTTGAAGCCACCTGAATAAGTTCTGTGATTTCTATTGTCAAGCTGTAATACAGAACTTGCTTCATGATGCAATTATTGATTTTCAAAGCGGGTTTGGCATCACAGAAAATCGTCCAGGCTCGAAGTCGCTCTCCGGAAACAAATCTTATTGCCTCCCTGATAGCGACAAGCTCTGCGGCAGTTGATGTGGTTTTGTGGTCCACTTTGAATCGTCGAGTGATATCCATGTCTGGGATGACAAAGGCTGCGGCAGAGGTCTTTAGAGTGGTGGACCCATCGGTGTACACGTGCAGACAATCACCCTACGTTGTATAAATCTGATATAGGGTCAGTTGTCTGAGGCCAACAGAAGAAATGGGCGACTTCTTCGTAATTCCAGGTATCGTAAAACAAACAGATGGTTTAGGCAGCACCCATGGAGGCACTGCCCAGACATTTGGCGGAGAAAACCTTGATGGTATAATATTCTCATGCCACGATATTACTCTTGAGAAACTGCACTCTGAGTGAGTGGCAGGTAGTACTGATAGTAAGTGCTGTTTGTGTCGGCTCAGCAATCGAAGGTGAATTCTAAGTGACTCGCAGAGTAGGTATACACTGATGGGACAAGCCCGAGCCTTTGAGATTGTTTCATTTGTTGAAGTACAGTGTGGTCGACCGAATCATTTTCGTAAACATTGAGCTTGAACACTCTATAGGGTCTTCACACAACTGGGTCTCATATTGGAGAGCACCGGCATGCTGTATCGAACGTATCCAACAAATAAGGCATTGTACAATTGAAGTAGCGACGATGCTGATGGGCCCCATCTTGCTCCTGCCATGTGGCGAAGAACGAGAGCAAAGCTCTTCAATTTAGATTCAAGTACTGCCACATGTCTCGTCCACGATAGATCTCTGTGTACGACAAGCCCAGGAAACTTGTGGTGCGTTATAGCAGGTATTGCTGTCTCATTAATAAATATCGGGTATTGCGACATATGCTTGCGCGTGAACGCAACCACTGCGCATTTGTCGTTTGAAAGAGTGAGCCCCTAACGTCGTAGAAATTTGTAAGTGATCGTAACTGCACGCTGCAGTCAAGCTCACAATTGCGGACGAGTAGTTCTGGATGCCTATAAGCATATGTCGTCAGCATATGCACTGATCTTCACCGTGCTGAGAAGTTCTGCTTCAAGGCCGATCATTGAGACATTGAGTCGAATCGGGCTGAGACAGTTGTGCATGTGCCACGAAGGACTACGAATTGTACGAAGAAGAAGAACTCGCTTGCGCGATCTAATTAAAAGATCGACCTGCTTCTGGTGTCTCAGTCTCTACGGCAAGACCTCTGTTTTGACGTCGTGACACTGGTGGAGGTGCTGGAGCCTACAACCGGATGCAGGACAGTCTTGCTCGGACCCGTTCACCTAGTCCAGAGACCCGGCCCCTCGTCACGACTCCGGTACACCAATTCAGTCGGCGCCTACTAGGCCTAAGTCCGGAGTCCGTATCTGTTCCGCCTCTAACCAGCATGGCAGCTCCTACCACATCCACGGCTACCCTTCCATCGCAGACCACTCTTCCCTCCCAGGTGACTCTTGAACATCCTCGCGTTCCTGAAGTTTTCCATGGGGAAGAGTACGAGGATCTCGAGGACTGGCTCGAACAGTTCGAACGGGTCGCTGTATCTACCCACTGGAACGAACAGCACAAACTTGACCGTGTATAATTCGCCCTGGAAGATAGCGCTCGCACGTGGTACGAGAACCATGAGGCTACTTTCCGATCTTGGCAAGATTTTCGTCGACAGCTCCTCGCCACATTTTTGAACACGGACCGACGGGATCGCGCAAAGCAACTGATTGAGGCTTGCGCACAAAAACCCAACGAAACAGCCGCCATGTACGCAGAGGGTCAGCTCGTCTGTTTTGACGAGCTGACCCTGACATGCCCGAGGCAAAGAAGGTGCGTCACCTAATGCAGGGTGTCAAAGAACCAGCGTTTGCGGGCCTCGTACGAAATCCACCTACAACAGTAGATAAATTCATAAGAGAGGCGACTGTCATCGAGCGCGCACTGCGACAACGATACCGACACTTTGACCGCCTGCCGAACCACACGGCAGTAAGTGCTGCAGCTCAGAACACTGCCGTGTGTGAAAGTTCCCTACGACAAATGATTAAGGAAATACCGCGTGAGGAACTTCGGGCCCTCTGCGTCCCTCCTACCATACCACCCGTCGCATCTGTTGCCGAAATCGTCCGCCATTAGTTGAGGCAAGCCGTTACACCACCGGCGCCAAGTCCTGAGCCACATCCAGCGAGCTACGCTGATGTGGTCCGTCGTCCTCCACCGTCATTTGTGGCGACACCCTTCCAGCCGCGACCCGCGGCCGTACCTTGGTGGCAACGGGATTCCATGAGACGACCACCAGTTCGCCGAACTGACTTGTGGCGCATGGCCAATCGTCGACCTATTTGCTTCCGCTGCGGAGAACCAGGTCACATTGCTCGCTATTGCCGTCATAGCGATTCCGGCTTCGGGAACTTTTCTCGTCCCGCTTCTTTCCGCTTTGAAGACCGTCGTGACCACAATGCCGATCAACTGTCGACTGGCCAAGCAACTACACCGCATCGCTGGCGATCTCCATCTCCTGCGCGCCACCGTGACTTCCCTCAGAGCTACGCGGACGTCACCAGAGGCCGTTCGCCTAGCCCGCGCCGGGGAAACTAACTGCTGCGACCTCCGGGGGCAAGGTTGCCAATCGTCGACACACCGAAAAGTTCCTCCTATCATCGCAAGAAGATATGACAACAACCACGACGAATACGACGACGAATACGACGACGAATAGTAATGCCGGTGAAGTTGTACGTGCTGATCTTGGCGTTTTCATTGACGGACATTACGTTACAGCACTGGTCGACACTGGCGCCGACTTCTCAATCATGCGACAAGAACTCGCCGACCGCCTTAGAAAGGTCAAGACACCGTGGACAGGGCCACACATAAGAAGTGCTGGTGGTCAGCTGATGACTCCCACGGGTAAATGCACCGCTCGATTTGGCATTGGGAATTCTAGCTTCGTGGCCACTTTCGTCCTGTTGCCAGACTGCTGTAAAGAGCTAATTTTGGGCATGGATTTTTTTCGAGATCATGGCGCTGTTATCGACATCCCTCAACACATGGTGACGTTTTGCGCACATCCGTATGTCGACGACAGCAGCGACGAACTACGCGGCTGTTTGCGAATAGCCGACGATGTGACGCTCCCAGCGAGATCCTGCTGCCTTGTGTCTGTGTCCAGTGGGTGGCCTTCCTATAAGGAAGTGATAGTGGGTCACATAGTCGTTATTTTGCTCACGCAAGGCATTTCCATCGCGAGAGGCATCCTAACGCTTACTGGTGGACAGGCAGAAGTGCTCCTTACAAACTTCAGCAACGAGCGCCATCAAATCCAGAAGGGTACCGCAATTGCCTACTTCGACGATATAGACCAAGCCGGGGATTGCTGTGCTTTGCAACCAGATGACGCGACAGCCCCTGCCTCGACAAATTTGTCGGTGAACATCTGCTCCAGCTACCGCCTTCTGATAGAAAGCGTCTGCTTGGACTTATACACCAATTCGAAGACTGCTTTTCGCGTACGTCAAAGGTCCAGTGGACACCATTGACCAAGCACCGCATCATTACCGAAGACAACACGCGACCGATTCGGCAGAACCTTTACCGTGTGGCTCCGAAAGAACGCGAGGAGGTTCAGAAGCAAGTACAGAAGATGCTCGTGGATGACGTCATACAACCTTCGAAAAGTCCTTGGGCGTCCCCCGTGGTTTTGATCAAGAAAAAAGACGGCAGCTTGCGTTTCTGTATTGATTATCGAAAGTTGAACCAAGTCACGAAGAAAGACGTCTATCCACTGCCTCGCATAGACGATTCACTCGATCGACTGCGTCATGCGCGCTATTTTTCTTCAATGGACCTCCGAAGTGGCTACTGGCAGATAGAAGTCGACGAGAGAGATCGTGAAAAAACGGCCTTTGTGACGCCTGATGGCCTTTACGAATTTAAGGTGCTTCCTTTCGGGTTGTGCTCGACGCCAGCCACTTTTCAGCGTCTCATGGACACCGTACTATCGGGCCTGAAGTGGCAAACATGCTTGGTCTATTTAAACGATGTTGTTGTATTCTCAACATCATTCGAGGAACATCTCAGCCGTCTATCCACCGTACTCCAAGCCATACGCTCGGCCGGCCTGACTTTAAAACCAGAAAAATGTCATTTTGGTTTCAACGAACTCAGCTTCCTAGGCCACGTCGTCAGTAACGAGGGTGTTCGACCTGACCCGGCCAAAATAGACGCCGTAGCGCAATTTCCTGCACCCCATGACAAAAAGGCTGTGAGATGCTTCTTAGGGTTGTGCGCCTATTACAGACGATTTATCGAGGACTTTTCGTCTATTGCGGCGCCATTGACACGACTCACACGCGAGGACGTCCCCTTCTTTTGGGGTGAACAGGAGCAAATGGCATTCAATGAACTGCGACAACGCTTGCAAACACCTCCAGTCCTTGCGCACTTCGACCAGGACGCCCCTAAAGTGACGCCAGCAATGTAGGTCTAGGTGCCGTTCTGGTGCAGTGGCAAGACGGCTGTGAAAGAGTAATAGCCTACGCCAGCAGAACTCTCTCTCGCACGGAGGAGAACTACTCGACCACCGAGAAGGAGTGTCTTGCCGTGGTGTGGGCAGTTATCAAATTTCGTCCGTATTTGTACGGCCGCTCCTTCAAGGTTGTTAGCGACCATCACTCTTTGTGCTGGCTCACCAACCTTAAAGATCCATCTGGTCGTTTGGCGCGCTGGAACCTAAGACTTCAAGAGTTTGACATGACCATCGTCTACAAATCTGGAAAGAGGCACACCGACGCCGACTGTCTCTCATGGTCGCCAGTGGAAACTGTCGCTCCTGATGACGAAAGCATCGACGGGGCATTCTTCGGAGTTGTCAACACGGCCACTATTGCACAAGAGCAGCGCTGTGACCCTGAGCTGTTACCACTCATTGAATACTTAGAAGGAGGACGTAAAGACGTGCCGCGGTTATTTGCTAGAGGACTGCCATCTTTTTGCTTGCGAAACGATGTTCTCTATAAGAAAAACTTCTCACCAACCGGTAACCCACACTTGCTCGTCGTGCCTGTCTCTCTTCGAAAAGAAATTATGGAGGCGTGCCATGATGAAGCAACTTCTGGTCATCTAGGCTACACCCGAACATTGCGCCGACTACGATGCAAGTACTATTGGCCAAAGTTACCTGCTGCTGTTAACCATCACGTGCGAACGTGCACCGATTGCCAAAGACGCAAAGCGCCTCCCAGCAAGCCAGCCGGTCTTTTACAACCAGTCGAAGCACCCGAAAAGCCGTTCACCCAGATTGGAATGGACTTCCTGGGTCCCTTTCCAACTTCCACAACAGAGAACAGATGGATTATCTTGTGGTCACTGATTACCTGTCCCGTTATGCGGAGACTAAAGCTATGCAGCGTGGCAGAGCAGCAGAAGCCGCTCAGTTTTTCATCGAAAACATCGTACTTCGGCATGGCGCTCCGACAACAGTGATCACAGACAGAGGATCTGCTTTCACCGCAGAGATTTCGGAGTCGGTTCTCAGACTCAGCGGTACAGCTCACCGGAAAACAACTGCATACCATCCGCAGACAAATGGACTGATGGAGCGCCTCAATAGGACCCTCACAGACATGATCAGTATGTACGTTAACACGGAACATAAAAACTGGGATCAGACATTGCCGTACGTGACCTTTGCTTATAACACCGCTCGACAAGAAACCACTGGAATGACACCGTTCAGTCTGCTTTACGGTCGCGAAGTCACGACAACATTAGACGCCATGTTGCCGCATGAGTGTGACGACATCCATGTAGACGCCGAAGAATTCACTCAGCGTGCCGAAGAAGCCAGACAGCTCGCGCGCGTGCGCATCTGTCATCAGCAGCATCAAGATGCACAATGCTACGACACCCGACACAAGTTTGTTAGCTACTCACCAGGCGACAAAGTGTGGGTCTGGATTCCGATACGTCGACGTGGACTGTCTGAGAAACTGCTAAGACGGTACTTTGGTCCATACAGTGTCACGCGACGCCTGAACGACGTGAACTACGAAGTCGTTCCCGACACTAATTGTACTTCTAAGCGCCAAAAGCATTTGCCCGAAGTCGTGCACGTCGTGCGTATGAAACCGCATTTATCGAGTAAATTAGCTCCCGGTTACCGTTTTCGTACGACCACTTCATACGCCTGGTAGAGCACCTAAGCTGCGCATCGGGACGACGCTTCTTTCGGAGGGAGGCAAATGTCACGTGCTTGCCCAAGAAAGACGATGACAGTTGTGCATGTGCCACGAAGGACTACGAATTGGACGAAGAAGAAGAACTCACTTGCGCGATCTAATTAAAAAGATCGACCTGCTTCTGGTGTCTCAGTCTCTACGGCAAGACCTCTGTTTTGACGTCGTGACAATATTCTTGGAGAACACCACGATGGACCTTATATAGATCGGTGTCTCCATTATTTGTCGTGATATATATAGAGAGAGGGTGTGAGAAAGGAAAGTCCGGGAGGTTAACCAGATATTGGCATCTGGTTTGCTACCCAGCGCTGGGGGCGGGGAAGTAGGGGCAAAAAAGAGGGGGTAGTTAGAGAAAAAAACGCACGCGCACTCATAAAAAAAACGAAAACACACGCAGGAAGGACGTCCTAGCTACAGCCGTTCAGTAAGGCTGGTCGATCTCAAAAAGTGTAGTAGCGCTTTCAGGGCCCTCTTCTGTGAAGTCGCATCCTGACGATACTGCAGAATTTCCTGCTCCGACAGAGGTCGATCATCTCATTTGTTGAGTTCCTTGCGAAGGCATAGTCGTTGTTTACTATAAGCTAGGCAGTCACAAAGAATATGTTGGATTGTTTCCTCTTTGCCACAGTGGCCACAGGCTGCGGTGTCGGCCATCCCAATGCGGAAAGCGTAAGCGTTGGTAAACGCAACGCTCAACCACAGCCTACATAACAGGGTCTGGTCTGCTCGGCAAAGCCTCGACGGGACTTGAAGACTTAGCGTAGGGTCAAGCGAGAACAGTCGGGCATGCTTGAAATGTGGCTGATTACAATGTGATGTGGTTTGCTGGCGAGCAAGCCTGCGGAGCTTTCGTGCAGCATCTGTCCTAGAAAGTGGTGGTCGCAGTTTATGATCTTCTGTGTGGGCTGAGCGGGCAGCTTGATCGGCCCGTTCATTGCCGATGATTCCGTAGTGACTGGGCAACCACTGAAATGTAATTTGGTTCCCTTTCTCAGTCAGGTGTTGTATAGCCTGTGCTATCTCTAGTAGCAGCTGCTCGTGTAGTCCACGGTGTAAGGCTGATAAGAGAGACTGCAGTGCCGCCTTCGAGTCGCAGAAATTAGTCCACTTGCGTGTAGGTTGATCAACTACAAAATGCAACGCGGCACGAAGTGCTGCCAATTCTGCTGCCGTTGATGTTGTTGCGTGAGATGTCTTGAACTTAATTGTCGTGGCCAACCTTGCTATCACTACTGCTCCTGTAGAGGTGTCCGGCTGAACCGATTCGTCAGTGTATATATGTGTGGAGTCTTGATATTTCTCATACAAGAAAAGTAGTGTGAGCTATTTAAGAGCCGGTGACGACAAAATGGCCTTTTTCTGGACGCCAGGTATGTTAATAATAATCATTGGTTGAGCGAGGCACCATGGCGGAGTCACAGGTCTAGCGGCAGGAGAGAACAAAGTTGGGATCAACTCACCATGTGCGGCCACTGTTTTGCAGTAAGATGTGCATGGTCGTACCACTGGTAGAGAGGCTAGGTGATGCCGCGGGGTTTGAGCAAGGTGTCGTATATGTGTCCTCAGCACTTTCACATGAGGTTGTTCCTTGTGATGGCGATAGTTGCCGCTGTTGACGCACTTTGGGGCAAGCCTAAACATATCCGGAGTGCTTGAGCCTGGACACTTTGAAGCATTCATATGTTTGTCTTACTTGCGTTGGTTAACACAGGTAGGCTGTACCGAAGGAATCCAAGGAAAAGAATCCTGTATAGTCGCAACATAGCAGTTGTGGACTTTCCCTAGTTTGTCCAGCGAAGAACTTGAACAAATGACAGATGCCTGTCAATCGCCTTTTCATGTATGATACATGTGAGCTCCATGAGAGGTCTCTGTCAATTATAACGCCTAGGAACTTGTATGATCGGAGGTGACGTATCTTTTCGCTGTTTATCAGAATGCTGTAGTTCTGCATTGGTTTGCGCGTAAATGCACAAGTGCACATTTCTCAGAGGAAATTTCCAGACCTCGTTGACGGAGGTAAATAGCAACTTGAGTGGCAGCTCTCTGAATTCGCGCTCGCAGCTGTAGACGTGTTACTGCCGACGTCCACACGCAGATGTCGTCCGTGTACATTGACAATCTGACAGTACTTGGCAGATGCTCATTGAGAACTATTAGCGTCAGGCTGAATAGTACTGGGTTAAGTATGCCACTTTGGGGAACACCACGGTGGCTGTAATGTAGCGAAGTGTCACCATCCTTAGTTCTCACGAAAAAGGATCGCTCAGAGAGATAGCTGCGTAGCCACTGGAACATCCGACCACCCACTCCTACCTCCTTGAGAGCGGTGACGACAGCTTCAAGTGTGACGTTATCGTACGCCCCTTTAACATCAAGAAATAAAGAAGCGCAGAGACGCTTGCGGCCTTTTTTGTGTCGCACGTAGCTGACTATGACGCTATCAATTGATGACCGGCCACGGCGAAATCCCGTCAAAGCGTCCGGGTAGATGTTGTCATTCTACAAGAACCATTCTAGCCGTGCAAGTACCATCCTCTCCATCACTTTGCCCAAGCAACTAGCCAGTGCAATTGGGCGGTATAATGTGAGCACCAATGATGACTTGCCAGGCTTCAGTAATGGAACCAAATGGCTGGTCTTCCAGTTAACTGGGAGGGTGCCCTCTCGCCACGAATCGTTGTATATCTCGAGGAGGGCAGTCCTCGCACACTCACCAAGGTGACACATTGCTCTGTACGATATTCCATCAGGCCCGGGTGCTGATGTCCGTCTACACAAAGCCAGTGCTGCTTTAAGCTCATGAATAGAAAAAATTGGTCCATGTGGTGATCGTGTGATGTCGTGCCACCACGTGAGAGCGTGAAGATGTTGGGATCTGTGAGTTGACCAGATAAGTTGGCACAGAACTCTTCTGCCACGTTGACCTCCGATCTCTGTTGAGAGAGGGCTAGAGCCTTGAATGGAGACCACTGAATGGGCGCTGTCCGGAGCCCTCTTATTGTCCTCCACAAGTGTGGTAAAGGCTTGCGAGGATCTAGCGAAGCGCAGAAGGCTGCCCAACGTTGTGACTCTAGCTTGTCTATGCGGCTTTGTATCTTCTTCTGAAGACATCTAGCGATTCGTAAATCGTCGATTGCTTTCGTGCGTTGGTACCTTCGTTCCGCACTCTATCGGAGAGCCCGAAGTCGTTCTAATTCCACATCAAATTTGGTTACTCTCGAAGAGCATGTGAGGGTGCACACTGTGTCTTGCACTGTGGACCTTATCACCTCTTCTAAGTCAAATGAGGTGTTCTCTTGACAGCGTTCTTCCATGAGAGATTCAAACTTGGTCCAGTCCACTCTTTGGATAGTTTCGCGTACCTTGCAAGGTGATAATCCTCTGATCTTGACATATGTGGAAATGTGGTCGCTCCCATGTCTTTCGAAGTCCGCAAACCATCCGGCACATCTGACGAGACCTCGAGAAACAAAAGCCAAGTCAAGGTAACTGCTGTATTCAGGGCCACGTAAAAATGTTGGGCTGCCATCATTTAACAAGCACAGCTCGTTGTCTGAAGCAAACGTTATCAGACTTCTACCCTTTGCGCTGATCTTCGGGCTCCCCCATAGCGTATGGTGGGTGTTGAAGTCTCCGATGATTACCCATGGGCAGGAGTGGATGATAGGAGGTGTCCTAGTCTTCTGTGGTCAAATCTACTTGATGGCGACAGGTATACACTGACGACAGTGACAATAAGACCCTTTTTCTTCACTGTTAAGCATTTATATTGGTTATTGTTGTCAGGTGGTACAGGCCAAAGATTGTAGGTCAGGTCACGTCGAATAAACAGCAGGACCTTGCTGTTTCCACTATAACAAGCCGGCATAAATGATTTGTTTCCGGAGAGTCTAATAGCGCTCAATAAATTTGGCTCGCAGATGACGATGATGAGAAATATATTGGTGGAAACGAACCGACGGAAATCTGCAATGCGTGATTTCAGTCCCCGTGCATTCCACTGAAAATTGTTGCTTTTTTTACCTCTTCCCTGAAAGACAGTGGCTGGTGGGCCATTATCTATTCAAGAGCCGCCAGTACTGGACTCAGAGCGTCCAGTACTTGAAGTGCACTTCTGGCTGACGTTGTGCGCATGTTGTTTAACACCGTGTGAATGACAATATTTATGGGTCATAGAAGAGCATGCTTATCCAAGTTCCGCTGCTCCTCTGTTGTTGTAGCTTGCTCTGATGAATGCGGCTTCTGATGCGGTTCGTCCCCAAGTTGCGTGCGCGTAAGTGGCGGCCAATCTTCAGTAGAGAGAGATCTACTTGTTTTCTCTCTTCCATCGTTTGCGTTCGCCGTGGTGTACCCGGCAGTGGGCGCCGTTCCCAGATGCGTTGACTTATTTCTTGTAGTTGACTGTGTTCTTCGCGAAGATCTTCGACGGTGACGTCGTCGTCTTCGCCGGACATTTTCCGCGGCCTCTTTGTGAGTAGAGCTGTCTCGCACCATTTGTCTAAGAATAGTTAACTCCTTCTTTATGCGTGGACAGTCTTTGGAAGATGCACTGTGGGTGCCTTGACAATTAGGGCACTTTAGTATGGTTGCGCTGTATCTGTCCTCGGTGCGTGTTTCATCGTGTTATAAATGGTGCGGTCCCTAAGGTAGCGAAAAATCCAAGCATACGGTCGTCCACCGATGTCGAAAGCTTCCAGTGCGTCAAGAATCGCATAATGCAGCACATTATCATAGGCACCCTTGATGTCTAGGAAGACCGCCGCCACTAGTCTGCGTCGGCTTCTTTCCTCTTCAACGCTGGTGATCAAGTCGACCACACCGTCAATGGCAGATCGGCCACTTCTAAAGTCATTGTTAAATGCAGGAAAGGAGTTTTCGCTCACTACACGCCACTCTAATTCTTGACAGTACCATTCTTTCCATTACTTTCCCGACGCAGCTGGCTAAGGCGATTGGTCTGTAGGAGGAAAGCGCATAAGGACACTTCCGCGGCTTAAGCAATGCAATAATGCAACTGCATTTTCAATTAGCTGGGACTTCTTCTGACTCCCATGAGGTATTATAATGAGATAACAGGATATGTCGTGCTTCTGTACTAAGATGGTTGAGTGCAGCATACGTGATTCCGTCAAGCCCTGGTGCCGATGAGCGTCGGAAGGCAGAAATCGCAGCGTCAAGCTCATGCATTGTAAAACGCACATCAAGGCACTCGTCAGACGATGGAGGTGCAATGGTAGTAACAGGCTCATTAGTGGCAAGACCATCAGTGGTGTCTATGATGAGGCTACAGTAGTCGCTGGCTATCTCAACTTCTATGTGCCCTTGATGTAGAGCAAAAGCTTGAAATGGTTGACGTTGTTGGGGAGTTGTCTGCAGACGTCGTACTGACCGCCAGATCTTAGAGGTTGCCTGGGGTCCAGAGATCCACAAAATTTTCTCCAACGCTACCTGTAAATTTTGTCAAGATGCCGAAGAACATGTCGTTGAGCTCGACAACAGGCAGAAAGGTCTGAAGACGACTTCGTTCGTCTGTATCGGCGTTCTGCATGGCGACGGATTGCACGAAGGGCCTCGTATTGGGAGTCAACTGCTGATATCTGCATCGATAGATTAACCTGTTTGGTTGTGTCACGCAGTGAAAAAGCTGTGATGTTCTCTACCTCGCATGGATTAGTCGTGTGCTCACAGTCGAACTCGACGGATGCCTTGAACAGTGTCAAGTCGCTTTGACGATGTAACGTGTGTGTGTGCGGCGAAACCACCTCAACTGAACATAGGTTGGAAGGTGGTCACTGCCGCGAGTGTCCAAATCTGTGCACCAGCATGCGGAAGACAGAAGGCTTCTGGAAAACAAAACAGTGGTCGAGGCAGCTGCTGTAGGACGTGCCACGAATAAATGTTGGTGATCCGTCGTTGCGCTCGCATAGTCCATAGTTGCATATAAAATTGGCCAAATCCCTTCCGAGATAATTCATTGTAGTGGTTGATGATGAGAGGATGATGTGCATTGAAATCGCCAATCACACTGTGTGGCCTTTGTGCTGCTTGATGAATGGTTCCCAGGTGGAAGCAGTCTATCTGTGCGCTTGGGTGTATGTATCCTCCTATTACTGAAAATGATTGATTTGTGGGGTTTAACGTTATTACTGAAAATGTCCGCTTTTTATGAGTTATAGTCAGGCTTAAGTAATCATTGCTGGTATGCGTCGTGACTGCTTGTCTCAAGAACGTCAAATCACGGCGTATACAAACGAGAACTTTGCTTGTACATTGATCACTGCGAGACCAAATCTAGATATATCCAGATATACGAAAAGTTGAAACCATATTCGGTTCACATATCACGATAACAGGAAATTGATATTTAAAAACCCATTGTCTGCAGTCTGACAGACGGCCACGTGGACCACGAGCTTTCCATTGCATAACAAGCAACTGGCGCATGCGTTCTTTGAACATCAATGCCATATTCACTAATTGAAGAACCAGTAGAAGAGGCTCCAAAACCTCAAGTAGCTGCACAGCCGCCATAGCAGCGGGTATACTTAGGCTGCTGAAGATCTTACGCATAGAACCCATGAAAATGTTGAGCAATGACTTGACATCTGTGTTGTCCATCTTCTTGTTTTCTTCATTGGGGGTAGCGGCACCATTGTATGATGGCACTACGGCGGCTCTTGACGGTAGTGAAGGCCACTGAGTCTCCGACGTGGTGAGAGCCAATGACTGGCTGCCCTGTACATGCGTGGACTGTATTGGCACTTGAGCATCTGTATCCTTCTTTCTGGCCGACAAAAGTAGGCTAGTAGGTAGTGAGGACACAGTTTTGTGTGTCAAATTCGATAAGCTATGACCACAGCTGCTTCGTTTGCGTCGGTGTCGGGAACGATGTTTACGGTGCCGTACAGCCCTTGCAGCTTCTCTGTGAGTTGAGTGGTCTCGAACCATCTTGTTCAAGATACTAATTTCATTCCTCGTTTCGGGACATTCCTTTGATTTTGCGTCGTGGGCGTCTGAGCAGTTTGAGCATTTGGCCGCAGCATTGCAGTTATCACCATCAGGAAGGCCACCGCAGTGCTTGCAGGTTACGGCACCCTTGCAAACTCCAATAATGTGCCCAAATTTTGTGCAATATGACAGTGCAGAGGTTTTGGTACATAAGGACGTACTGAGTGCCCCACGAACCCAACTTTTACATGTGTGGGTAACGTCTTCGACTGAAACACTACTTTAACACATCGCGTCCGTCCAAAGTGGTGGAAGCCAAGCACGGGAGCCAACGACGGCAGCAGTTTCTCGAGACTTGTGTCTGTGATCTCCTCATCGACATCTTATATAACTACTGTTGTCGTTTCTTTGTCGTGCGCGGAGAATGCGTGAACTGGAATGTTTCCTAATTGAACAATCGCTTTCAGCGTGTCCAATAAGGCCTTCGCAGTGACCTCCACAAACAGGATGTTCTTTCGAGTATTTATGCGTATTTCTACGACTTTAACTGGGGCGATGTGCTCAGAGTACTCCGCCAGGCTCTGCCTATTCAGAGAGTTCAAGATGCGGTCTTCGATGTCAACACAAACGAAATTGTGTACGACCGCATGCTACTCGCCTTTGTCTGTGCTTGCCGGCCAGTCGGCGATGTCCAGCTGATTTTCCTATTCAGGCGTCGGCTTTGTACGACCACGTAGTCGCTGTCCGAAGCCATATTTTCAACGGTGGAGTCATCAGAGTTGTCAATGTGGACCACGCTTGGTCCGGGGTGAGAACTTGCGTCAGACGCACTATGATGTGGTGGTCCCGGTCCCGGTTGCTGGATGCGGTTTTGGTCTCCCATTCTAAGGCAGAACGTCCCTCCGCGGTGTGTGGATTATTGAAAAATCTTGATAAAGTAATGAGAAAACTCACAGAGCTCGAAGCAGAGGCTGTTCTCTGTGACCACTTCTTCTTCCTCCCCTTAATATTTAGGAAGCTCACAAACTTCCTAATTATTTATCTGAGAGCAGCTGTTTCACAGGGATGTTGTACGTCATATAGGATACCTATTTACCAGAAACCACAGAATTGCACATATTTTGACATTATCATCACCTATGTTCAATGGTGATATCGAGATCTTGTCTCCATATCGCGAATCATGACGACTGGGCGTGACGATCGTGCGAAGTTAGGTCCTAAGATCCACAATGTCTACGTTGAAGTCTCCCACTAAAGCAAACGGTTCTTAAATCTTTATATTAGTCCCGCTTAACTGTGCCATCTCGGCTGCTAGGATGTTCCTTTTTAAGGACTCCAAATTCTTATCACCGTACTTAAGCTTACTTCATAGCAGGAGTCATGCCGCGCATATTTGAATTTTATTTCGTAGATTACTCATTGCGGCTTTCGTATTCGGTCCACGAATTTGAGCAAAAATATTTGGTTACACACTGTGCATGTTCACTGTACCCAGCCGTCCAGCGCGTTGAGCTATTTCTGGAGACTAGGCGAGCATGATGAGCCTCACATCAGTAACTAATGGTATACCAATATCTTTGAGATTGTCGCGCTAAATCTAATGTTACGTAGCTTATTCAGACGCAGCAACAACTGTAGGCTATACTCTATAGTCTTTTTCGCGTGTTCTCTACCTTATTTTACCTACCCTTCATGTCCGATTTCATTCTATAAATGCGCCTACAAGATGCGTCTAACAATGTTTACTGTGTATTATTTCACAGTTTACATTTATTGGCTTTGTCATATCCAGATGACTCCTAGGAGTGCTGCATGATCATTACATTTAACCTTGATAGGTACATTGCTTTAAATGATCAGAGACCCCACTTGTAGAGACTTCGTCACAGCAGTTATTCTTATAGATGAGCAAAAAGGTTCCACGTTTTTTAAAAACTTGAGCGTGAAATTATTGAAACAAGAAACTAGTCATGCTGCCAACAGTATTTCCTCACCTCCAAACGGTCTATGCTGGGTTTTTCTGCCAAGCTGTATTTAAATCCAACAAGTAAAAGGGAAAATAAGAAACGTGTGCCCAATGACTTCTTCATAACAGCGTCTCCGCTCAAGCGCTAATACATGCTCAAAGTCTTGTACAATAGATAGCAGATCTTCTACGTAAGTTGTTTAATTACGTTCATATTATACCCATTTCTAACGGCTCACGCTGGATATAAACTGAACGTAGCTTTCATTGATGTAGACGTTTGGTTCGAGTAAGGCACAGATGTACTGCTTCCACACAATAGTTCTAAAGCTTGCATATTGCAATCTCTCATGAGCGGCTAGACTTATAACAGCTGTCGTAAGTTTTTTGTTTTGTAATTGTTTTATATTAGTTATAATTTATTTACCCATGTGTTGCTATTCAATTATTTATTTGTTTACGTATTGTAAAAAAGAAAACTTTTAAAAAGTCAATTGAGCCGTCTAGAAAAAGAATGAACAAAATATAAATAAATAAGGAAAAAAATTAGCAAAATAGGCTAGTAAACAAATGTCATATTAATTTATACTTAAGTAAGCATTCTGACAGTATGAAAAGTAAGTTAAAGTGTAGTCGTCTAAACAGAACTAATTCCACATTTTTCTGGTCAGATGATTACAGATGTCTGGTCTGCTCAAAATCACAGTCTTGTTAATATATTAGCTCTTATTTCCTTTTTAAAATAATTTTTGTACTGGGTTTTTGCATATTGATGGGCATTTTAGATGCTATCAGAAAAAACTTGTGATAACTTCGTTCTTACCCCAGAATTGATTGATTGATTTGTGGGGTTTAACGTCCCGAAACCACCATATGATTATGAGAGACGCCGTAGTGGAGGGCCCCGGAAATTTTGACCACATGGGGGTCTTTAACGTGCACCCAAATCTGAACACACGGGCCTACACCATTTCCGCCTCCATCGGAAATGCAGCCGCCGCAGCCGGGATTTGAACCCGCGACCTGCGGGTCCGCAGCCGAATACCTTAGCCACTAGACCGCCACGACGGGGCCATCCCTTAGAATCGGTCATGTGCCATATTTTGAGAAAAGAAAAACAAGTAGCATAATAACTGTGTTGGCTTCATGTTTCTCAGTGTTGTTACAATTTTGACGCTGTCAGCAGCGTGACTCTGTGCTAAACGCCTGAGAATCTGAGAGATCATGATCCTGTAGCGGCAGCTGTGCACACCACAGGGCTTAGTAGTGAAGATAAACCGCCATGTCGGTGTAGTGGTTATGTGGCGTGACAGCTGACCCGCACGTCACGAAATAAAATTCCCACCGTGGCAGCTGCATTTTATATGGAGACAAAAACGCTTGAAGTCCGTGCATTTGATTAAAGTGCAGGGGCCGAATTCACAAAGCTTTCTCTTTGGCTACGCATTTTCTTAGCCAAAAATTCTCTTATCTCGAGGAATTACTATAGCGCGGGTATGAATTTAACTTATTTGGCACTTAAGAGGGCAAGGAGGACACACGACAGCCGATGAAACGACAAGGAAAGAAAGAAGTGCGTGCCGATAATATCAAGGTAGCACGCAAAGCGTCTAGCATCGAGAGTATACGATGATCGCCAATGATTTGCTGCATCTAAGTTTCAGTTCCGCGAGCGTCTGCTACAGCGCTTGCGGGATGCCGCGTACGTTGTAATAGACATTTTAGTGGGCTTTGAAAAGCCAAGCACTCGCCCTTAATCAACGACTGTAGCTAAAAATAATAATTGCTCAATGGCCTTAAGCCACCGAGCAATTCATGCACTATCTCGCCAAGTACAAGTAAACAACACTCCAGGTGCACCACATAAATGAAACCACACATAAATCGATGCATGCAATGTTTTAAAATGTGCCTCCAATGTCTTCCCCTATTTAACGCGACCAGTTACCTTACATTTCATTGAAGCTGCGCTGCTACTTAACTAATTCGGTGCAATCTAGCTCGGTATAGTGGTGAACGTAAGGGTGTTTTGTACCTATAGTCAAAGGTAGTTTTTGTTACAATATTCTTATTACAAGACACGTGAGCGACTTTGGTGCCTGCAGACGAATTGTGCGAAAATAGATAACAGCAGTAATCAAATGAAATTGAGAGTGCAATTTCGCTGGTTCCATGCACCGCAGCATTTTTATAAAGCCGGAGGGCGAGAACGTGCATACGCTTACGCTTAGGTATAGGTCTACGGAAAATGAAGGAGACTCGTCGGGAGGTGTCTCAGTGCTAATGCCTTTCACAAAACACGGTGCAAATATTTCGTCCAGCGTTGTTTGAGTGCGCAAACAAAGCAAGTGACGTGTATACGAGTATTTAGGTCGAGAGACGTTATCACACGTGCGAAAAGGATGAAAAGAGAGAGAGACTCTCGTTTCGGCTTCGCGAAAGCTTGAAATTGATAGACAACAAAGACAATTTTCTGGCCCAGCAGACGTCAGGGAAAGTCTCCGCAAAGCAGCATCAGATGCTCGGAGAGCATAAAAAAGTGGAGTACGCGTTATATGGGAGTGACAGCCACTCAGAAAGCGAGATGAAGTGTGACTGTCCTTAGATGTGAAAATCAATGCTAATTAGGAGAGTTGAGTTAATGAGCCAGAATGTTCCTAATTAACGATAATGGAAGCAAACTGAGCAATCATCTAGTGAAAGTGACACTAGTGACAGTGAACTCATAATAGTTGATTAGCGTTGTCACAGGCCGATATATATTTTTATTTTCTTATTTATATTTGGCAAACTATGAGAAGGTAGCCTACGTTAGAGCCGGCTATCCCAACGTCATGACAGTAATGTACAAGAATAAATAGCGCACGGTTATACAGTCACACGTGGCGGTTTCTATCTTCTAGTAACCTTGGGCAAACGCATTCCAACTATTTTTTTCTATTTTTGACAAAGTTTCACCGGACGTTTTTTGCATTTGGCTTCATTCGAAGGAATGACGATATATCAGCAATAGGGCGAATGCAAGTACTGCTGCAGCTGACGAGCGGTTACAGCGCTCAACTACAATGTAGGAGGTACTTGGTTCGATTCGCAGAATCACTGTGCACTTTTTTTAAAGAGGTTGCTCGGCCTGACATTATGCGTGGTGGCGGGTACTAATTTTTTGAGAAGTAGGCTTTCGCACTTGCTTCTTTCACTTCCCTTTTGACCCAAAAGCGCTGTACTGTGCTCCTTCAAAAATTAAACAATTCAGGGTTCATAATTTTCTCCTACACCCTCTCTTATCGCAAACGTGTCCAGTGCTGAAATACCAATATTATACCTGGTATATTACTTTTCACGTGTTTGGATATTCGACCAGCAATCAGTCTTCACGGTGTTTTGAAGAAAATCTACACATGCAGTGAGCTAACTGCTTGCAGCCAAGTTGACTGCCTTTGTAGGGACACGCTTTCGTGCTAATTTGGTGGGCATCATCACATGCAGCAAGACCAAAGAGCACGGACAGTTAGAGCTGACGCAAACAGAGTAATTAGTTTGTGTCTTCTCTCCCGCTATTTGTCATGCTGCACGCTTCAGTGTAATGTCGCTGTCAATGGTTAAAATGAACTATAGCAGTTAATCGAGTTCTGCTGAGAGGGTCCCCTATTGTCCAGAATGGCACAGAACAATGGCAATTTGATTTGTGTGATAAAGAGACACCCTGCTTTTGGTTACTAGAATAAATTTCTAAACTGAAGTTTATTTTTCATTAACAACAATTACAGTGCAGATAAAAGGTACATGGAGGAAATTCGTGTATTCAGCTTGACTAGGTTTGTGACCTTAATTGTAATTGCGAACCGGTATCACAGTATGCATAAATATCACACACATATACAACCACAGGTGATAGCTTGCTTATTCTGATTAAAATTTAAAGGTTGAAATCGACATATTCAACCAACGCAATGTGTACGAGAAATGCCATGTAGAGTAGCTATGCTCTAAACTAATCTTCGCAGGTTCGTTCCACTTTACCCAATTTCTTGCCCATGACTGTAGGTTGGTAAATGAAACAACTTCTTCGAACACACAATCTCTGTGTAAGGTTACATTTATTTTTATGTAGTACAAAACAAATTGAAATGTATAATGGCTCAAAAGAGAAATGACTAGAAACAAATTCAGCCAAATCATTACCAAACTTACTCACCAATGATAAACGAATTCTCATTTAAAAGATACATACATACATACATACATACATACATACATACATACATACGTACATGCATACATACATACATACATACATACATACATACATACATACATACATACATACATACATACATACATACATACATACATACATACATACATACATACATACATACATATACGCACACACACATATACATATGTACACCCATACATACATACATACACTCAGGTGTAAATATTAAAATGAATGGCTATAAAACAATTCCTATACACTCATTTTGATTATACTACAGAAAGTAACTTACGAGAGAAATCCACCGGCACTGTTATGTCTGAACACGGTGTTCCTCGAACCATCTCACAAAAGCTTGATGCATAGTTTTCCGCTGCTGCCCAGTGACAAGCAGTTTTTATAAAAAACACAAGAATAAAGCCCTTGACAATGTCATGCCAAAGAAAAGGGCTGTACATCAATATTTTGTACATGTCTGCAATATCACTCTGTTTATTCACATAGCTTGGCTCATTCACAACCAACTAACAAAGCATGTTAGGACACTTGGGTTGAATGTTGGCACAGCGCGAGTAAATTCTAGACAATACATGAATAATACAATTATAAGCTACTAAGCTCCTTGGTGCAAACAGTGTTTATATTGACAGCTATAGGTGCCATTTCGTTTCCCCAAAACACTTCTCAAAAGTAGAATCAACTTTATTTAGCTAAATGTTTCTCATTCTGGCGCATCGTGGTGGCTCAACGGTGGAAGTGACTCTTTCGGCCAAGAAAACAAAGACCAATTATTTTTCCAGTTCGTGAATTCACCCCATGCTAACATTGAGGCAGCTGGTAGGAGTGCTTTTGGAGAGAGGCAACCACCACATTCCCACCAGTTGTGGCCTTGGGTAGCTACTTCACTTGGACAAAAATGATAAAAAACACTCCTCGAGAAGACTTCAAAGTTTGCACATCAACACAGTTCCCATACAGCTGTCTATTAGTCTGCTTGAAAAATACTGAGTTTACTGGTGGGCAAAGACTGTACACTATGTGAGGTGATGCTCCAGTGCACTGCATGTATGTCTTGCTGCTGGCCTCAACTGCGATGTTGCTCAGCACATATGTGTAAAATAACAACTAATACTATGCCACTGCAAAGTAATTATGCTTCATTTGCATGAAACAGGGACCACAATAAAAGAACATAACAACATTTGCCTTCACAAAGTTCAAAAAGTGTAAATAAATTTCCACAGAGTTCTCACAGTTCATCTGAGGATAGTAATATTGGTTGTAAACACATCCTTACTTCCACTAACAAACTATTTTAAGATGCCAGATTCAATATTAGAGTATACCAGCACTTTTGTAGGGCTAAACAATTGTACAGGCACCTAGAAAAACACAAGTGAATGCATGC
Organism: Rhipicephalus microplus; assembly: GCF_043290135.1. Taxonomy (NCBI): domain Eukaryota; kingdom Metazoa; phylum Arthropoda; class Arachnida; order Ixodida; family Ixodidae; genus Rhipicephalus; species Rhipicephalus microplus. Next base: position 9,633,688 of record NW_027464588.1, read on the forward strand.
TATCGCTACATATAAAAATAAATACTTTTATTTCTAGTCTGAGTAGAGCTGCATAGATGATAAGTCACTTGCATTACATTATGAACAAACCTATCCGAGCAAAGTATACATTTAAAGAGTTACACAGTAGATAAGTAGACTGTTGAAGGACGGACAGGCAGTGGGATAATACCCAAGCACTAAAATCTAGTGTTAAGATATACTTGGAGTAGTGATGATCCTTTTCCTTCCAAATAAAATAATCTACATAGATTGACTTCCCAGAGCTTATACACTCATGGCATCATTGGTTCTATACAAATGAGTGAACACTGAAGGATTACATCGACTAAGTACATGATTACTGCATCCATGGCTTTACTTCTTGTACTACAAAGAATGCAAACACAGTTATCATTGGCGACCATGGATGCTATGATTTCTGGCATGTAAATTTGGAGTCACGCAGGCACTTAACACACATGTTAAAAACTTCTGCTCAAAAATATTTGCCCACTAACACTTCAGCAGCCTTTAAATTGGTGTCATTGTTTGGTATCTTCCATGCAAATTTTAAATAATTTCGAATACAAGCAAATGAACTGCTGAATAATGCACTGCTAAGAAGTTAAGCAGCAGCTGCTCCTGACATCACAATGTGCTCTTTCTGCTGTTGTAAACTTTTAGCAGGAGAACAGTCACTGGCAGTCCCTTTATACTTGTTGGTCTTCTGTGCTCTGTTCTTGATACACTGTACATGACCGTGGAGCACCGAACCCCTTGTTACTGCTGGAACTTAGAAAAATACAGATCATTGTTACAACCATGCTACATGCAGGAGTGTATAGTTGTCAATTATGTGCTCATATTTACAGATATTGTATTTTCAGAAGCCAATGACAAGCCTCAACACACACAAACACAAACAGTGAAGACTGAAAATATATTTAATATGATGCAAGCGCAAAACTACAATGTTATAGATGAAGGCATGAAACTTCTGACAGGCATAAAAAGCCAATAGAGTTTTTTCTATTTCGACTTTACACTAGGTGCCAGAAGTAGACCACAAATAAGTTCACTAAGAAACACAAGTTAGACTGCATTACAACGCAACAGCCAATGTTCATAACTTTAAGGCTGTCTAACATAACCCGCTCACCATACCGCATATAGGAGCAAAGGGGCAGTCTAGAAGACACAAAGAGCTTGTGGATTATGAGTGTGCTTGTTGCTGACATCTATAATTCTAAATGAAGAAAACCTTTCAAAAATGCACTGCATCAGGGGAAATAATCATACGCAACAAACACAACGGGCTCCTACAGGTGCCACCAACACTCGCCATTATTGTCGATACCAGTGTCTTGCCGGATGAATATGCTGCGTCCTGCACAGAACACCAAAAGAGCGCTCCATGACTTGGTTTGCAAGTGTGCTAGCTGCATCGCTCTGCTGCTGAAATAGGCTAGCCACAGACAGAGAAATGAGAAGCCATGGCTTTGAAACACACTGAACGTCACCTTTAGAGATCAACAATGCATACTTAGGTCAGGTACAATTTGTAGAAAAATATATATCACTATGCAATCGTGGTGAACATGTTCAGCTGAAACACAAGCAACAGCGCTGAGAAAGAAAAAGCTACACTAGGTAAAAGATGCAGTTACTGGCCCTATGTCATCTGACGCTTCTTCAATAGGTCTTTCTCCTTGCAAGTTGTGAACAGCCAGGCAATTTTCACCCACTTGCTATTTTCTTCCAGAGCACTTGATCCACAGAGGGAGTCACAAGCTCGAGAGCTCAATAAGGAATTAAAGTATTTGTGCTCGTTCAAAAGCAGGAGCTTTTGAGCCTCAGATGATTGGAGCTTCATTCATATGTGGCAGGCTTTCAACTTTCAGCATTCTCAATTATCTCGCATTTTAATTCTATAAATGTTGCATAAGAATTATGTGTGGGAATAATACAGGTATCCACTGCAAGCAACCATGCTTGGGTTTTCAATTTGTACACAGTAAGTGGTGTTCACTTAATCGTATGTATTAATGAAAAACGTACCTTGGAGCCAGCCGTTAGGCAGTTTTGTGCCCTCGAAGCTCCCATGCAGATCGCAGTCCTTCCAGATGAGGCTGCGATGCATGCTTCCACGCCACATCCGCTGCATGATAACAGTCCCAGCAGTGACATAGGCTTGCACAGTTAGGGAGAACGTGTCCTTTCTATTTTTGTACAGGTGCTCCAAGTAATGATGAGGATTGATGTGCCAGAATGTGCAACCGATGCATCACAGGACCTTAACAAACCAATCTCTGTCATCTGTGAAGAGCCAAAAACGAGATATTTAAAAACAATCATTAAAAGCACTCACTTTTATTACTTATTTGAGGAAGCTATCACTTCGTTAAAGTGACCAAGATCTGCTATAATCACTTTGTAATAAACTGAAGCCTCATGTAAAATTTTCGTACCGCAATATATATGTCCTACTGAAGTATAGTACTACCACAGTGGTAATCGTCTATGCAACTAATTTTCCAAAATAACATAAATTTTTTTAAGTGCAACCTGGCTCCTGAAAAATAAATTCACATTAACTTTCCAACTATCAAACGTGGTCAATCGACAGGCCCAACCTCATAATCAAACAAGAGCTCACTTGTATCAAATCACAAAAAAACTTTTTATGTATTTGCTCCATAATATATGTATGTATATAACAGTAGTAGTAAATTTTTCATGCTTCAACTTACCATAGAGAAACATTACATCTGATGGGCTTATAAACTTGCACACGTTATAGAACTGCGTGAATTATAGTACCGGTGAAATTTAGTTCTGCAAAGTGAACTCACCGATGGCAGCATTTAGTAGCCGTCGGTGTCATGAGGAACCAAGTACGGCCAACAGGCAAAGGGCATCTGCAGACTGGAAGCAGCCAATAACAGCAATGAAGGGCTGGCCAGGCGTGCACGTTCATTGATAAAGTGTAAGAACTGGCCATGACCGGCTGTTGTCAAGGCTCTAGTGCCATGCAAAACGATGGCCAGACGAACTCAGAAACCTGTAGTTGGGGGATATTGGCCTACAACTACATCCAAAGCAAGGCACCGGTGAAATCTTTGCTTTTTCTGGGGGCCGGAGAGAAGCTTGACATTCACGGGCTCTCGCTGCCACATAGAACTCTCAAGTTGTTACCGAAGAACAGTCTAGGCGCGCTTCCAAAGTAACACGATCCACAACAGATAGTAGCATCTCGCAGCTTTGGTTGATCACATCACAGCGCTAGTTCTGGGGGCCGGAGGGAAGCTTGACGTTCACGGGCTCTCGCTGCCACTTAGAACTCTCAAGTTGTTACCGAAGAACAGTCTAGGCGCGCTTCCAAAGTAACACGATGCACAACAGAATGTAGCATCTCGCAGATTTGGTTGGTCACATCACAGCGCTATGACTATGGTTATCACAAAAAGGAGAAGTGACGACAGTACAAACAAAAGCGCCAAGCTGCCCCACCACAACTTCGCAGGGCAAAACAGTTATCAACGCTGTCTTTCAATTTTAGGTCACACGAGCACAGCTTGTTCACAAGTCTTGGAACGTCAACACAGCACCACTGTTCCCAACAAACATTGTTTCACTCCCGAACAGTACATTTCTCTCAAGATAATAGAAGCGTACGGGCTAACTAGTGGCGAAGAGAGAACCGAGCGCGTATTTCATACGTTTCCGTACGTACTTGGGGTTCCTCAAGTAACGTGTCAAAACGCTGTCAATTCGAAATGTCGCACAGCACCCAACTGAGAGACTCGAAATTCAAGCGAACGAACTTTTACCGGCACACAAACACACAATGCAGGCTTCTCGAGTGCTAGTTGCCGTCGATGCATCGACGCCGATCCCCGCTTGATAACCACACTTACGCACAGGCTTCGCTGCGCTTCACCGTACACCATTGCACTGCCGCAGCTTTCCACACTGCTTACACGCACCGAAAGAACTGCTGTAATCACAACACATCCGGTCAAACGCTGAAGTAACTCGTGCGAGAAGCGTTTGCTGAAAGTTGCACCGACCGATATGCTGTTTACGACGCCATGTTGTTTTCGACAACTGCGCAGCACTTAAGAGAGCTCTTAGAAAGTACTTGCACTATTTTCACGGCGTGAAAAAATTTTCTCTTATGTGCGAGGGGGGTGATATGACGAACAAGACAGGCGTGCCAGATGAAAGAAATGTTTTGGCAACGTCACGGAGTAAGCTGATGTAGGGGGTATTGCTTCACAACCAATCACAAGCTGTGCCTGTTGGCCAAGCCGTCGTCTGCTCGCGTTTGTCGTCTGCTTCAATCAGAGCATGCGACAGGGGATTCGCCTTTGCAACGCTATTATTCTCAGATCAAGTGGTCGCTGCGTCGCACAAAATACATGTCAGTGGCTCGCTCTAACTTTCGATGATGTTCGTGCGCCAAGTTAAATGGCTGGTAATTGACGCAGGGATGAATTCAGCCAAGGTTTTCTCCAGAATCGTGAGGGTTTGCATATTTTCGGTGTCATACAAAGTTACTAGGGTCATTTCATTCCGATTGCTTGCCATATTATCACGGTCCATATCGGTGTCTGAACAGTGAAGGTGAAGATGCATGATTTGTTTGTAGTTCCATGCGTAATCACGCGCACCCCTAATACGCTTTGGTTTACAAAGTACGCTTTGTTCCAGATCGTCCCAAAGTGTATCGACAGCTGTATTTCAGAGATCGAAACCAGTGGACAGTTAGAGCCAATGAATGTACACTAGAGCACAAACTTTATGAACCACTCACTGAAAACTTCCTCTCATTTTTATTTCCAATAGCCTGCAAAGAATGTGCTCACATTAACCTTTTTGGTAGTAATTTCCACCAATGAGGCAAGGATCTCGAGTCGCAATTTTGATTGGATGAGATGGGGCGCAACACAACAACATAACAAATAAGGTTGATCCTATGCCATGCGACGTTCGAATGCACCGACCATTCACCTATCACATTGGTTTTCATCCAAACACAAATCTTTACATGCGTAGTTTTATGCCATTAACGCCCAATAGAATACTTCAATTACTGCGACTTCGAACTTATTGGACGATGGTGGTTGTCAACACCATCCACTGCGTACAAGGGAAACAACACACGAAGCTCAAAGCGCCGAAGGAAATAAAAAAACGCACCAGCAGTCATCAGGAACCCCTTAATGGGCGTGAATTAACTCAAAACCAGCCAGGGCACCAAAGTATACCGCCGCGGCAGCAGGTTCTAGTAGCCACATTGTTTGTAAGAGTGGTCCGGACTACTCTTAGGATTTTCTCTCAACCATGCCATTTTTACGCACAATTTCCCTTCGTGAATCCACTTACGAGTACTTTTCTGTGACGTAAGCAAATATAGCAACTGCATCACCATCGCTGACATGTTCCCGGGCAGTCACAGCGCGCTTTATTTGCAGCGGCCGATGTGACAACGATGGCCTCTTACGACGTTTTTTCGTTTCGTGAATCGACTTACGCAACGAAATTTCTCTTGCGCAAAAATGTTTTCGTAAGTTAGTTTTGTGAATCCGGGCCCAGGGTAATAAAGTCCAGGAGGAGCAAATTTTCAAAGCCTTCCAAAACGCCGTCTTTCATGATCATAAGGCTTTGCGGGGATGTTAAACCCTAACAACTAATAATATTTTTGGAGAAGGTAGGCAACAGAAGCGTAGGCACTCATAGCGGAGATAGCTTTTCCCGGTACAAACATCGTTTTAACAAGCAATGATATTTTTCAAGCTGTAATCAGGCTGGAGGTAGAAAACAGGAACCGCCAAAAACATCTTTTTGGTGTTTATAATGCGGACAAGCGTCGACTGACATCCGATAGTGCTAACACAACTAATTATTCCATACCGCTTCAATGAATCATCATTGATGAGAACTCAGGCCTGGCTTGTCTTTGATGATCATACATGCAATCGAAAATTTTGTCAACATGATGTTGATAAACAATTGAGCACGCCATTTTGCTCGGGAGCCGTCCCGAAGACGTGGCATGACAACAGAACAGGCGGGACAAGTATGGGCGGATTGCAGGCAAAGCTATGTAGCAGCGTTCTCTGAAAGCAAGTTTGAATGTTGGGACTACGCACCAGCCGTAACGTACCTCTCGTGTCTGGTTATGGAATACTTTTTGGAAAAACGCGGGTTAATGCATGTAGCAGACTATGCATTCACAAACTGATTACTTTTGTGTCTGGTCATATTGGCACTTCCTGAACGCATGCAGCAAAATGTCCAGCTTTGAACAGCTTGAACGTCACAGGAGCTACTACAGATCATGAATCGGTGTGTTTAACAGTGACGGTCTGCGGCATCAGTGTGAGCACCGTTAAAACGCTTCCGGTCCCTGGATGGCAATAAACACTCGCCAAACCCTATTTTTTGGCGGGATACAACACGAGAGAGAAGAAGCAGACATTGATTAAAGGAATATCTGAAGTCTTTTCCCTCGTTCACCAAGGCGGAGCCGTGGCTATAATGCTCGGCTCCAGATTCGAAGGTCGCAGGTTTGATGCAGGCCCTCGCAGCCGCATTCCGATGGAGCCAGAATGTTAGAAGCCCGTGTACTGTGCAATGGGAGGGCACGTTAAAAAACAGCAGGGAGGCCGAATTTCACGATAATTCAACTACGGCATCTCTCGTGATAATATCATGGTTTACGAATGTAAAACTTTAGATATTCTTGATATCTGGTCTCAAATACAAAAAAAAACAATCGACCTCACTTACAGAGCCACGCTGTTGCACGTGCCTACGTGGTATAGCGTGTTGAACGTGAAGTCTTCATTGATAGCAGTCCGTCTGTGACGAAAATACCGAGATAATTATTCTTGCACTTAATATAGGAAAAGAATGGCTGGCCATCAAATGAGGCTACAATAGAATGAACCAAGTGCACGTTGAATAGGCAGACATCCTTATTGCGTGTTAACGCAATAAGGATGGCTAACGCCCCTGCCTTTTCACTTCTTGTCCTTCCTCCCTTTCTCCCTTTCTCCCTATCTTCCTCTTCCTCCTTCCTCCCTCCATTCATTTTTGTTTGTTTCTTTCTTTTTCTTTCTTTCTTTCTTTCTTCCTTCCTTCCTTACTGTGTGTCAAGGCAATAACACCACTCTAATAGCATTGCTTTCACGTGGGAAACAGTTTCTTTTGTTGATTGATTGATATGTGGGGTTTAACGTCCCAAAACCACTATATGATTATGAGAGACGCCGTAGTGGAGGGCTCCGGAAATTTAGACCACCTGGGGTTCTTTAACGTGCACCCAAATCTGAGCACACGGGCCTACAACATTTCCGCCTCCATCGGAAATGCAGCCGCCGCAGCCGGGAGTTTTCTTTTGTATCATCCAGTTATGCAAGAACTACATTTAAAACTCGGTTGAGACGGGCAAGATACCACGCAAGATCGATTGCCGCTGTCCACCGCCCCTTCCATCGGCGATCACCCCTGTAAGCTTCCTGCAGCAAGAGACGTGATTCGTGCGTACCCTGGATCACATTGCATACGCGGATATTCGAAAATGACCTAAATGGTTAAAGTTCCATTTGAGCAAGGAGAAAGCACCGCTGTGAAGCGGAAGAGCTACAAAATATCGAAAGAAAATGAATCTGTGACTGAAGGAAGAGTTACACAATCCTTGAGGCTGACTGCTTACGCTTTCTATGGGTCGCTGTGGGTAGACGATTGTGCGTGAGCATCGACATCTGGGCTGTGCCAGGTATGCGGGGGTGAGGTATGAAATGCTAGGCTGTTGGTGGGATGGTGATCATTGTGTAACGCCAAAGAAGTGCGGGGAAACACGTGTCGCTGAGGCGGTTTCAAAAAAAGGAAAGATTCACAGTATATCCATGGAGTTAACAATGGTGAGCCGGGTGAAGTGTCCCCCCATCCGTCTGTCTGTATAACAGACTGTCTGTCTGTCTGTCCGCTCTTATCACACTGCACATTCATCGGACGGACGGACGCTTCACCCCACTCATCATAATTCACTGCCTGGCTATGCTTTGAATTTCTTAATATAACAGCGCCATCTCTTCTCTTAACTTGTCAACTATACAAAAACTACTAACGCCATGTATTGATAATATTTACAAGGACATATACACACAGCGCCATCTAGTAAGCCATTCCTAAAACTATCTAGAAGTGGCTCCTAGAACATAAAACTGCAGAGAAGGGAACTACCTACACCCTGTGGAGCTTCGCCCCTAAAGGAAAACATTGAGCAACTGGACATGTAAGCAAGCGTCACAGAGATATAGTGATCGAACTGGGCTAAATCCGGCATCATGATCTTGCTCTAGCAGTTTCTTGGCCCTCGTCACGGCTTGCACAATCGCGGAGTGCTTCTAGTCTACATATCACCCCCCCCCCCCATCTTGGCAGCTGCTCTTGGCGTTCTTCTTGAGGGCTGATCTGGCATTTTTCCTGGTGCTGGTTTGTCGCAGCACCTGATGCTATTCTAATTGCCTTTTTTATGCAACCAATAATTGTGCAAAGTTCGAGAGCTTCGCCAGATTCCCCTACTGCATTGTTTGCCATGAAAAGTAAATGTTTCAGCAAAAGGCCGAAGCAATGAATGCGAAGCAAAACATCATGCTGGTGTACGAAGTAAAGCAAGGAGATTTATGAACCATACGAGATGTAGTGAACACAGTTGATTCTGCTTGAATTGAGGGTAATGCAATAACCACAAGATCTAAAGACGCGTTGTTGCGAATATTTGACTGTGATACGCCTGACAAGAGGTGAAATCCAAGTTAGGCATCAAGAAACGCGACAATTCACTGTTTTTCACGTTGAAGTACATTAACGTTGAATTCTCGAGTGCCTATAACATGAACTTCCTGTAGACACACCACACGGAACTTAGCAGCAAAAAGGATGGGGACATCAGTCCGCAAGGTTTGCGATGAGATGTACACTGTTGCGACGACAAAACTGAGCAATATTTTAACGGCGTAATCCTGACCACAATATATCTAGGACAGCGAGTTGAGTTTATTTGTCTAAAGTGAAAGTGACGGGGCTTAGTTCGGTGGGAGGTGAATTTGCAGGCAAAACAGGCAATTAATTGCCTGAATAATCCTAGACTTGACGCGAGCAATTTTTCCTGTTGCTTCAGACTCGAGACGGAGCCAGATAGGCTGTTCAACCCCCCTTTTATCCAGATTTATGTGCTCCAGTAAACCCAACCTTTCGTCAATCAAGCTGTCGGACACGTATATGTTTAAGGAAGGCGTGTATGGCTTGTCCAAACACAGTACAGCCGCCCAAGTGTTTTATTTCGCGTGAGCGCCAATTGTTTCGTGCGTCAGCGCATGTGTTGACATTCTCACGATGGAGCACCTAAGCTGACCATGAGCCCAGCTAAGCGTGCTTCATGGGCATGCGCTTACTCTAACCTGGTTTGCACCTTGGCTTCGTCGTACGGCGCTGATGCACAAAAACGTTGGCGCTCGCACAATATAGTTAGAGATTTGGGTGACTGTACATGCTTTGTTCAAGAGTGTTTCTTTTAGGTTCATTGACTTTCAGTAAGCCAGTTAAAATGGTTTATATACATAGCTCGCCGTTAGCGAGATTGACAAATTAGCGCTGCCTTGTTAATTAGGGCAGTGCGCTCCGGAGTGAGGTACCACTGGTTGAAATCTCCGGCTGATGCCTTGGACATTTTTTCTCTCTCTTTAGTTTGCTTTGTGCCTTTTATGTACATATGTTGTAAGAAGTAAAACTATATTATAGAGTACAGAATTCTTCTTTACACACTCTATATCGCCATGACCCTTGTATTTGATCAACACGTGCGCTTTTTTCTATGGTCTTGAAAAATATCATATAAATATATACGGGTACGCCTCTGTAAGCGGTCCAAAAACAGTTATTCGCACCATTCATAAACATCGAATATGAAAAGTTTAAGATGACGCATACGAAGCTTCAAACCTAAAATTCCTCGCTCCGCGCGCTTCGCATTGCTCGGAGCAACAACATTTAAAGCGTACCCTCGCACGCGTCACACCATCTCGCTAATCAACGAGAACACGTGGAAGTAGCCGAGCTCTGAGCATAGGTCGACGAAAATTGTGGAGCGCGCTCACAATCACACATGAAATATCTTTCGCACTTTGAACTCGCTCGGACGCGGAGTCACAAAAATTTTTCTGAGCAAGACTTTGTCGGACTCAAACTCATAAAATGTTTCTTCGACCGCACTCACTCAGACTCAAGCTTGCCAAAATATCACTCGCCATGACATACTCAGTCTTATAACTCGGTTTGAGTAAGTCCGAGTGAGTCGAGTCATGAGTGAGTATGCTGATCTACGGCACTGTGTACCACCGACAAGACAGCTACATTTGTGTCGGTAAAATATATTTTTAAATAACAAAACTAAAACAACGATGCCCTACCTGCTGTACCAAAGTATTGCAGGCTACCAAATTTTATTCAGAAAATGAATAGGACAAGTGTCAAATTGTATTCTTGAAGACGAAAATAGAGAAAACAAAAATAAAGACACCACCACCACCACTGCCAAACACCTCCCAGGGTATGAGTGAGGAACTTCGCGTCACAATATACACCGTATAACGCAATGCCGAAATATATACTGCCCCGCCATGGTGGTCTGGTGGCTAAGGTACTCTGCTGCTGACCCGCAGGTCGTGGGTTCATATCCCGGCTTCGGCATCTGCATTCCCGATAGAGGAGGAAATGTTGTAGGCCCATGTACTCAGATTTGGGTGAACGTCAAAGAACCCCAGGTGGTAGAAATTTTCGGAGCCCTCCACTGCGGCATCTCTCATAATCATATGGTGGTTTTGGGACGTTAAACCCCACAAATCAATCAAATCGATCAGAAATAAATACTCGGACTAGGCCTTCACTTTCAAACGCTTCAGTGACAAATCCATTTTTCTCCGCTCGTTATTCTCTTGTTTATCTTGGTTCCAACCTTCCATGCTAAATCATTCAATTTCCTTGTCGTTTTCTCTTATGTGCTTTCACCGAGAGTAAATGCTGTATATAATGAATGGCTCGTCATTAACACTTCGAAGAACATACGAACATAAAGAACTTTCAACGCAGTCATTTCGCACCACGTGCTGCATTTGCAGCGAGAGGTCTTAGGTTCGACTTCTGGTGACGAAACGTTTTATGTTAGCTTTTTTTTGCCATCTGTCAACGTATGTTTTGCAACGTTGTGCATGCGACGGGAATACGTCAAGGGAGCCGTGATATGCAGACCACCGAATGAAACACTTTCGTGTTAAAAGAGTGGCATTATTACAATTCGGTAATGTTTAATCGTCTCAATTGTTTTCGAGATATTTCTTATGTGTACACAAGTCTACCAGTTCGTTGAATACACTGAATTTTATTAAGCTTGAACATTTATCAACTGCCGGGGGGCCACAAAGTTATACGTTGACAAGTACCTTGCTCCTCAAGATTTTGCTCATTCCTTCCGAAAAGGTCTCCAATGGCATTTGCTGCATCTTCCTATATGTCTGGAGAAATCGCGTCAGAGTTGTAGGGGGCTATGATCAGCGCAACTGCAGAGAAGAAAAAGAAAAACATATAGTCGGTTGCACTTAGACCGAGGATTTTGATATAGAGCATGTATATAAATGTAATCACGAAGAGTTGTTTTGGTGCGCAGACGTTAAGTTCCGTCACTGTTTCTATGACAGCTCACCATTAAAACAGATTATTCAGCTGTGACGTCGATGTTCGCTAAGCAGCACCTCAAACACAAGTTCGCACGGTGGATAGTACGGCTGCAAGACTACATTTGTAGTATCCGTCACCGCGCAGAACCTCAAAATCAGGTTGCGTATGCCTTATCGCAAAAAAAGTGGAGAAACGCTCAATGCAAATACGTGAAGACTGGATCATGCTCTACCGACAAGAATTTTCGACTGCCTAACGTACCGATAAATAATTAGTCCTCATTGAAAAGTTCTTTTCAGGCACTGGACGCAACGCCGAGTTTCCTTTAGGCGAAAGCACGCTGTATTGTGGTCGTTGGATAGAGAAGCAGGAGGAACATCAATTTTTCGTCGTTTCTATCTCTTTGCATTCCAGTATTCTGCGTGTCACCCAAAGAAGGCCACATAAGCTACTGATCAACCTTTCACAAAGCACAAGAGCGTTTTAGTGGCTTAGAACGGACAGGAATGTGCGCGCCTAGGTGACAAATCCATTTCCAATCCACTCTGACGTCTGCCTACAATACAAATGGTGTCTGGGCCGTCAACCTGGTTTACTTACGCCTATTACATCTTCGGATACTGTGGGAGTAGGTCACGTTGGGCCTTTTACAACATAGGCAGATGTTTTAGAGTCGATGTTGACTACTTGTCAAGGTATATATAGGTCGCTGCCAAGCCCTATTTTGCTGCAAGCTTCGTCATAAAGTTTCTACTGCACTGCTTAGAATGGAGACATGGGTTTACTAAGAAGCTCAACTCCGACAGATCAATGACTTCCTGCAGATGTGAGCTCCGTTCTTATATACGCAGAGTGGAAGTTGTGGATGGTACGCAGCCGTGACTTCCGCAGAGCGGAAACCAAGGCTGCGTACCATCCACAAGCGAACGACCTAACAGAGGTACCTTGGAATCTGGACTGGCGCCGTACTAAAAAAAACTGGTGAGGCAGATTAGGAAGTTCGCCTCAACAGAGCTTCATACAAAGTTTACACGGCCTTGCAGAGCTCAGTCGGAACATCCTCTTAGGAAATCGTCTACGTCCAGCCATTAAAACAAGGAGCTACCATCTACTTAGACAAGTGCAAGCTGATCTCCCTGCCGCACGAGAAACATATTGCCGCAAAGTACAAAGCAAGGCGCGCAAGAAGGTCGTGGATTCTACGAACCAAGAACTGCAAGAACGTCGTGAATTCCCAACATGCGGAAAAACGACATTTTGACCATCGCCATCGTCAACCACCGCCACACCCCATCGGTGATGAGGTGTTGGTGCAACGAGTGACACCGTCTTCATGAAAGAAATTGTGCGCAGAGTTCGAAGGGCCATTTGCTATTACAAAACAAGTGGGCGAGAACAGTTCACGAGTGCGGTCTTTGGATGCTGACTCGAACGCAGACAAAAGAAGGTGAAATAACTTTGCCGTACATGTGTCACGGATGAAGCGCTGTGTACGCGGAGACAACTGAAGTGCAGTAATCTGTTTTTCTTCCGAAATTACACCTTCCGCAGAGTGGCCTAGTGTAATGACGAGCAGCGTCAAAGAAGCGTAAGGCCGAGGAAGATGGTCCTAATAAAAACAGCGGGCCTGGAATACAGGCGTTGCTTCTTGATCTCTGAATAATTCACAGTATCTATATTATTCTGTTAAGATATCATTGAAAAAGATATTTGTACCTCGGTATGGGGCATTACTTGTACGATATATCGATTATAAAGATGCAAATAAGTTACAAGGTTTACTTTTGTAAAGGATAACCATTTTGCTTAAACTGTCTGATTTTTTGCCTAATTTTAATAACTATACCCATCTAAGCACTGTGATCGGATTGTCAGACTCCCGTTCACGTTTTGCATAAAAGTGTTTTTATTAGTGCGATAGCACGTCGTGCAAGCAAAACTGAAATTAGAAATGACATTGTCTTCAAGCTACTGGACTGCTTGCGTAGTAAAACGTATATGCGAATACTCCAGCTCCATGCAAAGATAGGTTGCCGCTAAGTATGGTAGTATGAGCTGGAAAAAATAGGAACATTACTTGAAAATCCGTAGATGGCACCAATAGGTTACTTTTATGCGTATTTCTTGTGTACTAATGCAGCCTAATCCTTGCGTACATAAATGAGCTCCCTTCAAACGCTTGACGCTGCTATGCTCTACGACGTGAATTTTCCATGCCCTAATGAGTAGCCAAATGCTCGATTGCTGTCTAACTGGTGCATCAGTTATTCGCGACTCCATGAGTGATATATTTCGATATATATTGTCTGCGTCGACAATCCACAAAATCATGGAATCTTTTTCACGCTGCAACAACCTCAATGTGAAATCTCTCTGTGACGCATCAAGCATCCGCCTTTTTATTTAGAGCTACGAAAAAACGGCCTTGAAGGCTGGTAAGTTCACGCTTTGAGTGATCTTAAATTTACACAAGGAAAACCAAGACAGGCTGAAGCAATGAGCAAGTCCTGTGGAGCCTCGGCCGTACTTTCCACCTATCCTGCTTTTTCATGGTACCTAAGCCCTAATAAAAGTTGTATTTAAAACGAAGAGTTTATTTTTGTAGGACTGCTTAGACTTACCAAGTGCGCTAGCAAGCCCCATAGCAAGGTACCATGCAAAGAATCCATCTATGTCACACAACTGCAAAGATTGAATATACAACAAGTTACGCACTTGAAAAGTTCAAACGCACGCAAAATTATGTGCGTTCGACCACATTGGGCCGAGATTATACCACTGTGTGCTGTTCTTTGCATCAAATAAAAATGAATAAATTGAGCAATAAACGCAAGTACTTCAGTGTTTTTTCAGGTTACTTTTCTATTTTATGACCTGATAATTTCTTCGGAAGAGCCATAACAGAATATATAACGTGTGCGTTAACAACACAGACACTTTCACACACAAAAAATGGGCTGAAGGTGTGATTTGCCTGACGCATGTTGTAATTTTTCATGAAAAGTTCAGTGTCCTAGTACTCAATGAAAATTGAAACGTTAATAGCATGACGAAGTCGTGCATTTGCTCATACAAGCCTTTGGAAACTGTGTGGGGTCGTTTTAAAATCAGTAAATCATAAAAGTAAATTTTTTCACCCTGTTTTGAGATGGTGCCTATTCAGCCGCTCTAAAAACATTTATTAGACGAAAAGTTGAAACGCCTAGTTGCCAATAAGAAATCGTTCTACGGAAGGCGACGGCCATCAACTGCGGTGGATCCGTCTTAGAAGGGTGTCTGACCAGTCATCCAGGACCCAATAAAGTTCATTTCACTTAACGCAAGTAACACACTCACACACACACACATTGGGCAACGCTGATGCACCACCTTTTGAGGGTCGTAAATTACAGACACGCACATTCCACAGAACACACACGCGTACACTGTCGTCATTTATGAAAGGGAACACACGAACACGTGGGCGGCGCTCTGCGGCGGCTGCCTACAGAACAATCAACCGACAGCAAAATAAAACACGTTCGCTTTCAGCGTCATCTGTTTCCGAAAAAAATAACGAGTTACGGCGGGTAGACAAGCGCTGATAGAATGTACGCTTTCTCTGCTCACGCCTACAGTGCTAGTCCACTGCCAACATATCAAACGTTGTTCGTGACCACGGAGCAAGTTGCAGTATTCGTCCGATATCGCTCGCTGCACGAGCGATCAGGGAACGTAATCTACCAGTGCTTGTCTATCGGCAATAACTAGTTATCTTGCTTGGCCATAGATGACGCGAAAAGTGAACGTGCTTTCTTCACTTGCCGGTTGATGGTGCAGTAGGCAGCCGCCGCAGAGCGCAGGCCACGCGTTCGCGTATTCCCTTTCATGAAGAATGACAGTGTACATTCAGACTTCGCATTCACTTTACTGCATACAATTTACCACGACGACAATCGTTGAAAGTGGCCATCCTGGCGACGAAGAGAATAGACGCCCTGTTGCTGCTTCACGCTGCCAAACAGACTTGAAGCGGTGAAGCTCTGCCGCTTCGGTGCACTTTAAACGCTGCAAAATCATTAACGCCAGCATCTAATGATGGCCGACGACGATGATGCTGAGGGCGAGTGGATGAAATCGCTTCTTCTTGATGAAGAAACCACAGAAAACTGAATGGACGCCTGACGATCTCGGTGCAGCGGCACATGAACTCTCGTCGCGAACGGCGCCATGCTGAATATGTCATTTGTTCACCGCGACTCTTACATCATAGTAATGATCAATCGCAGTTGGACGCGCACAATACAAATGGACAGTCGTAAACTTTACTCTTTATTCTTAGCTTGTCACCGACTATAGGGTCGGCGGGCCACAGTGTGCAATGAAATGCTGTGTACAGAAAGCCAGCAAAACAAAAATTAAAAAATATGCGCGACTGTCTTGGAATGGCCGCTTAAAAGAAGAGTGGTAGAATTTCAAAACTTGCTACTGAAAATCTGAAACTGTCTTCGTTTGGGCTATAAGTGGCGCCGTCATGATCAACGCTCCAGACTCGACTCTGATTGAGCAGAAAAAAAAGGCAGATCTCACGTTTGGTGGTAATCGATGATATGCGAAGCACAAATGAGGATATGTCACATTACAATGAGCACAACCTTAAGAGGTGGAAACAAACGATGCTGTACATTACTTCCGTGTCATGATTACATGCTTGGATGTGTCATTTACCTTCGTCATCTATTCACGCCACGTGATACCACATTTAGTATATGGCGAGCTAGCGAACTGGCGCGAGCACGCATTGAGCGTGGCATGTTGTCATTTTCCTAAATGACACGCTTGGCACCATTATCGTGTTTCCACCATTTATATACTTTCTTCATACATTGACGTCACGTAACACCAGAGTTGGTAATTGTGGAGCTAGCAAAGCGGCCGCGAGTGCACCATGAAGGGATCAATATACTCTAATGCAGCGTTGACGCGCACGCACGCTAGGGACAGCGGTGCTACGTTAGCAAAAACGCGAGCACTCTATAGTACGATACCAGGCGCGACCGGTGTGACCAGCGTCCGTCGGCGCCGCCCGAGGGCGACCGGAACGAAATGTGACATGCTGCATTTCATGCCGATGCGTTACCCAGACAACACTGCGTCTCTCTGTTTACGTGACGGAGGGATTCCGGTTGCGCTGAAACGCGCATGCGTCAGAGCAACGCAGCGCGGTGCGCGCCTGCGAGAAAATGGAAGGACCGGTGCCTGGCGTGGCAATGCCGGCGTGACGCAACCAAGTGAACACCGGCGATCACGCGCACCGAATCACGTTGAAATGTATTGTGGCCTTTACTGTGGAAAGTAGTCATGATGTCACTTGACACGCATCTCCCGATTGTCATGTTTGCACTAGTCACATACCTTCGTCATCCATTGACGTCACGTGATAACGAATTTGGTATATGTGAAGCTAGCAAAACGGCTGTTGGCGCATGACACACATGTCGTACTTATTGTGTTTGGATGTATTATTTACTTATGTCGTCCGTTCGGGTCACGTAATACTGAGTTTAGCACATGTGAAGCTAGCGAAACGGCCGCGAGCGCATTATGAGCGTAGCATGTAGGGATGTTGTTACATGACACGCATGTCATGTTTGTCATGTTAGTACAAGTATCATATTATTTACCTATGTCGTCCGTTCGGGTCACGTAATACCGAGTTTAGCACATGTGAAGCTAGCGAAACGGCCGCGAGCGCATTATGAGTGTAGCATGTAGGGATGTTGTTACATGACACGCATGTCATGTTTGTCATGTTAGTACAAGTATCATACCTTCATCATCCATTCAGGTCCCGTAATACTAAATTTGGTATAAGTGAAGATAGCGAAATGGCTGCCAGCGCATCTTCAGCGTCGGATGTAGTCATGTTGCTCTATGACACGCATCTCATGACTATCATGTTTGCACCATTCACATACCTTATTCATCCATTCATGTACTGTAATAACGAATTTGATATATGCAGCACTGGCGAAATGGCCATGAGCGCATCATGAGCGTGACATTAGTCATATTGTTACCTGACACGCATGTCATAATTTTCACGTTATGGTCTGTTGCTAGAGTTCACCATGCAATCATTTCACGCCATGCCAGTTTTGCAATATGCCATGTGAGCGAAACCACCGCAACAGCTGCAGGACCACAAAATGTAAGTTATGACATTCATTGCATACATGCCATGATTTTGATGTTATGTCTAGTCAAATATGTTCTTCGTACAGTCATGTTATGCCATACCAAGTTTGGTATCGATAGCTATATCGGAACAGTCAGGAGAGCTAAAAGTCTTAGGTGACTAGATAGATAGATAAATGGATAGATAGATAGATAGATAGATAGAGTCAAAGACACCGAAGTTCGCTAAGAAATGCCTCGCATTTAAAATTTCGGCGGAATCACATCTCAACTTGACGTGGCCAAACGTAACGAAATTCACCAGAATTCTACAGTCTTCTACCCCTAAGCAGGCGGAAAGCGGAGCCACGAGCGATGTTGTTCTCTCACCGATTTTGCTTACTAATTGTGAAAGCGCTACGTCCTTGCGCCTCTCCAGGAGGTGTTTTATGACTGTACAGATTTTTAGACCGTCCAGCCGGCTGCCAAGTTGTCTTACACATGAATGACAGAACAGAACAAAGTTGCTCTCTATGGTCCCATTCATGAAACTTCCAACTTCCTCGTCTTCTGTAAACGTGTGCTTTGGTGAAGCAGCCATCAAGGAATGCGGGTGCCTGGAACTCGCTAAAAACGAGTGCATCATTCAACAGATGGCACACTTAGCTAACATCGCGCCGACCTTGTCCTGTGCTGATGCTTTCTGTTGAACACGCAAAAATAAAATGCTACCCGAATTGTGCGACAAAAAATTGAAGCCGCTTATCTGGCTATCTGCAGGGCTGGAGCCTGATTAACCTATGTAGTTGCGGCTTCTGTGATTCAGGCAGCTGTCCACCAGGAGGTCACCAACATGGCACTTTACTCTCTCTGATCACTGAATCAGGCAGACATTCAACCACGTGGTTTCACCCCTTCATCGTTTCAGTACCAAGCATGTTTCGCCAAGGCCTAATGGCGCACTCCTAATGACAGCCCCACTTTTCTCGCTTTCCTCTGGATTGGACAGATCTCTAGGCAACATCGCATTCACTGGAACTCTTGTGCACACCACATGTACTCTAGCTACCACCACGGCAATATCTCTTACCGTCCAAGTTCATTGAGTGAAATGCTCACCGTTTCCTTTTATACAGGCACTGAGATCACCAACAGTTTAAAGCTGACATGAAAAAATGACGGACCTTCATGCAGCTCCTCACCGCTACGAAAATTCAAAGCACACATCTGTTGCTTAGAACACACTTTAACGTCACCATTTCAAGTTAGCTATGATGATGGCACAAGAGGAGATGCACCAAAAGAATGTACAAACCTTGCACGAGATGTCGAACCATGAAAAGTTTATTTTCTATCAATTAGTCATGAGTACGAGAACATATTTTTTGCGTTTCGTGTTGACACCTTCGGTAAACATTCAAGTTTGATTAGGCATCTTAGGCTCTCGCATTAGCACTAGAACGAACAAAATAAAATTGGCAGATCCTACGTACAGTGGTAAATTAATGACATGCGAAGCACCGATAAGGAAGGTTGATGTAAAACTTTGAAATCAGCAGAACGTTTTAAGGCGGGCGTAAATTTTGCCGTACATGACTTTCATGTCATGATTATCACGTTTGAACGTATCATTTACATTCATCATCTATTCACGTCACGCGATACCAAAGTTTGCATATGTGAGCTAGCGAAATAGCCACGGGCACTCTATCAGCGTAGAATGTACTCATGTTTTACATGACACGCATATCATGATCATCGTGTTTTCATGTCTTATTCACCTCTGTCGCCCATTCACGTTACGTATTACTAAACTTTGTGTATGTGGAGCTGGCTATACGGCCGAAAGCTCACTATGAGCGTAGCATGTAGTCACGTTTTACATGGCACGCATATGAAGACTACCCAGCTTGGATGTGTTGTTCACCTTCGCCATCTATTCACGTCATGCAATACCAAATTTGGTATATGCGAAGCTAGCGAAGCGGTTGCTAGTGCGTGATGAGCGTGGTATGTTGTCACGTTCTTACATCACACGCAAATCATGATTGCCAGGTTTTCACCAGTCATTTATTTCACCATTCATTGACGTCCCGTAATACCGAACTTGGCTTATGTGAACCTACTATAATGACCGTGAGCGCATCATGAGCATGGTAGGTTGTCATGTTCTTTATTTACATGCATGCCATGATTATCATGTTTGTGCCAATCATATACCTTCGTCGTCCGTTCACGTAATGTAACAGAAAATTTGCTATATGTAATGCAAGCGAAATGGCGGCGAGCGCCTCCTGAGCGTGGCATGTAGACATGTTCTTACGTGACACGCATTCCGTGACTTTCATGTTTTCACCAGTCATACAATTTCGTCATCTATTTACGTCCCGTAATACCAAATTTGGTGTATCTGAAGCCAGCGAAATGAGCGCGAGTGCCCCATCCTACGAAAAAAAAAGGAAAAAAAGAAGAGACGCAGAGAACTTTCTGGGTTCGCAGTGACCTTAACGATGCGCAGCAGAATTTGTTTTAGAAGCGAAGAAAGAGGAAAGAGAGCACTGGTTGAAAGGTTTTGCGAGGACATTTTTGCGTGAACATGCAAAACTGATCACGCAAACCTGTTCCCGCTAAACTTAAATCAAAGACTATGGGGCAACGTCTGGTCCCTGTGGCCGGCCGAGATGCTCCACCTGTAAACGTATGCAGCCGGCTACAAACGTAAAAAGTACAGCATCTGATCACATTCACAAGGTCAAATTCAAATTGACCTGCACTTCAAACAACCTAATATACGGTGTTGAGTGTGCCACGTGTAGAAAACAATACATAGGTGAAACTGGGCAGCCGATTCACGTAAGACTGAACGGCCATCGTGCCGACTCAAAGCACACTTTACGAAAAGCCGTAGCCGGTCAGTTCAATCAACAGGACCACAATATCGACCAAGCAAAGCTTTACGTTCTACAAACTAATCTCTGGCTACCATGAAAGACGAAATACATAGAAGCGCATTTGATAAACAAATTTAAGCCCCTGCACTCATTAGGAGTCAATGTAGCACGTGCGAATTTGGAATCGCTGAAAGCCATAGATAGCATAGTTGCGGTAATATATACAGAGCCAAGCTGCCTTCAGCCTTCAAATGGACATGACCGGTAATACAAGAAATCGCTCCTAGCTTACATATTGTATTGTTGTTTAGAAAAAATTTATTTACAGCATGTAGAGAACACAGAGACTTCATACCATTCCAGTAACAGGGCACATACACTTCGGCACATCTATATTTCACGACTAACATCACTACGTTACAGTGAAGACATTTGCTCTAATATACATGTCAATGTTTGCATATATGTACACAAGAACTCAATGCGATATCATGATACAATGGTATAACGATACAATAGATGCAATGAAACACGATATGTAACAAATGAAATCATATAAAACAACTTATGGGCGCTGCTCCGCACCAAGTCGGTCAAAAAATTAGTTGTATTTTTCGTGTTCCACCTTGACGAAAGGGCATGACTAATGCCGCAAAAAATCTTGCTCCCCGAGGAAGAAAAGCTCCTCGGAGAGGAACGCGAGGATCGCTCGTCTCATTCTCCCCAGTATCGGCCACAAAGCACACCGGCGGCAATTGGCAGCTACGGCCTCACATCGGTTTCTCCAAAGGCTGAACAGCCCCGCAACTATTAACAGAGCGGAGAAGCGGCTACGCGGAAATCGGCCGTTGGACACGAAAGTTTGCACACCCTGTCCCCGAAAACCAGCATTAACCGCACGCAGAAAAAGGAGGGAAACCACACATTCAAACATCGCATGTCGATTGGTCTCTACCATGACGCAGTTGGGGCAAGTGGAAGTGCGAACCACATGCCATCGCTGCAACCGATCTCGCGTGGGGAGCAAGCCCCAGCCCAACCTCTAGACAAAGTTTTTGAGATGCCCTGGCAACACTGTGGCAGTTATTGGTTTCCAAGCGCGGTTCCTTACAGAATGACGATGCTGGGACACCAAGGGCCGTAGAAGGGCGCCCATTGTGTCCACCACTTTAGAATCGGCCACCTCTATCTCTGCGCATGTAGCTTCCAAACGTCGGTGAAATGCCAGAAGCGCTCGATACAAAGATGGTAATTCAGTTGATGGGGGCCTTGGTTTATTTGGCTATCCGTCAAGAAGACACGTAGTGAAGGCCCCAGATGGTAGCGAGCCAGTGCCTGAGCGGGCATGCCACCATTGCTTAGTATTCGTAATAGAGTGCGGAGGCACAATGTAGAAGCCGTGACGGAAATGTCGGGGAATGCAAAACCGCCTTATCTCGCGGTTTAGCTAACGCTAGACGCGATAACAATTCTGTGCCAACAGACCAAATAAATGAACTGATGCAGCTTTGCACTTTCCTGCAGACGTGGAGTGGTGGTTTAACAGAATGGCAAAGGTACCAAAATTTTTCTAGGTACACCGTTTGAGTTAAGTATCAGCGTTCCAAGAGGGGGAATTCGAAATACCTGGCTGCTTTGACATCACATAGAAGAGTTTGTACAACGGATGACCAGATGCTATCTTGTATACCAAAGCGGTCAAACTAACTCCGAGTATTGAAATCTCAGGAGACCACTGTAAAGGCGACGTGATGTTGATACGACCGCTGGGATTGCCAATGAAAAAAATACTGGCTTGTAGAAAAATTAACCTTGCACCGCAGATAATAGCGAAATCATGGAATGTATCAAGAGCATGCTGCAGCGACTGTTCAATATGTACATATAGAGTAATATCATCTGCATATGCAGTTACCTTTACTTGAGTGTTACCGGGTAGAGGTAAGCCACAAATCGGCGGGTGATGTTCAATGGTCCTTAAGAAGGGTTCTAACGCAAGGATAAATGACACTGGGGAGAGGGGACACTCTTGACGGACCCCACGCGTGACTCTAAATGCGTGACTCTCACGGTAATCTAAGTAAAGGGTGTTTTCTGAATTAGTGTACATCGCGTGGATGAGGTCAATTAACTTATCCGGGAATCCGTATGCTTATTAAACATTTATTATGTAGTCATGTTCTATGAAATCAAAAGCTTTCTCTTGATCTAATAAAACCAACAGTCCTTGCGCACATCGGCTAGTGGAATGACGTCACGCGTTAACCACGTATGGGTAAGTATTTCTCGGCCCGGAACAGAACAGACCTGGCGGGGAGCGATTAATGTTGCAAGAAATGGACTGATTCGGCGCACCAAAACGTGGGCCAAGAGCTTGTAATCTACATTGAGCAGGGTAATAGGGTGCCAATCTTCTGGTCGTGTGGACATTGGGTCTTTCTTGGGAACTAGTGCTATATGGCCTTTGTGGAAAAAGGTTGGAAGTGTAATATCTTGGAAACACTTGGGAATGACGTGTGACATAGTTGGACCAATGATAGGCCAGAACTTTACATAAAACTCTGCAGGGAGTCCGTCAGGCCCTGGGGCCTATCCCTCCTTCCTTGCGTCTAATGCGCCCTTGATATCGTCATCGGATGACGGTGATAGCAGGACGTCATTTGACATGTTAGAATGATGAGGTAAATTTTTAGCAGAGGATGCGAGGAAGCGGATCCTGGGTAACAGACATTGGCACCAGATTGAGCTATTGACTGAAAGTGTTGAGTGAATTCCTGAAAGTCGCGTGTATACCCGCAGCAGCCGGGGCGGGAGAGTTCAGCGAGAGGGCAGGCGAGCCTGGTGGACAAAGCAGAGCTCTTCGTGCATACCTTAGCACCTCAGGGTGTGAACACGGTGCACGTATACAGCGCCAAGCTGGAGCCGAGAGTGAAGAAGCGCGCATAATACGTTGTTACCTTTCAACGAGCTCCTCTTGCCATGCCCGCATTACAGTGGAAGGACTGGGATCTCGATTGGTAATGCGTATCTTCTGGATTAACAATGACGCATCTTTCGACATACGGGTGCGATGTCCTCTGCCCGACGCACTGCAATGATGGCGCCACTCTTCTTTGATGCGATCCTAATCAGCTACATCCGCATATAGATATAGACACAAGCATATACATATAGACACATAGACAAAAGCATATAGATATGCTTGTGTCTATAGACAACTACGAAGTTTTTATTTCTAGAACCGTTCAACCACTGCCTTCTTCCTGTTTCCTCGCTTCTAAAATCACTCCTGCCACGAATTGTTAAGGTCATGGCCAACCCGGAAAGTTCTCTGCGTCTACTCCTTTTTTAGGGGCGAAGCTCCTTATAGCGACACCCATTCGTCCCTCGTAGTAGTAGTCGTAGTGTGTAAAAAGTCTTACATTTTGACCTCCAAGGTGTTGCCGGTGAGAGATTTATTCAGAGCGTAGTTAAACAATAAAAAATTCACAGCGTGCGCGTTAACTAAAAGCCGAATTCTCCTGTCTCTCATTTCCCCTTAGCAGCCCTTGTCGTGTACATTGAGCACTATCTGACAAGAAAGGTTTGCTACGTTATACTCGCTGGGCATAACCTCCTTGGTTTCAGAAAGGTTTAGCGAGCGTTGGGCCGCATTGCCACGACTACAGTGAACTAGTATATACCATGAACTCGAGCTGGTTAAAGGTGGGAAGTAGACACGAAGCGCAAGCCGTAAGAAATTGTGCGTGTGTCACCTCTCGCTTAGTCCTTGGAATGTCCGCTGGATGGCGGTGCATATCCGGAATATATGATGAAGAGATACGAGATGATGGCACTTGGAGTGTTGAATAGGTGGACGAATGGACACACAGACAGATGCATGGACGGACTCACGGATGGATGCATGGACGGACGCAGGGGCGGATGCATGAACGAACGCATGGACGGATGCACAGATAGAAGTGCGGACGCACGAACAGACGCACGCACGGATGAGCGAATGGACGCACGGACAGTCACACAGATGGACGCATGGACGGACGGAAGCAAAAACGAATGGATAGACGGATGCTTCGCCCCACTCTCCATCAATCACTCCGTGGATATGCTGCCATTTTTTTTCCTTTTTTTCCTGTGCGTTATCCCTAATGTCCTACTTACCCCCTTACCGCCTTTTACTTTCCCTTTCTTCTTTTTTTAGTTGTGAAGCATTTCTTGGCGAACTTCGGCGACTTTGCGCACATCTATCTATCTATCTATCTATCTATCTATCTATCTATCTATCTATCTATCTATCTATCTATCTATCTATCTATCTATCTATCTATCTATCTATCTATCTATCTATCTATCTATCTATCTATCTATCTATCTATCTAGTCGCTTACGTTTGGGTGCTCTCAGGGTCACCCCCCTACCTTGGCGGGAACAAAAATTAGCATGGCAGGGTAAGATGGTTAGACAAATATGACGCGCTGGTCAAGACATGAATAATAGAGAGTTTTAGAATAGCGCAATACGAGCTCTTGCGGTGCGGTCGCTGCCACTGCACATGCGTCATAACGCGAGTCGGCGTTCGCGTTCGCTAACCGCACGCAGAAAATCCGAAATTGTGTGCTGCGATGGCGGCCCGCTAGCGCTGGTTTGGAGGCTATCGTGTCGCTGCGATCGTGCGCTGCGGTTCGCAGCCGGGCAAACGCTATTCTAAAACTCTTATAGCGCCCGCTGTGCCCCCACTTCCCGCAGCGCTTGCAAACGGTATTCTAAAACTTCCTCATGTCACAATCCCGTCGCGTAGGTTGTCAAACACTTTCCGCTAGACAGTGGCACATACCCACGGGCGGGTATGTGCCAATGGTATGCGGGTATATGCCACAGTTTATTGGCACTTAATATCTACCCAGGAATGGCCAGAACACTCATGGGCAATTTTAAGGCGCAAGCGTTAAGAAATAACCGACATATGTAGCGTCGACCAGACGAATGCAAAGAATAAATGAAAGGGTCCCAGCTGAAATCGAACCCAAGCATTAGGGTCATTAACC
Organism: Rhipicephalus microplus; assembly: GCF_043290135.1. Classification (NCBI taxonomy): domain Eukaryota; kingdom Metazoa; phylum Arthropoda; class Arachnida; order Ixodida; family Ixodidae; genus Rhipicephalus; species Rhipicephalus microplus. Next base: position 9,659,507 of record NW_027464588.1, read on the forward strand.
AGTCATCACACCATTGTAGCAAGGCTGCAATGCCACGCATTCTGCGTGGCAATGCAACATTTTACCACAGAGCCACGGCAGGTTTCGAAACTACTTTTCAAATAGACGCTAATCTTTTGAAACGTCAATAGTGATTGATGGGCTCCCTAGCAAATTTCATAAAAATACATATCTACGTTTATTCTCGTTAGTTGCCTTGCGCTGAAATGGTTATATGTAGCAGTGTCCAGGGCCAGCGTACTTGCGAACATCAGCTCTTCATATCAGCTTCTGGTATTGCTAATACGCATGTTGCAGTTCGAATCGTTGCCCAAGTGCAAACAACTGGTTATTCAAACATCTGCAACTCTTCAACATATGTCTGTGCGTGCAACATTTGTACACATATTAGGGGCGAAACAGGGAAGTTCATTGCAAACTGGTGACAACATTTCAGGTGAGTACAACTGTCTGGTGTAACAAAATCACTTCAGTAGCGTGTAAAAACACGAGAACATAGACAGGATGTAACACACAGCACTTCCAATATTCTCACAGATTACGAACCACTCAAGGAAACAAAGAGAAACGCAAAAAAGCAGTAAATTGGATGGAACAGATTCACAGATTACGTGCGACGAGAAGCAATTTTTTCCCCGAGTTAAACCGGCAGTAAAGTAAAGGGCATAACAAAGGGAAGTTTATTGCACTTCTGACAAGTAATCAAATAGATAATTCTTCTCCGACACTTATCACGGACACACGCGGTAAACACACTGATGAACAGCATAAACACGTTTAGACTGTACACTACAACAGAAGCGCGATCATTCGAACACTCGTTATACAAAGGTTACAAGAGCACTGTACGGCCCGCGCGCAAAAGAGCCCACTTCCGTTTACAAGCGAAAAAAAGGGTGCGATAAAGGTCGCCGCTGTTCGGGATCCAGAAAACTAAGGGGTTAATCCGTACAGAGAACAGATTCGAGACACATCATTATACAATTGACAGGAGGAGTTGGGCATTGGCACTTTCCGTTTGCCGGTCAGGAAACAGTGGGACGCAGTGGCTGGCGTGCGCTTAAAAACGGGTCATCGACAGGCGTAACTTGCCTTTTTGCAGAAGAAAAAACCTCGTATGCCAGTGGCGGAGAAACTTTTCCTCGCCACTGGCTTCAAGTTGGTCTGAGAGGTGCGGCCACACCATGTAACGGATACGAGCTATGGTCGGGAAGGCCGCTCTGACTGGAGAGCGGCTAACTTCAGCGAAGCAGCGTCACTTCCAGATCGTGAACATGGTGCAGAGGGCCACTAACTTTGCAAAGGCGTCTGTTTCTGTTCAGGGCTGGGGGAGAATGGATTTCAAGATCCCTCGCAGTCAGGCGCCAAACCGGTTTGACCGCTGGGCACTCAAATAAGGCATGCGCCAGTGTCTCACCCGCGCGACAATTGGAACAGCGGGGTGTACGCGTGTAGCCAAACTTGTGGAGGCGCTGGCGGGTTGAGAGGACGTCCCAGTTTTTTTTTCATGCGAAGTCTTGGGTGGACGAAGGGATGGCACGCCCATCTGTTTTGCCTTTCCGCTTCCAGTTCCGCGACCATTGTCTGTCCTTGAAGGTTATCTAGTTGCTGGCGATTTCTTCCACAATGCGAGCAGGCGGGGTTTCATCTACGTCGCACGTAGAGGCCTCCTTTTCTAGCACGCGCATGGTGTTCGCGGCGGCCTTATAGAACGCGGAGAGAGTCTCAGCTAGTGGGGCGAGCAGCCGGTCGGCAATCAGAGAGGATGCGTTTTTACTGCACCAGTAACGCAATAAGGGCCTCCCCACGTAATCAGGTGCGCGAAACAAGGCCCTTGCGGTCTTCAAGGCAAGTACTTTGCTCGCCGTCAGTACATGCGTGAGCACGAGGCCGCCCTCTGAAGCTTCGAGTTGCAGGAGGGCTCGACGTAAGGGCGCGAGTTTGGCGTCCCACAGGTAGGCACCGATTATACTTGACAATTGCGTCGCAGTCTTGGTAGGCATCACTCCTATTCGGCTTACATAAAAGGCAAAGGCGCAGATGGTTGTCATTACAGCTATGGCCCTCTCACGAAGCGTGAGATCCTTCGGTTGGAGGCGTGCTATTGCATCCTGTGCCCGCTCGAGCGCTCGTTGCCAGCTTAGGTCAGCGACGCCACCAAAGCAAAAGTATATGCCGAGCACCTTGACGGCGTCGACCCTTTCCAACTCTCTCATAGCGCTGTCAGAGAATGTTCCAAATAGTAAGGCCTTGCTCTTCCTCATGTTCAAGGCCGCGCCTGAGGCGTCAGCATATTCTGCGAATGTTCGCCAAAAAGCTTGCAGGCTTGCCGGGTCCCTGACGAACAGGGATACATCAGCGTAAGCGAGGACCTGAATATTGGTCTCCCCCATTAGCGGAAAGCCTCTGACGTGCATGTTTCGGTGGATGTTCACCGGCAACGGCTCAAGCGAGAGTACGAAAAGGGAGAGCCCTAGCGGGCACCTTTGGCGGATCCCTCTCTCGTACACAAAGTTACTCGTCGGGATGCCATTTACTACTATGTGGCATGTGAGGTTGCTGTACAGGAGGGCGATGGTGTCTGCGAAGCATGTCGCGAACCCGAACTGGTGGAGTACCTTGATCATGTATCCATGGCGCACCCGGTCAACGCCTTTGCCTGGTCCAAGGAGACAAAGGCTCCGGACAGGGACTTGGCAGACATGTATTCGAAGGCATCCCTTGTTACGGTAAGGTTGGCAAAAATTGAGCTGCCTGGAACCGCACAGGACTGCCAGGGAGCGACGATGGATGGCAAGAGGAGCTTAAGGCGGCTAGTAAGGATGGAAGCAACCATTTTATAGTCCACGTTCAACAGGGTTACGGGGCGCCACGCCGACAGCTCCTCCTGCGGGGCTCCCTCTTTCAGTAGGAGGACAATCCTCCTCTCTCCAAAGGTGCGGGTTTCAGTTGCTTCGTAACCACCATGTTCGCCAGTGGGACAAGCACTCCCTCTAGATCGTCGAAAAAAGTGACGTAAAAGTTGGCTGTGAGACCGTCAGTGCCGGGGGCCGAGTTCGGAAGCATGCTTGTTATTGTGCCCCTAACATCTTCTGCAGACACTTCCGTGCTCAGTAACGCAACCTCCTCTCCTCCCAGCCGTGGGAGGTGCTGGCAGACCTCTCTAATCTTGTCTTCTCCGCCAGTTTCTACGTCGCTGTCGGCGTTCCGAAAAAGGGCCGAGAAATACTCGCAGAAGACATTGCGGATTCCCTCTGGTTCAGTTGCGAAAGAATCGTCCGGGCGTTTCACTCGGGTAATTCGTATGCTGCCTGTAAGGCCTGGCGTCGCAGGCCAAGGGAGCGAGTCTTCTCGGTCTCAAAAGGGCGCGCTTCCCAAAAAGCCAATTCTCGGGAGACGATAATCTCGGCGTAAGCGCGCCCCTTGTGGCAAGAATACCGTGGTCAGTCGCCGCTTCTAGCAACCAGCTAAATGGTCCCCGGCACGCGGATTGCCGGCGGGTGACGGGAGGACCGTGCATAGCCACCCATCCATCAGGAGTAGAGTCCGCGGAACGGCTGTCATGCTGGACAGCGTAGTCATCTCGCGGTAATGCAGGAGGTTCGCAACCGAAAGGCGCCACCATTGTGTGCCTTCGCACAGTTTTCGGAACGTCGGGTGCAGGCCGGTTCTTTTGTCTCTCTCTTTCCGACCGAGCAGTCGAGTGCGGGAAGAAGAGAGCGAGAGGAGGGGACGGCAACAAGTGTGTTGTCTGTCCAATAAACAGGCTAAATTGCTTTGGTTGGCCGTGAGGAGAATCGGGAGAGGCAACCTAGGTATTAAAAGCTGGCTTCCGAGTCCTCGCAGGGGAGTCTGGTCGCAACAAAGAGTGCTCTGCACTATTGGCTTTGCCGAGGCAACATACGACGGTTCCGACGGTCAAGTCTTGTAGATATGTACATAAGTTTCTGTATATAAAGTCGACTTGTTGTAACGTTCGAAATGTGCTGGCTTCCATCCCCGAACAAGCAGCAGCAGGCACGACAACACAAGACGGACACCGAGAAGCAACCAACCTTCCACTCCCTTCGGTAGCAACAGCCGCTACGCAGCTGGGAGAGCTCTGCTCAAGAGAACAGAGGGAGTGGGTAGAAGGTTGAAATTTACTGGCGCAATCGGCAGGATCGAGACGACGACGACAAGGAGCACTTTGCGCAACAAGGAGATCGTCGTGTTGCGGAGAACACGCAAGACCAAAAGCCAAGACATCGGCTGTTCCAACGAAGAGCCAAGCCACCGAGCTGAGGAGGCGGCAGTGTGGCAGCCATCGACCCGAGGAAGCAAGGGGTCCAGCTATGGTCATTCCAATTCATCAGTCCGGCGACAACCCCGGCGACATCGAGCAACCAGCGAGCAGAAACTTCAAAAGTGGTGGGTCATCTGGTGTTCTTACATCTCCGGGGTGCCGCTGCCTTTTTTCTTTTGAGTTTTAAGGCGTCCTATGGACACGAGGTTTGCCCACTTAAACCCGGACAGGCGAGCGCAGGCCATGGGTCGGGAGTCGGGGGACGAGAGCGACGTGGGAAACCAGGGAGAGGGTAGTGCGCGGGAGAGCCAGAAAGATGACCATTTCGTAAATCTCAGGCCGGAGCGTAGACTGCAGGAATTGCGGTTGGAGATGGAGAGGCTATCGCAGATAATGGGCGGAAGCTCTCGGTGGAGTGGACTCGAGTTCGGCAGGCGGGATCCGTGTAGTGAACTGAGACGCTACTCAAAAGTCCTCACAGGGGTGTTACCCAAATTTCCAGCCGAGGCTGAAGCACCGGTGTGGTTTGAGTCAGTGGAAAGTGCCCTAGAAGCGTACGAGGTACCGCGGGAGTTTTGGGGACGGTTAGTTTTTCCGTTGGTAGCGGAGAGAGTCCCGTTTTTGTCCACGCGGCTAAGCCCAACAGAGCACAAAGATTACCAGGTAATCAAGCAAGCGGTTCTGGATGAGCTCAGACTTTCAGCTGGGGAATATCTAAAAAGATTTTTAGAATCAGGTAAGCGTGCGAACGAGGGGTGGAGACCTTTTTCGACACGTTTAGAGAGCTACCTCCACTTTTACCTTGAGGGCAAGAGGGGTGTCGACATTCTAGGGCCTGGTCAAGCTTTGGTGGCCGACCAATTAAAGAAAAATTTGTCAGAGGAGGCCTTGCGATATGTCACACTCCAAGAAGGTAGAGCGTGGATGAGCGCCCCAGAGATATCCGCGTTGCTGCGAACGTTTGAAGAAGCACAGGGGACGAACAGCGCCGCGAGGCAGGCGAAGCAAAGCGCGGTGGAGTCGAAAAGCGTGAGCAGGGCTAGATCCGACGAAGAGACAATGAAGAGCCGCGGGGCTGAGAAAAACCGTATTGTGGAGGGGAAACCAAAGCCCAGGGCCTGCTACAGTTGCGGCAGTACAGGTCACCAGAAATGGAATTGCCCACAGCATCAGAAACGACGGAGGTGCTTCCGAACAGTAAAGAAGACAGCTTAGCGGCGCGTGTTTCGATGGAAGGTCCCCCAGCCGCACACAGTGATTTAATCCCAGTATCGCTCGACTGCAAAGACAAACATATAGGAGCAGTGTTGGACACAGGTGCGGAAATTACAGTAGTCCGCGAGAGCGTGGTCCTGCCAGAGTTGGTGCAACCGCATGGGATGGTCAACCTGACTTCGGCGTTCGGGGAGAAAGTACAGGCCAAGCTTGCAGTTATTCCACTGACTATATCGCGTGAGCGTGGAGTTTTTTCCGACGTTAGGGAACCAGTCCCAGTTTTGTGCGCGTTAACGGACCGTCTAACGGCACGAACTGATTGTTTACTTTCCGAAGAAGCATGGAAGCTACTACACGAGGAGAGCACCCTCGAAGGGGTATTGGAGGGTACCTCAGAAGTGGGCGGCGCTCGGCCAGAGTTCGAAAGCGAGCCTCAGCTCACCGAGGCTGTGTGGCGTCAGGACGAGGGGGACATTCGTGTAAAATCGGTAGAGCGACACGCGACCGAGGAGGTGTTGATCAGCGAGGCAGCTGTAGCAAGCCGCGATGAAGGGGATCAGCGGGATGACAGCGTGTTGCATAACAAAGCCCCGAGCGTCGGCATGAAGGAGAGGTCCGCGTGAGACGAATTTCGCGAGAAACAACGGGGAGACCCGACTTTACAGGAAGCGTGGAGAGGAGCGGCGACAGGAAAAGGCGGTATGCTACTAATCGACGGGTTACTTTATCATAAGGATCAGGTGTTGGGACAATCGGTAACGCAGCTGGTACTGCCCGAATGCCGCAGAAGGGAAGTTTTGCAACTGGCGCAGAGTCAAGCTGGACCGGGCATTTTGGTTGCCGTAAAACGTGCTCTAGGATCAAGTACAGTTTTTATTGGCCAGGCGTAGGAGACGACGTACGACGGCACTGCAACCGTTGCCATGGTTGCCAGGCGAGGGCAGACTGGAGTCGCGGGGACAGCGTCCCGATCGAACTCCTTACGAGGCCAAGATATCCGTTTCAGCAGGTTAACGTGGACGTTATTGGGCTGCTGGAGCCAGTATAAGGCCGGGGCCATAAGTACTGTTTATGCGTCATCGACTTATGCACGCGCTGGCCCGAGGTGGTGTGTTTGCGTTCATTAAGCGCTAGGGCAACCTGCGATGCACTACTGGCAGTATTTAGCAGAACAGGCATACACGAGGTTATAGCGTCCGACTGCGGCACTAACTTTACAGCGGCACTGACAAGAGAGTTTTTGTCGAAACTTGGTTGCTCCCCTCGATTTTCCACGCCGGGGCACCCTGAGAGCAATGGGGCGGTCGAGCGATGGAACAGGACCTTTAAGAACATGCTATACCACATAGTAGAAAAGGGGGGGAGGAATTGGGATCAATTTGTGCCTTTCTTGCTGTGGGAGTACAGGGAAGTCCCACACGATACGACCGGAGTAGCGCCTTTTGAGATGCTGTATGGGAGGCAACCAACGGGCCCGTTAAGTATACTTAAGAGGGCTTGGACGGGGGAAACTGCAGTGCCGGGAGAGTGGGGGGCGTCACCAGCGGCGTACATGGAAGAATTACGAGTGCGGCTGAGGTGCGCGGCGCAGGTTGCGGAAATGGTCAGCTCGAAATCGCAAAGCACCTACGCTGCGCAATTCAACAAAAGGGCGAAGGCAAAAGAGTTTTACGTCGGTGATTTGAAACTGGTGTTTGATGATCAACGACCAGGGAAAATGTTTCCGAAATGGGAAGGGCCAGGCAGTGTCACCGAGAGATACCGCGAGCATTCATACTTCGTGCAGATGCCAGCAGGTAACCGGAAACTGGTGCACGCAAATAAGCTGCGCCCATATCAGTCCAGGGTTATGTCGGTAGGAGTAATGTTCGAGGAGGACGGTGATTTCGGTGAAGTAGAGTGCGCCCCACAGCCAGGGGGAATGCGTAGTGAAGAAGTTTTTCCGTCGCGCGATATGGTAGCCCATTTAGTAGAACGGGAACACGGGGTGATCTGCGAAGTGTTCAAGAGGCATGTGGAGCAGTTTGGCGGGGGGCCGACGGTAGCGGCAGTAAGGCCACACGAGATAAGATTGCAAGACAGGTTTGTCCGCAGAAGCCCGCATCCGTACAGGGTACCCAAAAGCTTACAGGCCGAGGTAGGGAGGCAGGTAGACGAGCTGCTCGAATTGGGGTTGATCTTTTCGTGCGAGAGCCCGTATGCCCATCCGCTGGTATGCGTTCCGAAGAAAGACGGCAGCATGCGACTCTGTGTCGATTTTCGGGCATTAAACGCGGGGACGGTGGCGGACGCATACCCAATGGCCCTTCAGCAAGAACTCATAATGAGCGTAGGAAAAGCGAAGTACATAACGCTGCTCGACCAGCGAAGAGGTTAATAGCAGGTACCGCTCGAGTCTTCTTCGCGCCTGCTGACAGCGTTTGCGTGTCATCGCGGACAGTTTGCCTGGACGGTAATGCCCCTCGGGCTTAAAAACGCTGCTCAGACATTCCAGAGGGCAATGAACGAACTGCTAAGACCACACAGCGGATACTGCTGTGCATACCTGGATGATATAGCCGTTTTTAGCGAAACGCTTGAAGAGCACGCGGAACACCTGGGGCAGGTGTTTGAGATCCTAAAGCGGGTAACTTGAAGGTCAAGAGGGATAAGTGCCAGACAGCTCGTCCATCGATCCGGTATTTGGGATATGTGGTAGGCTCGGGACGGCATGCACCTGACCCTGAGAAGCTTGCAGCGATCAAAGGTGTAAAGGCACCGGAGACTAAAAGAGAACTACGCAGTGTACTGGGCCTGTGTGGCTACTACCGAAGCTATGTGAAAGATTACGCAGAGGTAGCGAGGCCCCTGACAGAGCTAGCGGGGAAGCGAATCCCGAACCGAATTGAAATCCGTGGTCCGCGGATGCTGAAAGGGCGTTTCAGCGGCTTAAAATCGCACTGGGTGAGGCAGCAGCATTATCGACCCCAGATCCCAAGAGGCCGTATTGGCTGTTTACAGACGCGTCCGCGGTCGCGGCGGGAGTCTGCCTGTCGCAATGTGCGGACGATGGTACCGAGATGCCGATCGCATTTGCGCGCCACAAGTTCTCTCCAACTAAAACGCGCTGGTCGACTATTGAGCGAGAGGCCTTTGCAGTCATCAGGGGTGTGAAAAGGTTTGATTTCTGGCTCTTCGGCGCACAGGTTACTGTGGTGTCAGACCACAACCCACTAGCTTTTCTCACCCAGGGCACTCTTCCTGGAGCCAAGCTTACTCATTGGGCCTTGGCGCTTCAGCGGTGTCATGTAGTGGTGCAGCACAGGAAAGGCGTTGAGCATGGCAACGCAGATGTGCTTTCGAGGGTGCCTAATGAGTGCTGGAGAATCGGAAGCGGTGCTCCGGGGGTCGAGACACTAGAGGACTAGGCGCATGGTGGACACTCAAGAGTGATGTGCGCGAACCTGTGGACAATTGAACAGCACCACGCGTTGAAAGGTCTATGTGCCTCAGTGAAGTGTACTGTTTCTCTTGTGCATGTGTGTAGCATGCAGGAGTTATTGGTGTTTTGGTTGAATTTGAACAGCACCATGTGCGGAAGGGTGTGTGTGTGTTTCAGTGAAGTATTTTTTGTGTATATGTACGACTGTAAGCATTTAGAAGTTTGTTGTTGTTTTACTTGCCTGCTTTATAGGTTGTACTTGTGTGCACAGTGACCTCGTGTCGGTTTTTTTCTTTTTTTTGCTATATGGTGGCGTCCGTTTGGTGGGGCCCCAAGGGTTATGCAGAGAAAATATTGCACGCGTTGCAGAAACGCCTCTGACGGTCAAAGAACTGCGAAGTATGGCCACGGGGTTGGGGACGTGCGGCGCCATACCTTTATGTTGTTATTCGCGCAGCTGCATTTAAGCGCTTGCACGAATCTTGGAAAAGGCGTGTAAGTTCTGGCGTCACAGGCTATGGGAGCGAGTCTTCTCGGTGTCAAAAGGGCGCGCTTCCCAAAAAGCCTATTCTTGGGAGACGATAATCTCGGCGTAAGTGCGCCCCTTCTGGCAAGAATACCGCGGTCAGTTGCCGCTTCTAGCAACCAGCTAAATGGTCCCCGGAATGCGGATTGCCGGCGGGTGACGGGAGGACAGTGCATAGCCACCCATCCGTCAGAAGTAGAGTCCGTGGGATGGCTGTCATGCTGGACAGCGTAGTCATCTCGCGGTAATGCAGGAGGCCCGCAGCCGAAAGGCGCCGCCATTGTGTGCCTTCGCACAGTTCGTGGAACATTGGGTGCAGGCCGGTGCTTTCGTCTCTCTCTTTCCGACCGAGCAGTCGAGTGCGGGAAGAAGAGAGCGAGAGGAGGGGACGGCAACAAGTGTGTTGTCTGTCCAATAAACAGGCTAAATTGCTTTGGTTGGCCGTGAGGAGAATCGGGAGGGGCAACCGAGGTATTAAAACCTGGCTTCCGAGTCCTCGCAGGGGAGTCTGGTTGCAACAAAGAGTGCTCTGCACTATCGACTCTGCTGAGGTAACATGCGACGGTTCCGACGGTCAAGTCTTGTAAATATGTACATAAGTTTCTGTATATAAAGTCGAGTTGTTGTAACGTTTGAAATGTGCTGGCCTCCATCCCCGAACAAGCAGCAGCAGCCACGACAACACAAGACGGACACCGAGAAGCAACCAACCTTCCACTCAATTCTGTAGCAACAGCCGCTACGCAGCTGGGAGAGCTCTGATCAAGGGAACAGAGGGAGTGAGTAGAAGGTTGAGTTTTACTCTGCCATTCCCAGTTGTGTCACTGGGGTGTGCTCTGAGGTGGATAATGGGTGCGCACCGCTCCCCAGGCGGTCTGCACGTGCGCAGTTGAAGCAGCCGGGCATACTCGACCTCCAGGGTGTTCAGATAGTCGCGCATGCAGGTCGTCATCGCCTCCGCCCCCCTGACGATGCGTATTCTGCGCAGGATCTCATTCAGTTTGCAGTTATGCGGCGCTTCCTGGCCTTGCCTTCGTCTCGAAGGATTTCCTTCTACTCCACTTTCAAGGTGTCCCACAAGCGTAGGGTTAGGTCCGGGGCGTTCGCCACGGAGGCCCGCAGCCGCGCCCTAATGTGCTCGATGCTATAATCGTCTTGCAGGAGCGCTGGGTCCACTCTCCACCCATGGTCATCAGTATGGAGTCCAGGAGAGTCGCTAAGCGTAGTGAGAAGAGGGAGGTGATCTGACCGACTCGCTAGGTCAGCCGGAGGGGAAAGGCCCTCGCACCCCACGAGCGAGGAAAGGAGTAAGTCGGGGAGATGCGTCCGATCTAATCGACTGGCTGTGAGGTGAGAGGCTCGAGTTGCGACAAAAAGGTCGCCGTTGGCGATCAGCCACGCGTCGGATAACCGAAGGTGTCGAAGGGTCCTCACGAGCTCCTTAGCATAGTACGTGGACCCCCCTCGGCCTGGTCCCCTGACGTCGCGCTGCGAGTCCACGACGCAGTTGAAGTCCCACAGCAGGGGGTGCGGGACGGGTTTCGAAAGAAAGTCGTGCAGCTGGTGGAAGAGGGTGTTTGCGTTCTTCCGCGTCGCCGGGGCGTACACCTTCCCGAACCGAATCCTTCTTTCGCTGATGTAGAGGTCCAACATGAGTGACCTGCCGTTAGCACCGAAGATGCAGAACGCCTTTTGCCGGAAGCGTCGCGTAGTAAAGAGCACTCCCACTCCACAGGCCCTTGATTTAGTTAGAGAGAAGAAGGTGACCACCTGGAACTCGCGTCTGAAGGTTGAGACCTCTAACGGGTGACCAAAAGTTAGTCTCTTGTAAAAAGAGCACATCAATACCCTGTGCTTTAACCCGCGGACGTTCCAGGTGGCGAACTTGAGAGTTGACATGATCTGCTCTTGTGGGCGTGGGGGAGGACTTGGGGTGAAGGAGGGGGTGGAGGGCGACCGCTTGGGCAGGGGTGGCACGCTCGATGGAGCCGAGCGTAAAGGCGCGGGCGGCGCGGTTGTCAGTTGGGCTAGAAAGCCCTCTGTGGTTTGAGGGATGCGTCATAGGAGCCGTGGTGCTGATTAGTCGCAAGGGCTGCAGGCAGCTGTGCAACAAATAAGCATAAACAAAAACCATTGCTGTGGCTTCGGCTGGCGAAAGGAGCAGAGGGGGAAAGGGAGTAGCCAGCGTGGCCACCACTGATAGCAGAAACAAGCGTGGGGGAGGAGTGCGTGGCGTCATGTTAGAAAGAGCGGAGCATGCGCGAGGAGGTGGAGGGTGGACCGCGTTGCCGTGTCGGGGCACCAGCTCTTGTGTTCGCCTTGAAGCAAACACGAAGAAGAAAAGAAAGGGAGGATGCTTTGGCGGAAAGCCTGTCTTTTTTCGCTTGTGCTTGAGGGCAAGTGCCCTTTCCCTGTCGGTAGTGGTAGTGCGTCCAATTTCTGCGACTTCTCAGGGGGAGGGGCATCGCTGTCACTGAAACAGACGGGTGCTTTGCGGTGCCGAGGCTTGTTTTCAAGGTTCGCGGGTAGGCTCAGCGGCACGCCGGGTGGCTTGTCCTCGCCTCTTGAAGACCTTGATCTCGAACGCTCGCTCATATCGGTCGGGGCTGCGCCGGCAGTTTGCATCTTGATGGAGGTGCACTGGTCCGTGGTCAAGGGGCCAGTATCCGGCAGGACGTAGCGGCCACAACTCACGATGGGCACCTCCTCAGCGTTGGGGAGAGAGCCGTCGGGGGTGGATGTGTCGGGAAACTAATCTCGTCAAAACCAGAGAATGCAGACTCGTCGTTCTCGGGGCTCGGCGCCTGTGTTCGCACTTCTTGTTCCTCGCTTGCAGGTTGCGACAAATCCCAGGAGTCGCGGGTGGATTCCGGAGAGCCGGATTCATGGCTGCTCGACTCGTACCGGTCGATATCTGAACTAGTTGGTCGTGTCGTCCCCCGCCTCCGAGCCTGTGGACAAGGGCTTGGGGGTCACTGATACGGTGCGGCCGTCTTCCATCCCTCGGGGTTCTTCGAACTGCCAGTGGCCCGGGACATTCGTTTTCGTATGGGGCCGAGTCCTGGGTCTTAGGACCTAAAGCCCTGATGTCGGTTCAGTCTCAGTCGGCGGGCGAGAGGTGCTGGGGAGGTCGTTACCAGTAACTTGCCGCGTCTCGGGTGGAAGGCTGCGTGCTGCCGCGAGGTACGAGCGTTTGCGGAAACACCCGCGTGCGCCGTGCCTCCCGCTGTATTTCTTACACTCCTCAACACACCCTTCGATGTGATGCCCAAATACACCACATCTCTTGCAATAAGCGGCTGCGCACGCCGTGGCCATGTGCCCCGGTTTGTTACACCTTGCGTACACTCTGCGCGTACCGCGGTATTCACACATGACACGGTGCCCCCGGATGGTTATGAAGTTTGGGACTTGCCTACTCGTTTCCTTGCGCACTACTCTAACCCCATTAAGCTTGTTTTGTCGGTTAGGAACTGGTGCAAAGGAAACACTTATCTTGCCGTACTGTGAAAGAGTGTTAATCAAGACCTCGTCTGGTATATATTGTCACGATGAGTCACAAGTACTGGGGGATTTATTAAACCACCGGGTAGCAATTTCTAGGATTATGCGTCAGTCGTGGCTGGCTCTCGAGCTGATGCTGATGCTGATGACCTCTGATGAATGGCGCTTACCCACTAAGGGGGATGGGCCAAGAACCGAGCGGCAGGATACTTAAATGAAACTAAAATGAAAATGAAGCCAATCTTAAAAAGTAGTTCAAATAATACTACCAAAAAACAAAAATGTTTGCTGAGCAAGCGGTCAAACCATCTTTTGTTTCTAAAAGACATAACTACGAATTAAAAACTAAAGATCTGAAAAGGTAGGGGTTCACTAGCATGGTAATCTTTTAGTTGCGTTGATGTAATCAAACACAGCGGAGCATACATCCCTGTGGCAGTAACCAAATGAAGTTCTGCCAATTTATAAAATTACTGGTAGATTTACTTGTATTCCCAGCTTTTGTAATGGGGCTGCTAAATATCTTTTTCTCTGATAAGAATAACGATGACAGAATAAAAAGAAATGTTCAATTGTTTCAATTTAGTTGCACCAAATGCATAGCGGTTACGCCTTGAGCCGAGCTTTGTTAAGGTAATAATTTAGTTGTGCAGAGAAAAAAACACACGATCTTCTTTTTCCTCCAGATTGAGAGCCGCTCTTGCTGTCGACCCACTACGTGCTAATGGCATTATCCCCTTTCCGAAAAGAAAAAAACAGTTCCAAAAACAAGAAAAAAAAGTACATAGCATCACCGCGATGCTACTACATAAGCACGTGAAAAAGAAATTGGAAATTTGGATAAAGTGAAAGTAAAAATTAAAGAGCGTGCCAGTATAAGAAACGTCAATGAACGAGAAAGCAAGTTCACAAAAATAAACAAAAAACACAAAGAATGCTGTACGGTAAAGCAAAAGTTACGAGCAACGCGCAATAAATGGTTTCATGCGCAACACATGAACGACGTCCGGCCTCAGTCGTGTCCTGCTCCGTGCATGGGGTGTTGAGTCCCTAACCACTTCGTAGTTCACGTCACTGACGCGGCATAACACTTTATATGGACCAAAGTACCGGCTCAGTAACTTTTCACTAAGGCCATGGCGGCGGACGGGCGTCCACACCCAAACTTGATCTCCAGGGTTGTAAAACACTTCTCTGTGGCGGGTGTTATAGCGTCGTGCGTCTGCCTGCTGTAGCTGGCCGATGTGCAGTCGCGCGAGGTGCCGGGCTTCCTCAGAACGCTCTGCGATTTCTTCGACGTCAGTTGCCAACTCGTCTTCGTCTTGACACGGTAGCATAGAGTCTAGCATGGTCTGCACTTCGCGGCCGTAGAGATGCCGAAATGGCGTGAATCGCGTGGTCTCTTGCACGGCGGTATTATACGCGAAGGTCACGTGAGGTATGATCAAGTCCCATGTTTTGTGCTGTACGTCGATGTACATTGAGATCATGTCTGCGAGGGTCTTATTCAGTCGCTCGGTAAGTCCGTTGGTTTGCGGGTGGTACGCAGTTGTCCTTCGGTGTCTGGTGTTGCTTAGTTTGAAAACTTCGTCCGTAAGCTGCGCCGTGAATGCCGTCCCTCTGTCCGTTATTACACTGGAAGGAGCATCGTGTCGTAACACGATGTGGTGCATGAATAATTGTGCTACCTCAGAAGCCGTGGCTCGTGGTATCGCCTGCGTCTCAGCGTAGCGTGTCAAATAGTCGGTCGCGACGATCACCCATTTGTTGCTGTCCGCAGACAGGGGAAATGGTCCGAGAATGCCCATGCCGACTTGGTCGAATGGCGTGCAGGGTGCTTCGATGGGCTGAAGCAAACCGACTGGTTTAACAGATGGTTGCTTTCGGCGCTGACATTCCCGACAGCTTTTGACGTACTTCTTGATGCTTGCGAAAGTTCCGGCCAATAGTACCTCTCGCTCACTCTGGCAAGTGTCCTTGAGTAGCCCAGATGACCGGATATGGGTTCGTCATGGCAAGCGAAGAGGGCGTTGTCTCGCATGTTTCGAGGAACCACCAGAAGGTAAGCACGGCTGTTTGAACGAGCGTTCTTCTTGTACAGCAAACCGTCTCGCAGGCAGAACGACGTCAACGAGTGGGATAAATGACGTGGTATGATAGCGCCCTGGCCCTCTAAATGATCAATGATTGGACGAATCTCTGCGTCATCTCGCTGCCGTTTGCTCAAGTCTGATGCGCTAACGGCGCCCAGGAAGCCTTCGTTTTCCTCTGCCTCTTGACTGATGACACGAAGGGGTGCGCGTGACAGTGTGTCAGCGTCTTCATGCTTACGGCCGGACTTATGAACGATGGTGACATCGAATTCCTGCTGCCGCAAGCTCCACCGTGCTAGCCGTCCTGAAGGGTCACGCAGGCTTGCCAACCAACAGAGCGCGTGATGGTTCGTGACTATCTTGAAGGGACGATCATAAAGGTACGGGCGAAACTTTGTGATTGCCCACACGACTGCGCGGCACTCTTTCTCCGTAGTGGAATAATTCGCCTTGGCACGGGATAGAGAGCGGCTGGCGTAGGCTATGACTCTTTCGGCGTCCTCTTGGCGCTGAACGAGCACTGCACCGAGCGCAATGTTACTAGCGTCGGTATGGACCTCCGTGTCACCATCATCATCGAAATGAGCGAGAACGGGCACTGATTGCATGCGCTTGCGCACCTCATCAAAAGCTGCTTGTTGCTCTTTTTCCCAGCCAAACGGCATGTCGTCCCTTGTCAGACGAGTCAGAGGTTCTGCTATCTGTTCTGCTATCGATTCATTCATGCCTAAAAGGCATGAATGAACCGGCAATAGTAGGCGCACAAACCAAGGAAGCGCCGGACGGCTTTCTTATTGACAGGAGCTGGTAATTCGGCAATAGCGGCAAGCTTGTCCAGATCGGGCCGGATTCCTTCGGCGCTAACTACATGTCAAGAAATTTTAGTTCTTTATAGCCGAAGTGGCACTTCTGTGGCTTCAGTGTGAGGTCCGCTGATCGGATACCTCCAGCACGCTGCGCAGGCGGTGAAGGTGCTGCTCGAACGTGGTAGAGAAGACCACCACATCATCAAGGTAGACAAGACAAGTCTGCCACTTGAGTCCTGTGAGGACAGTGTCCATCATTCGCTGGAAAGTTGCCGGTGCTGAACACAAGCCAAAAAGGAGCACTCAAAATTGGTATAGGCGGTCTGGAGTCACGAAGGCTGTTTTCTCACGGTCTCGCTGATCTACCTCGATTTGCGAATACCCGCTTTTGAGATCGAGAGAAGTGAAATAATGGGCACGACGAAGTCTATGCAGCGAAATGTCGATATGTGGCAGCGGATACACATCCTTTTTGGTCACGTTGTTAAGCTTTCGGTAGTCGACTCAGAAGCGTAGCGACCCGCCCTTCTTTTCGACAAGTGCGACTGGAGATGACCACGGGCTATTAGATGGTTCAATAACGCCATCGCCAAGCATCTCGCTGACTTGCGTACGTATCGCTTCGCATTCTTTAGCCGACACGCAGTAGGGGTTCTGGTGTATCGGGCGTGCGTCCTCGTACGTGATTATCCTGTGTTGAGTGATAGACGTCTGGCGGATCTTTAAGGAACTTGCGAAGCAAGACCTGAACTCGAACAAGAGCACTCATAGCGCAGTCTGGTTATCGGTGGACAGATCAGGATTGATGTCAATATTACTCATTGACGTGTCGGTGGTATCAACTAGTTCTGACGTGAGACAGTTGGTGACGTTTGCTACTTCGTGGGCAAACGCTATTGAAGTGCCACGGAACAGATGTCGATGCTCGTTGTTAAAGTTGGTTACGAGCAATTCAGATCGGCCATCACGAAGGTGTATTACACTTCTAGCTACACAAATGCCTTGCTGCAGGAGGTGTTCTAAATTTGTCTCGGCCACCACATCGCCATCGCCGAAACCACAGCATGTTACGTCGACTAGAACACTTGCTCGTGGAGGATGCGTCACGCTCTGTTCAGGAATACGGAGTACGTCGACACGCTTTCCGTCATCCTGCACGTTGATTGCTTGCTGGGCGGAGAACGTGACGCGGCGCTCTTGCAGATCGATGATAGCTCCATTGCTCTGAGGAAAGTCAACTCCCAGGATGACGTCACGGGAACATTCGCGTAGAAGGAGGCAGCTTGCTACGAATGTATACCCTTGGATCTGTACTCTTGTTGTGCAGGCACCCAGTGGAGTAACGACGTGGCCACCAGCTGTCCGAATCTGCGAGTTGTGGCACGGCGTGATCACTTTCTTCAGCTGCGTTGTCAGCTTCCCGCTCAGTATGGAATAGTCGGCGCCGGTGTCCACTAACGCATTAACTGCACAACCATCAATTGTCACTGCTATGTCGATTGAAAGTCGGTCATCTTTTGCAGCAGTATGTGACGTCGGACTGGTTTCTGTACGGTTTTGCGTTAATAGGAGGTCTTCAGCGCTTCGACGTTCAGCGACCCCACCTCCTGAGGTCGCTTAGGCTAGTTTTCCCGGCGGGGGCTGGGAGATCGTGTGGTAGAATACCGCTGGGGCGTTGATGAAAATCGCCTCGGTGATGGCGAGCGTGACTGGCGCCCGGCAGACGGTGGTGCATGCTGCTGGGCGAGGTAATTTTCGATTTCGCGCAGTCTCTGGCCGTAACGGGGTGGCGGTGAGTACTCAGAGAAGCCGCAAAGCCCAATACGACGATATGGGCACTGGCGGTACAAGTGATCAGCTTCTAAACAGTGAAAGCACAGAGGCCGGCGATCAGGTGTGCGCCAGACATCAGACTTCCGAGGAGACGTGCGCCGATGTACTGAACTGGTGGCACCGAACGATGGGCGACAGGAGCGCCAGGGACAAAGGGCAAAGGCGGTGGCGTGTACGTGCCTTCGTAGTACGGTATGTGCTGTGCTGACTAAAGTGAAACAGCAGGAACAGCATGGACGAGTAATGGCGGCGATGCAGCAGGGCGTTTCAAGGCTTCCGCGTAGGTTGTCTCACGGAGGTATTTAGCAGGAGCTGGTGGAGCTGTATCAGGAGGCAAAGTGTTCCGGAGGGCCTGGTGCAGCTCATCCTTGGTTACAGTTGCAATTGAGCTAACCGTAGGCTGAGGTGTTACACCAGCCATTTGCAACTTTTCAGTACTATATCACGGATGAGTTCACGTAGACGGTCGTTGCTGGTTCTAGTGGCGGTGAAAATGTCGACAGTACACATGCCACTGACTTGCCTGTCGTATTGGTTGGATAGCTGCTGCAGCATTTTTTCCATTGTCACGGCCTCGGACAAGAACTCCGCGACCGTCTTCGGAGGGCTGCGCACGAGGCCGGCAAAAAGCTGGTCCTTGACACCGCGCATGAAGTGACGCAACTTCTTGTCCTCCGTCATTCTTGAATCGACCCGTCGGAAGAGGCGCGTCATGTCTTCGACGTACGAGGTCACAGTTTCGTTTGGCAACAGGACGTGGGCCAGAATAGCTCGTTCAGCTCGTTGTTGGCGATCAGAACTGGCATAGGTCTGCAAACGTCTACGAGAGAATTCGGGCCAAGTCGTTAGCTGCTCCTCTCGGTTTAGATACCACGTACGTGCCCCGTCTTCGAGATAGAAATAGACACGACCCAGTTTCACCGCGTCGTCTCACTGATTCAAGGTGCCTACACGCTCGAAGTCCGCCAACCAGCCCTCAACGTCCTCGTGCTCCATGCCATGGAACGTCACCGGTGCCCGTGGCCTTTCCAACGTATAGCGGCTCGACGTCGTGCTTCCCGTGCCTGTTGACGAGGTTTGCACCGAAGCGCTGGTCATGTTTGTCGACGTGGTTAGATGAGTATCGTCGATTTCCGGAGGATATCCCCTGATTCGGCGGCTGGTCCGATGCACGGGAGTATTGATTGGCACTGGACTGGTATCACGGCTTCCTGGGGGGTCTGGAGCATCCGTGAGACTACCCAGCACGTACACCAGTTTGTGACGATGAGTCACAGCTACTGGGGGATTTGTTACCACCGGGTAGCAATCTCTAGGACGATGCGTCAGTCGTGGCTGGCTCTCGAGCAGAGAAAAAAGCACGCGATCTTCTTTTTCCTTCAGATTGAGAGCCGCTCTTGCTGTCGACCCACTACGTGCTGATGGCAATATGCTGGAAAGCAGTATACGTTAACAAACATAACTGGGGGTCCTACCGCTTCTACTGTAACGTGCTCACGGTTAACTTTGAAGCCCTCTGCGACCATAAGCTTTGTGGCCTGACTCGCGTTTCGGGTACACCAAGGAACTTCGCGCCCCCCATGTGTTGCAAGACTAACACACTATCAGGTCCGGCTGTCTCTTCAACTGCATCTATAAGGTCGTCAATAGACACGTCCCCATCGGGGGCGGTAAACAGCAAACAGTTCCCCCTCACCGGGAGGTTGCTTGGGTTTGCCATGTCTGAAGGGGGCGTGTCCGCTGGTCTCGCGGGCGCTCAGCCAGCGGGACTAGGGAGGGCAACTTGTTGGTCTGGTAGTGTGCAGATTTATCTGCACTCTCGTGCACAGGGTGGCTCAGAGACCGCTCAGCGTCAGGTGTCACCAGGGCAGAAAGCTTCCGGGGCAGCAGACGACGTACGGGGACCTTGCGATGCCTGGCACAGGGGTGGGAGGGGGGCTCCGGGCGGGAGGTTCGAGTTCAGGGGGCGGCGGCCTCTCGCGGTAGGGCGCGACGACTCTGCCACAGGTTGCTTCCTTTTTCCTTGAAGGGGACCGGTGGGGCAACGTCAGCGTGACGTGGCCCCGGGTCCAGCTGTGCGACTGGCGCGGCGAAACGGCTTGCTCGGACTTTGACTTAAGGACTTTGATCTTAGCGGCACCCGTTCGTCCCTCGTAGTCGTAGTAGTATTCATAGTGTGTAAACAGTCTTACATTTTGACCTCCAAAGTGGTGCCAGTGATAGGTTTCTTTTTTGTTTGTTGAACAATAAAAAATTCTCAGCGTGCCCGTTAACTAAAAGCCGAATTCTCCTGTCTCTCATTCCCCCTTAACAGCCATCGGTATGTACATTGAGCACTGTCTGACAAGAAAGGGTTGCTACGTTATACTCGCTGGGCTTAAGCTCCTTGGTTTTAGAAAGGTTTAGCTAGCGTTGGGCCGCACTGCCATGAATACAGTGAAGTTGTATAGACCATGAACTCGAGGTGGTTAAAGGTGGGAAGTAGTCACGAAGCGCTAGCCGTAAGAAAGTGTGTGTGTGCCACCTTTCGCTTAGTCCTTGGAATGTCCGCCGGATGGTGGTGCATATCCGGAATATATGATGAAAAGATACGAGATGGTGGTACTTGGAGTGTTGAATTGATGCACGAATGGACACACAGACAGATGCATGAACGGACTCACGGATGGCTGCACCGATGGATGGACGGATGGATGGACGCAGGGGCCGATGCATGGACGAACGCAGGGACGGACGCACAGATGGACGTGCGGAAGCACGAACAGATGCACGCACAGACGGGCGAATGGACGCGCGGACGGTCACACAGACGGACTCATGGATGGACAAAAGCAAGAAAAAATTGACGGATGGATGCTTGGCCCCACTCTCCATCATTCACTCCCTGGATATGCTGCAATTTTTTAATGTCATTTGATGACGTGTTGCTCAATAAAAAATTGCAACATGGTCACCTTCTCTCCACATGCTTCGCATAACATCGGTTCCCAGGTACGTGGTATCTGCCGAAATTTTCGTGTGTCCCTCGTCGTTGCTCACTTTCTTTGCATGCATTATCAATTTTCATTTTTGTCAGCCAACATACTGCCAAATTCTTGAGGCAATTTCACTGAGCGGGTCACCTACGAGGGTACCGAAAGCACTTTTTCACCAGTGACCATCCCAATTTACCACGTGCTCTTCCGATCCCATGTGGTATCGCTCACCTTCAACATCTTGGCAGTTAAAAGTACGCTGCCTTCTTCAACCCCCTTTTAAATACGATAGCCTTTCTTGGTAACCCTCGACGCAAAAATTTTCATCTGTCTGTTCCTTAGTCCGTTTGTCTACCCTTGACGATATCGGGTACTCTAAACGGCACCAGCAGATACCCCAAACGGCCGACCCCATCCGCAGCGCCAATCAATGTTGCTGAAGATTCAGCGTTCCTACTTGTGCGATTGTCCGATATTAAAAAAATTGGCCCGAATCTGCATGCCAGACTGCAAATGTCGTCTAAAGACGATAGTCTTGCGTTTGGAGAGAGTGAACAAAGCGCGTATTTGATGGTATGCGCGAGAAAATTGGTGAATGTTATTCTGGAGGCGCTGAGTTAGTGCCTCGAGCGGGTAGCGAAGGCGAACGAGCGAATCGAGGCCCGTTAGACAGGAGCGTCATCTGGCAGTCCGAAAACGAAGGAAGGCGTGCGCGCCCGCAGAGAAAGATTCGCTCTTGTCTCGGAGGTGATAAGGTGTAGAACGCAAAGCTACAGGCAGGTGCCACCATCGTGTCGTCTTAGCAAAGCGTTGGAAGCACTTACCTTTTTGAGCATCGCATTGCATTGTCAGCGCAGTCTGATAAACACTACGGTCCTTAGAATTACTTGTGTGTGCATTCTTTAGTATAAATCCACACCTACAAAACATCGACGTGTTGTTATGGCGCCTCAGATATGCGCAATAACTGCTTTTTAATTGACAATCGCACAAGTATGAACGCTCCACCTTGAAAAATATTTGTTGTCCGTTTGGTGCGGTTTGAGTGATCGGTAAGGGCGGACAGACAAATGTACAGAAAGAGAGACAAACAGACCGACCAAAACTTCTCCGTCGAAGGTCCCGAGGAAAGACTATCGTCTTTAAAAAATCGGCCCCCTTTCCGCATTTTAATCTCAAAATGTCATCGAAAGACAATAGTCTTGCGTGTGGAGAGAGTGAACAAAACATTTATTTGAAGTTCTGCGCAAGAAAATTGGTGAATGGTATTCTGGAGGCGTTGCGTTAGAGTGCCTCGAGCGTGCGGTGAACGCAAACGAACGCATCAAGTCACTTCACACATGAGACATGAGCGCTATCTGGCAGTTTTCTTAAAAAAAAACAAAGCGCGTGGCTCCTCAGAGGTGATAAGGCGCAGAACGTAAGGCGACGGGTAGGTGAAACCACCGTGTCGTCTTAGCGAAACGTTGGAAACACTCGCCTTTTTGTGCAAGTGTTTCATGGACAGCGCCGCGTGATAAACGCTACGGTCCTTAGAATTATTTATGTATGTCTTTTCCAGTAAAAGACGCACATACAGAATATCTACGTGTTATGGTGCCTCAGATATGCGCAATAATTGCTTTTATTTGACAATCGCACAAGTACGAATGCTGACCCTTGAGAAACATTGGTGGGCAATGTGGACGGGGTTGGCCGTTTGGGATATCGGGTGGTGCTGTTTAAAATACCGAGAACTGTTAAGGGTAGACAAACATACAAATGTACATAAGACAGGCAGACAGACATACAGACAGACAGACAGACCAAATGTTTTGCGTCGAAGGTCCTCAAGAAAGACTATTGTCCTTAAAAGCAATTATTGCGCATATCTGAGGCACCATACCAACCCGGATGTATTCTGTATGTGCACGTCTTTTGCTAGAAAAAGCATACATAAGTAATTTTAAGGACTGTAGCGTTTATGTGTATGTGCGTCTTTACTAGAAAATGCATACATAAAAAATTCTAAGGACCGTAGTGTTTATCACGCTGCTCTGACCGTGCAATGCTTTCACAAAAAGGCAAGTGCTTCCAGCGCTTTGCTAAAACGACACGGTGGTGGCACCTACCCGTCGCCTTTCGTTCTACTCCTTACCACCTTTGAGACGGGTGCTCACGCCCGTCTCAGAGCTGCACGCTTAATTTTCCAAGATAACTGCCAGTTAGCGCTCATGTATCACGTGCGACGTGCCTTGATGCACTCGTTCGCCTCCGCTGCACGCTCGAAGCACTCTAACGCAGCGCCTCCAGAATACCATTCACTGATTTTCTTGCGCAGAACATCAAATAAACGTTCAGTTCACTCTCTGCAGACGCAACACTATCGTCTTTCAACGAAATTTGTAGAATAACATGCAGATACGGGGCCGATTTTTGTAACTGCTTTATTGTTATGCGTCCCACTTGTGGTTTGGTGTTCGGGAACGGGCGTAAGCCGCTTTTGTCGGCAACCCTTTGTGATAGCCGGACGCGGCGACCGTCTGCAGGCTTCAAACTTTCAAGCTCTTTTTTTTTCGTGTCTTTTGCAAACATCGCTCTGCGGCCAACCACTACTAAGCGTGTTTTTTCTTTTCTTTTTCTTTTTTTTCTCCTTCGTCCCTTTTTTAATTTTCGGATAACATATTGAACCACTATCACCTGACTTAAAATGAAGGAAAGACAGCACTCTGCTGTGTTAGAGTCTTTTATTTATTTTCAAACGGAAATCACCAACAGTGACACGCGTCACCACCAGAAGATGACATCAAACTAACACGCCAGGGATTACAAGGTGCCTTTGACAAAGATAGGTTCTCCTATCGAAACGTCAGCCAGCCTGTATGAGGCACTTCCACTGTTCACCCTGATTATCCCACTACGTGCTTCCATCTGTCAAATGCTATCTAAATTTTGGATGATATACATGCCATGATTTTCATGTTATGGCTAGTCACTTATGCTCATATTACAGTCATGTTATACCATACCAGTTTTCATATGATACCATTATCGAAACGGCCAGTCGAGCGAAACGTCCTAGGCGGCTAGATAGATAGACAGATACGCACAATGTCACAGAAGTTCGCTAAGAAATACTCCGAATTTAAATGCGAAAACACGACGTGAGTAAACTACACGGCAGTTTAGAGACGCACTGGAAAACTACCGAGCAATAGCAAATCAAGTTTTAACACGCTACAGTTCTTTAGTAGTGAACCAACGCAAACCAAAACATGAAAGATTTTGAATTGTCCACAAGTTTTTTCAGTAGATGCTCCATGCAAAAAAGCATGCTCTTACAAGGGTAGCATATCTGGCAGCGGAAGCCGCATGCCCTTGTTGCCATTAAATTTGTGGCTTCAAGGCCTCATTCAACGCCGAATTTCGTTGAAGTAGAGCTTCCTCGGGTTTAGTTGAAGGTAGCGTGACCCTGCAGATGTAATGAGCGTTCATGGAACACTTAAAGACGACTTAAAGTTCTGAAGCGTGCCGTACAGCCGGATCGCCGGGGCTGCTCCGATTCCCGCGCGCTCCCGAGAACGCTCCTAGGGGTTTTTCCTGCCCGTACATCAACTTTCCGCCGCAGAATCACTATACCTGTAAATGTATTGTAGCACTTTAGTAGGACAAATTGTATTTTTTTTCAGTTAGCTGGGAAGTATAAACACGTTCAAGTTATATACTGATGGTCATATGATGTGACAGGCATGTGCTTTGTGCGTTTTGTAAAGCCCTTACATTTTACGAAATTGTCATTTCATTAGTCACATATCAGCTTTGAAGCCTGCTGGGGTTTCAGCCAACTCTTCAACTTCCAAACACTTTTAAACATCTTTGAAGGCAACTTTAGTTTTTTCTAGAATTTCTTCACTTCCGCTGAAGGCCACTGACGCAGCGCCCGTGTAGATGCAGAATAGATTACGATGATAAAATATGCATGTTTGTGGAATTACTTTATTAAGGCCGAAGCTCCTTAAAGCGCAGCCTTGTTGGCGTCTGTTACACCACATAAAACCGAAATCGAAACTGAACACCTTCACAACAAAAACTGAAAACCATATGTGTAAGGAACCTGACTTCATAAGTAAATAAATCTAGCATAAGACAGCACAATACACTATCACCTGCGCCGTCCGTGCGTCAGTTCATCCACCTGTCCATCCATATCGCGTCCTTTGTACAAGACGACGACTTCAACGTAGACATTATGAATTTTATGAGATAGCGTAGCCCACTCATGATTACTCACTTCGTGGGGATGCGTGGTTTTAGCACATCTGCTGGGCAATGAAATAGTTGTGTTTTGAAGCGAAACAAAACAATAAATAATTTCGATTTCAAATCAAAATCTTTTTATGGT
The DNA here is from genome assembly GCF_043290135.1 of Rhipicephalus microplus. Taxonomy (NCBI): domain Eukaryota; kingdom Metazoa; phylum Arthropoda; class Arachnida; order Ixodida; family Ixodidae; genus Rhipicephalus; species Rhipicephalus microplus. The sequence goes on from NW_027464588.1 coordinate 9,684,546, forward strand.
AAATTAGCATTGATTATTTCATTGAGTAGTAATATACTACAAGTGTGAGCAATTTTATCTATAAATACATTTTCTTTGCCAATTTTCCAGAGTGGATCTGAGCCAAGGATAAAGATTATTATCATCATCACCATCATCAAGAAGGATTCGTGCCAATTGATGGTCGGGAGGAAAATAAACCAACCAGCCACCACGACAACACCAGCAGAATGTTGCATGGGCGGGCCCAACAGCTGCTCATTTTCGTAGCCTCTGCAGCGGCCACCTTCGGAGCTATCACGCTGGCTGTGCTGCTCATACGCAAGATAGGCGCCCACATTTCCGGTGACGTGCTGCTCGTCGACCCCAATGCCCGGTACACGGTGCGGCTTGAGCGCAAGATCCCTGTCACTCACAACGTTCGCCTGCTGCGTTTCTCTCTTCGGAGCCGCTACCAAGTAGGCATTCAGACAAGGGTTGTTTCGCGTTTTTCGGCAAACTTTCAAATACATGTGCAACTTATGCCGCAAATGCGGGTTTGTTATTCGAGTACTTTTTGTTTTCGTTAGCTGACTGTTCAGTAAATGATATGAAGAGGGTGTGAGTGGTCAGGTGAAAGCTCATAGTCACTGCTTCTACCTACACAGCAGCTTTCGATAAAATATAGGCTAAAAACGTGGTAGGGTATCGTGTCTAGGCTGGCAAATTGCGCACTCACCCAGCGCACGACCGCACAAGGCGTTTGTATAAGCAATGTTCTCAAATCACGTGACCAAATGAGAATCGGCTTACGCTGTAGCGAAATACCTGCCCCCATTGCGTCGTAAGAATGATGCAGCTTTGTGTCGTAGCAGGCGAGAATTTCAGCAAGTCACTGAAACAATAACCAAGGCTGAATTGTTTGTTGCTACAAAGCTGTCTTTTCGTAGTACGTGCCGTAGTTGAGTACCACTAGTAGGTGTAGTAGAAGGCATGCACCAAAGCGTCAATGACTGAGCAAGCAGGCCACTTGATCTGTCAATCACCAATAATGTTTAACCACGCGTTTTGAAAAAAAAAAACATTGATTCCGCAGTTCCGCGTGGCTAGATCCGCTGGGTACCCACAACATCCTAATTATTGCGATGGCGATTTTATGAACAGTCTCGGCTGGTTTTTTTCCGTTGCCGCCACCGTCATGCACGTATATGTATATGTATGTATATATGAAGAGAAGGATGCGTTAGCCTTCTCTTTCTGCGGAGCCAACGTCACATTTCCGGCCAGCGTCGTCTGCGCACGAGCTTATCCTGTGAGCAAACAAGTGGAGAGGGGCGTTCGTGGTTGCCGCGCTATCGCAGCAATGATCGGCGAGCGGATCTCGCCACCACAGGAGGCGGCAGCTTTTATGGGCTGTGCTCATCGCAAAAAAGCTGTGTCAAAAGTGTTCCTGGAGCGGCCGTCCACATATTCATGGGCTATAGACATAAAAAACTGCCACAAGCGGCGTCAACGACGTATAGCCCTTAGTACCAGCATGCGCTGCCCACAGGAGGCGCTTCTCATCAGCACTATGAACGAGCATTGTTCTGGACATCTACTGTGTCCACACCGCAGGAAACTTGGTTTCTAAGGAAGCGCATGTTTATTAAGAATAATATTGATCCTAAAAATGCTAGCCTTGCTTCGTAAAATATCGAATGTGTTGTTACTACGTTCATTGCCAGGCCCTTTTGACTTTTTCGTAATACTTGGCTTCACAACATCCCTTGATCTCGCAAGCCAATCAGATCGTCGGACTAATGCTTTTTTGTAACCTCACGTGTTGTCACAAGCTGATCATAGAGAGCCGTGCGTATAGGCTGGGTTCATATTCCGGCTGCGGCGGCTGCATTTCCGATGGAGGCGGAAATGTTGTAGGCCCGTGTGCTCAGATTTGGGTGCACGTTAAAGAACCCCAGGTGGTCAAAATTTCCGGAGCCCTCCACTACGGCGTCTCTCATAATCAAATGGTGGTTTTGGGACGTTAAACCCCACAAATCAATCAATCAATCAATCGTGCGTATAGGCTACGCTTCATTAGAGATAGGTATATCATTGCTGGTACGTGATAGCGAGCAGCATGTTGCTTACAAAGACCCTCTGCAGAGACTGGGAATCCACGTCGGTCAACACCTGCTTGTCTGCGCGAGTATTCACGGCTGCCCGGTGACTAGACATTACACTCCTGTGACCCGGTGTGATCAAACGGGCCACTTCGACATCATCGTCAAGGTGTACCGCACGGGCGAGTCCGAGGAACACCCCGAAGGGGGCCTCATGTCCCAGTTTCTGGACTCGATGCGCCGAGGGGAGAAATTGAAGGTAGGAATGAAGGTATTTCTCACAAGAGTAGAAGCTTGGGCTAGTTGGTGCATAGTCATAATTGTAAGATATTTCAGCGCGCGATTCAAAAAAAAGGACAGGGTAGACAGATAGAGCGCTGTTTTTTTCTCCATCGTCATCTGTTCTCGACGCTCTTTCTGTTACCCTTTCCTTTTAGATGCGGAGCATCTAATACTCGAGGCTTGTAGTGCGGCGCCGTCCGCAAGCTTCCTCCTCCTTCTTCCACCATCTGTGCATCCCTTCCTCCTCTACACACCGCGCGCGCTTCACTCCTCCACCATCTGTGCACCCTTCCTCCTCTACACACCGCGTGCGCTTCTCCTCTTCACGAACATTCGCTAGCTGTATAATGTAGCGCGCATGCGCCGTCACGCTTCGAGAACATCGGCAGCTGACGCGCGCGCATGCGCCGTCGCGCTTCGAGAAACTCGGCAGCTGACGCGCGCGCATGCGCCGTTGCGCTTCTCCCCATTCTCGAACATTCGACATCTGACAGTGCATGCGCCGTCGCGCTGTATATATACTTAAGGTCGGCGCTCGCTCGCTCAGTTGCCGCTCGTCGGTTGGTTTGTACGGCGCGTCGACGTCCAAGGTCGCGGTGAAATGAATTCCAACGAATCCACAAACACAATGATCGACGTCCCTTCGACCAGCGCCGCCCTTTCGCATACGTGTGTCAAGTTCACTCATTTAACACCCCCTCCTACAACCACGTTAACCAATTTAGCCATCGACCCAAGTAAGTCGCAATTTAACACCCCATTTCACAACCACGTTAACCAATTTAGCCATCGACCCAAGTAAGTCGCACTTTAACACCCCGTTAACCAATTATATGCTCCGCATCCTCCTCAGTGTTCCCCCGAGGGAAGCTGCGGGCAATTTTTTTTCTTTTATTCGCGCGCTGAAATATCTTAAAGTTAAGGTGTTTCTACCGGGTAAGCGTTCGCGCTAGTTTTCAACCACTGCTTCAGTCCATAGGAATGCCTCTGCAAAATAGAAATTGTGCTTAACCGCTGAATGTACGAATTCTAACCTATCGGGACCAAGCCTGAAATGAAACAAGGACACTTGAGAAAATTTAGGAACCACCCAGTGACCACCCAGTGTACTGTCAAAAAATAACAATTAGGAGAGAAGGACACCCGAGTACACAGGGAACACGCTTGATAGCCGTTGTCATATATGGCAGATATAAGGAGAGAAAAGTGGACCTTACCAGATCATGCTATAAGGAGGGAAGGTGCCATCCAAATCACGTAATGAGGGTCAGGTCATGAGGGTCGGGTCGTCAGGTCAGCTACGACGTCATTCCCACTGAAAGGCGTTAGAAACACCAGCATTTATAACTAACTCACAAATCTGCTAGGGAAAGTATAAATCATGACATTTGTATTAGTTACAATTTTAACAGTAAAAAATAAAGTGGGTGAAAAGAAAAGTGGCCGCCAATGAAGACCGAACATGTGGTCTTCCAATAATGTGTCCGACGCTCTACGAACCGAGCTGCAGCAGCGGTCATTTGCCCGTACACTTTATGGGGTTCGTACTGCTACATATGCTTTTTAAATGCGAAGCGTTTCTTAGCGAACTTCAGCGACTTTTAGCGCATCTATCTATCTATCTATCTATCTATCTATCTATCTATCTATCTATCTATCTATCTATCTATCTATCTATCTATCTATCTATCTATCTATCTATCTATAAAATAGCGAGAAAGAAAGACCTATTAACGTTTTCTTTCAAGACACGGTGATGTAGTTGTGTCAGCAGTGAGCTATCATGACCCCCGTACATCTATCTATCTATCTATCTATCTATCTATCTATCTATCTATCTATCTATCTATCTATCTATCTATCTATCTATCTATCTATCTATCTATCTATCTATCTATCTATCTATCTATCTATCTATCTATCTATCCGCCTACGACTTTCAGCTCTCCTGGCCGTTTCAGTCATGGTATCGATACCAAACTTGGCTGCTCTTGCGGTGGTTTCGTTCACATGACACGTTGCAAAACTAGTATGGTGTGACATGATTCCACGCCGAACACATGCGACCGACCCTAACATAAAAGTCATTACATGCGTATCATGTAACAACATGACTGCATGTCAAGCTCATGATGCGCTCGCGGCCGTTTTACTAGCGCCACATATTTCAAGTTTGGTATTCCGGGACGGGAATGAATCATGAAGGTATGATACTGGTGCAAACATGATAATCATGACATGCGTGTCATGTAACAACATGACTGCATGCCACGCTCTTGATGCGCTTGCGGCCATTTCGTTAGCGTCAGATACTCCCTATTTGGTATTACGGGACGCGAATGGATGACGAACGTATCGTACTGCTGCAAACATGATAATCATGAGATGCGTGTCATGTAACGACATGGCTTCATGCTGAACTCATGATGCGCTCATGGCCGTTTCGCTAGCTTCACATGTACCAAACTCGATATTACGGGACTCAAAAGGACGATATAGGTAAATGACAAATCCAAACATGTTGATCATAACATGCGTGTCATGTCACAACAAGACTACATGCTACACTGATGACGCACTCGCGACCATTTTGCTAGCTTCACATATGCCAAATTCGGTATTACGTGACGGCAATGGATGACGAAGGTATGTGACTGGTGCAAACATGACAATCATGAGATGCGTGTCATGTAACAACATGGCTACATGCCACGCTCATGATGCACTGGTGGCCGTTTCGCTAGCTTCACTTATACCAAATTTGGTTTTACGGGACCTGAATCAATCACGAAGGTATAATACTGGTGCAAACATGATAAACGTGAGATGCGTGTTATGTAACATGACTACATGCTACGCTTATGATGCGCGCACGGCCCTTTCGTCGCGTAACGCTGGCGTTGCCACTCCAGGCGCCATTCCTGCCATATACTCGCAGGCGCCCGTCGCACTGCGTTGCTTTGACTCATGCGCGTTTCAGCGCGTCCGGCGTCCCTCCGTAACGAAAAGAGGGAGGCGCAGTGTTGTCTGGGTAACGCATTGCTGCGAAATGCAGCATGTCACATTTCGCGCCGGTTGCCATTGGGCCGCGTCGACGGACGCTGGTCGTGCCGGTCGCACCCTGCGTCAGACTAAAGAGTCCTCGCGTTTTTTTAACGTAGCGTCACTGTGTCTAGTGTGCGGGTGCTTCAACGCTCCTTTGGAGTATATTGGGCCCTTCATGACGCACTCGCGGCAATTTTGTTAGCTCCACATATACCAACTGTGGTGTTACGTGACTTTAATGGATGACGAAAGTATATGACTGGTGCAAACACGATAACCCTGACACGCGTGTCATGTAAAAATATGACAACATACCACGCTCATAGCGTGCTGGCGGCCGTTTCACTATCTCCGCATATACTAATCTGGTATCACGTGACGTGAATAGATGACGAAGATAAATTGCACATCCAAACATGATAGTCATGACACGAAAATTATATATGGCGTCATTTGCCTCCACCTCGTAACGTTCTGCTGACTTCGAAGTGGCATATAAACCTTTTTCGTTCGTTCTTTGCATATCATTGATTCCCCCTGTGCGTGGGATCTGCCTTTTTAATTTATTTTTTCATGTCACCTTCCCAATACAATATAACCATTGCGTTACTAAGGCTCGGGCTATTGATTGCCAATTGCCTAGATAGTGTTACAACCTTCTGGTGAGTTTACGAGCACAACACGGGCACTTCAGTTAGTTCTTTAACTTGCGTGACCGCTAGGAATAATGCTGAACTATCAATGATACATGTGCAAAGGCTGACAAGCATGTCCGCTGATCTGTTTATAGATGGCATACGTCCTATTGGCCGAATTCAGTGACAGTCCGCACTGCCTGCTGTAGTTTTAATTGCCATTTTTCAGCCACAATACCTCTGAACAAAGATTTTCATTCTGGGAGATGTCATCGCTGTCTTTGTCGACGTCACAACCACGTGATAGTGTGCCATACTCCCGTTTATTCTCTGGGGTATACATGCGCGTAAATTAGCACACCCCATAAAGCAGATGGTGGATGACCGGCTTTGTAGCTCAATTGGTGTTTCATCGGAGGCATTATTCGAAGGTAGCAGGTTCGGCATAAGCAAGCGGCAAGTTTATTTTCATCCGCTTCCTTAGCCTTTACCTAATAATTACACTATTAACGTGGTAACAGATAGATGTCATCTTGCGCACCTATGGTAAGGTTTATTAGAATACAGTGCATACATTCTATACCTAATAACCCTTAATAAAGGTGGGCTAAATCGCATCTATCCATTACCTAGTTTAGAGCGTACTACAGTTGAAATTTCCATTACGTTCCTGGTCTTTTTTGTCGGTAAGTTCTGCTTTATGTTACGTTTAACTAAAAAAAATGAGCCCCTGTATTGTTTATTCTTTTGTACCAAGTGACATGAAGCACCGCTGGTTAAGGCAGAAGATAGCTGCTGCTATCTCCTTAAAAATTTTGAGAACCAATATGGTATGCTCTAGAGCAAGATGAGGTGAATTGGAGATCATTATTAAAAAACTAATCGTGCATTAGACATAGCGTGCTCATGCTGTTGATGGGGATCATGATTATGATGATGACACGTGTAAAATTAGATTAGGGCTGCAAATATACAGGGACTACAAAAGATTCTTGGCTTTATTATTCTATCACGAGTGAGATGAGTTCAGTAAACCTACCGGTCGAATTTCAGGCACGAGAAAAACAGGGGGTCATTTCTGTGAAACATATGAAAACTTTTTTGTTGTAGTTAGGTGCTACTGACGCGAAGACAGAAATTTTTAGCTATCGGAAGTAGAAACTCCTGTATGACAATGAAAAGCATAAAAGTGGTTTGGCCAGCATCAACTCATAATCAATGAAAACTGAAAGGGCCGAGTCAGAATCATTACGAAACAGTGCAACAGAGAACATGTAAAAAAAGACGTATCAGGAGAAGGAGAAGGAGAAGACAATATTTATTAACAATCCGATGACATTGGTGAGGCGAATTCCTCGCCTAGGTGTCAGCCAGGAGCCCTTGGGCTCTGGCGGCGTCCTCGTCCCGTTGAATTAGGAACACTAAAAACTCGTATGAATAATTATTTTCACTGCTGCCCGTAAAATTAATATTGGCTTCTTTACATGATCAGCCGTTTTCCCGAAAAAAATTGCAGAAACCAAAAATTTGAAGCCATTCTTAGTGTTATTTTTTCTTTTGACCCCAAAAGACTTGACAAAAAACATATATCTGCAACATATGCGACAGTTTTTAGGTAAAAAAAAAGTTATTGCACAAACTTGCATTCATTGCTCGATGACCTCATATCGTCTGCATGAATGGCTGCTTGTTCAATGCTTCGTCAACAGTTATATGAAAGTCAAAATGTAGCGCGTAGGGTTCGCGTGCACTATGCATAAGTATTGCATGCTTTCCGACAGTCATAGTTACAAAGCATTATGAATGTTTTCTGCTGTTTGTTGCAACATGAATAAAAAAGCAGGTGTTCATGCAGAAGGTATGAGGTCTCCTTTGGGAGATCATTGAAAGTAGGCGACTTCCTTCAATGTATTTCTTCCACCAAGGTACCGAGAAAGTTCCACGTGAAGCAGTAAAAATACCATTTCAAACATGTTTCTTCCTACGGCTCACCCGTCTCACTGTTTCTCACCATTTCACTTCAACTTATATGGACACATATCCAAGAATTATGTGCGATGCTGCAATTGTAGTCAGCACAGAAGATTGATTTTAGCTTTGTGTGAATACAGTTGAATGATTTGAAAGATGGTTCCTTCACGCCACAACCTAATATATACATGGTTCATATAACTTCAAAATGATATCTGTTTTGAACATCCGCTCTTGCGACCATTAGTTACCTTCACTGCTCCGGCTGTTCATAGAAATTTGATTGGTTGCAGTCAAATTGTTTAACAAAAATGATTCTAAGATATTCTCTGAGTGGCAACCTCTAATTGAGGGTCCGTGCACTTTGTGTTCTTTGTGCATTAGGTGTATACAATAGATTGAACGACAAAAATGGCAAATGAACTAACATAAAAGTACAAAATAGTCGCTGCACTGCCATTGAACAAACTTGCTCAAAAGTGTAAACAAAGACAGACAACTTAAAGCTACGTTGATGCTCTTTGTTCTGTGATGATACCCGATCAGCATTGATTGCAAATTGATCGTAGATGCAATCTAACATTTAGCGTGTACACGAACCAGACGTATGATTTGTTATTTTCTCGTTTTTACATTTGACCACAGATTCAAGGCCCACGAGGCAGCTTCATTTACGAAGGCAAGGGGTGTTTCGTGACGGTCGACGGAAGCCGACTGCCGAAAGCAACCTGGATTGGGCTGATCGCAGCGGGAAGTGGCATCACGCCAATGCTGCAGTTTCTGCGTCACGCTCTGGTGGATCGCAAAGACGAAACGAAAATCAAGATGATCGACGTGAACAGCACGGAAGACGACATCATCGCGCGTCGGGAGCTAGACCACTACACCAAGGCCCATGCCGAGCGATTCAGGTCAGCAGCAGAGCCCTGTTATTCCGATAAGCGGGGGTTAACCACAGCACAACCGACACGCTTGGTCAGTGTGTAGGGCGCTGAACTATTTGGCTCGGTACTTCTTGTATGCTCATCTGCAGTCGCGCAGGATTGAGCAACCAAAAATAACGAACGCAAAGTGGTTTTCTGAAATCACGTGGTCATGATATTTTTTGCTCACAAAAAAAGAAGGCAATTCTTAATCGTGTGAATATATAGTGTCTATATTGCCCTCAGGTATCCGAAATGATGAATAAAATAAATCAAATAAAACTATTCAGGTTGTTATGGAGACTTCTTAGCACTATTTAATTGTTGAGTTTGTCCCAAGCATGCCCACCTTGGTGGGACAGTGGCTATTGTGCTCGGTCGCGGGTTCGTTTCCAGTTCTGGTGATACAATTTTGGAGGAGGCCAAATGTAAGAGGCTCGTGTACTGTGCAGTGGAAGTCCACGTAGAACAGCAGATGGTGGCAATTTCCGGAACCTTCTACTACGGCATCCCTTATAGTTTCTGAATGGAAATTACAAGTATAAACACGGAAACGTGCGTTTCGTTTCCTTTCTCTGTAGGGCTTCTTCTGTGATTGAGCGTTCATTTTAATTCAGATATGCGTACCAACCATGCCAAAATGATGTTTTACTAAAATTCTCTCATATCAACATCGGAGTTTCAGATCGAAAGGCCCTATATAATATTAGTTTCACAAATACTTATTGGCGACGACAATAGTGAGCAGTGGGAAGTGTTGTGTTATCAGTCTCCTTCCTTAATAGTATGATCTAGTTGTACATGTGAGCTGCGCACACAATTCTGAACCTTTTATATCCATGGTTCTGCAGCCTCTGTCACGTACTGAGCAAGCCACCCGCAGGTGAGGGTGCTACTGGGTACTTGCCGGGCCCCCTGACTGCTGGCATGATGGCTGAATACCTTCCTCCACCGAACAACGATACTATCGTGCTCTTGTGTGGACCGAGTCGCTTTCTATGTGAACTGTGCAAACCAGCACTCAGCAACATTGGACACAAACCTCAGAGGGTGCTCTGCTACTGAGTGGCGACCCAACATTAGGGTTGCACAAGTGTATGAATCTAGTAACCTCAAAATGTTTCGAAATAATCTTCATCGTACATCATCGATGTCACCTTAAATCTTTGTTCTGTGTATATATGCTGGAAAACTTGCAAGTACCAAAAGCTAACACATATTACGGCATAAGAAAAGATGCCTCAGCTACACTAATTCAATCACTATAAGTAATATATGGCTAATTAAGAAAAACAACACAGGCTCATCTCATAATAAAATAACAGACACTGAGTCTATCAAATAGCGGCCACAATCAGCACACACATGCGCATTGGTCTTGGAGATATGCGTTACCCCGGGCAATGTAGTAGTTCTGGCAGTTTTAACGCGCTAATGTGCTAAAACAACAAACATTAAAAATGATTAGATGTGAGTGAGCATTGCACCGAGACTGTATGCGTGGCAAACAGGTGTTCAGTCTTAGGGCTACGTGATTCGTTGAAATTGCTTCGAAAAAAGAAAAAAAAGACACTATCTGAATATCATTTTGAAGAGAGAGTCTGCTTAACGCATCATATATTGCATGGCATAAGCAAAAAATACCCCCAGGTGTTCTGATGTAGGAATTGAGCAACATGTGCGTGTTTCAAATACCTTGTTAGACAAAACGCTCAAACATATTTATTCAGTCGTCATCAGCGCCAGATCTATTAACAACGTGAGCAGCCACGTAGGTTCTCGTGTTGCCCAACGCATGAGTTGTGGCCCCTTCAATTATTTGAAAAAGAAATAATTGTGGTACAGTGGGCACTTCACCTCCGTTCTTGCTGTATACATTCAATAACACTTCGAAACGGACAATGATAAGGCACAGTTTTTTTCGTCCTTACGATAGGGATGAGGCATGCACTGAGAACCTGAGCAGGCTAGCTGTATACAGACGGTGATGTACACGATTCCCGATAGTGCACCTCTGGTCTATTTGTTTTACTTCCCGATTGTGCAATATGGTCATGAAGGTGAAGCTCGAGCATCATCTACATTTTTGTGTTTGAGGAACACCTCATCTTGCCCAATACCATGAGTAAGTGCCCAATCCATCTTGCCTATACCAGGAGGGTGTAAGTGAAATCCAGTAGTTCTTCCCATATAAATCACCATTAAGCTTTAATGCCTGGAAGGCTGCACTGCTTGGCGCAAGCTAAGCTTGTTCTACGATAGGGAGCTGAGGAGTCACGCTCGTACAGCCACCAACCTTTGGAGAGCCATGTATTGGCGGTCTAAGATTGACACACTGAGATTCAGCAGAGGCATTCACAGTGAAATTTATTTTCCTTCGTGTGCGTGTGTGAGTCAGTGGCATAATACGTCGAATCATCTTTGGTGATATGGCAGTGCCGCCTACGCAGCTGTCTCATTTGGTAGTATTCTATGCACCTTGTTGTTCAGCGCAAATCTGCTTGTTGTAGATCAAGACTCCACCATCGCAGAATTTCTTGTATTTTCGTACGCGCTTACGAGGGTAGTTGTCCTTATATGGATTGTTGACCCATAGCATGCACTCTGAAAAAAAGGAAGGTACTAAATTAGCAGAAAATGTGACGCGCTCAACGATAGAAGGAAGTAGACGCCTAGGACATGACATTACTTTCATGCATTTCACACTGTACATTTCCTAAGATCTACTGCCTTATCTTCAGTGTGTGGACACTGCTAACTGGGTCAATTGCAGAAGGTGAGAAACGCATGGAGGGAAAACAGGGTTAAACAAGTATATGTCAGAGGCCGATGAGATAACGTTTGTTCACAGTAAGCTTGTGAAACGGCTTTCGCGAGAACGTGGTCATCACCTATCAGACAATTTCAATACACTTGCATGAAATGGCCTGATGTCAATTCACGACTATAGCCTCAGAAGCAACACAGGGGCTACTATTTGCTTTGCAGGTAAGTGGGATTACTATCTTGTTCCTGTAACATTAGCTTGATTTTTTGTTGTTTTTAATCAACAGGGGATAGCACTTGCACCAGTGGCATATGCCTGTTCACTTGATTGTATACTATTAGCTAATAAATATAAAAGCTGTGACTACTAATATACCCGCCTAATTGCTGCTAATATTTTAAGGGTTTTAGTCGTACATCATGTGTGTCAATTTGAGGCACCCGTGTATTTTTATGTGAATCACGCTTAAGCACAAAACTACTTAAATACGGTTGTTTTGAAAGAAATATTATGAAATCGCAATAGATAGATGTGAAGTATGGGAGTAAGCAACGAGAGCTGCAAAGTGAATATTTTAAACTTTCTTACGGCCTCCGAGATCTCCACTTTTCAGAATGAAGCACTTCCTGTAGTCAGTGTAAGGAACGGTAGCTGTAAAAGGATTGTCAGGATCTGAAAAAAATAGAGCATTGCAGCAGAAGGTATATAGAACGTAGTGCAGGGCTTGTTCCCATGTCATGGTTAGATAAATATTTAAATAACTTCATGCTCTAAATAACAATTTGACAGATCTAGCGCCTTGTGGAAATCGGTTTCATGCGAAGCAGTCAGTGAGTAATCTTTCTGTGCTGCACGTTTTGGCTTTCAGCCAAGCATTACGACGTGGACCGACATGTCTATAACGCAATAGCATCAAAGAGCTTGTTTTGCAGAAATGCCGGTGTTGGTGTTAATGAGGGCGCTAGTGATGGTGCCTGTGGCTTGAGCGAAAAATGATCATTTTTTTGTGACTAAAAAACTGAGAAATTTGCCAATAAACATAAGTATTATTAGTTTCGAGTGAGGATGAAACCCAGGCAGCTTGCTTGGTAAGCAGGTGTTCTACAAAAAGCCACCCGTCGATTGATATGACAGTGAAAATAACTTCATCTGCTTTGAAATGCAGTGAATAAAACGGTAATGCTTTGCGAACACATCCGTCCTGTATACAGGCCTCACAATGCAATATGTAGTCTCACAGTAACGCTTCGTTGTACAAGCGTACATTGCCATCGTGCGTCGGAACATGTAGTTATGAAAACTTCACAAGGGGCCGGGCGGAAGGGGCACGCACTCGGTGTACCACCTTGTGGCTACGCCGCAGTGGCTTCGTGGTGCGAAGTCGGCTACCCATTATAAAATGCACACACATTACTTCCCGTATTTCTCGAAGACCACTTAGTGGGTGAACACTAGTTCGAAAACATTTCACGCGCATAACTAGTCGTGGTTTGAAGTAGGCCACCCGTTGCACAGAATGCAGCCATATGCGGAAACATTCATGTTCTGGGAGTGCCAAAGCGTCCCACCAGTATAACGGTGAATCATAGTCCTACACTAGTCAAGAGGGAGGTGACCTTGTCCAGCACTGACGCAGTGCCCCAACAGGCCTTGGTTGACCGAGCTCAGACGACAGCAAGAGCTCATGATCTTTCGGACTAGAACGCCCAACCTCTAATGACCTATTTATTAGCAATAAAGTATGTTTGATTCTTTCTCCGAGACAAAGCTCTTTAACCTTTGCCATTACACTGCAGCTATGCAAAGTTTGAATTTCTCGATTTGCATAATTTAATAAAAACATTGTAATAAGTAGGTAAAGTACGCACTATAGTGAGACGACATCGCATTCGTGTTTGAGTCCTTCGAGTTTTTTTTCACAGTGCGCTGGCTGAGAGCACATCGTTGGCTTGCCAGGCATGTTAGCTGCACTGGCAACTAAGGTGGATCTTATGGTATGGCGCGACGTCAGCAATCAAGCTAGAGCACAGATGTACAGTCGCAACGATGTGAACTTAATGATGCGACTACTTGAATATCATAGTCAGCTTTCGTTAGTCTTTTCCTCCAGCGTTGAGCAAAGCTTGAATGTAACATGCTGAATCATAGAAATATAAATGTATTGTGGGACTGCTACAGAAGCAGAGCTGACACTAGAACCCCAATTAACTCGATTGTATGCCACCGTCACTGCAGTTCATACGGAGCGTTCTGAAAATAAAGAGCCAGTACTGCAACAAGAACTCTCGTCACACCAAAGTGACGCTTTCATGGATTCTTCTTCCTCGGCAGTGTCACAAAATGGCTAGGCTCTGTGGTAGAATAATAAGTGCAAATGCACTTTATAAGCAACCCTGAATACGCTGTCCGTGGTGCGCCTCCTCCTTTTCCATAGCAACGGCGCGAAGAGCGGATAGGAGCGTCTGTAGAAATGGCGCAGCGACGTCACACACCACGTGATTGCGCGCGCCCGCGCATCCACGACTGGCTCGACATCGCCAAGTCGTCATAGGAATGGATCCATCGCAGGCATCAACCTCGACTGCGATACCTTCAACAACGAGTACAACGCAATCGAATGCGAGCATTGCACGCATCCTTGAAGATGTCGCGCCGGTTGAAGACACGGCAGCGCGGCGAAGGGCCTGTGATGCCGAGCGCAAGCGGGCGAAGCGGGCCGCAGCCATGAACATCATTATAGTGCAAATTTACTCTCACATATACGCGTAAACTCACCAAGATTTTTCGAGAGGGTCTAAAGGTTCCTCGGAATCGCAATGTGATCACACGGGGGAGTTAACGTTAACTCACTGGTGAATGCTAACGGATGTTAACTTTACTCCCCCTCATAGCATCACCCCATGCATTCGCACTTAACGATGTTCACCCTTGGAAAAATGCTTGGGAGTTTTTTGACTGCCACGAGGAATACATGGGTTATATTCTTGCGGAAATTTTGATAATTATTTTTGCACTCGCCGAGTAAATATTGCTGATAGAGGTTTTTTTACACACTCGCATTTATTTCCCGATGTTCGCTGTCAGCATTTCCTAAAAGATAGAAACTGCGAACCACATGGGGTACATACCTATATACCACGGCCACACCTATGTGGAGAAAGGGGTTCGATGACGTGCACGACAGGAGCGCACGACAGGAGTAAATCTTATTGGTCCTACCCACCTGCCTACACAACTTTTTACTAAGCTGCGGATGTGATCCCAAGAGCACTCACACACACAGTCAGTCAGACAGACAGACAGACAGACAGACAGACAGACAGACAGACAGACAGACAGACAGACAGACAGACAGACAGACAGACTGAAAGACAGACAGACAGACAGACAGACAGACAGACAGACAGACAGACAGACAGACGGACGGACGGACGGGCAAGCGGACGGACGGACGGGCGAGCGGACGGACGGACGGACATAATCATCGTTTGTTCACTAAGAAAGATTTCGTGTTAGCAATGAAACTAACATGAACCGAGCAGCCAAACAGCACTCGCATGAGAACTTCTCATCGTGATGTCTACACAGACAGATATGTTGTGCATAGTACTTCAGAAGTGGCTGCTAAGCATGCTAGTATTTATACAAATGGTGATCAGTGGAAGGATAGTGCCCATTATTTGGCACGTACCCGGATTTTCTCTGTATAATACTGTCATTGTATACCGTGTATACTATTGACCGTGTATGTATAACAAGGTTATTGAATCCACAGCAGAGCAGCAAATATTTTGGGCTGGTCGTATAAACTGAGCATGGCGGGATTGATTGCGGCCACTGTGGCCACATTTCGATGGAGGTGATATGCCGGGGGCCCGTTTATTGTGTGACATGAGTGCACGTTAAAGCACACTAGGCAACTTCCAAAGCTTGCCGCTGTGGCGCCTCTCTTATTCATACGGTGGATTGGGGTGTAAAAGCAGAGATATTATTATTAACAAGATTATTGGTTTTTCTGTCACGGTCAGGCGTGACTCTACTGCTTTACCATTCTTCTTTTACTCTACTAAGCTATCTTGTTTTTATTTAGCAAAATCTTGTATTTACCATTACTTTTTCATAGCTGAACGCCCATTCTAACTCCAAAGAAATCATCACCTTACGCATAATGAGCGCATCTCAGAATTGAAGAGCTTTAAAAGTGACCTGGCAATAGAAACTTATCAAAATGAAACCAAGGGTCACATGTATACGCGAAGGCGTGCAAATAAAATTTCTGTATTTATTTAAACTAGAGTTGTTATCAAAGAAGGTTGTCGTGATATGGGAGAAGACACATAAGCTGAATATCGCTGTATATGAGACAATACCCTAGCAATGTGCGCAGCTTCGCGTTCGATGGCGTACTCTCACAATTTGACAGATACTGCCAAAGCCTCAGTCAATGAAGGGAGGTACTAGCATGCGCTGAAAATAACAAACACAAAAAATCATGTTACAGCACAAAAGACAGTACTAATAACAACTTAAGAGCAACTTTCTTGCGCTACATTACGATTTCTAGCAATCATTATTTGACCAACAATTTCTTCTGCAGAACAAGCACGCAGAGTGCCATTCCAGTGCATTTAAATAAACTGAACTTTAATGCTGTGTGGACGCAGAAAGTTACCCAATTTATTCATTTACTTTACTTATTTATTCAGTACTTTATGTACTTACATATTATTCAGGATTTTACTTACCGTGATATAATTCAGTCGACAAAAAGTTGTGTGAATGCAAAACAACGATACAAGTAATGAAATAACACAAGAATGCTACACAATCCTGCATTATTAGGCTTCTTGTATATAATCAAAGCAGGTCAAAGCATACTACTTTTCACTGGATTGTTTCGTACATTTTCTGGGGCTGAAGAACTTGATTGACATCTAATGCTTCATCAAAGTGCCATATCTTATCTTCCCGTCTTTCTTGCAACCATCCTATCTAGCAGGTCAGCATCTAGCAGCAGCTGGGGAACGTTCCAACTTTCTTTCGTGTAGTTAATGGCGGAAGTCGGAAACCTGTGCGCACTAAAACCTCCACGACATATTTTTACAGTGCTCTGAATATGTGCTTTACGCAATTCTTTTTTCTTGAAGATCGTCATAGTTTGGCCGAACAGGGTAATGTCGCAATGACAGATTGAAACAGCAGAAATTAAACGTCCCAAATCAGTATCGGGACGCCCAGAAATTTCATTGTAGGCGCTGTGGTTCCGCATGTCAGTTTGAAAACATTACTGTCATGTTAAAATCAGCTGACAGATTTACAACAGAGGTTGTTGAGGCACTAAAGATAACGTTGACTCCGGGAATCCTGTGCAAGAGTATTATTCGTTAAGCTGTCTGAAAAAAAGTCCCGGCTTTTTTGTGAAATATAATTTTTCTCGTGCAATAAGGAAACCTCGTGGCACTCTGTCACGTTGTCATCGTGTCGTTACGTCGATGAAGGCGGTAGTCTTGGTTGAAGGTGGCAAAATCCTTTCGCCATGGACTGTGCGTCCCGTTTTCATAGTATGTAGTAGTAGGCACCTCTCGTTTAGTTCTTAGAATCACCGCTGCATGGTGGTACTTGTATTTGATGAATATATTGCCACGCTCGAAATAAACAAGGAACGAAGACGTGCGCACCAACAGTCTCGAAAAAAGGGACACTGAAGAAGACGACTTGCTTTTGCTTAAGTCATTTGCTCTTGGCTCCGGCATAAAAACCCACGCCGTCGCTTTTTGGACTGAACGTCTCGGTGATATGCTTACACTAAACCGCGACACTGGTGGAGGTGCTGGACTGCAAGCCTTCCGATGCTCTACACTCTATCTGGGAGCCGTTGACTACACTCAATCTGGGAGCCGTTCATGAACTACAGACATGCAGCCACCTGTTACGATACCAGCACACCGCTTCAGTCGGCGGTTGCTAGGGCACTTTTCTGAGCTGACCTCTTTGGACGAGCATTCTACCACGCATTTCGTACCTTTGCAATAGCCTCCGCCAGCCAGCCACAGGTGGTCCAAGAGATACAAGGCAGCCCCGTTTTCAATCCAGTCCAGGTAGCACTTCTTCAGCCACTTGTACCTGATCGCTTCAGTGATGCCCCACATGAAAATGTTGAAGATTGGCTTGAGCATTACGAATGCGTGGCCGACATCAACCAGTGGAATGCTCTACAGAAGCTCGCCCGCACGTACTTCACTTTCGATGACAATGCTCACACGTGGCTTGAGAATCGAAAAGGCCGTATATCGACATGGAATGAGTTTAGTCAGCAGCTGATTTACACCTTTGCTAGCGTCGACCGTCGAGAGGGGGCTCAGCAGTTTCTCGAGTCAAGACTTCAAAAACCTAACGAAACTTAGGCAATGTTTACTGAAGACGTGACGTGCCTATGTCGTCAGGCTGATCCTAATATGTCCGAGGAAAAGAAGTTGCGCTACCTTATGCGCAGCGTGAAGGAACAACTGTTCGCCGGACTTGTGCGCAATGCCCCAACTACCGTAGCCGATTTTATGAGAAAAGCCACTGCCATCATTCGTGCTCTGCACAAAATATCAAGGCAGTATGATCGCTCGTCCACTACCACCCCAATCAACGCCGCTTCACTGACTCTGCATAATCAGGGCTCTCTACGTGACCTGATCAGAGATATTGTCTGAGAAGAAACTTAGAAGCTTTGGACTCCTCCAGTGAAGACGCCAGTGGCCACCGTTGCCGAAGTCGTTCGTGATGAACTTAGGCACGCGTTTTAGGCAGCTGATATTGGTCGCAGGCAGCGTCAAATGAGTTACGGCGACGCTCTTCACCGTTCACAACTCATTCCGCCTATCACGTCATACTACCAGCCACCTACAACCGCACCTTCGTCGCAACCTTTGCAGGAGGCTTTCAGACGTCGGCCCGTGTCTCCCATGTCTTCATGCCACTAGCCACCACTTGCCGCGCCCTACTCACCACCTCAAGGGGACATAGTACGCCCACAATCTCACATAACGGACGCTTGGGGCACTGTCAATCGGCGCCCACTTTGCTTTAACTGTGATGGTGCCAGCCAAATAGCTCTCTATTGCTGGTTCCGCTACAAATCGCTTCGCCTGTCTGGGCCAGGGTACGACGGTCGCCGTGCCAACGCCAGCAACATTGTTCGCCATGACGACCCTGGTTTTCGAGGACCTCCAACAACGTGGCCTCTCTATCACGAGTCGCTTTTTAATCACCAGCCTGATTCCACCCACAGGTCACGCTCTCCATCCCCTGCTCAGACATTGTCACCGAATCGAGGTACTTTTGCTGACCATCGGAGAACAAATTCACCCAGTCCTTACCGGGAAAACTAAAGGCGGTGACCTTTCGGGGTAAGGTCGATGCCCAACCACAAGACGATAAAAAGTCCGCAGTACGGCCGCTACAGAACGACGCGAGGCCGACAAATAATAACAACGACGAAATGGTGAGCGCTGACCTCAATGTAATTATTGATGAAGAGCAAGTGACGGCCTTAGTCAATACGGGTCCTACTTTTTCCATAGTAAGTCACAAGCTGGCTGATAATCTTAGAAAAGTAAAAACGCCGTGGACAGGACCACATATAAGAACAGCGGGTAGTCAATTGCTGCTCCCTACCGCAAGATCCACAGCAAGAATCACCATAGGAGGCTCCTATTTCAAAATAATCGAAAGTGGACGAGTTGGATATGCAAAGTATAACTGTCAGTTCAAGTGCACGAATCAACAGAAACGAAGAAAGGACAAGCGCTTGGCCTCTCTTCCTTTCTGTTTATTCGTGCGCTTGAAGTGACAGTTATACCAAGCTCCTCTTTCGTCGCGACTTTCATTGTTATCCCAGAGTGCTGCAAAGATTTAATTACAGGAATGAACTTTCTGAGCGAACATGGTGCAATAATCAATATCCCGAACCACGTGGTTTTGTTTTACGACAGTGCTCGTCTGACTGATTTTTCATCACCAGAGCACAAATACTTTTGTCTCAAAGACCACAATATAGTTGTGTCGCCTCGATCATGTATCCTCGTTTCAATAGCAACTAACCTCGCTGCTTTTCACTCACGGGATTTCAGTAGCACGAGGAATAGTGTCAATGTCACCGACGGCCGAACGAACTTGCTGTTGACCCGTTTCACCTCCGAGCAACGGCACGTTCCAAAAAGAACAACTTTGGCATATTTTGTTAAGATGGCAGATTTTTGTGACTGCTTCTCAGCACTCGAAGCAACGACTACACAAGACCTACGTGCCCTAACACGTAACCTTGACGTCAGCGCTACTTTAACTCAGCAACAGCGGGAACACCTGCTTGGGCTGCTAGTCGAGTTCCACGACTGTTCTGCGTCTACCTCGAAAGTTGGCGGGACGTCCTTGACCAAGCACCGAACCATCACAGAGAACACGGCTAGACAAAATCATCAAAATTCGTACCGTGTGGTTTCTAAAGAACGAAAAGCGATAGTATAGCCGTCAACAAAAAAGCTTGAAGACGACGTGATTCAACCGTCGAAAAGCCCCTGGGCGTCATCTGTTGCTCTAGTCAAGAAGAAGGACAGCAATGTGCGTTTCTTTGTGGACTATCTAAAGCTAAATCAGGTTACAAAAAAAGACGTGTACCAGCTTCTCAGCATAGAGTATTCAATCGACAGGCTTTGAAACGCACGTTACTTCTCTTCCATGGACCTAAAAAAGTGGATGTTGGCGAATTGAAGTCGACCCCAGGGATCGTCAAAAACCGCCTTCGTGACGCCGGATGGACTGTACGAATTTAAGGTTTTACCATTTGGCTTGTGCTCCGCGCTTCCTACTTTCCAATGTGTTATGGATACCGTGGTCTCTGGGCTTAAACGGAGAACCTGCCTAGTGTAACTTGACAACGTCATTGTATTTTCTAACGTTTGACGAACACCTTGAATGATTGCAGGTGGTCTTGCCGGCCATACGGGCCGCAGGCCTGACGCTCAAGCCGGAGAAGTGTCACTTCTGCTTTCAGGAACTACAGTTTCTTGGCCATGTCCTCAGTTACGCAGGAGTTCATCCAGACCCCGAGAAAGTTGCCGCCGTCACACAGTTTCCAACACCATCAGATAAAAAGGCAGTCAGGCGTTTTCTGGGTCTCTCTGCATATTATCGGCGGTTTATTCCAGATTTTGCGCGCGTCGCGTCACCTTTAACTCGTCTCACGAGCAATTACGTTGCATTTGTTTGGGAACAAGAAGCTGCTTTCAGTGACTTGCGGCAACGTCTACACACACGACCCCCGTGCTTGCCTATATAAAAAAACAGCCCCTACAGTGCTCCATACCGACGCCAAAAATGTTCGCCTCAGAGCTGTGCTTGTGCAGCACTAGGACGACGAGGAAAGAGGGATCGCTTATGCAAGCAGAACTCTGTCACGCACAGAAGCAAGTTACTCGACCGCTGAAAAGGAATGCCTCGTCGTG
Organism: Rhipicephalus microplus; assembly: GCF_043290135.1. NCBI lineage: Eukaryota > Metazoa > Arthropoda > Arachnida > Ixodida > Ixodidae > Rhipicephalus > Rhipicephalus microplus. The sequence goes on from NW_027464588.1 coordinate 9,705,723, forward strand.
GTGTGGGCAGTTATTAAATTTCGCTCACACTTTTACAGAAGCTCATTCAAGGTTATCAGTGACCACCATTCGTTGTGTTGGTTGAGAAGTCAGAAAGATCCTTCCGGGCGATCGACCTGCTGGAGCCTTAGACTACATGAATTTGATATAACGATGGTGTACAAGCCGCGAAAGTGACACACGGACGCCGACTGCCTGTCTCAATCACCGATAATGTCGGCTACTTTCCTTGATAAAGAGACAGCATTCCTTGAAATACTCGACATGTCAATCATCGCATATCACCAGCATGACGATCCTGAGCTACCTGGTTTGTTCAATCATTAAGAAGGACGAAACCAAAACGCGCCCAAAGCTTTTGCAAGGGGACTATTGTAGTTCTGTCTGCGAAGCAATATCCTTTACAAAATGAACTTCTCGTCAGACGGGTCCACCTACCTGCTTGTAGTCCCTGCCACTTTTCGTTCTGAGGTGTTGCAAGCGTGCCACAACGAAATCGCATCTGGACATTTACGCTATACGCGCCCACTGGGCAGAGTTCGAGAGAGATATTACTGGCCTAGACTCACCGCTGCCGTGAAGCACCATGTTCGTACCTGCGTCGATTGCCAGCGGAGCGAGTTACCTACGCGAAACCAGCTGGTTTGCTACACACTGTCCAGATCTCAACAACGCCATTTGACCAGATCAGAATGGACCTTTTGGGCCCACTGCCCATCTCTAGTGCTGGTAACCACCGTGTTATAGTGGCGACTGACTACCTTACTAGATACGCCGAGACAAAAGCTATCCAGAGAGGCACAGCTGAGGAGGTGGCCCGACTCTTCCTAGAAAACATAGTGCTGAGACAAGGCGCGCCGTGGCTCGGCGCGCCGTAGATTACAACGAATCGCGGCACCACATTCACTGCCGCGCTTTTAGATCGCATATTGGTGCTCAGCGGTACTATTCATCGTAAGTCGACAGCCTACCATCCACAAACGAACGGGTCGACTGAGCAGCTCAACAAAACTCTGGAAGACATGCTTTCAATGTATGTGCACATCGAGCACAAAAACTGGGACGAGATTCTCCCTTACATAACATTTGCATACAATACTGCTAAAGAAGGAACCACACGGATAACCCCATTCAGCCTTGTTTCTCGGACGAGAAGTAAGGACTATGTTGAACTCGATGCTGCTACACTAACGCGATGACAACAAAACGAGTGCTTACGCGTTCGTTCAACGTGCAGAGGAATACAGGCAGCTCACACGTCTTCGAATATAGAAACAGCAAGAGTATGACGCTGGTCGCTATAAGCTAGGTCATGCACCTGTAACGTGCGAATCCGGGGATAGGGTATCGGTGTGAACCCCTGTACGAAGACGGGGACTATCCGGAAAGTTGCTCAGAAGATACTTCGGACCTTATCGAGGGCTGCGATGACTAAGTGACGTTACCTACGAAGTCGTCCGAGATAGTCCAAACTGTACAAGGCGTCGCGAGCACCAACCTCAACTTGTGCACTTAATGCGCATTAAGCCATACGTCAGCGAGTGGCTGAGCGAAGCACTGTCGCTTTTATAAAGTGACCTTATGCGCGAATGACAGGCTCAGCTATAGCATCGGGGCGATACTCTTTTAAGAGGAGGCAAATGCCGCGCTCGAAATAGACAGGGAACGAAGACGATTTGCGCGCCAACAGTCTCGTGAAAAAGGGACACTGAAGAAGACGACGTGCATTTTTTTATGTCCTTTGCTCTTGGCTCCGGCATAAAAACACACGCCGTCGGTTTCTGGACTCAACGTCTCGGCGATCTGCTTACGTTGAACGGCGACAATATGATGAAGGGATGCGACATGGCTGTACTTATAGTGCCCACTAGGTGAACGAACGGGCGGTCGGACAGACGGACGAATGGTCGGATGGACGAATGGATGGACAGATAGACAGCCAGAGACAGACAGACATATATACAGATAGACTAACAGACAGACAGATGATCGGACGTACGGATGGACGCGTGGACGGACATAAAGACTGACAGATGGATGAATGGAAGGACATATAGACGGACAGCCGCAAGGATGGATGGACGCATAGGCGGACAAAAGCAAGAAAGAACGGATGGATGGAAGCATGGACGGACTGATGGACGCTTCGCCCCGCTCATGATTATTCACTCCGTGAATATGCTGTGTTTTTGCTTTTAATTGGACGAAACTGTGCCGAAAAAACAAAACATTACTATACAGTGAACACAAGCTGTAGATTGATAACAACGAATAGGGCGTCAGCAGTCAATACTATGTGAAGCTCTGAGACGTGTCTAAGTTTGTACATGTGCCTTCGAAGATTCCAGCTTCATTGCTAGCGGCGGCGTAAGTTACACAACAAACTCTAATACTTGCGTGGCGTTCGTGATTTCATCATAAAGTTTTAAAATTATCTAGATGATGTATTTGCTTATTTCAATACCCTCAGAGCCCGAAAGTGTTTAGAATAGTGTGTCCCAACATATGCAGTAAGAATAAAAGGAAAGAGAATTAAAAAGCAGCTGAAAGTAAACAATGCAGTCAACAGCAGCTTTAAGAGCAGTGATGTGATTAGCAGTCATTCAGGTGTGGTTTGCACACAGGTGTTGTTACAATTGTAATAAAATAGAAACTGTTGCAGGCTCGTGTGCTCAGATTTGGGTGCACGTTAAAGAACCCCAGGTGGCCGAAATTCCCGGAGCCCTCCACCACGGCGTCTCTCATAGTCATATGGTGGTTTTTGGCCGTTAAACCCCACATATCAATCAATAAATGAAGTAGAAACATGATATTGTGTTCTTTTATTCTGCCGAAAAAGTAATTGGCGCGTGCAGCGATACCTATCGCCATTACCTGTCTTCTCTTATGTACGTGCAGCCAATATTCCTTTTGCGTAACTACTCAATAAATATTCAGTTGAGATTGTGCCCTGTGTAGTTGTAGTTTCTCATCCTCTATTCTCTAGATATAACTGGTGCTGTTTTAAAGCAAGCATGAACCAACAAGCCCAAATATCTATCTTGGCAAGGTCACAGCTTCTATGTAATCTGACTGCGTCAATGCGCAAAAAAAAGAACTGCTTAAACCACTCCGTCTTTTCACAACTCCGTTGTCAGAACCACATTTCGAAATGTTAGTACGTGTGAATGAAGGCAGTGAGCTCGGTATGCTGCGTGCAGTCCTCCTAAAAGAGTTCTGGCACGAGAGTTCTCAATTTTCAGTGGCTGATCTACAATGTGAATGAAGAAAGGAGTGTAAAAGCTTTGAGTAACTGGTATCTAATCACTTGCGTAGAAGAGAATTTAAAAGAATCCGTCATACACCCCCTCCCTAAAATAATATTTGTTTCTGGAAAGCAGCTATAAAACAAAACTGCTAAATGGATCATATGAAAGCTTTGAAGCCTGTAGTTTTTTGTTTTTGGCAAGTAGTTGAATTGAATTAGCACTTGAACCAATGACAGTCACTTCATAAGGTGCTCCTCCTCTTGTCATGTTGTGGGTTATTGTCCTGTAATCAACAAACAATATTTGTGAGACACTGGGCATGCTGGAGGGCACACTCCAAATCACAATTTAACTTGCTGAAATGGACATGAAGCACAATCATGAAAGCTAAAAGTTAGGAAAGATACAGTAGAATACAAACGTTAAACAATGTTCGATAAAAGCGAGACATACCAAGGAACGTAAAGTTCGAAACATTTGAATCAGACACTAAACGTGACGTCAGACGTGTCTTAACTAAAGTTGATTTTCAGATCAGCAAAATCACTTGGCTCCCACGTGCTCACACATGTCTCAAATGCTTCTCTGGAGCACAAGTGCTTGGCTGAATGGTAGTGATTATTTCACTCGATCTGTTTCTCTTGATAGAACATTCGCAATTTAAGTTAACACGCTGCTTTTTTATATGTAAGCTCTTGAAGAAACAAGAATTCTACACTTTGACTCGATGGGTACGCACAAAAATCAAACATTGGCTGCTAGATTTACAATTGTTTTTCATTAATTGTGTATAGTTCAAGTAATATCTAAGATAGGTAGGTTCTAGTGTGATAACAGGGCTCTGTGCCAATGCATGTTAACAGGAAAAATAAAGCCCTTATTGCTATTGCACCGCAACTTTGACGGCCTCCCCCCACCCCAATTGTTTCTGGCATGAAGTATGGTAGCCAGTTTTTTTTTTGTGTTGTACGCCAGTGAGCAATACTAAAGAACTGACTTAAGCAACGTTACTAATAACCAATTACGGTTGTCAAAAAAAGGACTCGTGTTAAACAATTTTGCTCAGAGTATTTCTTAAGAAAGGTCATCATGAAACTTTTGGTGCGTTTATGAGAAGGCAGCGAAAAACAGTTTGTGCTGAAAGACCAGGTAATAGAATTTAATTGCACGGGTTTCTATACAGCGTGGTGAGATTACATCTTTTGGGTATTTTAAACTAAAATTGGCATAAGCAAAGCACTGAAGGAGTCTGTTTAAGTGAAAGTTTATGTGTAGGTGAATCAGCTCGAAACGAAACCTCTTCATTTAACGTGATGGTACCAACATTCTAACCAACACACACACACACACACACACACGCACACACACACACACACACACACACACACACACGCGCGCGCGCGCGCGCGCGCGAACACACACACACACACCACGCACATGACACCCAGCTTTGTTCATACCTACATTTCATTTCCGTCTGCATCTTTCACATACCAAAGGTATGTGCCTGTTCCTGCATCCAAGTCGTCAACTCACTGAATCAGTGAGTTGCGCGTGCAGGCATTCTAGCTGAATGCCGCCTGCCGTAGCCGTTGTTGCATAAATGGCAGTCATGTTTGTAAATTGTCCTATCATCTGAAAGAGTCAAATAATACAATAACATTAGCGAGCATGGTCATTTGTGATCTTGCAATTGAGCTGTTTTTAAAGGCATGTAGTTTTAGGAGTTCATGAGTTAATAGAGAAAAAAACAATGTGACTATCTAAAAGTTGCTCGGCGGGAGAACAGCAATGTTTATTTTTTTCATGGTGGCATTAGGATGTTTACTTCCTATTTTTTAAATGTTTATATGAAGTTTGATATATTGATTCTTTAAGCAAGAAGAAAACGGTGCCTACGTTAAGACATTGCCCAGTAGCATGGGACCACTTGCGAAACAATCATCAAAGCTTTTTGACGGAGTAGTTGAAGATGAGAAAGAAGGATAATATTTTGGTTGGCTTTATGTGCATGAGACTTTAAACAATGTCAATGCAAGCTTCAGAAAAAAAAACAAGCAACGTATGGCAGCTCCCATACTTGCAATCTTGAGGAAGACTGTAGTATGGACACCCAGCGATTCCCATTCGTAGGGTTCGCACTGCTTCGTTTATCAAAACTCCCACGACATCAATGTTTGAGGCAACCATGTGAACTTTTTAAAGACAATAATCTTACTGGGGGACCTTCGACACCAAAAACTTGGTCTGTCTCTCTTTCTGTGCGTCTGTATATCTGTACGTTTGTCTGTTTGTCTGTAATAACGACCTCCCTAACGGCACCAAACAATACCTCAAGCGCCCAACCCCATCAGCAGCGCTAACCAATGTTTCTCGAGTTTCATCGTTTATACTTGTGCGATTGTCTATTAAAAAGGAAAAATTGCGTATATCTGAGACACCTTAACAACACATTGATGTTTCGTAAGTGTGGCTTTTTACTAGAGAAGGCACACACAAGTAATTTTATGGACCATAGCGTTTATCACGCTGCGCTGACAGTGCAACGTGAAGCTCAAAAAGGCAACCGTTTCCAACGCTTTGTTAAAACGACACGGTGGTGACATCTGCTCGTGGCTTCGCGTTCTTCTCCTTATCGCCTGCGAGACAGGCGCACATCTTTTTCTGCGGGCGCTGACGTCTTCCTTCGTTTTCCAAGATAACTGTCAGATGGCGCTCGTGTCTAACGTGTCTTGATGCACTCTTTCGCCTTCGCTACATGAATTATAACTTTACTGCACCACTTCCAGAATACAATTCAGCAATTTTCTCGTGCAGAACATCAAATAAACAGTATGTTCACTCTCTCCACATGAAATAATATCGCCATTTGACGACATTTTCAGTGAAACATGCAGATACGGCGCCATTGTTTTTTCGTTAGAAGTAATCTTACTATAGTTGGGTACAACTTTCGAAGGCAGTGGCATTTTGCCCTCAAAGCGGATGCACACGAGCCTCTTCCAATAGGCGCACACTTCAGGTGACTTCATGAGCCGGACGGCCGGTGACCCTGCTGATGGTGAACATGCTGTCATCGTTGTTTCCAGCTCAGTGCGCAAATGACCGATCGTTGGCCGCAGTGTGATAAGCTAACTGAGCGTCTAGCTGCCTGAATGATCATGTTGAGCTCGCTACTGCTAATCAGGGAACAATATTGTTTCAGTTTAGATATGCAAAAATTAAAATATTTTTATGCCACTTCTCAAATCGAACGTTTTGTGTGAGACACGTTGCTTATCGGCATCTGCGATCCCACATATGCAGCAGCATTTTCATGGTTACAATTTTACTGAAGTACTCACGATACACCAATCTTATTTATACTCACAAATAGGCGTTTTAGAAGCAGTTACAATTTTTTTCTCGCAACTATTTCTTTAGTCGCGGAGCGAACTGGCTGCTGCGCTTCGGTTAAATAGGCGGGGCGCCTCTCCTGTCTTCTAAAGTTGTACCCAACTAGGGGAAGGTTACAAAACGGGGCGTGCAAC